>NC_140962.1:67858717-67958717 GCF_056783735.1 Eptatretus burgeri
CATGGTCGATAGATGGTCAGATTAATTTAAGGGATTTGTGTGATCAGAAGGCAGCATGTCAACGAGCCTATAAAATCAAGAATTTGCAAGGTTAGACTTGCTGTGTCCACGCTGGCACAAAGTGGGCTTCGTGGTCTGGACATGCAATGTCCCCCCCCCTCCCCCCACTTTTCAAAAGCAATCGACGCCCATGATTTGAACCAGAAGCATTCCTGACTCTGCAAGGTGGTTCTGACCTTTTTAAAAGAGAGTGGGAAATCCACATAGTATCTGATGGCTCCTTTGTTCACCACGATGTCTGGGCATGTGGTGTTCATATAGAGCCTCGCAGCCCTGGAAACTCCATAAAACATGGAAATAAGATTAAGACCCATCCTTCTCCATATTCAGCGACGATGAGACAGGGTTCAAACACGTCTTTTTGTGATGTGGCAGTGTTGAGTTAGTTATGATGTCAGGTGATGTGAATGACGAGGTATTACATACGCAGTTCAGTAACCTGTGCTGCCCTGCACTGCGTACAGTGTTAATTTACGGGCAAAAAAAATAAAAGAGAGTGGTGTGTGTGTGTGTGTGTGTGTGTGTGTGTGTGTGTGTGTGTGTGTGTGTGTGTGTGTGTGTGTGTGTGTGTGTGTGTGTGTGTGTGTGTGTGTTCGTTCTGTCCCATGCTATGGTGCAGTGGTAATTCGCGGGAAAGAAAAATAATAAAGGAGAGAGAGTGTGTGTGCCCATGGAATGAGAAAGGGTCAGTTAGAGGATTCCTCAGACTATGGGAAGAAGGTGGCAACCAGGAATATTACACAGCATTGATGCTTGATGTACTTCATCTGTTCGAAAACTTCAGAAAGATAGTCATAAATAAATGCAACTGTCTGCAATATCGAAGTTGAGAAAGCAGCTACTCTTGCTTCTCTGACCTTGATGGAGTCAAATCCATTCCCCGGTGGCAAAGAGAAAAACTGAAGAAGAACACTAAACAAGAAGTTGATGACTGTGGAAGAAGAATCGTTCACATTTTTCTTGTGGCAACTAAATGTTCTCTATCGAGTGTCAGGTCTGACATTGTACTTGGTGCGAAATAATTTTTGACACAGAGACTCGTCAATGACCAGAACAACACCGTAAACCATTTAAAACTGTTTCTTGGAGCACAAAGTATGAAACAGATGATTGACTCAACACGACATGTGGTGGCAAGAATTTTGGGGAGACCTCTGTCAGACAATTCTGTGATGAAGTCATCAGACACTTCGCTTGTGGAAACCTACCTGTACCATGTGATGTTACAGATGGTGTAACCCCAACAAAACAACTGGAAAACTGTACCATCTGATGAAGATCTCTGTAAAGACACTGTCAGCAACCAAAAATGGCAAAGCCGCAGGGGCCAATGGAATTTTCCTTGAATTCGTTAAAAACATCAGAGATAAGGGTCGTATCTGGTTGGCGGCCCTTTTTACTGCCGTCCATGAAACAGGACAAATCCCTGTAACCTGGAAGAAGGGTAATGTTCTTGCCATCCTAAAAACTGGTAAGCCAGCAGACTTGTCCTGCAACAACTGCACTATAGCCATACTTTCAATGACAGGAAAGCTGATGGAGAGGGCCCTACTATCCCATTTCACCCCACCTTGGAGGCCTTCCTACCTGATGAGCAGGGGGGCTTTAAGCCCAGAAACAGTACCTATGATCAGGTTCTTGCCCTCTCCACTATCATCGAGGCTGGCTTCCAGAGAAAACAAAGAATGGCAACCGCCTTGTGGGACCTGTCGTCAGCCTATGTCACAGTCTGGTGCTGAGGGCTCCTTCTCAAAGCCTCAAAAGTCTTCCGCTGTCAGAAGACAATCAGATGACTCGGTATTCCTTGGGGACCAAAAGATCTGCATTAGCCTCAACAACAAAATCAGCTATGTTTGAAAACCAAACAATGGCCTCTCTCAAGGATCTGTTATAACCCCCAACAACAACCAACAACGACCTCCTAAAAACTCGCTGATGCTGATGACATCGCACTTATAGCACAGGGACCTGACCTAAAATTTGTCGGGAACCAATTCAACCGAGATCTGGCATACTGCAGGAGTATTTACACAAATGGAATCTCCACCCAAACCCAAACAAAACAGCTGTTTACACCCACCACCTTGACAATTGCACAGCAAATGCCGAGGTCGATGTGACATTGTGCGGTATGAAAGTTGAAAATGTCCGTCATCCCAAATACCTTGGGGTTACATTTGACCAGACCCTGACCGACAAAGAACACCCGCAAAGATGCAAGGAGAAGGTCAGGGCATTGGAAAATCTCATCCAGAAACAGGCCGGAACATCGTGGGGTGCCGGCACTAACACCTTACGCATGGCAACTCTCGCCCTCATATACTCGACGGCAGAGCCAGTATTGCGTGCCAGTCTGAGTGCCCACATGAAGGCCATCGATAATTACTTAAATGCTGCAATGAGAACAGTGTTTGGAATCCTCAAGCCAACAAAGACTGAATGACTTCCGATCCGTTGCATCATTGCTCCACCAGCCATCCATAGGGATGTGCTGTCATCCTGATACTTCAGCCACATTTGGCTACCAAATTCCAGCCCAGTGCCTTCTCACTGAACATCCGTGCTGTCACCTCAAGTCCCGAAAACCACCATGAACCATGCCGAGCACCTTACCGGAGCCCATAGAACTGAAGCCGACTTGTGGACGGCCAGCTGGGAGGCTGCCACAGCTCCTAATAAACATATTGTTCATGATCCAACCATTGCTCCACCCGGTTTCACACTTCCACGTAAGCAATGGACAGCCCTCAGCAGGCTCAGCACTGGACAGGGCCTTTGCAGTAGCACCCTCCACCGATGGAGGATGAGGTTGGATGCACTCCGTTACTGTGGAGGAGTTCAGATGATGGAGTACATCACATCACACCGTCCCTTGCGGAAGTTAACGGCAGGACTTTTAGCTCTCCACCAACTCACCCCTGAGGCAGGCACATGGCTGCAGAACCTGGACATTAAACTTTAGTGCAATCCATATTGGCCATATACCTGGTATTGGCTTAATGGTTCGGGTAGTGGGCTTGGAATCCTAGGATCCTGAGTTCAAATCCCACTTGGCTGTTGAATTAAGACTGCCTATCATCCTTCTGAGGTTGGCAAAATGAGTGCCAGCTTGCTGGTATCCTGTGTTGGAGTGGTGACCTGTGCAGGATTGTGCCCAATAGCCTGGGAGTCTGCTTTGGAAGCACCAACACTCTGCACAGAGTATGGTCCTAATGGATGGATGGATATTGGCCAAACAGAAGAGGAAGAGGAAGAATATCTCTGTGCCTGGAACTGTGTTTTCAAGATGATACAAGCTTACCAGTCACTGGCTCATCGCAGTAATGCATCTGAACGTGCTGCTTTATGTCACACTATCCTGAAGGGCCCCAAACATTCTTACTACTCGAGAGAGGCCATCAACAATTGGATGTACATTGTGCTTCAACAGTCCTGGGTTGGCACATTTTGATCCACAACCCGCAGGAGCAAAATTTTAACAGAAGAGCACCGTTTCAGTGTTCTGGACAAGGAACTCTTCCACAAACAAAACTTCGTAAGGAAATGATTTGCTGAAGACAGCACTTTTTAATGATTATTCAGATGATTTTTCTATGTATTGATTGTTCTCGGTTCTCAGTAACCCTATAATAATATTAAAATCACCATTTCCCTTGACCCTTGTCACAGTGAAATTTGCTTTAAAAATGCTCTGGTAGGTGGTGCATCCTCGCTTGACGCTCAGAATTTAGATGACAGACCATGGATGAACCCCATCAGTGAGAGCATCCCATTGAAAGGGGATAAAGAGGGGGGTGGGAGATTTCTCCCAAATAATTCCTCGCTGATTGTGGTGAGAAAAGTGCCTCCACTACATTGCATCGCTGGCGATGGCTATTTTTGTCTAACGATTCAACTATAGTAGCTTCAACATTGATGACAAGTAGCTTCAACCATAAGCTTCTGAAGTTTAAACAATGGCTTCCACTATAAGGAAACTGTGCAATCTATACAGTATACACGTAGATGAATGGTTGAGTAACACACAACATTGTAATTGTGAATATTCCGTATTTAAAGATCCACATCATAAACACATTATCACAGGTGATTCCAGAATAGTAAAAGAAAAATAAAAGGACAACAAAGCCCCTCTTCCAGTCAGTTGGGATGATGCCTGTGTTCCAGGCAGAGCGCAGAACTGCATGCAATGACACGAGCACAGCATTTCCACCAACCTTGAGAAGTTCAGCATGGATGCCACAGATCACAGGAGCTTTACCACATTTCAACCGGTTCACTACGGTCTGTGTTTCCACAATCAAAGGTGAACCACAGTTGATTGGAAGGTCAGGAATAGGGATAGTAACACCCCTGACATGCAACACGATAGCCGGTGGATCAGCTTGGAAGAGCCGCTCAAAGTAACTGACCCAGCGACCTTCACTTCAGACTCCTCTGTCAAGAGACCACCCCCCTCAGCTCTAACTGCAGCACACAGAGTGACGGGCATGGAGGAACACAATGTGCAAATTCCCCTATCAGTAGGATGAGAATCACCTGACCAAAGGTGATGCTCTACCCCCTCACAGATTCCTCGTACATAGGCCTCCTTGTCCACCCTTAGTGCACTTACAGTTTCATGCCTCAACTCCCTGAACAGCTCTGCTCTGTGATTAAGCCTGGCCCTGCGATTCTGGTCAATACTATCTATTGTTGCTTGAGAGACAAAATTCTTCTTCGCCCAATGGTGAGTTCTAAGACATCCACCGCAACATCAAGGAAGGTGGTCGTGAAGGCACTCCACAACTCTTTGGAATTCCCCAAAGCACTCAGACCCCCAAATTCCCACTCAGCCTGTTTACAAACTCCTCAGCTACCATCTCATCCTTGAGCTTACCAACATCCAGCCTAGGTTGGGATGATGCCATTCTGTCAGATTTAAGCTGAAACTTCAGAGCTGCGACCACAAGCCTGTGGTCGGTATTGAGGAACTGAGCCCTCTGGTCGACCCTGCAGTTCTGAATCATCCTCCAGCGTCCATCAACGAGCAGGTGATCAATCTCCTTTGCCACACCGCCAGCATTAGAATACTAAGTCCAGCGATGAGCCTATGGGTGCTGAAACCATGAACCAGCCACCCTAAGTCCATAACTTCTTGCAAAGTTAAGGAACTTGGTGCTAATCTGGTTCACAGTTCCAGACCCATGGGGATGAACACGTCTCATAACCATCCCTATCAGTTCCAGTCAATGCATTGGAAACACCAAGACTAGAAGTGTATCTTGCCTTTGGGCACTGATCAACCACATACTCAAGCATGTCATAGAATGCGTCCTTCATGGTGAGATCACTCGCCTCAATTCGTGCATATCCAGAGACCAGGGAAACAACACCCAAGGAGTGACCAAACCTTCATCTCACAATACGCCCATTGACCGACGTTACCTCAATTATCATTGGAATCAGCTTATTAGACACAGCTACAGCAACTCCTTGGGAATGGTAACCATCAGAGCGACCACACCAACAGTAGGTGTAACCATCCACCATGATCTCACCACTATCTGGTGTCCGAACCTCAGAGAGTGCTGCGATAACGATGTTAAAACGCTTAAGCTCAGATGAAAACAGAGACAGGAGATCATCCTGTCTTTGTAATAAGACATTCCAGGCACCCACCTGAAGGGTCCGCCTCTGGTTAACCCAAGGAGACTACCATCTGGTGGACGACACCTCGGCACAACCCCGACACGTACTCCTGCAATCTCACCCGGGAATGTTACCCCGTGGTTTTCCTTCTGTCATCAAGGAGTGGGGGTTCTGAAGGCTTTGCCCCAATTCCGTCATCTGGTGAACCCCCCTGAGGAGGGCAGCTGCATAGGACGTGCTCCCACGGAGTGGTTTTTCATTTTTCTTTATGGTTTTGTTGTGTTTTGCGGAATGAAGGGTTTTACGGTGGCCAGAGTGCAAATCCTGCCACCAACCTCCTCATAAAAAGTAACCCAACTGCAGGAGGACGTCCGCAGACACAGTTGGGCACTAGATATGGGTGGCCGTTGGCTCACAAGGAGCTCCTCCGCCCTTTGACAGGTTTTGTTTTTAATCCTGCTGGGTATCCATATCCAAACACCCTCCTCACCAAAAAACCTGGTGGGGGAGACGGTTTAGTCGCCGATAACCCGACCATGAAACGGGTTAATACAAATTTACATGACACCTGTAGCATGTCACAGATCTGATTTGGCCTGACATGACAATAACTTTTGATGTTTATCAATTTCTGATTTTTCCACATTATATACAAACATTCCATATGACAAGCTTGTAACCGCATTCGACAAAGTAGTAGATAAAGCATTTTCAGGATATAATAAAGTGTAAATTAAAGTTTTTTAAAAAATAGCAAACTAGTCTGTAAATGAAAATCAATATTCTTGTAGTTTTTCGAAAAATAAACTGAAAGAAAATATTCGATTTCTACTAAACAACAGTTTCTTTACATTTGGCAACAATATACTCCAACAGACAGTGGGGATACCCACGGATTCAGATCCAGGCACTTTCTTTGCAAATTTGTTCCTGCGCATGTACGAGTCTGGTTGGGTGCAGAACATGTGCAGGAATACACTAACAACTGCATGAAGGTGTGGAAACCTCTTTAGATTCATTGATGATTTATGAGCAATTAATGATGGGTTTGTATTTGATCAGCTTCATACTGGTATATAAATCTAAAATAACTCGAATTAAAAGAGCAAAACGAAACTCACATTTCAGTTTCTTTTTTAGAATTACAAATCGATATCAATAATAATAATAAATTTCACACCAAATTATTTGATTAACGAGATGCTTTTCCATTGCGCATCAAATTGTATGAATGCCTCTCTCAGACAACAACATTCCTTAGAAGCTATACTATGGTACAGTTGCAGGTGAAATAATTAGGACTGTGAGAGCAACCACACACAGCGATGAATTAAAACAACTAGTTAGACGTTTACTAACACAGGGAGCTGCAGTTAGCAGATTAAAACAAGTTTTCTTTCAGATCATAAAACGACAACAAATAGAATTAGTGAAATATAATAAAAATAGTCAGGTCAGGTCAGGTATGGGAGCATGTGCCAGAACAGCGCGTCGCTGCGTCCACTTTCCGCCGGTACTCCAGGGGCCTCCGTCTGGCCATCCCCCAGGCAGATGCCAGGCCCATCCCCATCTCCTTGAGATGATGGTCAACCTGTTGCAACCATGAGGCATGTGGTCGGCCCACTGGCCTCCTCCACTCATGAGACAATCTGGTGAGCAGGATCAGCGTCAGGAAAACGAGCCACATGTCCATACAGCCGCAACTGACGCTCACGGACTATGCAGGTAACAAATCTCATCCGAGTCTCTCTCAGCAACCTCTCGTTGGACACAAAATCCGACCAGCGATAGCCAAGGATTCTCCGAAGAGACCTGGTACCAAAGGAATTAAGTCTCCATCTCAGATCCTTGGTCAGAGTCCAAGTCTTGCACCCATAGAGCAAGACTGGAAGTACCAAGGACCTGAAGACTCGGACTTTCGTCCTCCCGCACAGGTACTGGCAGCGCCACACCCCATGATCCAGTGAATCCATGACTCCCCAGGCCTGACCCAGACGTCTATTGACCTCTGACTCGCAGCCAGCAGAGACATGAATATCACTGCCAAGGTAAGTGAATCTCTCCACGACCTCAACATCCTCACCACAAACAGACACAGACAGGACAGCAGCATCCAAGATGTCACCGAAAGCCTGGATCTTAGTTTTGACCCAAGAAACCCGTAATCCCAACGGCTCCGACTCCTCATTCAGCACCTCGAGGGCCCCCAAAAGGATATCTAAAGTCTCCGCAAAGATGACTGCATCATCTGCAAAATCAAGGTCCGAGATCTTGACATTGCCAAACGATGCACTGCAACTTGATCTCTCCGACATCCTCCCTAAAATCCAGTCCATACAAGTGCTGAAAAGTGTGGGGGCAAGTACACATCCCTGACGAACTCCAGTAACAACTGGAAATAAGTCAGAGATGGTACCACCACACTTCACAGCACTCTCAGTACCAGAGTAGAGTTCAGACATCAGATCGATCAGTTTTGGTGGCACCCCACGAAGACCAAGAATCCTCCAGAGGACATCCCGATTCACTGAATCGAACGCTTTACAGAGATCAACATAGGCTGCAAGCAGCCCCTGCCGAAACTCTCATCTGCGTTCGATGAGGACACGAAGTGCAAGGATACGGTCAATCGTTGACCTCTTTGGTGTAAAGCCTGACTGCTCTGGACGCTGGTGCTCAAGCAGATGGTGGCGAACCCTATCAAGAATTATCCGAGCAAAGACCTTGCCCGGCACTGAGAGCAGCGTCATCTCTCGGTAGTTGTTGCAGTCTTGGCGATCACCCTTCCCTTTCCAGAGAGGGACAACAAGGCCCCTCTTCCAGTCAGTTGGGATGATGCCTGTGTTGCAGGCAGAGCACAAAACTGCATGCAATGACACGAGTGCAGCATTTCCACCAGCCTTGAGAAGTTCAGCATGGATGCCACAGATCCCTAGAGCTTTGCCCCGTTTCAACTGGTTCACCGCAGCCCGTGTTTCCACAAGCGAAGGTGGACCACAGTTGATTCGAGGGTCAGCAACAGGGATTGTAACACCCTTGATGTCCAACTCGACAGCTGGGGGATCAGCCTGGTACAACCGCTCAAAGTAACCGGCCCAGCGGGCCTTCACTTCAGACTCCTCTGTCAAGAGCCTACCACTCTCTGCTCGAACTGCAGTGCTCCGAGGGATGGGCTTGGATGAACGTAATGCGCGAATTCCCCTGTAAGCGGGACGAGAATCACCTGTCCACAGGTGATGCTCTACCCCCTCACAGATTCCTCGCACATAGGCCTCCTTGTCCACCCTCAGTGCACGTACAGTTTTACGCCTCAGCTCCCTGAACAGCTCAGCTCTGCCATTCAGCCTAGCCCTGCGACTCTGGTCAATGGTATCCAGTGTCCCTTGAGAGACAAAATTCTTCTTTGCTCTGCGGTGAGCTCCAAGGCATCCACCGGCAACATCAAGGACGGTGGTCTTGAAGGCGCTCCACAACTCTTCAGGACCCCCCAAAGCACCCAGACCCCCCAAGTGTCCACTCAGCCTGTTCGCAAACTCCTCAGCTACTCTCTCATCCCTGAGCTTGCCAACATCCAGCCTAGGCTGGGATGGTACCATTCTCCAGGATTTAAGGTGCAGCTTTAGAGTTGCTACAACAAGCCTGTGGTCAGTATTGAGGAACTGAGCACTCCGGTAGACCCTGCAGTTCTGGATCATCCTCCAACGACCATCAATGAGGACATGGTCAATCTCCTTTGCCACACCGCCAGCGTTGGAATACCAAGTCCAGCGATGAGCTTGTGGGCGCTGAAACCATGAACCAGCCACCCTAAGTCCATGACTTCTTGCAAAGTCAAGGAACTTAGTGCTATTCTGGTTCATACTTCCTGACCCATGGGGACCAACACACACCTCATAACCATCCCTATCAGTTCCAGTCGATGCATTGAAATCCCCCAAGACTAGAAGTGTATCTCGTCTGGGGCACTGATCAACCACAGACTCGAGTGTGGCGTAGAATGCATCCTTCACGGTGAGATCACTCGCCTCAGTCGGAGCATAAACAGAGACCAGGGAAATGACACCTTAGGAGTGACGAATCCTTAATCTCATAATACGCTTGTTGACCGGTGTTACCTCAATTATCATTGGGGTCAGCTTATTGGACACAGCTGCAGCAACTCCTTGGGTATGGTAACCATCAGAGCGACCAGACCAATAGTAGGTGTAACCACCCACCATTATCTCGCCGCAATCCGGTCTCCGAACCTCAGAGAGAGCTGCAATCCCGATGTCCAAACGCTTGAGCTCAGATGATAACAGAGACAGGTGATCATCCTCTCTTAGGGATAGGACATTCCAGACACCCACCCAAAGGGACCGCCTCAGGTTAACCCAAGGAGACCGCTGTCTGGTGGACGACACCTCAGCACCACTCCGACACACTCTCCCGCAATCTGACCCAGGGATGTTACCCCGTGGTTTCCCTCCTATCATCAAAGATTGGGGGTCCCGAAGGATTTGCCCCAATCCCGTCATCCGGTGAGCTGCCCTGCGAAGGGAAGCTGCGCAGGAGGTACTCCCACGGAGTTTGCGTTTTTGCGTTTTGCGGAATGAAGGCTTTTACGGTGGCCGGAGTGCAAATCCTGCCACCAACCTCCTGATAAAAAGTAACCCAACTGCAGGAGGACGTCCGCAGACACAGTTTGGCACTAGATATGGATGGCCGTTGGCTCACAAGGAGCTCCTCCGCCCTTTGACAGGTTTTGTTTTTAATCCTGCTGGGTGTCCATATCCAAACACCCCCTCACCAGAAAACCTGGTGGAGGAGACGGTTTAGTCGCCGACAACCCGACCATGGAACAGGTTAGTACAGGTTTACATGGTACCTGTAGCAGGTCACAGATCGAACCTGACCTGACAATAAAAATAGTATCAACGAGATATTTATATAAATACATATTTTTAAATATATACGTATATATTTCTATATAGATATACACACACACATATATGCCCACATTTTAAGCCATTTCATTGGTTGCTCGGAGATAAGGAAGCATGTTATAAAAAAACGTTGATGAGTAACGGTTTGATCCAGAGGTGAGTGGTGTTTGTGCTACTTTGTAGACATGTTGGGTTTAAAGTAAGATGTGCATGATTCAATATATGATCATATAATGTAATGTGTGATGTGAGTTGTAACTATGTGATAATACATTAAATCCTGTAGCGAGTCGATTCTGATTAGTGATGTTGCATTGATGGATTAACTGACTGCCTGGACGCAGCTGAGGTTGTGGGTAATGTATGATGTAGGTAATCCTGATGTAGGTAATCGATGTAGGTAATCTACCTGATGTAGGTAATCTACTGATATTGATCCGTGACCAAGGTTGTGGATCCGCTGTTTGGAGAGGTTCTGGGCTGAAAGGATCGAAACCTCGAGGAAGAACGGCGCCCAGCTGATGATCTGTGTGGTCGGGGAAACCAGTCAATTGTTTATAGGTTCAGGTTCTTACTTTGGGCAAGGAAACTGTTTTGAGGTTAACAATTGAAATGAAGTTGAATATCGGATGTTGTGAAATTAACATAATTTACAACAATTAATTGTGTGTGTGTTGTTTTTTTCTTGGTATATTTGTGATAGAATTGGTCTTGTTGTGTGTTCATCTTTAATGGATAAAAGCTGTCGTTGTGTGCAAATCAACAACCTCGACACCTGTTTTGCACATTACCCGAAAAGGTCTCCAAAAATATCCAACACCAAGTCTTACATAATAAGCAGTTACACCAGATAATTTTGACTTTGTAGCCAGAACAACCCATTGAGTAATTGATGTTACAATTCAGTGGTTCAGGTGGTCAGCATGTGTAAATGGAGATCGGTAAAAGTAGATGCCAGGAATGTAAAACAGAACAGAAGCGAGGAATGTAAAATGTAGATCTCGGCATGGCTGCCACTTAAGGGTCAATGACACAGTTACAATACACTTTCACCATCTGTGGTGCCGCAGGATTCAATCGGCAGAATGGAAACGGTCATTTCATCACTTGCAATGAAGGTGTCACATGCAGCAAAAGTGGAATTGCAGCTGCAATGTTTTATATATGGGGTGGGTAGAGCTTGGTTTGAAATGGACATGCCATGTGGTTATATTTCACAGATTGCCCACTGAATCGATTAAGAGACTCAACCACCGCTGCCTTTTGGTAGATCTGGCTGCTACGGTGGGTGGCATGTTGTGAGTGCCCACCCAATTGGAAGGCATTTCATGCGAGAAATGCCCCCGTTCCAAGGCGATTTCAGTCCATATATGTCACCCTGTGAAGCCCGGCGATCCACATAAACTCCTCTCGGTGTCACAGAAGATGATAGCTGGTCCCGTAAACAATATCTGGGCCCGTATTACTGTTCTGACCCCAACCTGTGAACCCTGTCACTTTAAATCAGAGGCGCTCTGAAAGAAATCCATTCTCGGGATGTCGTAGGAGCTGGGTGTCCGCTCCTCTCAGCTGTCTCCGTGTCGGCGGCACAAGGCCTGGAGGGCAGGCAGCGCGACTGATGGAGCCATTAATCATCACGAATGCATTCCACTCTACCCCTCCTCCCTTGCCTTTCCAGCCTTATAAAATCTTGCCATAAGAATACGCAGCCACGGCAACCAAGGCCTGCACAAGGATAGAAAGGTGATGGACATTCCTTCACTTTTCAGTGTCTGGACCATTCCAATTTTCCCACCAGATTTTTTGCCCATGCTGTTTCATTCCAATTACTCCAGCCGATGAAGTCTTGATGCAACATGCTTGCCCTGTCCAACAAAAAACTGTTACCATTCACTGTCCATAAACATTGAAGTGGCAGATGTTGTCATGGCTGAATCTTTTTAGTTAACATTGTCCACTGTTCATTCTCGTGAGGTCATCCTGATGAACCTTTCTTTGCTCCAGCTGGGTGATCGTTAAAATGCAATGAACTGCAAACTGCAGTTGATTGTTATTAAGGAGGGTAAAGGCAGGCATTTGGACATTGTGGATGCTAAAAGAGATGCTCCAGGTTAAATGTTCGATTATTTTTCTGCATTTCTCACATGGAGTAAAGGGTTACCAATCCATAAGTTATTCAATTCGCATCCTTACAAGGATTACTCCCACAGTAATGTCTTTCTCGGTGGTATAGTTTTGCAGAAAATGGTCGCATACTCACAAACGAGTTGTTCCAAACAATCAAGGGAGGCGCAAAGTGCCCCTTCCTTTACACGGGGCGGTTTCTCTGCATGCAACTTTAACATAGGGACTGAAAATTCGTTTCTCTGCTTCTACTGGACAAAATTAGCTGCAGGTTTCAGAAGTAAATGCTTTGTACGTCGAAGTAATATTTTCCAAATTTCAGCAACGTCCATTTCGGTATTCTCGAGTTTTTAACGAAAACCCTCGAAATTCACGTTGGTATCTGTCAGTCTGTCCGTCCGTCCGTCCGCCCGAAATGTGTTGGCACTCATATCTCAAAGGCTACACATTGAAACGAGCTGAAACCTGGAATATACATTTGGAAATACGTCTAATTAATGGCTTTTGAAACAAATTCCACCGAAGTGCCATAGTTTTTACTTTTTTGATCGTTTTTGCTCATTCGCTATTAGCTTGAGTTCTGTTCTTGTGCGGTACAAGTATGCAATGGCGGTGTTGTTAGAAGCAGAAACACCTACAGCAATCAAAGAAAGCACGAAGTGCCCCTCCCTTTACATGGAACTGTTTCTCTGTATGTAACTTTAACACAGGGACTAAAAATTCTGACGGTGGCTCACCCCCCCCCCCCAAAAAAAAAAAACAAATAGGTATTTGCTTTCTTCTCCAAAAACACACAATTTTGATGAAACTTGACCACAACCTTCACCACCCATGATATTCTTGGGGAAAATGCCAGGAGCAAAGAAAAGGCCCCTTTATATGGTATGTGCCATGTGGCAAACAATACAAAAGAAGGGACATTCCATGGCTTTTGGAAAATGCCAGATCATAGAAAATAAGGGACATTCAATAAATCTGGTGTGCATGCTGTACTCCCCTTGTGTTCTGAGGAGGAACCAAGTAATGCTCCAGAAAAGTTCGTATAAAGGGGCACCCTTCATATATTGGTGAAAACCCGTCAGTACGTAAAGTTTTTTTGTGTGCCTTGAAAGCGAAAACCCATAAGATAATGTGTATGTGTGCGAATCGTTTGTTTTAAAAATTAGTGCTTCCTTGTATGAACTTTTCGAGAGCATTACTTGGTTCCTCCTCAGAACACAAGGGGAGTACAGAATGCACACCAGATTTATTGAATGTCCCTTCTTTTCTATTGTTTGCCACATGGCACATACCATAGAAAGGGGCCTTTTCTATGCCCCTGGCATTTTCTTGAAGAATGTCCTCAAGAGTTCACATGTTAATAGTTTTCACTTCGAGTGTGCCACAAGTGGTGCTTCGCTTAACAACAACACTATGGCTTCAAAAGCTTCAGCAAATCCTCGTGTTTCCGACGTCAGCCTTGACAAGGAATGTCATCACATTTACAAGTTGTCAACGTTTTGCACTTCGATGTAGATACGTATCAGACTACAGCTGTCCCTCACATGTAAGTTAATTACTGGAATATCAAAAATAACCGTTTGATGATAGGTCAAAAGCAGGATTACATCTCCATGGCATTAGTAGAGATGTGGTGCATATTTACCTCTCAGTACACTTACATCACTGTAACCAACTCAAGTCCTTGATATAATTAGCCCGACATTGTTCTCTATTATGTTCCAAACCTAGAGTTTGATGTGCCTTTGAGCAATCCATTTATTATGTATGTACTGGGTTTGCAGAGAAATTGAGGAAGTTCAGATTGAGAAAGGGAAGAGAAGGGAGGATAATAGGTGAGAGGAAAGATGGTATGTAGTGCTAGAGAAGGAGAGAAATTTGGTAAAAGATATTAAATAAGGGGAAGGAAGAGGTATGTATAGAGCGTGCAGAGATGAGGTGGAGTCAGTCAACAGTCTGCCAATTTTTAGGGGGTACGTCATAAACTGATGGCCCCAAACGTAACTGAGAAAGCATGGAGGTAAACCTATAATATGTGCCCATAAAGAGGACATTTGTGCACTCAGAAGCCCAATTATATATTCAGTTTATTGTCCACATCTGATGTAGTACTGGTTATAGCATACATGATGCAATATGGGATGCAGGCCGAAGGTGACCTAACACGGTATACTTGCTCAGTAAACCTTGACTGATAAACATCTCATGGCAGAAAATTCTGAATCCAATAAAAAGATAACTTAAATTACTTTTCAAGCAATGTAATTAAACTTGCTGAATAGATGAATTCCCCTTTAATGCAGCAAGTAGGAGGAGCTGATTATGTGCTGAGAATTCATGTAAGACCTCAAATTTAGCCTCTTGTGATGCATCAATGATGGTATGTTGGCCAAACAAAGTGACAAGCTCTCACACATTGAGGAGGAATGAATTGATAGAGGCAAGAATAATGAGGAATGTGCATGTTTGTTTCCTAAATCTACATACTCATTCTTCCTACAGATGTGGTGGTAGTGGATTCCTGTCTACTCTTTAATCAGAGCATTGGGGCACTCATGACAATTCTAGAATGATTCCGTGGTTAAAAAAGAAATCTTTGCTCAGTGACCGCTCTGTCACAGTGGAGGGTAATTTCTACTTAGCAGCAATGGGAATAAAAATCACACAACTGAGGCCAATGCAACAAAGCTTTACAGTTCAGTGGTCTATAAGCATCCTCACAAGGATTAAGGATAAACCGTATTCTGAATTCGTCTTTTCATCCCCTTCATCGTGCAATGAGGGGAAGCACTCGAGTTTCTCCCAAACACACGGTCCTGAGGCCGCCAATCACAGATAACTCCGCAGTCCAATGGGTTGTAGTTCTTACACGGCCATAGCCGCTTGACTTAGATGACTGGCCTAGCAGGTTTATGCTTCGACGTTTCTGCAATACCTTTCTATTGGCACGGCATCCTAACTTGAGGCCACGTCCCCGGTGCCACGCCTGGTGATCTTCTGCAGAGCGGAACACAGAGGTGCAACACCGGTTAACGGAGCAAATCAGGTGGGGTGCAACTTCCTGTCAAACTATACTTGTGTAGTGTGTCGACCCAATGAAGGAGAGGACAACCAAGACAGATAGGAAAAAAACAACAAGCAATTATTTATTTACACACACAAGCAATCATTTAAAAGCGAGTAATTACAGGCAAGAAAGCAAAAGGCACAAAAGAGCAGACCCACCAACACATTCTTTTTTTATACAATCCAACCCACACAAAAGACATGGCCATCATTCAATCAGGGAAGTAGAAGAAAATAAGAAGAACTTGAAAAGAAAAGAAAAACGTGGAGAAATGAAAAGTAGGGTTGACTCCCTTCTCCCACACCCCACACAGCCAAATGGGGCCACACTCATCCAAATAGACAAAATAATTGGGGGGGGGATGGGGAAGAGGGGTAGTGGAGCAGCCATGCAATGGGATGTGCAGCCACATCCCTGAGGTGACCAGACCCAGCAGGCAAGCCAACCCCTGCATGCAAGACACATGACGGCAAACAGCCCGCCCGCATCCACTGGGCCCGTGTCCAGCAGCCCTGACATAAACCAAACCATGGACAGGACCCTCCATACCCCCCCCTCCTCACACACTTTGCACACACCTATACCTCTTGCCAGACAAGCGTTCTGGCATCATCAAGGATCAGCTCTATAAGCTACCTCTTTCTCTCCGCTGCACTCTGAGCTTTCTACTCCTCTCAGGCCAAGCTTTGAGCTCCTTTATGCCCCTCTCAGAACAAGCTTTTAGGACAAGAACAAGCTCTGAGGCAACTCTGTCCCATCTCTTGCACTCCTGTCCTCTTCCTCTTCACATGGCTGTCTGTCTCAGCTCTGTCAACATCCGATGTGAGTGGGTCCACGATGCAGCTTGTGGAAAATGCCACTGTTTCTGAGGGAACCAGTATGAGTTCCCCAGCCCCTCCCCTCACACATGAAGGATGTGGAAAGTGCCCCCAGTCCTTCCCTCGTGTACAAACCTTTGTATAGTCCTGCACTGTACCATGCTGGGTGTGTTGTCCCACAGACCACGAACACAAAGTGTCATGTTTTGTGCCATGAATGTGTGAAATAAAAAAGAATCTCACCTTCACTCTTTCATTCCTATTTTTTCCAGCCTTTGGAATAAACTCCCACACTCTCTTCAATCCCATTCTTCCCTCCAGGCCTTCAAAACAGCAGTTCACCACCACCTCTTATCTTCCCCATCCAAAACCTCGATCTTTTCTACCCCCGTTAATCCACCGCAAACCCACCTCCCTGAAATTCCCTGCTTTCCTTCCTGAAAGTCCCTGTAATGTCCATCTTGTATACCCCGTGTTCTCTGCCCCCATCCCTCTCCCGTCCACAGATCTCTTAATGTCTCTGTTCCCCACTGTTTTGTCCTTCCCCCTCCCACCCCTCTTGTCTCATGCCCCCCTTGCTGTGCATTGTGTGTTAGCTCTCATACGAGCCTCCACGATGTATACAAAAAAAAAGATAATGCACGGACTGCATTGCAATGGAGAGAGATGCAGACGCACTGAATGTGCCCAACCAAACAATGTGTGATTGGAGTGAAAGCGGAGAGGGATGCAGCTGGACCGAGTGCCAACCGAACTGCTGCAGGGCTGAAGGTAAGAACGATTGGATGAAGGAGAGATTGTTGAAATGAGGTTTGGTGAAAAGGTTATTGGTGGATTGAGAAAGGCAGAGGGGGGAATGGACTGATGGCATAAAGGAGGAAAGATTGAAAGTAACGGTAGGGTGGGGAGGGGGAGACCACACCAGGAAAACACAAACTATCCTCAATGCATGCCACCTGAACAACCCTTAGACTCGGGGCCAAGGACTATCTTCAGTCTACACATAGACTGATGAAATAACTCATCTTTAGATCTCATACATGTCCATGTATGCTCTCACCCTGGGATATGTTTCCAAAACATATCCCAGGGATATGTCTCTCACCCTGGGATATGTCTTTCCATCAACCATTCTTTTTTTCCAAATTCAGTGCCAACTCACCCCCCTCACCCCTCACTCTCACTCTCAAAGCAACCATCCCACTCTTCCCTCTCCAAGCCTCCCTCTCACCTCTCTCAAAAATCCCCCCCTCACCTTTCTCCCACCTTTCATCCCCCTCACTCTTCCTTCTCAAAGTTGCCCCGCCGTCTCATCCACCAACCTGCCTGCTTCCACTGCCCTCTCACCTCCATCATTTCACGCCACCTCCTCAAATCCTCAACTGCTTTCTCCCCCCTCTCTTGTCCCCCCTCTCCCCCAGCACCACAGAGCCTTTTCTCCTCATTCGGCCCCCTCCCCTCGCTGTTCTGCAATACCCCACACTCCTTCAGCAACCCTCCTTACCTGCCCCCCTCGTCCCTTGTCCTACCCTCCCCCTCCCCCTCCACCTCCTGCACCCAAAGCCTCCTCCCCTTCCTCTTCATTAAAAGTGTGGACCTCAAATATCCGGGGCCTTCGCTCAAACCTTTCAGATCTTTCCATGCAGGTTGCCACTGACAAACCAGACATTATCTGCCGAACAGAAACTTTCCTCTCCCAAGACGTGTCTGACTCCCAAGTATCTCTCCCTGGCTACTCCCTCTTACGGTATGACAGACCTGAGCCTCGTCCTGGTGGAGGTGTTGCTCTCTTCATCAAAGACTCTATTCCTCACTCTCCATGCACTGCTCTCACTCCCCCACACCCCCAGGAATACCTCTGGCTTCGGCTTCCCCTCCACTCCCACCTCATGTTTATATGTGTACTGTACCGTCCACCGAACAGTGATGACTCCATCTACACCTCACTATCCGAAAACATGGACCATCTTCTATCTTCTCATCCAAACTCTCTCTTCCTCTTATGTGGTGACTTCAATTGTCATCACGCCAGTTGGCTAGGTGTGGGTACCTCTCTCACCTGCCATGGCACCTCAGCAAAAGCTTTCTGCGACTCATTGGGACTGACTCAATCGGTCAACTTCCCGACCCGGATCTCAACCAATGGTACTCCATCTCTTCTGGATCTGATTTTGACAAATTTCCCTGACAATATCTGCTGCTCTTCCTTCGCTCCAATTGGTTCTTCTGACCACGTCCTTGTCAAAGTGGACATCTCTCTGGCTGTTATCAGAGAACCACCTCACCGCCGTCGAGTCTGGCATTTCACTCAAGCCGACTGGCAGGGTCTCCGAGCAGCCATCAAACTTACAGACTGGTCTCCTATCACTACTTTCTCAAACATCAACTCATCCTGGGAATTCTTTCAAAGAAACTTGCTCTCCCTCATGCACAGATTTATCCCCTCTCGTGTTCAGTTGTCTTACCCTTCCTCCCACCCTTGGTTTACTGAAGCTTGTGGCGAGGCAGTTGGCCTGAAACAACTTGCCTTTGCCTCATGGAAAGCAAACCCAACTGAGGGCAATCTCAGTTCTTTCCACAAAGCTCGGAACAAGTGTGTATCTACCCTCAGGAGAGCCAGAAAACAACATCTTTCTCATCTCAAGTCTGAACTCTCAAACCTCTCTCCCTCCTCAAAATCCTGGTGGCGTTTAATCAAATCTGTTTCTGGTGTATGTTCCCCCTCCATCCCCTCCCTTACCTCAAATGGCCGCACTGCTGATTCCACACGTGATAAAGCTGAATGTCTAAACTCGGTGTTTGCAGCTAAATCTTGTGTCCTAAACCCATCACTATCTCTACCCACTTTACCCAGTCGCACCCAACTGTCCCTGGACTCTGTATCCTTTTCTCCTGACAAGGTGGAGAGCTTGCTTTCAAACCTCGAGTCAGATTCTGCAACCGGTCCAGACGGCATCAGCCCACGTGTCCTCAAAGCCTGCTCTTCTGCTCTTGCTCACCCTCTCTCTGTTCTATTCACCCTCTCATTTGCCCAAGGTCATCTGCCATCTGCTTGGAAATCTGCGAACATCACTGCACTGCATAAAAAAGGTGCAAAAACAGATCCCTATAACTACAGACCAATCAGCCTTCTCCCAATCATCAGCAAGGTTATGGAATCCATCATCACTTCAGACATGAAATCCTTCCTCTTCTCCAATGGCTTGATTTCCAATCATCAATTTGGTTTCAGACCAGGTCACTCTACCCTGGATATGCTGCTTCTGCTCTCCCATCAATGGATGGAGGTCCTCAATGCCAGACAGGAAATCCGAGCCGTATCCCTGGACATATCACGTGCTTTTGACACAGTCTGGCACCCTGCCCTACTCACCAAACTCTCTTCCCATGGTATTCAAGGCCATCTCCACTCATGGCTCGCAGACTTCCTCTCCTGTCACAGTCAACGTGTGGCCCTAAATGGAGTTCTTTCATCCCCTCTTCCTGTGCAGGCTGGAGTTCCTCAAGGTAGCGTTCTGGGCCCTGTTCTTTTTCTGGTTTTCATCAATGACCTCTCGGACTCTCTGGAAAATCCTCTATTTCTCTTTGCCGACGACTCCACCCTCTGCCGTACCATCTGTCATCCCTCAGACCGGCAAGCAGCAGCTTCTTCGCTCACTGTAGATCTGGATAAAATCACAAACTGGTCCAACACGTGGAACATGTCTTTCAATCCAGACAAATCTCACACTCTCACTATGTCTCTTCGAAAGGACCGTTTACAAAACCCCCCATCCACTTTCTCAACAATCCTCTGGAAGAAGTCTTTTCTTTCAAGCTTCTAGGTCTCACTATCTGCCATGACCTTTCCTGGGAAAGTCACATTTCCAACCTCGCCTCAAAAGCCAGTCGCCGACTGGGAATCCTCCGTCGTGCTAAGTCCTTCCTCGGCCCTCTTGAGCTCCTGACCACTTACAAAGCTTTTGTCCGTAGCCTGATGGAGTACTGCTCTCCCCTCTGGGCTGGTGCTCCTGCCTCCCACCTTTCTCGGCTTCACGCTGTCGAAACCAGGGCATTTAAGATCATCGGCATCTCCCGCAATGAAGCTGAGTCTTTGGGCCTCTCACTCAATCACCGCAGGTTGGTCGGTGGTCTTTCTGTCTTCTACCGACTCCTCTCCAGCCTTGCCCCCTGCTCTCTCTGCGATTTGTCCCCACCACATTTCCACAGGGCGCTCAAGGTCCGCCAACAACCCCCTTCTGGTAAAACTACCAAAATCACGAATCACTGCTCATCTTCACTCTTTCATTCCTCTTTTTTCCCGCCTTTGGAATAAACTTCCTCACTCTATTCTTTCCCATTCTTCCCTCCAGGCTTTCAAAACAGCTGTTCACCACCACCTCTTATCTTCCCCCATCCAAATCCTCGATCTTTTCTACCCCCGATAATCCACCGAAGCCCTCTTCCTTCATTTCTCCTACTTTCCTTCCTGAAAGTCCCTGTAATGTCCATCTTCTCTTCGCCATGTTCCCCGTCCCATCCCCATCCCTCTCCCTTCCACAGTTCACCTAATGTGTCTGTTCCCCACTGTTTTGTCCCTTCCACTCCCGCCCCTCTTGTCTCATGCCTCCTTGCTGTGAGTTGTGTGTTAGCTCTCATACGAGCCTCGACCAAGGTATACAAAAAAAAAAAAAATAAATCCTCAACAATATCAACAAGCTGGCAACATCGGAGACTGTCAATGTTCTGGGCGACCCTGTGTGACGTCACTTCAGCAGGATATTTGGAATCGGTTCCAAATAGAAAGTTTGACAGCTTGCATAATCCCTGGCTTGCGACCAATTAGTGCTATAACTGTTAGGAATCGGTTACGCAAGCATAACATCCGACCACAACGGCCAGCAGTACATCCAATTCTGTTGTCATCGACATGCGTGCTTAGCTTGGTGTAGACAATGTCTGAGGTTCAGAAGACAAGACTTGGCTGCTATGCTCTTTACAGATGAGTCGAGGTTCCATCTTGATAGTAGTGATGGCCGTTGTCACATTTATCGACGGGAAGGGGAATGTTATGCTGATGTATGTCTTGTGTCGTTCGGCTGTGGAAGTGTAATGGTATGGGGAGGCATCACCGCACATCACAGAACCCAGCTGGAGGTCATTAATGGCAATTTGACAGGTATTTGGTACCGTGATGAAGTTCTCCATCCTTACATCCTTCCATTCCTGCAGGTTAATGGACGTTACATCACACTTAACAGGATAATGCCCACCCTCACATCGCATGAGTGGTCACCGACTTCATCGCACAACAGAACATTCCCACACTTCCCTGGCCAGCTGTTTCGCCTGATCTTTCTCCCATAAAACATGCGATGGATGAAATGGAATGACGATTGCACAGTATTCAAAGCCAGCCGGCGATGATCGCTCAACAGCGGCAGGCCTTGGTGCAAATCTGGAATGACATCCCTCAAGTCATCGTCAACCATCTTGTGTCCTCAATGAGCTGCCATTGCCAAGCATGTGTCAACGCAAATGGTGGTCACACCAGATACTGAGCTGTTAACTGACTTTTGACAGCACCCCTCTTCGAGCCTCTGGAGGCATGTCTTACATAAATGGCTGACATTCTCATATCAATTTCATGTTTATCAAACACTAAATATTGATGTGACCAAACAATGTGATGTGTTTGCTTTCATTTCTCATTTCACAAAGGCATAACTGATGCACAGGAACTTTTTTTTGCTGGTCTATACATACCGGTACCTCAGATCTATATTGGAAACAAAGAATGCATTCAAATCCCACTAATTGAATTTGTACTGCATCGAATATTATGTGCAGGAAGTTGTTTGTGCTCATTTTTGGACATCTGCTTTACATACATGGCCAGTTGGAGGTGACAAAAACCGGGTTGGTGTGAATCAAAACTGGGTTATTTATTTATGAGACGTGAACGGAAGTGGTACTGCATGTGGAATCCTGGTGGATGGTGACGTGGATTTTGGTGAGAGATGCTCATGACGTCACACAGCCAATTGACTCGAGGGATACATTGCATATCGGCTACAGGTCGCTCCAGGTTCCATTACCAATCAACTTTAAGAGCACTTGCGAAGTGGCTTAAGCAATCAAGCAAGCACCCCAACGAAATGCTAGCTGCTTGGAAATGCCAACCTCCTCCATGAGTGTGTTCCATTTATCAATAAGCTGAATTGTTATCACTTGCCAAGCCAGCTGTTCCTTATCAACAGTGTCGAATGGTGGGATGCTTGCTTGAGTGCTTAAGCCACTTGGCAAGCGCTCTGCAAGAAACTTGGTAACTGAACGTGTCCCAGGTCTATCAGTCTGTGTGTCAGTCCTTGCGAGTGGAATGGAAGTGAAAGTTTGCAGGTTTTCACAAACAAAACCAGTCAAACCCATGAAATGCAGGTCACTTGCTGTCTGTATGGTTTTAACAACATTCCAGAGGACCTCTAATGAAAGTGATGGAAGTCCTGTACAAGAACATGAACATTACATCAAAACATTTTGCACATATATTTAAATATCAGACGACAGCTTTTCCACATGAAATGTATTGGTGGTACACCATTGACAAGGTATGTTTGACTTATCTATAGATGTAAAAGCCCTGTGTATTTTTTTCTCTGTCATGGAGGAAGTGACCTCACGTTCATGGAAGTGATGTCACGACTACCCTCATCCCATTGGTTGGACAGCTCGCCCGACTCCGCCCACAACCCAATTCATGCACCGCCATTTTGTGAAGCGGCATCGGCCTTTTGTGTCGGTCCATGAACCAGTGCAATTGGAGTTATCTCAGGTAAATAACCACAATGCATTATATTTACAAATACGGATGAAATGAGGACGAGAGAAGAACCTTCAGAGTTTAGGCTTTATTCCATTTGATTGAAGCCGCTTCTACGGGCACACCAGGAAATACAAACGCAGCATGGAGTACAAGCAGTAAGGTACACACGCGCAACTAATCACCGCAAAATAAATCAGTATTATATATCAATCAGTATTCTCACCATTCAATGAGCACCAAGTGAGCCGCCGACATAAAACGACAATGCCCCAGGGACAATCCCCCGACCGAGCCGAACCTCAGCTTTATCTCTTCTGTGCTCGAGCCGTGCAACATGTGATCACACGTCACGACCTTCAATTCACCACATTTTCCCCATCTTTAAAATGTAACTCGAGGCCCAGCTAACGCACCAGGATTACTTCAGCGCTACAGGAGTATACATTTCAAGCAATGTGAACTATCTAAACTACAGAAGCATACATGCCAAGCAGTGAGGATTATTTTGAGCTGTAGGAGCATGGTAATGAGCATCGATATATTATGTAACGAGCATATAGGGGCATGAGCATCGAGGATGCCGATAATCCCCTTTACAGATTGAGTCGGCGAGGGGGTATTATTCGTCGGCCTCTCCGGGAGTAGATGGCGGTTTCACTTGAGGGAGGCTTCCGATCCTCTTGGTGAGCCTCTACTCGTGCCGGAGATGACTCCCCGATCGCTCCCGGGTGGAACGCGGTAGCCCCGTCGTCACCCTTCTCGGGTGGAGTCCCTGGGGGGGGAACACCTGGGGAGGGGATGTCAGAGGGAGGTGTGCCATATGGTGGTGTACCTGCGGGAGGAGTACCTGAGGGAGCCAAATGATGAACCGACACAGTGGTCTCCCTGCCATCCGGGAGCCTGACATGAGCGTATTCTGGATTAGTATCGATGAGTTCGACCTCTTCCACCATGGGTTCATACTTGCTTTGTCGTACCGGGCGTTTCATGAACACTGTTCCGGGATGGGTTAGCCAGTTGGGCACCGATTGGCCATCAACATAACGTCGTTGGTGAGTAAACATTCGTTCGTGAGGTGTTGCATTGGTCGACGTGCAGAGCAAAGAGCGTATGGAATTCAGAGCGTCGGGAAGGGTAACCTCCCACCGCTCGGGGCCCAGTCCTCTTGATTTCAACGCCAGAGTTACAGCTTTCCAAATGACCCCGTTATACCGTTCCACCTGACCAGGAGTCAGGTGTCCATCACGTCCATCACGTCCATCACGGACAATGCGTATTAAAGATCCCACGGTAATCTTGATATTACCCTGTGGGTTGTAACCCGTCGTTCGACTAGTTGCGATGCCGTGCTCTAATAGGAATTGTTTTAGCCCGGCCGACATGAAACACGGCCCTCTGTCTGAATGTATGTACGAAGGTTTCCCAAACATAGCGAAGAGGTCAGACAGACATTTCACGACAGTGCCCGAGGTCATATCCGAGCACGGAAACGCGAAAGGGAACCTTGAATTCTCATCAACAACAGTGAATATGTATCTGTTGTCTGTCTCGGTCGGCAGGGGCCCTTTGAAGTCAATGTTTAGTCTCTCGAAGGGAGAAGTGGCCTTGATCAGTCTGCCAGAAGCCGCACCATAGAATCTGGGTTTTAGTTCAGCACAAACAGGGCATGAAGCATTCATTTGTTTAATATCTTCAATAGAATAGGGCAGGTTCTGTCTGCGCACGAAATGTGCCATTCTGGTTACCCCCGGGTGGCACAGAGACACATGGAGGTCTTGCAAAGCCCGACTGATTGCCGCCGAGCAGTAGACCCGCGAGAAGGTGTCTGCAGCAGGGTTTTCCCTCCCGGGCCGGTAAACAATGTCGTAACTATAGCAGGCTAGGTCTATCCGCCATCTCATAATTTTTTCATTCTTAATTTTCCCGTTATTTTTCCCATCAAACATGAATGCCACGGATCGTTGGTCCGTAACGAGCGTGAAGTGGTTTCCCAGTAAATAATGTCTCCATTTACGCAGCGCTTCGACGATAGCGTACGCCTCCTTCTCTATTGCCGAGTGTCTCTGCTCGCTTCCAGAGAGTTCTCGAGAAGAACGCGACGGGTCGCCCAGACTGATTAAGCGTAGCAGCTATCGCGTGATCAGAAGCATCTGTTTCCACCACGAAGGGCACCGAGCTATCGATCGATAATACCACGGAATTACTGATATCGTCTTTGAGGTTGTGGAAAGCTGTTACAACAGCGGCATCTGGTGGAAAGTTTTTGCAATGCACTAGGGGATGTATTTTCTCGGAGTATTGCGAAATCCATCTCGCATAGTAAGCGAACATGCCGATCACCCGGCGCATTGTCTGCAGGTCCTGAGGTGGGGTAGCTCACGAAGTGGGTGCAATCGCTCAGGATCAGGCTTAATCGTGCCGTCGGCTATCGTGTAGCCGAGAAGGTCAATTGACCTTGCCGAGAATACACATTTCTCGTAGTTGAGAGTCAGATTATATTTTCTAGCAATGCTCAAGAATCTGTCCAGATTCATGTCATGTTCCCCCTGATCCCTACCGCACACTGTGACATTGTCCACGTAAACAAAAGTGTCTTTGAGGTTTTCATCTGAGATGATGTTGTCCATAACCCGTTGGAAGCATGCTACTCCATTCGTGACACCGAATGGAATTCTCCTGAATTGGAAGAGGCGCCTACCTGCCTGGAATG
This sequence comes from Eptatretus burgeri, assembly GCF_056783735.1. Taxonomy (NCBI): domain Eukaryota; kingdom Metazoa; phylum Chordata; class Myxini; order Myxiniformes; family Myxinidae; genus Eptatretus; species Eptatretus burgeri. The sequence continues at coordinate 67,884,855 of NC_140962.1, forward strand.
CGGTGTAAGGTTTGTCTTCCTCTCGGATGGGAATTTGGTGATAGGCGCTTCGCAAGTCGATGGTGCTGAATATCTTATAATTGGCCACGCGTTCGACCATCTCGTCTATGCGCGGCAGGGGGTAGGCGTCGAGTTGGGTGAAGCGATTGACCGTTTGGGAATAATTGACAACCATTCGTTTCTTATGGTTCTGACTGCTGGTCACCAACACCTGTGCGCGCCATGGCGAATCGCTCGGTTCTATAATTCCTTCTTCCAGTAATCGCTTGGTTTCTGAAGTGATGAAATTCATGTCAGCAGTGGTATATCGCCGCGATTTGATCGCTATCAGTTTGCAGACCGGCGACAGGTTAGCGAACAGCTGGGGGGACGTTACCTCTGCGGTAGTCAAGGCATTTAAAATTAGACGAGGTTTGCTTCCTCCAAAGGGTATTTTGACGCTCGTGTGCTGCTTGAGGACATTATGACCCAGAATTACGTCTGCGCACAAATCACGAAGCACCAGTACCCTTACATCCCGATGCGTGTACCCTTTTACGTCCAATTCAACATTGCAGTACCCTCGTACGCGGGACTGTAGTGATGTGGAGGCCATGCATACCGTATTGTCTGTCGGGTGGATTTTCCATTTCCTGCCCTTCACTAGCGAGCTGTTGACGAAACTTTCAGAGCTACCGGTATCAATCAGTGCCTCAGCCATATGCCCGTTAATTCGTACGTCGATGATAGCCTTGGATAGATTCCCCGGGGAGGCTGCAGTTAGTTTATTTTGCGAGTAGAGAGCCGCAGAAGTGGGTTTATTTCTCCTTAGAGTAGATTTACATACCCTGGCATAATGCCCTTTCTTGTCGCAATTCATGCATGTGGCATCTCTGGCGGAGCATTTTTGGCGGGGGTGTCTTTTGTACCCACAAAAGAAACATTTACCAACCGGAGCAGTTGCTGAGGAGTTTGACGTGGCCTGTGTATCCGGCTCCTCGGGTGTTTCTCCATCCCCTGTGTCTGGCTGTGTCTGTGCCAGTGGGGTTCCTTGAGTTTCCACCGTAGCGGCGTTCATTAGCAGCATCGGTGTCCCAAATGACTCAGATTGCTGCTGTGCCGTATCCATCGCTCGAGCCTGATCGACTACCTTTTCAAGAGTGGGTTGCGCTTTCTCTAGTAAGCGTTGCCGTATGTGGGCTGATCTAAGTCCTTGGATGAATGCCTCCCGGGTCGCTTCCTTTCGGTGTTCCTCGGCGCTTACGGCCCGGAAGCTGCAGTCTTTTCCCAGCTGATTCAGAGCTTGCAGGAACTGATCGATTGTCTCCCCGGCTGCTTGCTTGCATGTGTCGAGAAGATGTCGTATGTATACCTCGTTCTTGCGCTTCACGTAGAGCGCCTGCAGCACGTCGATCGCTGCTTCGTAAGTGTCGCACTCCGAGAAGAGCCTGTATACGCCGGGCGAGACATGATTCACGAGGGCGGCCAATTTGTCAGCTCCCTCTTCGATGATGGTCAGATAGTGTGAGAAGGAACGGAACTAATGCGACCATTTCATTTCTGAGTCAGTCGCGTTTGGGTCTGCGTCGAACCTCTCTGGTTTGTAGATCTTGTCCATCGTTGGTTGAGAGAGCCGAGAAAACCAAATGGAATAAATTGAAATGAGGACGAGAGAAGAACCTTCAGAGTTTAGGCTTTATTCCATTTGATTGAAGCCGCTTCTACGGGCACACCAGGAAATACAAACGCAGTATGGAGTACATAAGCAGTAAGGTATACACGCGCAACTAATCACCGCAAAATAAATCAGTATTATATATCAATCAGTATTCTCACCATTCAATGAGCACCAAGTGAGCCGCCGAAATAAAACGACAATGCCCCAGGGACAAACCCCGCGGCCGAGCCGAACCTCAGCTTTATCTCTTCTGTGCTCGAGCCGGGCAACATGTGATCACACGTCACGACCTTCAATTCACCACAACAGACTATGCATGTTTTTACTTCATTTATGTACACTAGGTTATTTTTTAATATGGAATAGGCAAAGCCTAGAAGCGAACGTAGAAGTCTTCTTACATTCGCTTCTGACTTTACCGATAACTTGTTGACAACTGTATACGCAATTTCCGGTTACTTCGGCCTGGATTCGGGATCAGCGGATGATCATTCAGATTCATTCGGATGATCATTTAATCACGATTAAAAATTATTTTTTGATGATGCGGGAGATATCTTTATTAAAATTAGTGGAGGAAATATACACCTTGTCTGATATTTGGGTCTTTCATGTCTCCGACGATGCCTTTATCTCCCGGCATGCATCATTCCCCATGACAAAAACCGGAAACAAAAAAACAAACAAAACAAAAACGGAAGCAAAAGGGTCATAGCCAACGACACGGATTCACAATTGGCAGGGTATTGTGTTCTTGTTGTTTCCTATTCTCTCATGTGCACGTGTTTAGTAATATTCACAAGATAGAAATAAAACCCAATCGTGTTTATACACCGCACAGCGTTTAACAACAACCGGAAGCAAAATGTCATAGCTAACGACACGGATTCACAATTGGCAGGGTATTGTGTTCTTGTTGTTTCCTATTCTCTCATGTGCACGTGTTTAGTAATATTCACAAGATAGAAATAAAACCCAATCGTGTTTATACACCGCACAGCGTTTAACAACAACCGGAAGCAAAATGTCATAGCTAACGACACGGATTCACAATTGGCAGGGTATTGTGTTGTTCTTGTTGTTTCCTATTCTCTCATGTGCACGCGTTTAGTAATATTCACAAGATAGAAATAAAAGCCAATCGTGTTTATACACCGCACAGCGTTTAACAACAACCGGAAGCAAAAGGTCATAGCTAACGACACGGATTCCAAATAGCCAGGGGTATTGTGTTGTTGTTGTTGTTGTTGTTGTTGTTTCCTATTCTCTCATGTGCATGCATTAAGTATGAAGCTCACTGCGTTCGCTATTATTTTCGGGACCAATCGCGACAATGATCTGTGGCATTATACACCGCCAAAATAAATGAATGAGGAACTCTACACAAATAAATGTCAGTGTGTGTGTGTGTGTGTGTGTGTGTGTGTGTGTGTGTGTGTGTGTGTGTGTGTGTGTGTGTGTGTGTGTGTGTGTGTGTGTGTGTGTGTGTGTGTGTGTGTGTGTGTGTGTGTGTGTGTGTGTGTGTCCCAACCCTCACATTCAAAATCTCAACCCCAACCCTCACAATCAAAATCTCAACCCAAAAACTTTGTTGTTTTTATGTAATTTATACGTGTGTACATTTGTGCGTGTGTGCATGTATATAAACAGTATTACCACAATGGCTCTTGGTGTGTGTGTGTGTGTGTGTGTGTGTGTGTGTGTGTGTGTGTGTGTGTGTGTGTGTGTGTGTGTGTGTGTGTGTGTGTGTGTGTGTGTGTGTGTGTGTGTGTCCGTCCATACATCCTCCATAACTCCAAAACCATAAAACCTAGTAGCCTGAAACTTTGCATCCATACTAATGGAACTCCAACAAAATGCAAGAATGAAAATTGGGTGTTTGGGTTCATTTAAACAGCCTTATTTAATTATCTCCTTTATCAGGTGCATCCTTGGCCACCTCACTCTCTGGGGTCTGAAGGCATTTCATGGGTTACCTCGTTGGGGTCTGAAGCCGCAATGTTTTTTGACCTGCTTAACAATGCATTGACTTGGAACAGGCTGCAACAATTTCTTAATGATAACCTTTTTTTTTCACTTACCTCACTCATATTATCAAATGCCTGTTCATTGTAGCTACAAATCGGTGGGCACATTGCAACTCTTATAAACGCCCGGAGACGCCAGCATTCGTGGCTTTATTTAATTTCCGCCCATGTCATAACCTCAAGAATCTCTGAAATTAAGGAGAATTACAAAATTTAAACTCCAGATTTGAACTCAGCAGCATTTCCTACTCCTACACATATTTGACATTTTCGCAGTCTCTGGGAGGTGTGTGTTTAACATGACAGTTTGGTGTTTGCTAATCGTGTGCCAAGCGAGCCGTTTCATATAAACTGTTTCATTGAAGTGCGTGCTTGAGTGCTTAAGCCACTTGACAAGTGCTCTCCAAGCTGCTTGGTTGTTCGTTTTGGGAAGAGTACTCGTGCTTTCAATGGAACATCGATTAGACAGACATACATTTCCGCCTGTATTGGGCCCTGCGGTACCGTGTGGTGGGTGCCTTGGGAGGTGTCTCATCCGATGAGAATGTGGAATTTTATTTTTAGAGGACATTGTTTTGTTCTGCCGTTTTGTGTAATCTCCTTTTAATATAATCCACCCCTCACTTCGACATTGATACATATATAAAAACAATAAGGTCCATGTGACCATGTGTTTGCCATGATCGAGCTGTGAAGGCATAGAGCATACACCGTCATTTTGTGTTCTGCATCTTGATATATTTTTCAATTGAATTTCGCTAATTTCCAAATTTAATTAGTCCTTCAAAGAACTTTGTTTAAAGGTAAATCTTTGTGTTTGTTGTTTTTATGTAATTTATACGTGTGTACATTTGTGCGTGTGTGCATGTATATAAACAGTATTACCACAATGGCTCTTGGTGTGTGTGTGTGTGTGTGTGTGTGTGTGTGTGTGTGTGTGTGTGTGTGTGTGTGTGTGTGTGTGTGTGTGTGTGTGTGTGTGTGTGTGTGTGTGTGTGTGTGTCCGTCCATCCATCCTCCATAACTCCAAAACCATAAAACCTAGTAGCCTGAAACTTTGCATCCATACTAATGGAACTCCAACAAAATGCAAGAATGAAAATTGGGTGTTTGGGTTCATTTAAACAGCCTTATTTAATTATCTCCTTTATCAGGTGCATCCTTGGCCACCTCACTCTCTGGGGTCTGAAGGCATTTCATGGGTTACCTCGTTGGGGTCTGAAGCCGCAATGTTTTTTGACCTGCTTAACAATGCATTGACTTGGAACAGGCTGCAACAATTTCTTAATGATAACCTTTTTTTTTCACTTACCTCACTCATATTATCAAATGCCTGTTCATTGTAGCTACAAATCGGTGGGCGCATTGCAACTCTTATAAACGCCCGGAGACGCCAGCATTCGTGGCTTTATTTAATTTCCGCCCATGTCATAACCTCAAGAATCTCTGAAATTAAGGAGAATTACAAAATTTAAACTCCAGATTTGAACTCAGCAGCATTTCCTACTCCTACACATATTTGACATTTTCGCCGTCTCTGGGAGGTGTGTGTTCAACATGACAGTTTGGTGTTTGCTAATCGTGTGCCAAGCGAGCCGTTTCATATAAACTGTTTCATTGAAGTGCGTGCTTGAGTGCTTAAGCCACTTGACAAGTGCTCTCCAAGCTGCTTGGTTGTTCGTTTTGGGAAGAGTACTCGTGCTTTCAATGGAACATCGATTAGACAGACATACATTTCCGCCTGTATTGGGCCCTGCGGTACCGTGTGGTGGGTGCCTTGGGAGGTGTCTCATCCGATGAGAATGTGGAATTTTATTTTTAGAGGACATTGTTTTGTTCTGCCGTTTTGTGTAATCTCCTTTTAATATAATCCACCCCTCACTTCGACATTGATACATATATAAAAACAATAAGGTCCATGTGACCATGTGTTTGCCATGATCGAGCTGTGAAGGCATAGAGCATACACCGTCATTTTGTGTTCTGCATCTTGATATATTTTTCAATTGAATTTCGCTAATTTCCAAATTTAATTAGTCCTTCAAATAACTCTGTTTAAAGGTAAATCTTTGTGTTTGTTGTTTTTATGTAATTTATACGTGTGTACATTTGTGCGTGTGTGCATGTATATAAACAGTATTACCACAATGGTTCTTGGTGTGTGTGTGTGTGTGTGTGTGTGTGTGTGTGTGTGTGTGTGTGTGTGTGTGTGTGTGTGTGTGTGTGTGTGTGTGTGTGTGTGTGTGTGTGTGTCCGTCCATCCATCCTCCATAACTCCAAAACCATAAAACCTAGTAGCCTGAAACTTTGCATCCATACTAATGGAACTCCAACAAAATGCAAGAATGAAAATTGGGTGTTTGGGTTCATTTAAACAGCCTTATTTAATTATCTCCTTTATCAGGTGCATCCTTGGCCACCTCACTCTCTGGGGTCTGAAGGCATTTCATGGGTTACCTCGTTGGGGTCTGAAGCCGCAATGTTTTTTGACCTGCTTAACAATGCATTGACTTGGAACAGGCTGCAACAATTTCTTAATGATAACCTTTTTTTTTCACTTACCTCACTCATATTATCAAATGCCTGTTCATTGTAGCTACAAATCGGTGGGCACATTGCAACTCTTATAAACGCCCGGAGACGCCAGCATTCGTGGCTTTATTTAATTTCCGCCCATGTCATAACCTCAAGAATCTCTGAAATTAAGGAGAATTACAAAATTTAAACTCCAGATTTGAACTCAGCAGCATTTCCTACTCCTACACATATTTGACATTTTGGCCGTCTCTGGGAGGTGTGTGTTTAACATGACAGTTTGGTGTTTGCTAATCGTGTGCCAAGCGAGCCGTTTCATATAAACTGTTTCATTGAAGTGCGTGCTTGAGTGCTTAAGCCACTTGACAAGTGCTCTCCAAGCTGCTTGGTTGTTCGTTTTGGGAAGAGTACTCGTGCTTTCAATGGAACATCGATTAGACAGACATACATTTCCGCCTGTATTGGGCCCTGCGGTACCGTGTGGTGGGTGCCTTGGGAGGTGTCTCATCCGATGAGAATGTGGAATTTTATTTTTAGAGGACATTGTTTTGTTCTGCCGTTTTGTGTAATCTCCTTTTAATATAAAACACCCCTCACTTCGACATTGATACATATATATATAAAAACAATAAGGTCCATGTGACCATGTGTTTGCCATGATCGAGCTGTGAAGGCATAGAGCATACACCGTCATTTTGTGTTCTGCATCTTGATATATTTTTCAATTGAATTTCGCTAATTTCCAAATTTAATTAGTCCTTCAAAGAACTTTGTTTAAAGGTAAATCTTTGTGTTTGTTGTTTTTATGTAATTTATACGTGTGTACATTTGTGCGTGTGTGCATGTATATAAACAGTATTACCACAATGGCTCTTGGTGTGTGTGTGTGTGTGTGTGTGTGTGTGTGTGTGTGTGTGTGTGTGTGTGTGTGTGTGTGTGTGTGTGTGTGTGTGTGTGTGTGTGTGTGTGTGTCCGTCCATCCATCCTCCATAACTCCAAAACCATAAAACCTAGTAGCCTGAAACTTTGCATCCATACTAATGGAACTCCAACAAAATGCAAGAATGAAAATTGGGTGTTTGGGTTCATTTAAACAGCCTTATTTAATTATCTCCTTTATCAGGTGCATCCTTGGCCACCTCACTCTCTGGGGTCTGAAGGCATTTCATGGGTTACCTCGTTGGGGTCTGAAGCTGCAATGTTTTTTGACCTGCTTAACAATGCATTGACTTGGAACAGGCTGCAACAATTTCTTAATGATAACCTTTTTTTTTCACTTACCTCACTCATATTATCAAATGCCTGTTCATTGTAGCTACAAATCGGTGGGCACATTGCAACTCTTATAAACGCCCGGAGACGCCAGCATTCGTGGCTTTATTTAATTTCCGCCCATGTCATAACCTCAAGAATCTCTGAAATTAAGGAGAATTACAAAATTTAAACTCCAGATTTGAACTCAGCAGCATTTCCTACTCCTACACATATTTGACATTTTGGCCGTCTCTGGGAGGTGTGTGTTTAACATGACAGTTTGGTGTTTGCTAATCGTGTGTCAAGCGAGCCGTTTCATATAAACTGTTTCATTGAAGTGCGTGCTTGAGTGCTTAAGCCACTTGACAAGTGCTCTCCAAGCTGCTTGGTTGTTCGTTTTGGGAAGAGTACTCGTGCTTTCAATGGAACATCGATTAGACAGACATACATTTCCGCCTGTATTGGGCCCTGCGGTACCGTGTGGTGGGTGCCTTGGGAGGTGTCTCATCCGATGAGAATGTGGAATTTTATTTTTAGAGGACATTGTTTTGTTCTGCCGTTTTGTGTAATCTCCTTTTAATATAAAACACCCCTCACTTCGACATTGATACATATATATAAAAACAATAAGGTCCATGTGACCATGTGTTTGCCATGATCGAGCTGTGAAGGCATAGAGCATACACCGTCATTTTGTGTTCTGCATCTTGATATATTTTTCAATTGAATTTCGCTAATTTCCAAATTTAATTAGTCCTTCAAATAACTCTGTTTAAAGGTAAATCTTTGTGTTTGTTGTTTTTATGTAATTTATACGTGTGTACATTTGTGCGTGTGTGCATGTATATAAACAGTATTACCACAATGGCTCTTTGTGTGTGTGTGTGTGTGTGTGTGTGTGTGTGTGTGTGTGTGTGTGTGTGTGTGTGTGTGTGTGTGTGTGTGTGTGTGTGTGTGTGTGCGTGCGTATACATGCAAGTTGCTGTTGTTGCCTGCTATCTCCACATGTGAGTGGGTTTCAGGAGATGAAACAGAAACGTGCCAGGTCTCAATGTGCGTGTGTGTGTTGTTGAATGGTATCTTCATATGCGGGTTTCAGAATGTGGAATGGAGTCCTCCCAGGGCGGGCTCAAAGTGTCCACCTTCATTTCGGTAAGGGGTCACAATTCATGGACTAAGATGGACTAAGCTGTGAAGTTTTCTGTTCTCAAAGTTTTTTGCCGAGGGCTCTCTTCAGGATTGTCACTGAGCCCCGGACAGCTTCCAAATGTAGTTTGTTTGTGGTAATATTCTCAAGGTTGGTTTTTAATATCTCTGTCATGTTACTTGTCATCATTCTTGCAGCTCAAACTGTCACTGGTACAACTTTGGCATTGTTCAGCTTCCAGAATCTTTTCACTTCATTTTTGAGGTCTTGGTATTTGGTCATTTTCTTGATTTCTGCATCATTTAGTCCATACTCACCGGTATTAACACTTCAATTATAAATACCGTCTTCTCTTTTTTGTACCAACATATGATATCTGGTTGCAATGGTTTGTTTTCCATGTTCACACTCGATGGGATCATTAGGTCGTATGTGAGCTGTACTTCCATATTTTCAATCATTGCTTTTGGTTCATGTTCCCCCATATTTTCTGGAACTGGGATATCAAAGCATTTGCAGATGTGCCAGTGAATTACTTAATAAACTCTTGTGTCATTGCGTGTACAGCTGTTCTGACATGAGTTTTTTTTGTTTGTTTTCAGTCATTAAGCATCATATCATTCTCTTTGCAAACCCCACATCCACCCCTCACCTTTCTCTCTTTTTTTCCCCCCTCCTCCCCCCCCTCTCTCTCTCTCTCTCTCTCTCTCTCTCTCTCTCTCTCTCTCTCTCTCTCTCTCTCTCTCTCTCTGCAGCACTCTCCTCCCACACCTCTGTCGCTCTCTTGCTGCTTTGTTTCTCTCTATCTCTCTCTCCCTTCTCTGTCTCTCTCACCCCCTCCTCAAACCCCTCCCTCCTGCAGTGAAAAGCAACGTTTGGTGATGTCACTCTCCCCACCTTCCCCTCTCCCCTCCCCCCTCTTTTCTTCCTCTCCCCTCACCCTTTCGCGCTCCCCCTTCTTCATCCTCTCTGCCGCCCTCTCTCCCTCTCTCCCTCTCTTCCTCTCCCTCCCCTCCCTCCTCTCTCTCCCTCCCTCTCCCCTCCCCCCATTATTGTTCCCATCAGTGAAGCGATGGGTTGTATTCGCTAGTGTGTAATAAATAAAGGTTTTTAAATGTAATTTCAGTTTTCGGCCGACTTTGCAAGGCTGAGTAGCATGAAAATATAAAAGGGTTTTCCTTCATGCATGTAATTCATATACAGGGATGAGCAATTTGCTCGATTTGTATTGTTATTGCAGTTGTCGTTTTTTTGTTTTTTTAAAGATTGTGTCTGTTAAGGTTCAGTTTAACCATATTCTATGCGCCCTTGCTTTTACGGAATATATATAAATGTTCCAAAATATATGCAGAAAGGCAAGATACGAGATTATAAGTTACACTCAAACTTTGTGTATCTTCAAAAAGTATCCGGATGGATCATGTACAGAGCTTTCCACATAATATACAATAAATAGATAGTTTGTTAACAGTATATATTCAAATGAGAAAAAAAAAATTGCACACAATCTTACATTGTAGTCACAGTTCGACAAATCTGAAAAAAACATACACCACTGTACAAAAAGAAAAGTGACAAAAGAAAAGTACATTTCACAATCGGGGCAGAGTGGTATATGTACTGCTGTTTCACGAAGATTCTTTTCAACCTTACGACAACATCCGCTATTGCAGGTATACCAAAAAGCAAATTGCTATGCACAATAAAACACGTTTTAACTGGAGAATCTACTTTTCCGTAAGTCAGAAATATGCACACACACGCACACACACAGCAAAATTAAAGGGGAAAAGTGAAAAATGTTTTAACTATGAACTACATCATAAAGGTGTGTGTGCACAAAATGGCTGGCATTAGTCGATGTGAAAAGGTGAAGTGATTTTTGATACACGGGGTTAGAAATGTACAAATGTACAAATGTACAGGAAACCATTTCACAATGTGACTGTGTGACAAGCCTGGTGTTGGCTTCAAGGTTAAGGTGGCTGGCTGAATATATTTGGGTCTAGATTTCAAGTCCTGTCTCTCATTCATTTAACTTCAGGTGGGTAGACTCAGCCTATCATCCTTTCGAGGTCAGCAAAATGAGTACCAGTTAGTGTACACAGGCGGCACTGCATCATTGGAACAGCTGTGCTCCCAGCAATGATGCAAACAGCAGCCATATATGCTGCATCCGAAATATAATGTGCGTCGTTGCCACCCATCTCCACACGTTGGTAGGTTTCAGGAGATGGAAATGAGTCCAACAAGGTCTCAAAATATCCACCTGCATCGTTGGTTATCTCGTATGCGGATTTCAGAAAGTGGATTGGAGCTCTGCCTTGTCTGAAAAGTATCCACCTTTGTGTGTGCGTGTATGTGTGTATGTGCATCTGGATGCTAAACATGGCCTTTCCCTCATATTGGTGGTCGGGTTGGGGTTAAAAATCGCCTTACCCTTCTGTTCAGGGGGTGGAAGGGAGGCATGCTAAAGTTATGATGCTCTCATTCCAATATGCAATGTTTTGACAAATTGCTCCCCTCGCCACGAATCCTCCCCGGGGAAAGTCTCATTTCTTGGACTGTATTATTTATTGACAATAATTAATCAGACGTAATCCATAACTTTGTATTTATTGCAATCCTTTGTGTTTTTTTTTTAGTTTTGTGCATCCGTCATTTTGACGGACTTTCCCCAACGTAAAATATAAAGCAGTGCAAATGGAGGCCGTCAAGCTCAAGGGCCATTGCGAATTTAGAATCAATTTTTATACCACCATTACATTCACACGTTTGCACGGGAAGTTATTACATGTATGTGAGCAATTGCAATAGTAGTAACACGAAGAACATTTTAAATGTAACTACTGTCGATATAAATTCACAGTGGAAAATCAGGATTTACTGTCCAGTTGATAAATTCAACTTCCTTTTCCATCACCAATTTCATCCTATCAAGAAGAATATATTTCTCGAATGTGGAATCCATCTTTAAGATGCTGCATGGATACTATTGAATGATATGTATGTGCATGTATGTATATGTATATGTATATGTATATATATATATATATATATATATGTATATATATATATATATATACATATATATACATATATATATATATATATATATATATATATATACATATATATACATATATATATATATATATATATATATATATATGTATATATATATATATATATACATATATATACATATATATATATATATATATATATATATATATACATATATATACATATTGTTGCGAATTCGCGCCCGCCGGCGTGGGGACGGCCACGTAACTCGGATCGCAGCACGTCGCCCACCGGACGGACAATACAGTTGTGACCCTCCTTGAACTATCGCCCGGAGCCAGTCACGGGTGGGCCTTTCGACCTCACCACAATCGTGCCAATCGGACACCCGCGTAGGATAGGGTTGTTCGTCAAACTCGACCTACCTAAGTACCCACGTGGATGGTAAACCGGGCGATCATACCTCGCGGCAGGTCGACTCCGGACACGAGCCGCTTGGGCGGCCCGTTCCGTACTATCGGGATAACCGAGGGGTGTTGTCGTCGACCTCTATCATCGACCTCGACGGTTCAGATTATTTACCGGGATGTTGCACCCACTACGAACCCTTTACGTGAAGCAGGATGAAGATTCAATTCGGAAAAGACGAAGCGAAATGGGAAAACAGTTCACACAATGCACATTTATTTCCCGGCACACGGAAAGCACGTATATACAGCCATACAGTCAAAATGCACATATAGCAACCAAAACAATAAAAGCAACAACGACGCAGAGTTAATACCGACTACGCGCACACACGGCAACACTTATGTAGTTCTACTTTACAGACGGCGCCAACACACATTTACACAAAAGCAAAGAAAAGAAGCCACCCTCATAGACAAGGGGGCAGACAGGCCTGGAGGCCAAATGTGCGTGTGACCTGGAGGAGCGGCCAGGTCCACGAGACCGGGGGGGGGGGTCCTACCCGTGTCCTCGTGACGCGTTGGCGGGCGAGCCGCAAATGTGGCCGCACGGCTGTGCCCCCACTCCGTGCTCCTTGGCGGGTTTTGTTGGCACGACGTTTGAGTGGGGTGGGAACGGGGCCCCCTTTTGCACTATCTCAGCGTGGGGGAAAGGGGAAATTGTTGATGCCCTGGGGGAGGGAGATGGCTGGCTGGCTTGGGTTCCGCGATGAGATGAGCGATTTCCCCACACCGTAACCTCGTCGCCGACCGCCATCCTTCTCGCCTCGGACCCGAGCTCCCTTGCTTGCAGTTCCACCGCGACTCTTCTCCGTTCCGCACTCTCCTCACCCGACCGACCCGACTCTTTTCCAAACTCTCCCCAGCCGACTCCAGAACCCAACTCTCTCATTCGCCTTGCACTCGCCTTCTTATAGGCTGGCAGGAGCAGCTAATATGCAAATATTCAGATCAGAATGACCTCGGGGGCGGAGCCACGCTCGCCCATTGGTCGGAGGAAACGGGGGCGTGAATCTCCCCTGATCCTAGAATTTGCATATATCAACTTCGCACACGCGCCTGGAGGCGGGGCCAAGCCGCCCCGCGCTCGCTAATTGGATGGAGAAAAAGTGGGCGTGTAGCGTTTTTGATCCGAATTTTCCCTCAGAAAGGCCGCTATTTGCGCCCGCGGCTCGGTGCGTTCGGCACCAATCACCGAACGGGCCCGAGACAGCCCAACGTTCAGTGTTCACAGGTGGTGCGGGAATGGTCGTAGAAGGAGAGAGGTGAAGGTGGTGGAGGATTTTCGGTGGTGGTTTGATGGTTATGGTGCCGTTTGGGAATGGCGGTGATGCGATGATGTGGGAGCGTAGATGGTGGCGGTGGCGTGGTTGTTGTGTGATGGCGGTTGAGACGTGGTTGGTTCAAAATAAAGATAGAACAGAAAAACGCCTAACTCAAAGGATCGCAGCCCGGATGAATCACATAAATTCCCTCTATACAACGGGTTTGGGCTAACTACACATGTACTTAGTGATATCTCACCTACGGGCCCTTCATGGTATAATGCGAATTTCCACAACCGTAACACTACCCCCTCCCCTTTTTACAGACTCGTCCCGAGTCGTCAAATTCTCGTGTGCCATCATGTGTAGTTCTCCCCAGTACGTTTTACCTTCGGATCCCTGGGTGCGACATTCATGGTATTCGTGTCCCCAAAATAAATAACCTACGGGCTGAGTAACTAACTAAACAAACCCACTCATACAGACGACTTATATAAAATTGCCGGCGCCAGACATACATGCCGGGGGCGCACTCATATGTATAATACATCTTAACCTTAACTTACAAATTTTACACTAACCATGGCCCTGGATCAATGGACTCTGCAGGAAGCAAAACAAAAGTCAACCGGCGCACGGGCCGCCACTGCAGGCCCGTGTTGTAGCTGCCAACAGGACAGTTCTTGCAGCTTGAACGACGATCCTGGCGCACATGGAAATGAACAGGGGGGGAGGTGGCAAATCAAAATTGAACGGGGCAAACAGTAGATGAGGCCAGTGGGCATGGCATGGCAAAGGCAGCAGACAAACACAGCCTGCAGAACAAGGCCGCTGCAGGCAAACACAGCCGGCGGATGAAGTGGGCCGGCACAGGCCTTGAAGTAACACAGCCAGCCGATGAAGTTGGCCAGCCTTTGCCTTTCAGTGGAGGTTGGTGGAGGGAGTGCGGTGGTGCTGGCCACTCAGAAGGCGGGCTCGGACCTACCTACCCATCTCCCTCCCACCCTATCGCCTTTGCCTGTCACTGTCTATACCCACTCCCTTAATTTGTAAAAACCCAATTTAGCCCCGACTTATTTTTTTTGTTGTTTTTTTTTTTTTTTTACTTCCCCCTTTAAATCATCCCCTAACCCCCTTTACTGTCTTTGTTCGGCTAACCTATCGTCCCCAAGCCTACTCCCAACGCCTACTTTCCCTTCCCGGAGGGGAATAAGGGAGAGCTAACGTCTTGTGTCAAGGCCCAACTCAAGCCTCAGGATGACCTCCCCAGACTTCAGCGATCTTTAACCCAAAGTGGGTCCAGCGGCGCACAACGAGAGCGAAGGGATGGATGGTGCGGAGGGGTACACTTCCTAATCTACCCTAACCATTAACCTTGAAACTACCCCGGGGCTTTCAATAAGCGCGTCTCGCTTAAACTATTGGATCTATCAACCAGGATTCCCGTTTCCTGTGTTGGTGTCCTCACAATTTCGGGCCTTGCCCCCCAATTTTCTTCCCGTGCCCTCACACGGTCTCACGGCTGGGACGCGTGGCTCCCTTGGCAGGCACTACCCTCTGCCGATTCTCGAACAATGGCACCCCCGGGCACTACACTGCCTCCAAGCCTACCAGCTCCCTAACACCGGGGAGTGCCCTCCATGGCAACTCCCCTGCAACGCTCACGTGGCAGGCTGGCTTCCCAGGCCCCTTTCCGAGGGTCACCCGTGCCCACAACACTGCCCACGCGGCTAACGGTGCCCCGGGCCCCCGTATCATGTGGGGGCACCCGTGCCCACTACGCTATCCCGGCCCCCCATGGGCCCTTGGCCTACCACGGCCGACTAGCCCGGTGCCCGGGGTACCCACTCAGCGATACTCACCTTTCGCAGCCACGCCCCCAGCCCGTCAACAGGGCTCCTGCACCCCTCCAAATGGGTTTCGAGCCTACTTTCCCACCAACAACAAAACGACCTCCATTTTTCAATTTAACTAACCCAGCTACCTCACTTTACACTGACCCCGGGGTCCCTTGGGCGGGAGTCACTCTTCCCCCCAATCACTCATCGCACCATGCCTTCCGCATTCGCTCCATTCACCCAGACCCGCTGGCCTCACTCACTCATCATGTACTCACCTCACAACTCTTCAACACACACATCGCTGAACTCTGCCATCCTTCTCACTACCTCCCCTAACTACCTCTTGCTCCTACGTCGTCCCTGAAACTACAGCACGTTCCATTTAACACTACGTAGCTAAACTACGTCCCTTCTACACATCCAAAGTCTGTCTCTGTCTCCAAAATGTCATCAACTCATTTCCCCACCTAAATCTGCCTGCAATCCCTCGAACTAATTCATTCCACGGGCTCCATGAGGACTTACCCCTACCCCATGAAGCCGGTCTAACTAACACTAACCCTTCCCCCCAACTAGTGTTATCCTGTGCCCGGGCAGGGGGGTCTTCCACCCCATGCCCGGGAATCCTGTTCACCTGAAAGCGAGGTTTGGGTTTTTTTATTTTTTATTTTCCAATTACGCGCAGCACCAGCGCGGCAACTTGCAACCTGCACACTTTGCCTGTGACGTCATGGCAGCGGTTCGCGTCCCTCGTCCCTCTTGGACGGCACCATCCGGCAGGGATTCACCCTCCTGCCAGATTCCAACCACATGTGCCATGACGCCACTCCGCGCATTAAAAAAACGAAGCCTCACGCTTCGAGGGGTTCCCCACGCGAACACATGTGCTCTGCCCGTTGGAGCTTAACACACACACCCATGTGGAGAACCCATCCGGTCCAAATCCGTCATCCTGCCTAACCTTTGTCCGTCCGCAGGATCGGCAAATCTACCGCCACGTGCGTTTCCGGACCGGGTTTCACTCCCGCAAGCGAGCACGTGGTGGCCTCGTGCGTTGCACAGCATGGACCACACGCTCGCTGCTGGGTGAACCCGGCGCGGTGCCCATTGAAACTACGGCCGCTACCCGGCTTTTGTCTCTCTGTCGCCGTTGTCTCTGTCGCACTCTCGCGCTCAAGCTCCATTCCATCACACTCACCTCGGGAGACGCGGCTGCGTGCTCCCGCATGCCGACCGTCATCTCCCTCACATACCGCTCTCTTACACACACTGTCCTCCTTACACTCGCACGCGGTGCCTCATCTACACATGGCGTGCTGGGAAGCACGCACCTCGGCACACTTGCCACCACACCACTCGCACATGGGGCGCACTCACACCTTGCACCACACACACCGGGACAACCACACTGGGGATTTGTGCCACCCCAAGGGTTTCCGGGGCCTCTATACCCCCAAGCTCGGCGTGCACCCGTTCGCAGCAGTCGCCCCCTCGACTCTGCCTGGCACGACCGAACCCACCTGGTCGTGATCAGCTTCGAGGGAGAATAGCGTCTCCCTCTGTTCCGGAAGGAGGCCATCCCGCTGCTCGCACCGGGCCTCTAAACAGTCCGCCAGCTCCCCCTCATGGTCCTCCACTACCTCAATGTGTGTGTGCTCGTCCCCAACCCCGTCCTTATCATGCAGTCTCTTCTCTATTTTTCCTGTCTCCCGCGTCTCTATACATTTTCTCTCCTTGTTCCTTATTTCTGTCCATCTGAGTCATTCTTCCTCTCTGAACACCATTAGCTGTTTGTTCTCCCTCCGGAGTTTTTCGATCTCCGTGGACTCAAATTTTGCTCTCCCCTCGAGCTGGTTAATTTCAAACTTGCATAGTTTTTGTTTTCTCTCCCACTGTTCCTCATGCTTCTCAGCCTCCGATCTCATAGTTTCTTTCAATTGGCTTTGTTCTTTTTCCTGTTTCGTTCGTTGTTCGTTCATTATCTCTGCATACCTCAACCTTGCTTTCTTTTTCAATTGTTCTTGTCTTTCTTTTTAATTTCTTTCACCCCCTGTGCCTCATTCTCCAACCTCATAGTTTCCTTCAATTGGTTCACCTCAAATTCATGTTCTTGTTGTTTTCTATTCCACAGTTCCTCTCGTTCTTCCTTTTCCAATCTCATTGTCTCCTTCTCCAATCTCATCGCCTGATTTCTCCTTCCTGCTTCATTCCTTGCTCCTTCACTTTCTCCTCGTATTCCAACCTATTTTTTTCCTTTTGTCATTCAGTTTCAAATTCATACTCTTTCAGTTTTCTATTCCACTGTCTTTCTTGTTCCTCATTCTGCAATCTCGTTATTTCCTTCAATTTCCTGATTTCTTTCTCCTGTCTCATTCCTTGTTCTTTGTATTTCCTATTCCACTGTCTTCCTTGTTCCTCATTCTGCAATCTTGTTATTTCTTTCAGTTGGCTGACTTCTTCTCCTGTCTCAATCTTTGTTCTTTCAGGACTCTTTCTTGTTCCTCATTCTTTAATCTGGCCTTCGCTTCCAGCTGTTTGATCTGTACAGTGTGGTTCCTTCACATTTCATTTTCCGTCCTCTTCCTTTCCTTCTTTAACACTCTCAGTTCGTTTTGTAATCCCCTCCCTTTGTTTTTGTGTTTCTGTAACTCAGAATTTTTTTTCTCATTTTTCCTTCCTCTCTTCATCCCTGCTTTCCTTTAGTTCTTCCTGATATTTCTTTCCCATTTCTATCTCCCTTTCCAGGGTTTCTCTTTTGTTTTTGCCTGATCTTACCTCTTCCTTCAGTTGTTCCAATTCCCCCATCTTGTTTGCGTTTTTCCTTTTCTAGCTTTGTTTTCCTTTCTCCTTCCTCCCTCATTTCTCCCTGCAGTTCTTTGAACTGTTCAGACTTTTCCAGCAATTCTTCCGTCCTTTCCTCCAGCTGTCTCTCTCCTCTTTTTATCTTCCATTCTAGGCTTTCTCTTTCCTGATTGCCTGTTCTTCTCTCTTCCTTCAATTGTTCCAGATATTCCTGTTCTCTTGTTACCTCCTCCTTCATTTGCTTTACCTCCAAATTGTTTTTCCATTTTTTCTCTTCTAACTTTTTCTTCAGTTCGCTTTCCGCTTGTTCCCACTTATGGATCCTCAAGTCAATTTCCCCTATTTTTCCCTTTAATTCTTCGAACTGTGTTGACTTCTCCAATAGTTCTTTCTTTAATTGTTTTACTTCCAGCTCGTGTTTCTGCTTTTCTTTTTTGAGCTCGGTCCTCCATTCTTCCTTTAATTCTTCCCAAAGCCCGCCAATGTCCGCCTGCCTCGCCTGCCATGCCCACGTGGTTTGAAACGGCTGTTGGGAGCGCTCGCCTCGTGTTGCGCCATTCGCAGTGCCATAAATAGCCGCTCGCTCCGTGCTGCGCTGAGGTGCGATCGCGCTGCCATTATGTGACCCAGTTTGCCGGCAAAGTCCGTGCTTAGTAAATGGGGTTGAGCTTCCCCACGGATTAAAATTACAAGCAGTAGCATCCCGGGCCATGGATTCTACAGTTCTACACATATACATTTCTACCCCTGGCACCCGCCCGCCTTGAGACTCCATCTTGTTTCTCGTAAGGGGTTAATTTTAATTGCTCGTAATTTGGAGGGAATCGGGGGTCGCTCCTCTCACCCCTGAACTGATTCCCCGTGAATTTAGCTTCGAGGCGGGAGAGATTCGAATCCCACTCCCGGACACCAGTGTTGCGAATTTGCACCTGCCGGCGTGCGGACGGCCACGTAACTCGGATCGCGGCACGTCGCCCACCGGACGACAATTCAGTCGTGACCCTCCGGGAACTATCACCCGGAGCCAGTCACGGGTTGGCCTTTCGACCTCACCACAATCGTGCCAATCGGCCACCCGCGTAGGATAGGGTTGTTCGCCAAACTCGACCTACCTAAGTACCCACGCGGATGGTAAACCGGGCGATCGTACCTCGCCGCAGGTCGACTCCGGACACGAGCCGCTTGGGCGGCCCGTTCCGTACTATCGGGAGAACCGAGCGGTGTTATCGTCGACGTTGACGGTTCAGATTATTTACCGGGATGTTGCACCCACTACGAACCCTTTACGTGAAGCAGGATGGAGATTCAATTCGGAAAAGACGAAGCGAAACGGGAAAACAGTTCACACAATGCACATTTATTTCCTGGCACACGGAAAGCACGTATATACAGCCATACAGTCAAAATGCACATATAGCAACCAAAACAATAAAAGCAACAACGACGCAGAGTTAATACTGACTACGCGCACACACGGCAACACTTATGCAGTTCCACTTTACAGGCGGCGCCAACACACATTTACACAAAAGCAAAGAAAAGAAGCCACCCTCATAGAAAAGGGGGCAGACAGGCCTGTAGGCCAAATGTGCACGTGACCTGGAGGAGCGGCCAGGTCCGCGAGACTGGGGGGGGGGGGTCCTACCCGCGTCCTCGTGACGCGTTGGCGGGCGAGCCGCAAATTTGGCCGCGCGGCTGTGCCCCACTCCGTGCTCCTTGGCGGGTTTCGTTGGCACGATGTTTGGAGTGGGGTGGGAATGGGGCCCCCTTTTGCACTATCTCAGCGCGGGGGAAAGGGGGAATTGTTGAAGCCCTGGGGGAGGGAGATGGCTGGCTGGCTTGGGTCCCGCGATGAGACAAGCGATTCCCCACACCGTTAACTCGTCGCTGACCACCGTCCTTCTCGCCTCGGACCCGAGCTCCCTTGCTTGCAGTTCCACCGCGACTCTTCTCCGTTCCGCACTCTCCTCACCCGACCGACCCGACTCTTTTCCAAACTCTCCCCAGCCGACTCCAGAACCCAACTCTCTCATTCGCCTTACGCTCGCCTTCTTATAGGCTGGCAGGATCAGCTAATATGCAAATATTCGGATCAGAATGACCTCGGGGGGGCGGAGCCACGCTCGCCCATTGGTCGAAGGAAATGGGGGCGTGAATCTCCCCTGATCCTAGAATTTGCATATATCGACTTCACACACACGCGCCTGGAGGCGGGGTCAAGCTGCCCCGCGCTCGCTAATTGGACGGAGGAAAAGTGGGCGTGTAGCATTTTTGATCCGAATTTGCGCTCGCGGCTCTGTGCGTTCGACACCAATCGCCGAACGGGCCCAGACAGCCCGATGTTCAGTGTTCACAGGTGGTGCGGGAATGGCCGTAGAAGGAGAGAGGTGAAGGTGGTGGAGGGTTTTCGGTGGTGGTTTGATGGTTATGGTGCCGTTTGAGAATGGCGGTGATGCGATGATGTGGGAGCATAGATGGTGGCGGTGGCATGGTTGTTGTGTGATGGCGGTTGAGATGTGGTTGGTTCAAAATAAAGATAGAACAGAAAAACGCCTAACTCAAAGGATCGCAGCCCAGATGAATCGCATAAATTCCCTCTATACAACGGGTTTGGGCTAACTACACATGTACTTAGAGATATCTCACCTATCGGCCCTTCATTGTGTAATGTGAATTTCCACAACCGTAACAATATATTTGTATCGAGAGTATCTAAATATATATATTGTTGTGGTTGACGAAATTCGCAAACCACCATTCAGGTCCCGTAGGTGAGATATCTCTGTAAGTATATGTGTAGTTAGCCCCAAACCCGTTGTTTAGAGGGAATAAATGTCATTAATTCGGGCTGCGACCCTTCGAGATAGCCGTTTTTCTTTTACTATCTTTATTTTGGACCAGCCACCATTACTGCCACCACAACCACCACCAACCACGTCTCAACAGCCATCACACAACAACCACCAACCGCAACGCCGCTTCACAACAACAGCCACGACCCTTGCCGTCACATCTCGCTCTCGCAACCATCGCATCACCGCCATTCCCGCGCCGCTTGTGGGCGCCGATCCTGGACTCGTGCAGGGCGCGCACCGAGCAGCGGGTGCAAAAACACCAGCCTTTCCGAAGAAATCGGATCAAAAACGATTCACGCCCACTTCGGTTCCGTCCTATCGGCGAGCGTGGGGCGATTTGGCCCCGCCTCCAGGTGTGTCGGAGTATAATCGCTATATGCAGATTCGTGGATCAAAAAGCATTCACGCCCACTTTTCCTCTGTCCAATGGGGAGCCAGCCAGAGGTGAAGGGTCGGAGGTGAAGGGTCGAAGGTGAAGGAGCGAAGCCACAGGGGCTATAAAGGGCCGCGTTCGCTCGCTGAAAGAGTAGTAGTACTCAGTCAAGGAGAGTTGAGAAGAGAAAAAGAGTTTCTGAATCGCAGTTGGACGGAGTTGAGAAGAGTGGAGAGTGGGAGAGTTGGAGAGTTGTGGCGGCGGCGAAGGCAGTCGAGAGGGCGCTCGTGTCAGAGTCGGGGAGCTGCGGAGAGGGGAGGCCGGTAACGCGACCGAGGTCGCGGTGGAGACGCTCGTCGCGGGACCCGAGCCAGCGAGATATCCTCATTCCCCCGAGCATCAACAACCCCCTCCTGTTTCCCCCCGCGCTGAGATAGTGTGAGAAGGGGGCCCCGTTCCCACCCCATTTCCAGGCAGTGCCAGCGAGGCCCGCGGAGTCGGGGCGCCGCCGCCATCTTGCGGCTCATCACCAGACGGGTAGGCTCGACGCGGTCTCGGCCCCAGGCCCGTCTGCCCCCCTCATCGTTGAGGGTGGTCCCTTTTTCTTTTGCTTTGAGTATATGTGTTGTCGGCGCCGTCTGTGAAGTAAAACTGTATAAGTGTTGCCGTGTGCTCGGTAGTCGGTAGTAGATCTGCATTGTGTTTCTCTTTTACATTTGCTTTTTGTGCAGAATTGTCGTGTCACTTTTACATTTGCTTTTTGTGCAGAATTGTCGTGTCATTTTTACATTTGCTTTTGGTGTATAATTGTATATGTGTGCTTTCCGTTTGCCGCGGAATAAATGTGCTTTATGTTGAACTGTTTTTCCCGTTTCGCTTCGTCTTTTCCTTTATTGAATCTCCATCTTACTTCACGTAAAGGGTTGGTCGTGGGCTAAATACGCCCAATAATTAATCGAACCGTCGAGGTTGACGATAACACCGCTCGGTTATCCCGATAGTACGGAACGGGTCGCTTAAAGTGGCCCGTGTCCGAAGTCGACCTGCGGCGAGGTGCGATCGCCCGGTCTACCCTCCGTGTGGGTACTTAGGTAGGTCGAATTTGGCGAGCAACCCTATCCCACGCGGGGGGCCGATTGGCACGATCGTGGTGAGGCCGAAAGGCCCACCCGTGACTAGTTCCCGGCGTTGGTCCGGGAGGGTCACGACGGGATTGTCAGTCCGGTGGGCGACGTGCCGCGATTCGAGTTACGTGGCCGTTCGCACGCCGGCGGGCACGAATCCGCAACAATATATATATATATATATATATATATATATATATATATATATATATATATATATATATATATATATATATATAATATTTAATATCGATAGTATGCACACACACACACACACACACACACACACACACACACACACACACACACACACACACACACACACACACACACATATATATATATATACATATTTTTATATCGAAAGTATGTATGTATGTATGTATATATATTATATATATATATATATATATATATATATATATTTATATCGAAAGTATGTATGTATGTATGTATATATATTATATATATATATATATATATATATATATATATATATATATATATACATATACATGTACATGTGGATACAAACAAAGACGACGTGATAGTGACCGAAGCTTTTCGTGCAGCACTCTTCAGGGTAAAAATCGCAGCAAGTGAAGTAGAAAGTGAAGGTGCGTGCTTTTCCGCAGGTCTCAATAAGGTAGACACTGATTGGTTCAACCATAATGACGTCACGGTTAATCCGTACACCCATTGGTCGGCTCATCATCTTCATCTCGAGCTCCCATTGGCTGGAGCAGAGTTTGTCGATGATTGACGTTTGCAACCACATCCTGGAGAGAGGGGGATGGGTTTCCCCTAAGGTCCATTCACCATTTGTTACCGTACTTTCCTTGACCTTTCCATGACCTTTCCATGCTGAAAGAGATACAGATATCGTACAAATTCCTTTTGATGACATAATTTTTGGATCGGTGGTAAGGATGTGTGTGTACACAGTCAACAAGGATGTGCTACCCACCTCACCAACCAGCAATGTTATTTATGAGTTTTGGTGCCGATGTGAAGCTCGGTACGTGGGCTGCACAACACTAATTTTGACTGATTGGATCAAACAACACATCCCCTTGGCGATTCGAAGAAAGATTGTGAGGGTTAGAACACAACCAGTGCGAGCATGTAGAAATATCCAGCAACCACCGGCCACTGTACCTGCTTCAACTGCCATTGAACAGCATCTGGTTGCCAACCCCATCTGTGCAGACCAGTACAATGCAGATATGTTCAGGATATTGAGCCGAAGTCGGAGCTCGTTTCATTTACGTATATTGGAAGCAACCTTCATCCTTACCACCAACTCAACAATGGTTGTTTTTTTTTATACCGACGCCCATTCCCATCCTTACTTTCCCTCCCCACTCCTTACTCTTTTCTCCTCCCAAACTGCTACCTATTTTATCCTCCCTTCTCCCACACTTTTACCTCTTTCACATTTTGGAACTCGGCACACCATCCAATATATGTTGCCCCCAGAAGTGGACGCTTTACATAAAGTGGAAAAAGATTATCACCCGTTACATCTGTAACACAACAGTGTGTATTAAAATGCACAAATCCAAGCAAGGCCTGCGTCAAAACAGACTTCATCGACACGCTTTCATGCACCGAGTCTGACACTACTTTACTCACAGCATGCTAAGTATAATTGCTTAACTGTAACCAACTCGAGAACTCTTTGCACAACTTCCACATGGAAACATAACTATGCGAGATAAGTGTGGATTGTGTTATCTCAATTTTCAGTTATATGTGCAGAAGCATTGAGGGTGATATGCATGTGATAATTGTGCCGATACCAAATATTTCACTTCCACAATGTCAGGCTCAGATGAGAAGTCAAAAAGAGTTCATATGCTGAAAACCTCACAAAGTTCCACATGCATGCACCTTTACATACTAACATTGCTACATACACTTTAAAACTCCTGACAGGCCATTATACAAGAATTACCTTGTACGAATTGGAAATTCTGATTTGTATAAATGCTTTCTCTCTCTGCATGCATTGATTGTATCACATTTTAATAGCACCCTTTGGACCTCGGCTCCATTCCACAAAGCCATTTTCACTGTGTGGAATTTCTCGAACGTGGTCGTTAACCATACACCACTGACCAGCCGAGGGTCATATTCAGGACACGTAGAATTTAATGCTAAAGTAACAACTTTTAAAACTGCTGCACTAAGCACCAGACTTAGATTTTTTTTTTTTACTTGACACCATGCCAATACCTGCAGCTGCTTGAAGGTCTGACAGCTCTCATATTGGCACACAGCTGGTCTACAGTGGTTGTGTGTGTGTGTTTTCACCATCAGACACATCATCATCCATGTGAGGCCCACCCTCTATTGCAGAATACGAATACAACAATTGTCAAATGTTGATGCCCCAGTGGCCACCATTTTGTGAGAAAAAAAAGGAATGTTTTGCACTCAGTAATCTCAATAGGTGCTTATCTAGATATAAACGCTTTGATATCAACTTTAAAAAATCTAGATGGACATTGCACATGGCACCTTTTGGGCATTGGTTCATCATGACATCCTGTGAAGACCTCTTACATGGGATGGGACAGGGCATGGGAGTGGGGGAACCTCTCATCAACCCCCTTGCCCCCGAGCCAACCCCAAGTCGTCTGGGGCACAATATTATCAGTGCTATACTTTCTGCCCTGACATCGACATTTATTAATCTTAGTTATTCATTTGTCATTGTAAATTGAGAAAAAGGAAACCTTATTTGGGTATGGAGGAGGATGAGGACGGCGGCGATGAGAATGAGAGAAGCTCTTCCTAGTGAGGAGCCGGCTTAGTACCATCTTACCAATGAATCAATCTGTCTGTCACCAGATTTGAAAAAAAAATTCATCATCATGTACAGAGCTATCATTGTTGCATTTACATTTTCATTCAACTATCGTTACCGAAGGTGCATGGAGGTTATGTTTTCACCCCTGTTTGTCTGTCTGTCTGTGAACAGGAAAGTTATGTCTCAAAAAGTTATGGATGGATTCGGACTTGGTGGAAAACCTAATCTGATGCGGCTCTGGCCGATCAGTGGGATACAAAACATTAACTGTTCAGCCTGGCAGAGGTATGTGCTCTTCCGAGTGCTGTTCTAGTTCTCTCCCGTCTTGCCTTTCCTCATGTGCATTACTGTTCCATTGCCTGTGCTTTACATCATTCTAATGTCCTTTCTTATTTTGCTAACGTGGCAGTCTTGGAACTGTTTTTGCAAAACATTTAATGCTGTTCTGTTATGTCTTCACTTGCTTATTTATCACCTTATTCCTTGTGTGTGCTCTACAATGAGCATTTCTCTTGCAAGAAAGAAAATCAAAAAGTCTGTTTGTTATCTTGCCAAAACTAAGTTTTTGCAAGATATGTTAGTCAGCTTGTATGTTTTTGTTTATTTATTTATTATTTATTTTTGTTTGTCTATAATCACGTATAAAAAATTCTGCAGAGCACAGTTATCATTGGAAATTTTTGTAACTTCACATATCAGAGGCCTATAGAGGTCTCTTTCAGCGCACAAAATTTTGAAGGTCAAAGGTCAAGGTCACTTTGTCGCAAATCAGGGGAGTCGACGAAACCCTTATTTTTTGAGTAATTTTGATCGGATCGTCTTCAAACTTCATGGGAATATAGTTCATGGTCTGGCGCTCAGCTGATTAATTTTTGGTGGCGATTGGCCTTGACCTTCATGTTTTTTATATTTTTATCTTGCCAAAACGAAGTTTTTGCAAGATATGTTCATCAGCTTGTATGTTTTTTTTTTATTTTTATTTTTTTGTCTGTAATCACGTATAAAAAATTCTGCAGAGCACAGTTATCATCGGAAATTTTTGTAACTTCGCATATCAGAGGCCTATAGAGGTCCCTTTCAGTGCACAAAATTTTGAAGGTCAAGGTCACTTTGGCACAAATCAGGGGAGTCGACGAAACCCTTATTTTTTGAGTAATTTTGATCAGATAGTCTTCAAACTTCATGGGAATATAGTTCATGGTCTGGCGCTCAGCTGATTAATTTTTGGTGGCGATTGGCCTTGACCTTCATATGTTTTGTTTTTGTTTTGGGTCTGTAATCACGTATAAATCACTCTGCAGAGCACAGTTATCATTGGAAATTTTTGTTACTTCGCATATCAGAGGCCTATAGAGGTCCCTTTCAGCACATAAAATTTTGAAGGTCAAGGTCAAAGGTCAAGGTCACTTTGTCGCAAATCAGGGGAGTCGACGAAACCCTTATTTTTTGAGTAATTTTAATCGAATTGTCTCCAAACTTTATGGGAATGTAGTATATGGTCTGGCTTTCAGCTGATTAGTTTTTGGTGGCGATTGGCCTTGACCTTCATGGTTAGCGCCTGAGGTCAAACATATTTGACCCCAAGGTCAAATTTTCAAGTTTTAGGAACCATATCGTGTAGTACCTCAAATTGAACACCTCGATGAGTGCTTTCTAGATATGTCAAGCTTGAGACATTATGACGTCATTTGGTGACGTTATGAGGCAAACACATATTTTTCATGGTTACTCTGTAGAACGATTCTCATCGGAATCTCTCGTCGGCAGATATTCCTCAAGGAGTCGCTCCTGGTGGATAGCAGCTCTGTTCACCTCAGTGTGACCTTAAAGAACTCACACGTGGTCACCTTTTGGCAAGATACGGGTCACCCTAAGGGTGACATTGGTTTTATTTGTTTGTGAACAGTATTAAGGAAAAACTCCTGGACGGATTTCGACGAAACTTGGTGGGGGGATTAGGTATGGTCCAAGGATCATGCCATTAGATTTTGGACTTGGTCCAAAGTCCAATATGGCTGCTATGGCGGCCATTTTGAAAAAAATATTTGAATTTTTTTTTTTTTGCATTTATACATGTTTTAAGTGATTTCCAACCCCCCCCCCCCCAAAAAAAAAATTTGTTAGAAAAAAAAAAGTTGCAACTTTTTTTTCCAAAAATTTCGATTGTTTTTTGGGGCATTTCTAAATGCGCGTCGATCTAGTTTAGTTTATTCAATCGTGGTTCAGTGTAGTCTGATCCGTTTTGACCTTCAATCAATAGAATATCAGGTTCACTTAAGTGACCCAGCAGTATTGGCGGCGGAGGTTTTGCACTCTACGGAGTGCTCCCCCTCTAGTTTTATATATGTATATATAATATTTATATACCGAGCGTAGTGGCGTGCGCCTGCAATCCGGCTACTCGGAGGCTTGGGTTGGAGGATCGCTTGAGGATGGGCGCTCTGCGCTGGGCCGTGCTATGAGAGGGTGGAGGGCAGCCTGGAATCATGGCAAAACCCAATCCTTATCCCTGTGTCATAAGAGGCGACCAGGGTTGCGTCAGGAAGGGCATCCAGAGTAAAACCTGTGCCAAATCAGTATGCGGATCATAACAGATGATCCGCTGTGGCGACCCCTAACGGGAGCAGCCGAAAGAAGAACAACAACATATATAATATTTATATAGTTATATTGTTATGGATTTCAGAATCGGATCTGACGAATGCAAACAAACATTTAGGTCCTCAGACATTTATTTTCATAAATGCATATCCAAGATAGATCCATCCCCTTGTCTTGTGGGATTGTAACTTTGATGTGTTGGAGAAGGGTATAGAACAGATTCCCTTTCTCATGGGATGGCCTTTTTCTCTTTACGACACTTTCCTGCATGCGAGCCGTTAGCCGTTCTCCCAACAGAGGCTCGTTCTACCCCCTTTCCCTCGGTTGACTTGGAGGTTGGCATCGGGACACATTGGCTTGGAGGTGGACTATTTATTTACACTTTGGACTTACAGGACGTTTGATTAAGCACACTGCAGGCTTTTCCTGAATGGTTATTCTGACTGTCAAATATGGCTGTAGATCATTTACCTCACCCACATCTCTTTCATTGATGCTCAACACCAACCTCTTTCACCTACGTTGATGTCCACCTTTTCACATCAACGTTTGATGCCCCCATTTGGCAGCTCTATGGATGCTGGCTTGCTCTTGTTCGTGTCAAGCTGAACGAGGAAGGAATGATTGTGAGATTGATGGTTGGAAGTGGAATGCAGCGATGTGCCAATAGGCAAGGTGGATTTGGCTGAAGTCTGCTTGAGGCTCTGCCCACACTGGTCGCCTATACAAAGGACAGGAGGACTGTTTTCCTGTCAGTTGGTTGGTGAGCTGGTGAGTTGGTGACAGCCTTCCAGCCTTACAGTCCTGACCACTGGTGACAGTTGGTGAGTTAGTGACAGCCTTACAGCTTCTTACAGCTGTCCATTGGTTACAGCTCCTGATAGCTCCTGACGGTGGGTGACGGTTGGACCATTCCTGCTGGTTCTGCTCAGGACCTGCTCTTGGCGTACCTGATTCTTGGTAGTGACGACGTGACGTCGATTGGTGTTTGAGCCTGTTTGCGCGTGGGTGCATGACGAGGCAGGGTGCTGGCAGTGGGCCAAGGCATGCTCACACATTTTGGACATTTTATTGGAATGCCGACGACTTCTGCCTTGGTAAGCTGAGACCGGATTTATTTCCCCCCCTGAATGATCTGCTGGGTACCCTTGTCTTGTGTTTAATCGATAAGTCAGGCCTAATGATAAGTATCTGCTCTTTGAATGTTTTTTTTTCTCTCAATGCATGTTTAATTCTATTTATTTGAGATTATTTTGGTTGATTTGAATTCACCTATTTTCACCACAAAAAAAATTAAAAGTTCTTCAGTTTATTTATTTTTTCTTTATTAATAAATTCCTTGTTGACGTTTCAACCTGTCCGTGCTTGTCCTTTTCTTCCATTGATTCAGCATTGTCCAAACCTAGATAGACTGGGAGGTAGTTCCTAAACAAATTTACCTGTCATAGTCGGCATGCACCAGAGGTAAATGCTCAGCCGCCCTACTTAATATCTAATCAAGACAAGATTGGTGCATCGCCGAAGGCATGTCCCCCATTCAGGAAGCCACGTGACCTCTAGTTAAACGGCAAATTAGACGGTGGATACTGGAATTCATGGTTGTAAAGCCACCCACCATACCACAAAGTTAATTGTGAGTGGTGGCCCCAGGTCCGGCTCTTCCGAGGAAAAACGGGGATTAACCCCCTCATAATACACTCGTTACCCATGGCTGGGCATACACCAGCTACACTCGGTATATTATATATATTGTATATATCAGGACCCTGACTTTTGTGGGGGATACGTTCCAGGACAACCCCGTGAATGTTGAAACCACGAATGTAGGGCCATTGTTTCAATGGGAAATGGAGGAGGGGGGGGGGGAAAGATTCTGGGGATTTTCCGACCCAGGAAAAATCCACAAATGTCGGATTAAAATCCGTGAGTGTCAGGAAAAAATCTGCAAGTGTTTTTTCATTGTTACATTGGAGACAAGGAGGATAACGTTATTGGTTCATGAAAACGGATGCAAATAGCGACACCACCAAAGTCGGCGAATTGGTACAATGGCGACAAGAGGGACAGCATTTTTGGTTCGCAGTGGTTTCTGGGTCAAAGCGGAAAGTTTTTAAACTTTAAAATGTTTTCAATCACGAATGCATAATTACAGCTTCATTAAAGATGCTTACAAATAAATTTTAAAAAAAACAATATACAAGCCCGAGTAACGGGATGAGAATGATGGCGATCCAAGATGTGGATAAATTATGCACCATACAGTAAATCACGTGTGCATTGTGGGTTGCTTTTTGTCAATGTGGGAGGGGTGAGTATTCTGCACATTGTTTGTGGGGGATTTTTTACAGGTAATGCTATCTTTGGCAGCTGATGATAGATGTGGTGAGCAATGTCATTGTGTAATTAGTCCGCATGTAGCTAGCTGCTAATTACACTAATAGATATGCTGAACGTTTCCATTCTTTAACTCATAGGACAGGACATCTTTCCTATCTGCAGGCAGATTATGTTGAGCATTTTGAAAATGTAACAGCTCAGGTGGTGCTGTTTGTTTGTAGCAAGATGGTGACTTACACGAAGATGCACTGAATGTTTCCATTCTTTAACTCACAGGACATGACATCTTTCCTATCTACAGTTAGATTATGCTGAGCGTTTCTAACATGTAACAGCTCAGATGGCACTGTTTGTAGCAAGATGGTGATTCACACTAAGATGCGCTGAATGTTTCCATTGTGTAATGTCCATATGTGGCGACCTGGTAATTACTGGATACATCAATAGATGCTGTTAGTGTTTTAATTCTGTAAGTAACTCACGGGGATGGTGGAGCGGGGAATGTCGTGTTACACTGGTGAGACAGCCCACAAAACTATGCTTATCCCGCAAAGTTACAATACAGTACGTTCAGTACCGTATGTTTAAAGTGCACATCGTGAGCCGTCCCGAGAAACTATGTTTATCCTGCAAAGCTACAATACATGTACAGGAAGCAGGACGTGTTCATGGCCAATGGAAGATAAGTTTTTTGCGTACGTACAGTATTGTGCTGTACGTACATCCAGCTGCTTTGTTCATGGCTTGTGGAAGATATGTTTTAGAACTGTTATGCTCGCGACTTGTGAAAAAAAAATTGAAACTTGGCAGATGGCAAGTACTCATCATGGAGAATAAGTAATTTTTATGATGTCATAGGTACCTTTGTTATAAGCCTGGTGTTGGCTTAGTGGTTAGGGTGGTGGCTTGGGATCCCAGGATCCTGAGTTCAAGCCCCATTGGCTGCTGAATTAACACCAGGGGGTTGACTCAGCCTGTCATCCTTCCGAGGTCGTCGAAATGAGTACCAGTGTACTGGTCCCGGTGTATGCCCCGGTTAGAATAGGTGTACCATATCCCTGTGTGTCGTAAGAGGCGACCAGGGTTGGGGTCATGAAGGGCATCCGGCCATAAAACATTGCCTCAAGAAAAAGCCCAACCCCTGCATAGCAGGGAAAAATGGCTGTAAAAACGGTCATTATTTTATTATAGGTACCTTTGTTATGATGTCATAATTTAATATGTAGAATGCTACATCTGATCAGTACGAAAATTTTTGTAGGTCATTTAGGGATAAAATGGTCCACAGAAAAAAAATTGATGATGTTATCGGTCACGTGATGTGGCAGCCACATTGTTTTTTTCAAAAAAAAAACTTCAAAATCTTCTCTGAAATGGCTGAACAGATCGAGGTGAATCTGTACACGTATGTCCGCCTATCCATGAGGAACAAAAGTTTTATATATATATATATATATATATATATATATATATATATATATATATATATATATATATAATGGCATTGGAAGTCACATGGTTTGGTAGCCATATTGGATTTACCCTAAAACCGATAAAAAAAATCTTCTCCACAACGGCTGGACAGATCGAGGGGAAACTTCACACAATTGTTCCCCAAGCATTGGGAATACCAGTGTATTCATGAATAATTGATGTCACATGGTCTGGCAGCCATATTGGATTGAGCGAAAATCTTTTTTAAGAATGCTCTCTTCAACTGCTTCATCAATCGATGTGAAACTTCATAATTATGATCTAGTTGTGATGTGGAATATATATTTTATATCTCACCCTCATCAGACACATGGTGTGGCAGTCAGAATTATTAAATTTTTTTGATCTGGGTCCTTTTTGAGATTTTAATTTTTTTGAATAAAGCTTACTTAGCTGTGCCTAGATGGGTTTGATGATAGAGGAGTAGCAGCTGCAATGTGCATCCCATCCAGGTTCCTCCAAATGACTCCATCTTGGTTTTTGTTTGGGTTCCTTCTGATGACTCCAATGCAGGACTGTGCCTATTTGGTCTCCATTTGATTTGAATTTAATTAATTTAAATGCCATTCTAAATTCAATGGAATAATAATAATCAACATCGTGGGTCAGTGTCAGGTATCCAATCAAAGCATGGGTGCATAAAAGCGGGACGTCTTGGTACCCAGTAATCACTGCCAGCAGATATAAAGTGGCAGTTCGAGTTATGTCTCTTTTTTATTACATAACACACCAGTACACAAATGCCGCACAAAATATACTACACAAAACAAGTCCTGGTGAGGATCTGCAATCTCTGATTGCTCGTTTTCATGTTTTGTCTTTGATTTTCTTTGCTGTGAAACTTATCATTTAATAAATAGATGCTGTCACTACTTTGGGGAAATGGGACTCATTAGTCTTGATGCTCCTCTTGGTGAAGGAAACTCTGAATCCAAATCCACTGCTGCCTTGCAGTTCAGGTTTTTGTAAACCAAAAGCCAATGTCTTATCAGGATATGGCAGTAATCCTTTTTAAAGGAGGTGGCCTTTGCATTTGATAACGCATTGGCCACCCTTGGAAAATGATGTAGTCCCCCATTTTATCCTCCCGATCAGGGTGATGTGAAGCCATGGAAGCAGGTGATGGATGGCCATGGAGGCAGGTGGCACATTTTTCCAGTAATGGCTGCATGGCCTTGATGCTCGGCAAAGGATTATCTTCTGGAGAAGAATGACTAGGATGACCCATCTAATATAGAGACTGCCCGGAAGAAGGCAGTGGAAAATCACTTCCGTACATTTCAAGAAAACAATCATGATCAGAAATCTTAGAGATAAAGCTATGGTACCTGATGACTCCCCAGGTTTGAAAGCAACCAAATCGCTATTGGGGAAGAGCAAAGTGCTCTGATGAGTAGGACGAGCCATTATGATGGGGCTCAATCAAAGCCACAAGGAAATCC
This sequence comes from Eptatretus burgeri, assembly GCF_056783735.1. Taxonomy (NCBI): domain Eukaryota; kingdom Metazoa; phylum Chordata; class Myxini; order Myxiniformes; family Myxinidae; genus Eptatretus; species Eptatretus burgeri. The sequence goes on from NC_140962.1 coordinate 67,917,918, forward strand.
AGTCGCTGAGGTCCCCAAAACTGAAAATCAAACTTTGAGCTTCTTAAACGTTCAAAAATTGGAACATGTAATGTAAGGTGAATGGATCAGGGAGAGTTTGATGAAAAAAAAGAGAGAGATGGAGAGGACAGAAACTGAAATTTTGAGGATAAGATAACTTAAATGGACTGGTTTGGGGCAGTTTCAATCTGATGATTACAGTATTCTTTTCTGGTCCAGAAGTTTGTAAAATAAATAGTGGCAGTGATTTGCAATAAAAAAACAGCACAGTCAATATTGGGATATAACCTAGTCAATGATAGGTTAATATCAATAAAGTTGGCAGGACATCCAGTGAACACCACCATCATTCAAATACACTCCAACTTCTGCAGCAGACGAAGTAAATGTGGAGGAGTTTTATGGAAAGTTGCAGGAACTGGTAGAACAGGTGCCCAAAAGAGATGTTTTGATAATTATGTGAGACTGGAATGCAAAAATTGGAGAAGCAGGAGCACCAGGGATTACAGGAGAGCATGGATTTGGTACCCAAAATGAGTGAGGGGAGTGATTACTGTAGTGCTGCATGGAGAACGAGTCATAATTGCAAATATATGGTTCAAATAACCAAAGCATAGACTGTACGCATGGACTTCACCTGATGGGAAACATAGAAATCAGATTGACTACTTTCTAATCAACAGAAGATGGAGAAGTGCGATGCAATCTGCCAGACCCAGCCTGTAAGACGGATTATGAACTCCGTGTGACAAAATTCTGAGTCAAATTGAGAAAGGTGAAAAAAATCAAAATATGACCAGATATGACCTTGAAAACTTGTTTAAATAATATGTGATAAAGGTTTCAAAAATCGTTTTGCAGAGCTGGACTTGGTTGACAGAATGCCAGATTAATTGTGGCAAGAGGTTGAAGACATTGTACGCGAGAAGGTCACTTGGTAGAGCGCATACCTCTGCCATATCATGCCTGATCCACGAGAACAGATCGGGCCCAATACATTTTTAAAATATCATGCTATACAGTACTATATCGTTTTTGGCCCTATCTCTCAATGGTGAAGAATCACTTTAAAAATTCTAGTGGCCGGATCTGGATCCGGATCTTCACCAAAATCTAATCAGTTTGTCCTTGTCACACGCTGAACCTGTCCACAAAATTTCATCCGAATCCGTCAATAACTTTTTGAGATATCCTGCACACAAACAAACAGACAGAAAGAGGTAAAAAGATAACCTCCTTTACCTTCGGCCAAAAACATCCAAAAAGCAAGCAGAAGGAAGAAGGCTAAATGGTTGTCATAAGAGGAAATAAATATTGCATAAAGAAGAACAGAGATGAAAACCAAAGGCACATCAAGAGAGGTCATTAAGCGACAAAATGCTGACTTCCAACAACAAGCTAGGAGAGAGAATAAAATATTCCAGAGGCATCCAAAGAGATAGAAATTGACAACAGAGCAGGAAAAACAAGAGATCTTTTTTTAAAGATCAGATTAATTATTATTTTGTATGCAGCCTGTGTCTGCTGATTGTTTCATTGCTTGGAGCGTGGCTGTGCTGCTGATGCCGTGACCCCTGTTTCCAGTAAGCTGGTACTCATTTCACTGATCTTGGAAGGATTAACAGGCTGAGTCAACCCCACCTGGTGTTAATTCAGCAGCTGACAGGGCTCAAATTCAGGACCCTAGGATCCCAAGCCAACCACCCTAACTGCTGAGCCAATAACAGGCTTAAATATGTCTCATGAGAAGTCTGTACACAAAACAAGTTTCCATAGTAAGAACAGAGTTTGGAGAGACAGAATGGTTTGGGATTGGAAAAGGGTTTAGACAAGGATTCATTCTCTCTCCTTGTTCAATATGTGTCGAGAGTACATCAGGAGGAAGTCAAAATTTTATGACATCGAGGTTTGAGTCAGGATTGGAGGAAGACATATCCACAATACCACTCTGGCAGAAAGTAAAGAGGATTTTATGAAATTGCTGCAGACAGTGAAGAAGGACAGTGAAAAAGAAGGTAAGTGGGGGAAAAAAAAGATTAAAATCTTGTCAACTGAGATTGGGAGACGATCATGTGGAAATTGTGGAAAGTTTCATTTCCCGGATTTGAAGATTGATCAGAGAGATCACAGGAAAGTGGAAAATATGGAGGAGAAATTAATATACAGTTAGCATTGGGGAGAACAGCAATATCAAAATTAACAGGGATTTGGAAAGGCAAAGATGTGACACCACAAACCAAGAGAAGGCTGGTGAATGCTTGTATTTCCAGTCACAATGTATGGTCATGAACAGTGAAAGAGAAAGAAAGGAAGAAGATTGACAGTTTTTAATGTGGTGTTCGAGATGAATGTTAAAAATTCTGTGAACTACAGGAAAAACAAACAAATCGGTACTTGAAGGAATTAGACCACTTGGTACATTTGAAACACTGATGCTAAAACAAACGGTCATACTTTTGACAAACCATACTTGCAGAAAACGAAAGTTTGGAGAAATCATCCATGCTGAGAAGGGAAGAAAAGGAATAGGCCTAGACCTTGCATGTGCTGGATGAATTGGGGAAAGGATGCAAACAAGCTGTGTCTGCCAGAGCTTTAGGAAGCAGTATAGGATAAGGATGTTTGGAGAAATCTGATCATGAATGTCACCATAAGTGAAACACGACTTGACGAGATAACGAGATATATACTACAGTGCCTTCAGAAAATATTCAAACCCCTCGACTTTTGTCACATTTTGTTGTGTTACAGCCTGAATTTAAAATGGATTATATTTTTTTAAAAATTTCACCAATCTGCACAAAATATTCCATCACGATGAAGTGGAAACGTTGTAAGAATTTTTTACAACTTAATGAAGAATGAAAGGCTGAAATGTCTTATATCATTAAGTATTCAACCCCCTGAGTCTGCTATTTCAAAGCACCTTTGGCAGTGATTACAGCTTCAATTCTTATTCGTTATGTCTGTACCAGCTTTGCACATCTGGATTTGGGGATTTTCTCCCATTCTTCCTTGCAGATTTGCTCAAGCTGTGTCGAGTTGGATGGGGAGCATTGGTAAAGCCGCTGTCACACCTTGACATTTTAGCCAGTGTATGGCAACGTATCAAAATGTATATAAAACGCTGGCGTACGCTGAACTATTGATGTTTTTTCCAGTTTTGGGTGTATTCATAAGGAGTTGGACGTATGCATAACATATTGGTAACGTACACACAACGTTTCGATAACATATAGATAACTTATACCAACGAATGCTTAGCGTGTTGTTGGCGTTCACAACCTATGCCCAACGATAGTCTAACTTATGCATAGTGCGCGGCAGCGTATCACCGACGATCACGTGGCGTAGCCTATTAAAAGGCTGCGGCTCGACGATTCAAATCATAACCGCAGTAGACATCGAAGTGTCAAGCCGCTGTCACACCTTGACGTTTTAGGCAGCATATGCCAACGTATGAAAAATTTGCCGAATACGCTGGCACACGTCGAATACGTTATTAGTAAGTTTTGGTTACGTTAAGAGCACGCTGAAGCACACTGGCGTACGTCGACAAATTTTAAGCATACTGAAAATCTTTCGACGTATGCCAGTGTATGACGCACACGTTCCGCATACGCTGGCCATAAGTTGTAGGCACGTTCTGCGATCGTTGACACACATCGGCACACGTTACTTGTAAGTTACTGATAAGTCGAAACACGTCAGGGTAATGTTTAGCGTACCCAAAACTTATTTCTAACCTATGAGTAACATGCTTTGAACCTATGTGTAACGTATCTCCAACGCATATTGACGTATGTAGATGTATTTGACGTCTTCCGGACGACCACAGAACTTACTGAACGTGTTACTAACTTACAGCTACTGTACAATGGCGCATTGGCAGCGTTTAGGGGAATTGGTATATAAAATTGCGGTTCACACAGGAGGAACCCGTCAGTGTTCCAGACTCCATGGTTTTATTTTTTCTTTTTTTCTTTTTGTTCTTCGGCATGACGGTGATGTTGACACTTCGATTTCTAGTGTGGTTATGATTTATATCATTGAGCGGCAGCCTATTGATTATATTATATTATAACCACACTAGAAATCGAAGTGTCAACATCACCGTCACGCCGAAGAAAAAAAAATAAAAATAAAACCATGGAGTCTGGAACACTGACGCTAAACATTACCTCGACGTGTTTTGACTTATGAGTAACTTACAAGTAACGTATGTCGACGTGTGCCAATGATCGCGTAACGTGCAAACAACTTATGGCCAGCGTATGCGGAACGTGTGCGTCATACGCTGGCATACGTCGAAAAATTTTCAGCATGCTTAAAATTTGTCGACGTACTCGGCATACTATGACGTATGCCAGTGTGCTTCAGCGTGCTCTTAACGTATACAAAACTTAGCCATAACGTATTCGACGTGTGCCAGCGTGCTCTTAACGTATACAATACTTACCCATAACGTATTCGATGTGTGCCAGCGTTTTAGACAAATTTTTCATACGTCGGCATACGCTGGCTAAATCGTCAAGGTGTGACAGCTGCTTAAACAGCAATATACAAGTCTTTCTTCAGATTCTCAATGGAATTCAAGTCTGGGCTTTGGCTGGATCACTCAAGGACTTCCAATTTCTTGTTGTGAAGCCATTCCATTGTTCCTTTGGTTGTATGCTTGGGGTCATTGTCATGTTTGAATGTAAATCTTCGCCACAGTTTAAGGTCTTTTGCACTCTGAAGCAGATTCTCCTTAAGGTTTTGCCTGTATTTCACTCCATTCATTGTTCCCTCCATCCTGACAAGTCTCTCAGCCTCAGCCTCTGAAAAACATTCCCATAACATGTTGCTGTTGCACAATAGGGATGATGTTAAATGGGTGATGAGCTGTGCCCAGTTTCTGCCAGAAGTAGTGCTTTGCATTCAGTCCAAAGAGCTCAATTTCGTCTCATCAAACCACAGAATATTTTGCCTCATGCTCTCAGTCATCCACATGACTTTTTGCAAACTCCAGGAGTGGCTTTCATCTGGCCACTCTCCCATAAAACCTAGATTTGTGAAGCATTGCATAGATTGGTGTCCTTCCGGCAGGTTCTCCCTTCTCAGAAAAGGAACTCTGTAGTTCTGTCAGAGTGGTCATTGGGTTCTTTGTCACTTCCCTGACTAAGGTCCTTCTTGCTCAGTTGCTCAGTTTGGTTGGACGGCCAGTGAGAGGAAGCGTCTAGGTAGTTTCATTAACCTTCCATTTCCTAATGATGGAGCTCACTGTGCTCTTGGGAACTTTCAAAAGACTGTAAAATGTTTTATAACCTTTCCCAGATCTATGCCTCTTCACAATTCTACCTCAAAGTTCTAGGGATAGTTCCTTGGACTTCATGATAGAGTTTCTGCTCTGACATGCACTGTCAACTGTGGGACCTTATAGAGAAAGGTATGTTTCTTTCTAAATCATGTCCATTCAATTGAATTGGCCACAGGTGGACTCCAATTAAGTTGTAGAGACATCTCAAGGATGATCAAAAGAAATTGGGTGCATCTGAGCTCAAGGGATGAATACTTATTGGCTCAAGATATTTTAGCTTTTCATTTTCAAATAATATGCAGAAATTTCTAAAAACATGTTTTCACTTCTTCATGATGGCGTATGTGGTGTAGATAGGTGACAATTTTTTTTAAATTCAATCCACTAAATTGAGGCTGTAACACAACAAAATATGACAAAAGTCGAGGGGTGTGAATACTTTCTGAAGGCACTGTGTCCGATCTGATGTGATATACTAGGCGTTACTGAGTGTTGGTGCTGCCGAAGCAGTTTGTTGGGAAGGGTCATTATGGGTGGTTTGCCATCCCTCTTCCAGCAGAGGTTAGGGGAGGAATTTGTACATATCCCTGGCACGAGCTTGCCTACTCTTGGTGAAGGACACCGTGTGATCTTTCATGTCCGCCAACTAATACCGGTAGATGAGACGCCAGTTTAACGTCCATCCAAGGGATTGCAAACATGTTGCGCTGCATAAAGTATCCAAGACAAGCTACACAAGATAAGCCCTTTGTTATTTATATGTTAACTGCTATTGGGTTGCATGTGGTACATGCTTGGGAGCCTCAGCGGTGCATGTTTCTGTCCACACTGTCCCTGATGACTTGCCAACAAGTGACAAAATAGAACTAGTGGCTGAGGAGGCATGCAGCATTGGAATTCTCATGTATATGCAACTCGTGAATGTCTGCAGCTGTCAAGAAGCTCAGGTAGGTTTTGAAACGGCAAATGGCTTACTTTGTATAGCTTTTCTTGGTTGCTTGATGCAGCTGCCTTTGGCTGGAAAAGCATGGGGGTTCATTTATTTGTAATCATAGCCACGTGGGGTAATTGATTAGGGAAGAGCTGATTGGTTGTTCCTTCCAGTAACACGTGACAGACATGTTTGGGTCTTATTTTCATATATTGTGTGTATGTATATATATATATATATATATATATATATATATATATATATATATATATATATATATATATATATATATATACACACATATTATAAAGCTCATTCGAACCACTGACTCACTGATATAAAAGATCGGCACCTGGGTGAAAGATTAGCACCTGTTGAAAGCTGAAATTGTCCGTGCCAATGGACATTGAATCCGATACGTCGGGAAAAATCACAGAACTGTCGGAAAGCATCCGTAAATGAAAGGATAATACATGAAAATAAATAAATCAGTGTCAACATATCATCACACCATTTGAAAGCCTTTATCCCTGAGCAGGGGTCAGCTTTTTGCAGGCACCAATTGTTATGATGATGATATGCTAGGTGGTCATATTTGAGCCATCGTTGAATATTTAATCAATAGTCAATAGTTGTGTATTAATCAGCTGTCAGGATTCAAACCTTGCTTTAAAATGTTGCTTTAAATGTTCCATGTTGCCCAACTGTTTTTGCACAGCGCCCAACTGTTTTTGGACAGCCTTTATCACCCTTCCTGTTTTTCTGCGGCTGCGTGCCCTTGGAGGGAACTGTTCCTTCAGTGTATGCTGCCCACACATTCCTATTCTTAGTCATCACTCGAGTTTCGCCTTTGTTATCAGCATGTGCCAGTGTAGGAGTGTAGGAGGCTTGGAAAGTCGTTAGTTTGCAAGATAAACTGTTGGGTTGCATATCTGAGAATTGTGTTGGCAGCTTGGAAACTGTTGGGTTGCATTTCTGAGAATTGACCGATTCAACTTCCCCTAGAGCCCCAAGGGAGGGGGGAAAGAAGCCCAATGCCACATTTATTTCTTTATTTCTTTATCCCTTAGCACACACTTTTAGTCCACACCCAGTTCTGCTTTTGTGTGATTATATATATGATGGTTTTGAAGCATAACCTCAATGTGATTCGGAGGCGCCCGACTGAAGAGTCGTTGAGTCACATTCCGCATGCGTGTGGTCTTCGGAAATAAAACGTGTAATTCGAGGATCCTCATCCGACTCTGTCATCTTACTCGGCCGGGTGGAGAGTCATAACAATTGGCGATGAGGATGGGATTCGACTGATGCTGGCGGTGCGGACGGTGGGACTCCGCTTGATGTACAGCGATCGCAAGGGTTCAGCTAAAAGGTACATGACAATCGCACGTAGGGCACCTAAAATAGGGAGCCCCAGTTAGACGAGCACTGTACACTTGGTGGGCAGCGCCCCGCCGGACGCAGCTCCAGGATCTGCTCGAATCAAGAACTGTTGCGGTAAAAACATATGAGGTGATTCGAATGTGGTTTGTCTGAAGAGCACAAAGGGGGGGGGGAGGCTGGCAGGCAGTGTTTGTGGAACCTGGAAGGGTAGTGGATAAAGGTATCCGTGTGAAATAAGGAGGGAACAGGTTGGAATCCTGTACCATAGAGAGGGAAGGTTGGAGGACTTCATTGGGATTTGAGGCTTACGGCGGTTGTTTGAAAGGGATTTCGGTCCCGACGTAAAAGGAGAAGCGATTTGCAGCTATTAGGCGGTTGATAAGATAAGAACAAAAGTTGGGGAATATATCTTCAAAGAACGAGAAGATACCAAAAGGAACAACATTGAAAGTTATCAGTGACAAATATGGAATCAATAACGTTAAGGGAATACAGGACTGGGTGAAGTGGACCGCGGGGAGAAAAGATCCCTTTCCGCTGACTGGATCCTTAGATCCAAAGATATTGAACACAGTGAGTAATGCGCTGACAGAGGGCAAAGCAGGAGGCCCGAAACAAAGTGGACAACACTGGAAAGCATTGGCCGCGTGGCTAACGGAGTCGCAAGTCGAGCAGAGCATAGGCGACTCGGACTAGAAGGGACTGTGAACCAACGAAAAATGCAAGACTAGGAACGACAAGGGAAACTAAAGCAAGCGCTGGACCAGCTAACGGAAGTTAAGACACAGGGAGAGGACAAACAGAAGGAACTGGAACAAACGCTAGTGCAGCTGACGGAGGTCAAGATACAGAGTGAGGAGAGACAGGAGAAGTTGAAGCAAGCGTTAGCACAGATAGCAGAAATCAACGACGACGTGGACCGAAAGACGACAACACGACTATGGACGACAAAAGGAATTTACCCCGTCTTTGGGGTGGACGGAACGAGAGGAGGGGCCGACATTCACCAGTTCCCCATGATGCAAGCAGCAGGGGGAGGTTGGGTTTGGAGATCATGGACCCCACAAGACATTAGGGGAGTAAAAGCTAGCATGGAAGAATGCAAAAAGAAAAACCCTAGAAGGGCAATTCAGATATTACACGACCAGATAAAAATGCAGGGGGCAACCAGTACGGACATAAGGTTTATCTGCACTGCTGTGCTGCCCAGCGCGGTTTGGAGCCCGCGTTCGACAGGATGGGGCGTCAAACGAGAAGGAGAGGAAGATACCACTTTAAACCGATATTACCCAGAGGGAGACGACCGAGATGCACAGGCAGTGTACAGGGGTAGGGTACAAGCCCTGATGGAAGAACTTGCGACGGAGATGGCCCCAAGGGTAATGGATTGGCAGGCAATACAGGATGTTACACAGAATCCCAAGGAATCACCTGCGGAGTACAAAGCACGACTGTATGAAAATATCGAGCTGCACTCGGGATTTCATAACATAGCACAGACGCCCCTCCATTTCCTGAACACTATGTTTGTAGATGGACTGTGCGACGAAGTAAGGCGAGAGGTGAAGGCGGACATGCCAGGGTGGAAAACGGCTGAAGTGGATGCTGTGTTTGAAAGGGCGAGGCAAGCCTGGCAGACTATAAGAGAAGAGGAACGGAGGGGAAAGAAAGATGCCAAAGCTCTGGTTATAAGAAACCTCGAATTGAAGAGCCGTAAATACGAAGAGAGGGAAGGAAGGCCTCACTGGAACAATCCAGATTGGGAACCCCGGTATGAAGCCGAACGGGATCAGCGGAGACCTTGGAACCAAGAGAATGAGCTGCAAAGACAGGGAGAATGCTTTAACTGCGGTAAATACGGGCATTGGAGCCGGGAGTGCAAGGCACCGCCTCAACAATGAGGCTGGGGCTCACGGCCACCAAAACAGCAGGAGAGACCAACGGCGCTCCCTGGAGAATATGAGAGGCGAGGGGAAACAGCGGAAAGAAACTATTGACATGAGGACACCGTGGTGGCTCCGCAAAGAGAAACGCGGAATGTAAGGGAATTGACCACGACCTTAAACGTAGAGGGGAGACAAGTAACATTCCTGGTAGACACCGGGGCCACCCGGTCAACACTAAAACAAGGAGAGATAAAGAACCTGCCACTCTCAGGCGAGTCAGTGAGTGTGGTGGGGGTTTCGGGACAGAGAGAGGATATCCCGATTTCGGACAAATTACGAATTGAAGTAGGTCCCCTGCGGGGAGAACATGCATTTTTGGTAGCTAAACACACCCCGATGAATTTGTTGGGAAGAGATTTGTTGTGAAGAATGGGATGTACGATAACGTGCAGGCAAGACGGAGTCTTCATAGATGCTCCGCAAGCATTGCAAGAGGAAGTAATGACCCTCATGATGACCGAACTCGGAGCGGTAGTTTATTGGTTGCGGATTGTGTCACAAGAGGGGAGAAATAAGCTGACTAGGGATTGGGAAAGTGCGAAAAGATTGCGGGATGTAGAGGAATGGTTGCGTAGCAACTACATTGAGTTGAAAGAAGTGGAACTGCCTTTGCACTGTACGGTCTATTATGATGAAACAGGGCAGGATTTTGATTACTCGGATAGGGTACATGAACATAACACCGCCACACGCACTTTGATGACAACCGCTTTGTGGATTGGAAAAGAGGGAGCGGAAATGGAGGTGGAGCTAACCGCCAAGGAACACGAGCTAATGAAGCACAGAGAAGGACTTACCCCGCACGTCTCAATGGCGGTCAGGAAAGGACATAGTGCCAGAGAATTGGGAAGAATGATGACCAGATTGAGATGCGCCCCGGAACCACTAGAAAGGGATAGTGAAACCCAGAGCACTTTACAGGCAAGCCAACAGGGGGATGGATGGAAGGTATGCTTGCCTGATCAGATTTTGACATGCATGCTAGAAAGACACGAGATGAACAGCGAAAGGCCCCGCCGCCAGGCCAACAGAGAAACGAGAACGGAGGAAAGATTACAGGAAGTACCTGTCGAACTATGGACACGACATCCGAATGATGTGGGCAGAGTGCTAGCCGCAACGCCCGTGTCCATCCAGATAAAGGAGGGGATACCCCTGCCTCGAGTGGCTCAATACCCATTGCGCAAAGAGGCAATAGAGGGAATCGCTCCGGTGATAGCATCGTTATGCGACCAAGGGGTGATAATACCTACCAAAAGCCAATGTAACACACCAATCCTGCTGGTGGAGAAGCCCGGGGAAACAAATGGAGGTTCGTACAAGATCTGCGGGCAGTGAATAAGTGTGTGAAAGCGTCCTTTCCCGTGGTGCTACACCCTGTTACGATACTGTCAGGGGTGCCGTCCACTGCAACGCACTTTTCCGTGGTAGATTTGTGCTCGGCGTTCTTTAGCATACCGCTAACCAAGGAGTCGCAACACTTGTTTGCCTTTAGCTACGACGGACAATACACCTTGACTGTACTTCCACAGGGGTTCTGTGATAGTCCAACGCTCTTCTCGCAGGCTTTGAAGGAGGACTTGGAGGACATAGAGCTCCCGGAAGGATCAGTAATGATACAATATGTGGAAGATCTGTTGGTATGCTCGGACAATCAAACGAAATGTGAAACGGACACTGTAGCGCTGTTAACAGCTCTCGCCCGAAAGGGCCACAAAGTCAGCAAAGACGAATTGCAGTTCTGACAGCCAAGAGTGACGTATTTGGGACATATACTGGAGCAGGGACAGAGAAGCCTCGGAGCTGAACCGGTGGAGACAATCCTAGAGCACCCAAAACCCACTACATTGCGACAATTACGGCGGTTCCTCGGGATGACGGGGTACTGCCGGCAGTGGATACCTGATTATGCGGTTCGGGCGCGATCACTGTACGACATGGTAAAGGAGGTGGAGGGGGATAAGATCTCCTGGACGAATGGTGCGAACAAAGACTTTGAAACATTGAAGCAGGCCTTATCAAAAACACCAGCATTGGGGCTACCAAACTATGATCTTCATTTCACCCTATTCGACCACGAAAGAGAAGGGTTCGCCCAAGCGGTGCTGACGCAAGAACACAGAGGAAAAAATAGGCCGATTGCGTACTACAGTAGTCATTTGGACCCGGTCGCCGCCGCCTATCCCGGGTGCTTACGGGCAGTAGCAGCAACGCAATATGCAGTAACCGCAACAGCGACGCTGGTTTTGGGTTCTCCTCTGACCGTGAAAGTTCCGCATGATGTGGCGGCGCTGATACGACAAAGCATGACACAACATATATCCGTGGCACGGGCAGTTCAACATGATCTGGTACTTTTGCAGGCAACCAATATAACGATCAAAAGATGTTTGCCACTGAACCCAGCCTCCCTAATGCCAACGGGCGATGAGGGAGAGGCACATTTGTGTGAACGAGTGCTAGTGGAAGAGACAAAGGCGAGGCGCGATCTACAGGAAGCCCCGATCGAGAATGTGGAATTGGAACTGTTCGTAGATGGAGCGGCGAGGAAGAACCGATGGGGAAAAACAATCGCTAGTTTTGCAGTATGCACCACAAGCGCCACCTTGAGGAAACAATTGCTACCAAAGGGATTTTCAGCCCAACAAGCTGAGCTGGAAGCGCTAATATGCGGATGTGAGCTGGGTGCGGGTAAGACATTGAACATATACACAGATTCCAGATATGCCTGGGGCATCTTACATGACTCCGCCGCCATTTGGACCTTGCGGGGCTTTAAGACGTGCTTCAAGACGTTATTCGACATGGGGACCTGATCAAACGACTAATACGAGCAGCACAAGAGCCGCAGCAGATTGCAGTGATTAAATGCAAAGCTCACACAGGAGGGACAGATAAAGTGTCAAAAGGCAATGAAAGAGCAGATTTAGCGGCAAAAGCAGTGCTCGATGAGGAGGAGGCGAACCCACAACCGACAACCGAACTCTACGTGGAGCAAATGGTAGACGGCCCACAAACGCAAGAACAGCTAAAGGACCTACAGATCTCCGCAACTATGGAAGAACAGGAATCATGGAGGCCTCAAAGGGCGGAGGAGCTCCTTGTGAGCCAACGGCCATCCATATCTAGTGCCCACCTGTGTCTGCAGACGTCCTCCTGCAGTTGGGTTACTTCTTATTAGGAGGTTGGTGGCAGGATTTGCACTCCGGCCACCGTAAAAAAAACCCTTCATTCCGCAAAACGCAAAAATGCAAAAAAATCTGAAAACCCACTCCGTGGGAGTACCTCCTGTGCAGCTTCCCTTCGCAGGGCAGCTCACCGGATGACGGGATTGGGGCAAAGCCTTCGGGACAACCAATCTTTGATGATCGGAGGGAAACCACGGGGTAACATCCCTGGGTCAGATTGCGGGAGAGTGTGTCGGAGTGGTGCTGAGGTGTCGTCCACCAGACGGCGGTCTCCTTGGGTTAACCTGAGGCGGTCCCTTCGGGTGGGTGCCTGGAATGTCCTATCCCTAAGAGAGGATGATCACCTGTCTCTGTTATCATCTGAGCTCAAGCGTTTGGACATCGGGATTGCAGCTCTCTCTGAGGTTCGGAGACCGGATTGCGGCGAGATAATGGTGGGTGGTTACACCTTCTATTGGTCTGGTCGCTCTGATGGTTACCATACCCAAGGAGTTGCTGTAGCTGTGTCCAATAAGCTGACCCCAATGATAATTGAGGTAACACCGGTCAACGAGCGTATTATGAGATTAAGGATTCGTCACTCCTTAGGTGTCATTTCCCTGGTCTCTGTTTATGCTCCGACTGAGGCGAGTGATCTCACCGTGAAGGATGCATTCTACGCCACACTCGAGTCTGTGGTTGATCAGTGCCCCAGACGAGATACACTTCTAGTCTTGGGGGATTTCAATGCATCGACTGGAACTGATAGGGATGGTTATGAGGTGTGTGTTGGTCCCCATGGGTCAGGAACTATGAACCAGAATAGCAATAAGTTCCTTGACTTTGCAAGAAGTCATGGACTTAGGGTGACTGGTTCATGGTTTCAGCGCCCACAAGCTCATCGCTGGACTTGGTATTCCAACGCTGGCGGTGTGGCAAAGGAGATTGACCATGTCCTCATTGACGGTCGTTGGAGGATGATCCAGAACTGCAGGGTCTACCGGAGTGCTCAGTTCCTCAATACTGACCACAGGCTTGTTGTAGCAACTCTAAAGCTGCACCTTAAATCCTGGAGAATGGTACCATCCCAGCCTAGGCTGGATGTTGCCAAGCTCAGGGATGAGAGAGTAGCTGAGGAGTTTGCGAACAGGCTGAGTGGATACTTGGGGGGTCTGGGTGCTTTGGGGGGTCCTGAAGAGTTGTGGAGCGCCTTCAAAACCACCGTCCTTGATGTTGCCGGCGGATGTCTTGGAGCTCACCGCAGGACAAAGAAGAATTTTGTCTCTCAAGGGACACTGGATACCATTGACCAGAGTCGCAGGGCCAGGCTGAATGGCAGAGCTGAGCTGTTCAGGGAGCTGAGGCGTAAAACTGTACGTGCACTGAGGGTGGACAAGGAGGCCTATGTGCGAGGAATCTGTGAGGGGGTAGAGCATCACCTGTGGACAGGTGATTCTCGTCCCGCTTACAGGGAAATTCGCGCATTACGTTCATCCAAGCCCATCCCTCGGAGCACTGCAGTTCGAGCAGAGAGTGGTAGGCTCTTGACAGAGGAGTCTGAAGTGAAGGCCCGCTGGGCCGGTTACTTTGAGCGGTTGTACCAGGCTGATCCCCCAGCTGTCGAGTTGGACGTCAAGGGTGTTACAATCCCTGTTGCTGACCCTCGAATCAACTGTGGTCCACCTTCGCTTGTGGAAACACGGGCTGCGGTGAACCAGTTGAAACAGGGCAAAGTTCCAGGGATCTGTGGCATCCATGCCGAACTTCTCAAGGCTGGTAGAAATGCTGCACTCGTGTCGTTGCATGCAGTTTTGTGCTTTGCCTGGAACACAGGCATCATCCCAACTGACTGGAAGAGGGGCCTTGTTGTCCCTCTCTGGAAAGGGAAGGGTGATCGCCAAGACTGCAACAACTACCGAGGGGTGACGCTGCTCTCAGTGCCGGGCAAAGTCTTTGCTCGGATAATTCTTGATAGGGTTCGCCACCATCTGCTTGAGCACCAGCGTCCAGAGCAGTCAGGCTTTACACCAAAGAGGTCAACGATTGACCGTATCCTTGTTCTTCGTGTCCTCACCGAACGCAGATGAGAGTTTCGGCAGGGGTTGCTTGCAGCCTATGTTGATCTCTGTAAAGCGTTCGATTCAGTGAATCGGGATGTCCTCTGGAGGATTCTTGGTCTTCGTGGGGTGCCACCAAAACTGATCGATCTGATGTCTGAACTCTACTCTGGTACTGAGAGTGCTGTGAAGTGTGGTGGTACCACCTCTGACTTATTTCCAGTTGTTACTGGAGTTCGTCAGGGATGTGCACTTGCCCCCACACTTTTCAGCACTTGTATGGACTGGATTTTAGGGAGGATGTCAGAGAGATCAAGTTGCGGTGCATCGTTTGGGAATGTCAAGATCTCGGACCTTGATTTTGGAGATGATGCAGTCATCTTTGCGGAGACTTTAGACATCCTTTTGGGGGCCCTCGAGGTGCTGAATGAGGAGTCGGAGCCGCTGGGATTACGGGTTTCTTGGGTCAAAACTAAGATCCAGGCTTTCGGTGACATCTTGGATGCTGCTGTCCTGTCTGTGTCTGTTTGTGGTGAGGATGTTGAGGTCGTGGAGAGATTCACTTACCTTGGCAGTGATATTCATGTCTCTGCTGGCTGCGAGTCAAAGGTCAATAGACGTCTGGGTCGGGCCTGGGGAGTCATGGATTCACTGGATCATGGGGTGTGGCGCTGCCGGTACCTGTGCGGGAGGACGAAAGTCCGAGTCTTCAGGTCCTTCGTACTTCCAGTCTTGCTCTATGGGTGCGAGACTTGGACTCTGACCAAGGATATGAGACGGAGACTTAATTCCTTTGGTACCAGGTGTCTTCGGAGAATCCTTGGCTATCGCTGGTCGGATTTTGTGTCCAACGAGCGGTTGCTGAGAGAGACTCGGATGAGATTTGTTACCTGCATAGTCCGTGAGCGTCAGTTGCGGCTGTATGGACATGTGGCTCTTTTTCCTGACGCTGATCCTGCTCACCAGATTCTCTCAGCGAGGGAGTCTCATGAGTGGAGGAGGCCAGTGGGCCGACCACGTGCCTCATGGTTGCAGCAGGTTGACCATCATCTCAAGGAGATGGGGATGGGCCTGGCATCTGCCTGGGGGATGGCCAGACGGACGCCCCTGGAGTACCGGCGGAAAGTGGACGCAGCAACGCGCTGTTCTGGCACATGCTCCCATACCTGACCTGACCTGAAGGGGGGTGCAAAGCAAAACACACATGGAGTATGGGTGGATGAACGAAATAGGCCGTTTGTACCTCGGATATTGCTACCGTGGCTTGTCTTCACTGCACATGCGCAGGGCCATATGGGAATAAAAGGAGTGACGGAAATTATTCATCAAACCTGGAATGCCCCAGGCGTAACGACAGCAGCAACAGAGGTGGTTAGCAATTGTGCGACCTGTGGTAGACATAATAGGAAGTATGCCGCCAAGAAACGGGGAGCACACCCACCCCCGTCTGGACCGTTTCAACACCTACAGATGGATTTCATAAAAATGCCGGCATACAAACATCACCAATATGTGTTGGTAATCGTGGATATATTCTCTAAGTGGGTAGAGGCCTTTGCCACTACCAACCAGGAAGCTGATACGGTGGCCAAACTGCTTTTACAGGAAGTAATTCCGCGATTTGGGATTCCAACACGACTATCATCGGACCAAGGAGGGTCTTTCACGGCAAAGGTGATGGCGAAGGTAGCCGAAGGCTTGGGTATTAAACAGAATCTACATTGTCCGTACCACCCTCAGTCAGCAGGGGCAGTAGAAAGGGAGAACCAAACTCTAAAGCAGACGCTTTGCAAACTCTGCGAGGGCCAGTCATTGCCCTGGCCAGAAGTGCTGCCGATAGCGCTCATGAAAATGCGAGCAACAAATAATGCCATGAGGGGGCTCTCGCCCCACGAAATAATAACGGGACGTCCTATGCAGTTACCGGCCTCGTCTCCGCCAGATATGGGAGATTGGGATTTGTCATGTATGACTGACGGAATTATGAACTATTGCAGGACACTCACTGCTACCATTAGGACTTTTCACTCACAGGTACAAGAAGCGTTGCCGATACCTGCTGGGACCCGTTACATGATTTCCAACCCGCTGAACGAGTTTGGGTGAAAGAGTTCCTGCAGAAAAACGCCCTGCAACCCAAGTGGACCGGACCCTACACTGTACTCTTGACCACGCTCTCTGCCGTCAAAGTGAGAGGTAAGAGTGCATGGATACACCACTCGCACTGTAAGCGAGCGCCCAAGGAGGCCGACGAAACTAGGGAACCGGAGGAGGTAACCCCAGCAGAGATTCCGACAGTTTCCGATTCAGGATTTTACTGAGATAGTGAAGACGACGACGAGGTGGAAGACGTGATATCTCTTCAGGACCCCCTCCACCACCACCAAACCAGGACGGAGCCGACCCGGCAAGACAGGGTGAGATAGTGTCGGGAGGCCCACTGCAGGCGGAGCTGGGCGCCCCGCCAGACACGGAGCTGGAACCTGAGCTGGGCACCCTGCCGAACGTGGAACAGGCAGGTATAGACGACAGAAACCTTGTAATACCGGAGACAACGACAGGACCTTTGACGCGACAACATGCAACTCCTGGTGCTGATGCTACTCCTTTGCGGTGGAGGCCTGTCACTAGACAACAAACTGACAGTCTCAGGCCCTGGGAACCATACACACCTCCCACACCTCGACCACGAAAGGGGAAACGGGAGTGAGTTAACAACACCTTTACAGCGAAGCAGGAGAGTAGTCCCTAGAGAAAAGGCGACAGCAAGTAAATATGCAAATTTTCGGAGAACCCATAACAAGGAGTTAGATACGGTAAGAGTCTTTTCAATTAACCGCACCCAACCTTTTTCATCAATGGTTCCACGCACACGACACAGTGAGAGGATACTGATACAACCTCAACAACTAATGGAGATACCCTGCATCCTGGCGGATGGATCTAGTGACTTGGTAGAACGACACAAGGGCCTTACAGCCATCCTATGGTACCTCGACATAGCAGAGCAGGATCTCACAGTGGCGAAGCAAGTAAAGAAGCAGAGAGGACAAAAGGGGTCCTACACCAGACAAGGATATGAATGAGGCCAGCACGCGAATCTGATAACTAGAATTCCACAGGTGCCAGATGACACCTTGTTGGAATACCAATGCCGCGTTCTTTGGAGTAACCAAACAGGACGGACTAGCTGGGTACACTTCAGCGTACACAGAAAGGGACCGCCAACAAGGCCCCCGAATACCTTTGTAGCCCCAACCACAGAGATAGCAAACATTGAGAACCGGAGTGAGTGCTGGGTGTGCCTTAAACCACCATCTGGCCTCGTGACCGGACTTCCTCTTTTCGTGCTACCATTAACCTTCTTCAATCATATAACCGGACCAGTGGAAGGACTCGAAGCTAAGACCTCAGCCCATGGTTACACACAACGGGTCTATGCAGGGAAAAATCCGAGTGCTAATGTAATGGTGGTGCCATCTCCCCTATGGGTAGGAAACACCAGGGGAGCGGTCTGTTTTACAGGACAGGGGGCAAACAGCATGGGGAAGTCAGAGTGCGAGATTCAACTTCCCCTCCTGCAATCGGCTGACCAGGAAGTCATCGCTGTTAACCCGGACACCCAGGTAGAGGAGCAAGTAACATTCACAATAAAAGCAGCCTTACATCACGATAACGGGATGATCCCGCCAAAAGGTATACACTTCGTCTGTGGAGACAAAGCTTACCCCAACCTACCAAAAGGGTGGGAAGGGAGCTGTTATTTAGCTTCAGTGTTTCCGGATAGCAGGAGTAAAACCACCTTTCACCACACTACCTCACAACCACGGTACCGACACAGCGCGTCAGGAACGATGGATCCAGAGGGATGGGTCGGTGTATCAACGCGCTTAGGGGTTATCAAAGGCACCTGGTGGGAGAAGGCTATTGGCCTTTTCATGCCACACGCCGGTACTACTATTAATAGCATTAGTGTAGATGAGCTTTCGCAAGTTTTAGAATATTTAGGTAATGTAACCATGGCTTACTATACAGAATTAACAGATATGTTGGTATCAATGCGCTATGGTAATGCAGAACAGAGTAGCTCTAGACATGCTTCTGGCGGAACAAGGAGGGGTATGCGGGATGATTGAAGGAGAATGTTGCGTCTGGATTCCGGATCCCAAGGACATAACTAATTGTGCGGTGGCCCGAATTAAAAAGGTGGTAGAAGTTCTCACTAGCAATCGAGTGGAACGTGAGGAAGGTTACGCATGGTGGAAGTCGATGTTTCAGGGCTGGGGAGGTTGGTTGTTGCGTCTAATAGGGTCAGCACTTTTAATCATCGTAGTGGTAATTTTTGGGGTGTTTCTATTCAAACTTCTTATTGCCATTTGTTTGAAGAAATGATGCGCAGCGTCACCCCTCACCCAGGCCATTATAATAATTAACAGCGAACTCTCTGATGAGGACGACTCGGCCAGTAATGGGGAGGGGGACGACCAGGGCCTTCAGGGGGGACCCCCGTTAGACGTCATACACGTGGACCTAAGCCAGGGTCTACAACCATTCGTCTTTGTTAAAACAGATAACTAACCCAGGAGAGAGTGCGTGTTGTTTTGCCTTCTAGTGCAAGATGTGACTCCTGTGCTGGACGTGCATACACCCATGCCTTGAGTGTTACTTTTGCTACTTGCTGATGTAGAATTGCTTAAACGATAGTATTACAACTGCTGCTAACATAAAACAGTATTGCATTTGAATATGGTGTGGACTTAGCATAAAATTTGTATACTACAGCTTAACGGGGGACATGTGGCAGTTGGCAGGACAAAAGGGGGAAGATAAAAGGTAACGGAAGCTAACCTGAACCACCGGCAGTTGGGGACTTCTCATTTGGAGAATGTTGATGGCTATCCACGGCATTCGTAAATCCCGTTTGGCAGGCGCGGGGGCCGAGGGGTAGCTGCTACAGGAACCAAATAGGGGTCCACTCAGTTAGTGAGTATCAGGTATGGCTGGGTATGGTCAAATATGACCAAGGAGGGAACTGTGATGATGACGATATGCTAGGTGGTCATATTTGAGCCATCGTTGAATATTTAATCAAGAGTCAATAGTTGTGTATTAATCAGCTGTCAGGATTCAAACCTTGCTTTAAAATGTTGCTTTAAATGTTCCATGTTTCCCAACTGTTTTGGACAGCCTTTATCACCCTTCCTGTTTTTCTGTGGCTGCATGCCCTTGGAGGGAACTGTTCCTTCAGTGTATGCTGCCCACACATTCTAATTCTTAGTCATCACTCGAGTTTCGCCTTTGTTATCAGCATGTGCCAGTGTTGGAGTGTAGGAGGCTTGGAAAGTCGTCGATTTGCAAGATAAACTGTTGGGTTGCATATCTGAGAATTGTGTAGGCGGCTTGGAAACTGTTGGGTTGCATATCTGAGAATTGACCGATTCAACTTCCCCTAGGGCCCCCAGGGAGGGGGGAAAGAAGCCCAATGCCACATTTATTTCTTTATTTCTTTATCCCTTAGCACACACTTTTAGTCCACACCCAGTTCTGCTTTTGTATGATTATATATATGATGGTTTTGAAGCATAATCTCAATGTGATTCAGAGGCGCCTGACTGAAGGGTCGTTGAGTCACATTCCACATGCGTGTGGTCTTCGGAAATAAAACGTGTAATTCGAGGATCCTCATCTCACTCTGTCATCTTACTCGGCCGGGTGGAGAGTCATAACACCAATCATGGTACCCTTTCTTGTGGCAATGTTTTTTACGGCTGGATGCCTTTCCTGACGCCAACCCTTTAGTCGCCTTCGACCCTGCAGGGATAATTACCAGTATACAGGTGCTCATTTCGCCTACCTTCAGAAGGATGACAGGCTGAGTCAACCCCCCTAATGCTAACTCTGCGGCCAGCAGAGCTCGAACTCAGAACCCCAAGGAACCCAAGCCACCGCCTTAACCACTGATCCACATCAGGCTCATAGGTGTCTACAGATATATATATATATATATATATATATATATATATATATATATATATATATATATATATATACACATACATATATATATATATATATATACACATACATATATATACACATACATATATATAATTATATATACACAGGTATATATATATATAGACTAACATATATATTTATTTTTATATTTATATATTTATAAATAAATAAATATATATTTATGAGTAAGTGCATGGCCGTACGTGCAAAAAAAAAACAAACAAAAAAAACTTTCAAACTACGAGCCAGAAACAACAACTACACAGGCCGTTCCTTCGCTCTCACGTGTCCATACGTGCGTGGCCATACTTGCGTGCCTGTATGTGCGTGGCCGTACGTGCAAACCAAAAAAAAAACTTTCAAACCGCGAGCCAGAAACAACAACCACACAGGCCATTCGTTCCTTCTCTCCCGCAAACCCGTACGTGCGTGGCCGTACGTTCGTGGCCGTACGTGTGTGACCATGCATGCAAAAAAAAAAACTTTCAAACTGTGTGCCAGAAACAACAACCACACAGGCCATTCCTTCACTCTCGCGTGCCCGTACGTGTGTGCCCGTACGTGCGTGCCTGTACGTGCGTGGCCGTGTGTGCAAAAAAAATTAATTAAAAATAAAAATTTTCAAACCATGTGCCAGAAACAACAACCACACAGGCCGTTCCTTTGCTCTCGCATGCCCGTACATGCGTTCCCGTACGTGCATGCCCGTAGGTGCGTACCCTTATGTGTGTGGCTGTACGTGAGTGGCTGTATGTCCAAAAAAAAAAAAAATTTTTGAACCGCGTGCCAGAAAAAACAGCCACACAAGCTGTTCCTTTGCTCTCGCGTGCCTGTATGTGCGTGGCCGTACGTGCATGCTCGTACGTGCATGCCTGTACGTGCGGGGCCGTACGTGCAAAAAAAAAAATTGATAATTGTCACGTCAATTGTGACGTCATAGCACCGTGTCCTGTCATAGGTTTGGTAAATAAATGGCCATAACTTGGGTTTGGTAAATAAATGGCCATAACTTGGGTTTGGTAAATAAATGGCCATAACTTGGGAAACTTCCCATAACTTGGGAAATATTATGGGAAATAGCTGAAATGGATGAAGAAGAACAATATCAAATCTTGAAAAACCACATACTCAGGTCCCAATCATCAATTGTGACATCATATCAAACGAAGAAGAAGAAGAATTGTGACGTCAATCGTGCAAAATAAAAAAATAAAAAAATTGTGACGAAACTCGTGACGTCATAGCACGTTGTCCTGTCATTGGTTGGTAAATAAATGGCCATAACTTGGGAATCACTTGTCCGATTAATATCAAACCTTGAAAAGGCACATCCTCAGCTCCCCAGCAATATTCCTGGCAAGTTTCAATTAGATCGGACCAGGGGTTGTCGAGAAACGGCAGTCGCAGACACGCATACAGACAGACAGACAGACAGACAGACCCACACACACAGAGATTGCTGGAATTATATGTATATGTATATGTATATGTATATATATATATATATATATATGTATATATATATGTATATATATATGTATATATGTATATATATATATATATATATATATATATAAGTAGGGTGAATATACTGGTTCTAGCTCACTTTTCCCCATGTAAATGAATGGGGGATTTTCAGCGATTCCCTTTTTTTTTCCCCTAAAAATAAACCCCCTTTTTATCCGTTTTTCCCTGCTGTGCAGGGGTTTGGCTTTTTGTGAGGCAATGTTTTATGGTCGGATGCCCTTCCTGGACGCCTCTTACAACACAGGGATATGGTACACCTATTCTAACCGGGGCATACACCGGGACCAGTATACTGGTACTCATTTCGCCGACCTCGGAAGGATGACAGGCTGAGTCAACCCCTGGTGTTAATTCAGCAGCTGAGCGGGATTCGCCCTCGGGGCACTGGGATCCCAAGCCGCCACCCTCACCACTAAGCCAACACCTGGCTTTGTATATATATAACCAGGCTATCCCAAGGTATATTTATTTGTCTCCCCCTTTAACCTGGAGGTTGATCAGCTCACTCATTGAACCTATAAAGATTTGTTCATTCTCAAATTCCTTCAATAGTTTAATTTTCTTTGCACAATAATCCCCATCTAAAATATTGACAAACAAAACATTTGAATCTTTATATTTTTTAAGATACCCCTTTTGTGCCATTACGAAATGATAAACTTCTCTTAATGCTCTTGTTTGACCACCTCCTGAGCCACATATCATTTTGAGATTATAGTAAATTGTTTTTTCATTGTTCAATTGATAACCATCAAAGTTTTCAGTCCATTCAAGGATATTCATTTTTTTCTTTACATCCCTCTAACTTACTACTTTTTAAATTGATTCGCTTATTTGTTTTATTTACCTTTGTTTTAGTTATTTTTTCAATAAGACTTATTTGATATTTTTCACATTCATTATGTTTTCCATTTATATACCAAGACTGAGATTTTCTCCACTCTTTAGTTTGATTAATACTTGGTTTAACCATTTATATATTGTGAAAACGCAGCGGTAGCCCTTAAAAACCCTAACCCTTCTTCCCATCGTTAAAACGCAATCTATTTTATACACTCTATCATACAATATCCATATGGAGACACAATCTATTCCATTATCTAAAATAAATCTCTTATCATCAAAGGCTCCTAATGCCTTTTTTATTTACTTCTTCACTATATATGTTATGTTTATAACTTCTTATTGTATTCATTTTCCTGTATTCTTCTTTCTTATTCATCAAACAATTATAATAATTTCTAAAAGTTATTGATTTCTTTATTACATATTTCTTTATTCCCTTTAACCTCTTATCAATCTGATCACCATACTTATAAGCATATGCCTTTGCTCTCAATCCAATAAACTCACTCATTACTTTTCCACCCAACTCATCCTTAAACTTACCAATAACCTTTTTCATTCTTTTTGGAAAATAACTCACTCTTCTTGCTGAAATTACTTGTATCATACACTCCAATATTTTTCTTCATATCTTCATAAACATCATCAGTTTTTATATCTAGGATAAAACTATCAGTGTCCATATACAACAATGAAACATTTTCACCATACTCTTTCTTTAAGTCATTATACAAATAATCATACATCAATATCTTTGATAAATCAAGAACTGCTGTTCCAATATAAATTGGTTTATCCATTACAATACTTTCCTTTTTCATATGAATTGCAGAAAAGTTCTCTGAAAAAACCTCTTCTCTATCAAAACTGGGTTTATTTATCAATCTCGAAGCTTCTTTCCAAGATGTTGCGAATCTAATGTTTTGCCTGTTTCTAACATTTTCCATAGTCTTTCCAAATACAGCATTATTCATTAATTTATAAAAGTCCCCTTCAAATTTTACTTTTGTATTTGCTCTCATATCTGTATTGAATTGAATATACTTTTTCACCCAAGGACTTTGTTTAAATTTTAAAACTCTATGAATTTTAGCTACTCTCAATCCTTCTCTCAAAAACTGTTTTAAGCTTCTCTGATGTAAAACATATCCCTCTTTATCATAGAATGTTGTTAATAACTTTTCTGTTGATTTGCCTATAATATTAAAACTTTTATGATAATCACTGAACCATTCTTTCTTTGGGGTTTCTTTCTCACATGCAAAAGGAAGGTCTTTATGCTTATTATGAAGAACACTCTGGTACCTCAAATCAACTTCAAAATAATAACCTTCTTCTTCGTCATTCAATTCCTCTTGAGAAGAAATAACAATATTCATCAAAGCCTTTTCATAATCCTTTTCTTCCACCCACTCTAATTTACCATAAGGTAGAGATTGAGACATTGCCCATCCATACAAATTATTAGCATCAAAATACATCAAATAATTACTATCTTTTTCACTATCATAATTTGGAAGATATTTATTATTTGCTTTAGCATATCTTTTTGAACATACTTGTGATATTCCACCTCTCTTGGACTTCTCAATCATCAAAAGCATATCCACATCACTGATTAAATCTATATCTTGTTTTGTCATTTTCAACATTGCACTCCAAGCTAAACCAGGAGCTGTGAAATAGTGGGCAGGGTCTAATCCATAACAATTTTTATTATGACAGAGTGTTCTAAAAGCCTCAAACACATCAGCTAACAATAAAACATCTGTTTTTAGATATAAATCGTGATATTCAGCAAGGTTCTTTATCTTAAATAATTTCCATATTTCTTGTGCGTGTTTATATTCCTTATCACTTATCTCTTCTTCATAAAGGTTATTATAGAAACTTTCTTTTGATGGAAGTTGTGTTTCTTTAAATCTCATAAATGAATCCATATAATCATAAGGATAAATTCCCTTACTTGTAAGAATTTTCTCTTTACTTTGAATTTCATTCCTTGTTTGAATTTCCTCTCGTAAGAATTCCTTCTTTAATCAGAATTTCATCTTTAATCAGAATTTCCTCTTTAGTTAGAATTTCATTCATTGTTCGAATTTTCTTTATGATTAGAATTTCATCTTCAGTTAGAATTTCTTCATTAATTACAGTTTCCTCTTTACTTTGAATTCTCTCTTTAATCTGAATTTCCTCTTTAGTGAGAATTTCCTCTTTTGGAAAGAATGAATTAAGATTTGGAAAAGAGTCCGTGGAGCTTAGATTTGATGCGAGGTAGGCTAGTGGTGTTCCCATAAACTTGTAAGAATCTAGAAACCTAATACGAGTTAAAGGTTTTGTGAATATCATTTTTGAAAATGAAATATACTTTTGACTTGTGTTTGTTATGGCAGAAATATTCCCTGGTGTTTTTGAAAGTTCATTTATAAATAGATGTGTATCATAGTTGGCGCTGTTGTGAAGAAAGACTGGAATAAAAGGAAGGTTATTTATAATTAAGATTACAACAGGAATGAGCGGGATATCTATATTTACCAGTAAGATGACAATGCTCTCTAACTTTAGACTCCTTAATTTCCCCCTCACAAATATGACAGATATTGTTCATTCTAAATTCTAATTTTTTCTTCTTTGGTTAATTTCATCGGTTCATTTTGTTTCTTTCATTAATTTAGTGAGTCTTATACAATCCTTTTCTAATCGTTTTACAAACTCTTGTGAAGCATTTTTTCCACGATAATGTTCAAGTTTGTTATACTTTTCTCCAACAGATGATTTGATATAATAACAGAAACCACAAGGAATATGTTTTTGATATTTATTTGTATATGGTTCTTTTGGATTAGGAGAAGCAGTATTTATCTTTTTTAAGGATACACTCAAAATCAGCGTATATCACAAATGGGTGCATGATAGATTTATTATAATCTTCAAAAGAAATCTTTTCACCAGGTTTAGGCATTGTAATTACAGCTGATTTATGATTACTACAATATTTTGAATGTTGTTCTAATCGTTCTTTGTATGAAATGAATTAAGACATCGCTTACAAGGATATATTTTGTTTGCTGTTCTGAATACCTGAGAAGAGATTAATCTTGATAAATTATTGATGTATGTGTAATGTGAATTCTTTCCAACACTAAAATATAAAAGATCAATGTGTGTTTCTTCATTTTTATAGTTGTTTGAAATTTTTAATATTTGAACTTTGTTTGTATCCGTTAATCCATATACATTAATAGAAAGATTATTCTTTTTCTCAAATTTAGGAATATCTGTTAGTGGCATTGGGAATTTAAAATCTTTAATGTCCAAGGTATTCTCATATTTCATATATTGTTTTACTCTTTCTGAATTACATTTTGGTGGATGTAAGTGAGCAAGAACAGACCAGAGAAAACATTTATTATCATTGTTCTTAATATTAACAACTGCCTTCTTTAGTTTTATTTCTTTTGGTAATTCAATATAAGAAGAAGCTTTAAGAGGGGTTGATTTTAGAATGTGTATATCTAAAAAGATGATTTTTTTAATATTGAATCCACTTCCTACCACTGTATTATCAACATCCTCCTCTTGTCTTGATAGTTCTTCATAAACCCCACTATTCAAAAAATCTTGAAATGATGTTATAAAATGAAGATCTGTTCTCATATAAGGAGTTTGTTCTTCATCTTGTCTTTTCATATTCATTTTCACTCCCATATAAAACTTTAAAGTTTTCATTTCTTTTAATGTCTTTTTAATAAAATTTTCAACATCAGGTTTCACTATTTCAATTGATTCAGCTATTGATGATGGACCGGGTTCTCCAAATTGAAAAATCCTTATTTTTATATGCCCTTTAAATGCCCCATCAGTGTTTTCAATATAATAGTCTCCCTTTACTTTAAACTCATTTTTCTTGTGTTTTTGTGATTGAAGATGTTTATTATAACTACTCTTCAAAACATCCTTTGAACAGATATCACAATGTTTTCTTTCCAACTCAAGAGGAGATATTTTATGAAACAGATTAAATGTGTGTTTGTTGGTTCGGAGGTGTTTTCTATAATGTTTATATTCGTGATTACAAACATCGCAGTACGTTGTATTCACCATATTTATAGAATAAAACTTTGCTTAAACTAAAATTTTCTTGATGAAAATTTCGTTTAATTTATAGGTGAATCTGTGCTTAAAAACATTTTATCCTCCAACTTTTTCACTTAATAAATACCATGTTTCAAGACACAAAAGACAAGTTTCAATCAATCTCTTCATCTGTTAAAGATACTGAGAAATATGTCAAGGATGTAAAATTGAACAAAGATAAATATAACAACTATTGGATAAAAACTATTATGGTAAATAATATGAGTTCTTCAATTTCCTTCAGTGGAAGGGCTTTTAGTATACCTGGTAGAACATCAATTAAAGTATCTCTAACAAAAGTTTCTCCTCTCCTTCTAGTAATATATTCAAAACTAGAAAAGCAATGAAACAAGAAAAAGTATCAAAGAACAAAAACCTTATGGATGAAGCTTTAGAAAGAAAAGATAAGACCATCTGTAATATGCAAGGAGAAATTTGTATTTTTTTCAACAACCCTAAAGATGTAAATCCTGATGAAATAAAGGATGTTAATATATCAGGTGAAATGACATTTCGTTCAATAGTAGTTAACGATAATTTTAAAATTACCTTTAATATAAAAAATGTTGTCGTTGAATCTGATAATGAAAAAAAGTATATCGATATCGATGGTAATATACAACTGAAAGTATAGATGAATTTCAGTTTAAGTAAAGTTTTACTTTATAAATATGCTAGACTTTCCTGATTCTCCATATGACAAATTTGAGAATTGTCCTGCGTGTGAAAGACGGGAGTTAAACACAGAGTCAAAAGCCTATAAACAATGTATATTCTGTGATTATCTTCTAATTAATGATAATAAAAAATATAAAAGGAAAATAATTCTTTTAGATTTACACCAAAAATGAATTACTTTACAAGATTGATTAGAGAAATGAATGTAAAGTATGAGGATGATAACACACCTTTCCTTACAAGGGAAGAAACTGAACGTATAAGAGAAATGTTCAAAGGATTGTTGTTGTATATTATTCATGGATGTAATTTTCAGGGAAATATCAACACAAGATATTGTATAAATAAAATAATGGATTATCTTGAAATTAAACCTGAACTTAGGATAAAATATAGAGTTTCTAAAAAAGCCAATAATAAATTAAATAACCTGTTTTTCAAATATATAAATGAATGATTTTTACCTATTTGGGAAAATAAGATAAAATTTAACAACCATAAAAAATCTCCCAAATTCATTAAGATGTCTCATAGTTGGTTCAAGTGGATGTGGAAAAACCTGCTTACTTTTAAAAATGCTCCTCACTCCCAACTTTTTAGATTATGACAATTTAATAATTTTCACAAAGTCGAGTTTTCAACCAGAGTATCAACTACTCTCACAAGGTTTTAATGCTGGTCTTCAAAAAGAAGATATAATCGGTTTATTTAAACGTCAAAAAACCTAAATGATTATAACATTGAAGATATAATTCAACTATTTTGTGATACACAGAGATGTAAAAAGAAATCAAATCCTATAACTTGT
Source organism: Eptatretus burgeri (assembly GCF_056783735.1). Taxonomy (NCBI): domain Eukaryota; kingdom Metazoa; phylum Chordata; class Myxini; order Myxiniformes; family Myxinidae; genus Eptatretus; species Eptatretus burgeri. The sequence continues at coordinate 67,946,715 of NC_140962.1, forward strand.
ATTCTTAGTGATAATACGGATGATATACCGTCTCCCAAAGATTTGGATAAATCAAAAAAGAACCTCGTTATCTTTGATGATTGTGTTAATGAGAGAAACCAAACGGTAATGGACAGCTACTACACAAGAGGGAGACATTCTTCTTGTAATTGTATTTATCTTAGTCAATCGTACTTTCAACTTCCTCGTCGTTCCATCAGAAACAATGCTAATACTTTTATTTTATTCAAGTTAAATTCAATAGATATCAATAATTTTTGGAGAGATAATTGTTCTACATTATGTAGTAAAAAGAAATTTGAGGATTATATGAAGCACACGACTGAAAAATATAAATATATTGTTGTGAAACAAGATGAGATATTAAGGGATATATTTTTTTGTTTTATAAACAATTACATATATAAATGACAACTATTATTATAAATCTTGTGGGTAAATCTGCTTCTGGAAAAAACTTTCATAAATCAAGGTTCTTGTGTAGTACAAATGAGAATATTGTAAATTTACTTAAAAAACACCCCGTGATACGCATTGTATCAACAACAACTAGAGCAATAAGACCTGGAGAAGTAAAAGGTGAAGATTATCACTATATTTCAGTGGAGGAACATATGCGATTGAGGAATGAAGGTCAAATGTTTGAGGAGGTTTCTCTTGGTACAACAAAATATTCACATTGTAAGAGTGAGTTAAGGAAACTAAAATCTGGTGGTGTTGGGATATTAGAAACTAATCCAGAAGGAACGAGACAAATTATTAAACATCTGAGTGGAGTGAAGATTTTATCATTCGGTTTTGATGTTGATGAAGAAACTCAACGCAAAGCGTATGAAAAGCAGAGATGCAAGTATTAGTGAAGAAGAAATTACAACTCGCATTAATGTTAATAAAGAATTTGATGAAATATTTAAAGAAAAGGATTTATTTGAACACATCTACTTGAATGATGAAGAAAAGGAAAATTTCCCTGTTGATCTTTACAATTCATTAAATGATATTTTACAATAAATAAATGGATGTAAAAGAAAGAGCAAGAAGATTTAAGGAACATCAAGAGTTGGTTTCAAAAGTTGTAAAACAACAGGAAGACATAAAGAAGAAACGCAGACAGAAACTAACGGGCGAAGAAGCATTTGAAAGAAAACAAGAGAAATTTTTTAAACCACTTTTAAAAACTTCCCAAGAAAAATGAAAGATGTTTCCACAGTTCCCACAGTAGAATATACTCCTAGAAAGCTTCAAATGTTAAAAGATTTCAGTCAAATGACGGAGGAAGAATTAGAGCATTTAGGAGAATTAGAATATGATGATGAAGGTTTATTTCAACAACTGGAAGAGATTAATCAACCCCCTGATTATATTGTGAATGCTGTTCAAAACAATGAATATTCAGCGGATTCAAAACCAAAGCAGGACTCATTCCAACAGAACAACCAGCAATATTTCATCTTGTTCAAGAAAAGGTATTGATATTTAATGATGAATTAAGGTTCTTAAGTTCTGCTCAACCCCCTGTTAAACTAACTCCGAGATTAATGTTTCTTCTCACAAAAGATGGAAGACAAGGTTCAACTGTGAGGGATGAATCAAAGTATATTGATAAACCATTGGATATGGAAAATAATGATGATAGAGTATATATTGATTTGCTGAACACTCTAAATTATAAGGTTATTCTTTCTGGTAAAAGTAGGAAGAATGAGAAGGAGAAACACATTATTCAGGCTTTAAGTATCCTTGGTTCAGGTATTAGTTTTTCTTACAAATGACCCATCGCAATTAGTTAATAGACTGTTATTGTTGTTCGGCAGTAAGAAGGCTGGAAATAACAATTGTTTTAATGAAGCATCAGCCATTTTAGATCAGTTGATGAACATGAAAATAATTAATAAATCTCAATATAAAGACATTTTATCTCATATTAAATAAGATGAGAAGCACAATCCTGAGTTTTAATTTCACAACAAGCGACCACACATCTTCATTCCCATACCCACTACAACTTGACACAACAAAAGAATATGAGGCATCTTTATTGTCCATGGAGACTTATAATACCTTATTTAATATAACCGAGAAAAATGACAAGTTTAGTTATAATCCGGGAAGTGGATACAAAACGATAACAGTCTCACCCGAAGCATACGAGATTTCTCAAATATCTTCCGAAATTGCTCGTCTTATGAAAGAACAGGGTGATGAACCAAAAAATATTATTATAAACATTCAAAAACATACTTCAAAATCAACGATTAAAGTTAAAAATAACTACAAGGTTGATTTCACAATTGATAATTCATTTAGAGAGTTATTGGGTTTCTCCTCAAAAAAGATTGAAACTAATGGGACGTTTTTACAGTGATAATGTCATTCAAATATCCTCAGGAATAAATTCGGTGTTAATTCACTGTGATTTGATTGATGGTGCTTATAATGATGGAAAAAAAACAAATACAATATTTTCATTCAGTGCATACTCAACCCCAATTGGTTATAAATTTAATATGGAACCTAAAAATTTGGTTTATCTACCTGTGTCAGGAAAAACCATACACAGAGTAAATTTTAGGATAACCGACCAAGATAATCGTGTGATTTCTTTTAATGGAGAAGTTATATCCATCAGAATTCACCTACGTGAAGTTTTCCAATAAATAAATACGATGGTTATTGTGAGGAAACACGAGTTGGGAAAATATAAAATAATTACAGGGGATGGGATGTTCCTTTCCCCATACTACAAGGGTGAAGGTATGTATCTTGGTAGAGGATACTATAAACCTAAGAGACAAAGGGGTGTTGGACATCAATTTAGAGGAGATGGGATAATTGATACTCTCATGGGTATTGGTTCAACTATTCTTAAACATAAAGATCTAATTGGTTCAACTGCTTCTGCTGTGGGAAATGTAGCAGGTGCTGTAAAGAGTATAAAAGATGCTCAGAAGGAATCTCATAAATTACAAGCAATAAAAAAAATTAAGAAAGGCAAAACTCAGTTGTCCCCCCAAGAACGACAGAAAATAATTCAAATACTTGGATCAGGGTTTCAAAAAGTTTTAACATCTTTTTCCTAAATAAATACAAGTATGGAAGCAATTGATAGTATCTATGATTTGGATGATACTATTATTATCTCAAACTCCACTAAAAAAGAAGATTACTTCAAGGTAAATGCAATAACTGGAACAGACTGGAATACGAATGGTACAAAAAGTTTTGAAATAAATAATCAACAAACCTATTTGAATCTCTCCGAAAGTTTCTTGTTGTGTAAATTTAAATTCACTAAAGCTGGGAATAACACAAACGCTACACTTGTAAATGATTTCTTCTGGAAAATGTTTGATAGTGTGCGTTTGTATATTGGAACACAAGAAGTTGAAGCGGTTGATTATGTCTCTGCTGTATCTGAAATGATAAAATTTACACTCTATACATTCAGTGATAGAATGGGAAAGGGGTCTGTCGAAGGTTTTATTCCTGATATGTCAACGGGAACAAACACAGACCCTGGATATATTCAAAGGAAAGGAGCGTATAATGATGATACAAAAGCAGAAAATAGTTTTACTGTGGCGGTTCCTCTTAAAGGTATATTTGGATTTTGTGATCATGATAAAGTTCTGTATGGTCTTAAAATTAGATTTCAACTACAAAGGAATGATAATGAAAATAGATTGCTTTTTGGTGTTGGTAATGTTTTTGGTGATCAGAATAAATTTGTAATTGAGGAGATGAGTTGGTATATCAGTGAATATACTCCTAATCTTAAAACAGAAGAGATGTTGAATCGAAGACTTAACTCAAAGAAACCACTCAGTGTATCATACCTCAAAAGAAGATGTCAACACGTTAAACTCAATCAAACTACTTACACGTGGAATTTGGGTGTTCTGGAAGGAAAGCCACGATATCTGTGGATCATTTTTAAAAAGCCAGATGGTGATACTGCGACTGATAAGAATAATGCATTGAGTGATAATGCTAAGGTGAAACAACTTCGCGTTTCTCTAGATGGAACATTTTATCCACGAGATAGATTGGAAATTAATTGGGAAAAAATGATTTTGCTGAAGCATAAGTCTTACCAAAAGGTGTGTGAAAGTAATGGAAATAAAGAACCTATTTTGGATATGACAGCATTTAAAAGTTTGTATACAATCTATGCGTTTGACCTGAGCGCGCAAAAGGAAACTATAAAGTCTAATCGAGTGGATACTTCCCTATACATTGAAAGAGGAGAGAGTGAAGAAGTTGATACATATTGTTTGCTTTTGGAAGAAACAGAATTGCAGATTAATACAGATAATGGTGTGATGATTAGTCTCACATAATTTTTTGTTAAATAAATGAGTGGCAAAGTACCAACTGGGGTATATGTTAATCAAATCAATCTTCATAAACTATCATCTTGTGTTCAAAATCAAAAGCCTTGTACGATTAACGTTAATACAATTCAGAGAAAAGGAGCAGTAAGAATTGATGTTTTGCTCACAAGAGAACAGGTTAAAATCTTGAATGACACTGGCTCACTTAAAATTAAAATGACAAAACCAATGTTGAAAAAATATTCAATAAGAGAGACGAGTGGAGGATTTCTCCCATTTCTAATTCCTTTATTTGCTGGTTTAAGTGCGGTTGGAGCATTGACGGGTGGTATTTCAACAGCGGTGAAAACTGCCAACGAAAGGAAGGCTCAACTCCAGGCTCAAAAGAATTGGAAAGACATAACAAAGAGTTGGAGAATCAAATTGAGTGGAAGTGGCGTAATTGTAGATTTTGCTGAAAAACTTGAAGGTCTGCCTGATAAAGCGAGATTGTTAGTTGGAGATATGCTTTCTTCTATTGCACAAGCAGGTGTAAAATTAACGAAAAGAGGTAATGGATTATATCTTTCTAATAAATAAATGAGCATTGATGAGTGGTTGAAAGAATTTGGAAAGAATACAACATCAAATTTACAACTTGCCAAATATTGTAAGAAATTAAAAATTCAAAATGTGGTTATTTGTATGAGAGATGAATTAACAAATGTGCCGAAACATACAAAGAATATTATTATGAACTTAGAAGATATAATAATGGGAACGGTTCTCATTGGGTTTGTATTTTTAATAATCAAGACAAATATTATTTTGATAGTTTTGGTCTTCCACCACCTGTTGAAGTCATAAAATTCTTACAGAATGGTGTTTATCAAACATTTCAAGTCCAAGAATTAAATTCCAAGTGTTGTGGTCAATTATGTCTATATGTGTTATTTCAACTCAACAAAAATAAAAAATTTTATGATATTATTTTTAATCTAATATAAATGACTTATGTTGGTAAAGATGGTTCTATCTTTGGTGTATCTCAAGAACTGGATATTGATTTATCAAATTATTATACAAAGGCACAGGCTGAACGACATAAATATAATATAAACAAAAATATTAACATGAAAAATGCTTATAAATTAAAAAATTATCCAAGCCCAACTGACGCGAATGACTTGGTGAGATTAAGCGATTTATCACAATATATATACTTGAATAAAACGGCTGTGTATTCCAAAGATACAGAAGTGTTGATATTATCTCCAGGTCATACAGAATTCACAGTTCGAATTAAAATAAATTTTTATAAAGAAGGGCGTATCGTTTGTATGAGAATAGAACAATGGGGGTATGATATGAATGATTTAGGGTATAATTGGTCATTTAAAATTAACCTCGAAGACCTGGAACAATTAAATCAGTCTCGTAAGGAAGAATATTATCCACTTGGTATCGAGAATGAGTTTTGTGGGTCCACGATTAGTAAACAACAAATAAAAGAATTTAATAAGGGTAAATATAATAATGGTTTTGCCCTTGTTTATCTCATGAAAACAGAAAAAACAGGATTATATATAATAAGTAAGGAAATACAAAATGATTTAACTATGGGAAGATGGGGAGGTGTTTCGTGCCATAATATTATTCTAACATATATTTCTAATACATAAATGACAGCAAGAAGGCTTCAAGAAAATTATCATTTCTGTGTCCAAGCATACCTTCAAGAAAAGGGTATTCGGTATTTTAATAAATATGTTCTACAACATAAGAATGAGGTATTTTCAATAAAAGATTGGCATTATGCTGATGTTGATAAACCGACAACTTTAGATTTAATTAGAATGTTAAATAATGAAAAAATTATAAAGTTAAGAAAAGGTAAGGCTCTTTTAGAAATTCAAAAGAAATTTTATTGGTTTCCTGTTGTAAAAAAATTATTTTCGATGCAGGAATAACAAGAAATCCTGATGAATATATGTATAATATTCTATGGGGTGTAAACGATTCAAGGATAGTAAGGGATGAGGAAGGAGTTGAAGAAGAGAGGGAAGAGGAGGAAAAGGAGAATGAGGAGAGGGAGAAGAAAGAGAAGGAGGAAAAGGAGAAGAAAGAGAAGGAGGAAAAAGAGAAGAGAGAGAGGAGGAGAGGGGAGAAGAAAGAGAAGGAGGAAAAAGAGAAGAGAGAGAGGGAGGAGAGGGAGGAAAGAGCGAGACAAAATAAATATCAAAATATGGAAACCAGTGAGATTCAAAAAGATTAAGGCGGTATTACAGAAAATAACTCAACCCACCGAGGAGGAAAACAAAAGAATTGACAAGTCTATTTGCAATATTTTCTTCAAGACTATTGACATCGTCAAGCTATTCATTTTAATTCAAGTTTTTTCTTAAATAAATGGAGGAGAGAGTGAAGGCATTTCTTAGGATTCTTTATGTTTTAAAAATTAAGATTCAAATGTGCATGTTGGAAACTAAAAAGGTTTTTGCACTCTGCAGGACTTTTCACATAAATAAATGAGTTATTGTCTCAAATGTAAAAAGAAAACTAATACTAAAAATATTTCATATATTAAAAGTAAAAATAACAGGGTTATACAAAAAGGTATATGTTCGGTGTGTGGTTCAAAAAAAAATCAATTTATCTCCAACACAAACTCGGAGGAGATATACAAAAGTTTTTATCAGGAAGTAAATTTACAACTACTGGAATACCAGGGGAATTACATCTTCCAGGGTATTCTTTCTGTGGTCCAGGCACAAACTTGGATAAAAGATTAGATGAGGCAGACAATCCTAAATCCTGGAGTAAACCAATCAATAGAGTTGATGAAGTGTGCATGAGACACGATATTGATTATGGGAATACCACAACGTTGGAAGAAAAGCATGAAGCCGATAGAGAAATGTTGTATAATTTGTCTCTGATACAAAATCCAACCTTGAGAGAAAAAGTTGATAGGTTCATCGTGAAGAAGATGATTAGTGCTAAATTGAAACTTGGACTTGGAAATTCAAAAAACTCATAGGCTCTAATGATGCCATTAAGACTGAAGAGCAATTAGCTGATGAATTACATAAACCAATATTCACAAAGTTTCAGAGAAGGAAAGTTTATTCCAAGGAAGTTGATTATATCTGGTCTGCTGATTTGATTGAACTCAATAATGATAAGGGGTACAAGTATGCTTTAACCGTTATTGATTTGAGGAGTAGATATGCGTGGGTTGTCCCTTTAAAAAACAAAACAGGTAATACTCTTATGTTAGCTTTTCAACAGATATTTAATAAAAGTAAGAGAAAACCTAAAAAATTTGTGGACTGATGAGGGTAGAGAGTTTTATAACAAGACATTTATGAATTTTCTAAAAAATAACAGTATTACATTATACAGTACCTTTAATGAAGGGAAGGCAGTTGTTGTTGACGTTTTAATCGTACCTTAAAGAGAGACTATATAAAAAATTCACACAACTCGGTTCACAACAATGGTTATCTTTTATTCAGGATATTGTGGATAAGTATAATGACACGATTCACACGTCAACGAATATGAAGCCATCAGAAACATTTACAAAATTAAAATATGAAAAAGAGATTAATGTCAGAAAACCTAAGTTCAAAGTTGGTGATATCGTAAGAATATATAGGTGGAAATCTCATTTTTGAAAAGGGTTTTACTGAACGATGGACTAAAGAACTTTTTAAAATTGTTGATGTAATAGATACAGTTCCTTGGACTTATAAAATATATGATTTGGAAGGGGAAGAGATTTTAGGTTCATTTTATTCACAGGAATTACAAAAGACAAAGATAAATTGAAATTTTTGACTCCGCCCCTTTTGGACTCCACCCACACAAGCCCCACCCACACAAACCCCGCCCACACAAGCCCCACACAAACCCACCACACACAAACCCCACACAAGCTCCAATGAATTGAAATTTTTTGACTCCGCCCCTTTTTGACTCCACCCACATAAACCCCTCCTACACAAACCCCACACAAGCTCCACACAAGCTCCACACAAGCTCCACACAAGCTCCACACAAGCTCCACACACACACAAGCTCCACCCATATTCACATAATTAGTGATTAGTTAATTAGTTCCCCCACACACAACATGTTTATTTAATTAAAAAATTATCCACCCATCCACACAAGCTCCACTCATCCACCCATCCACCCATCTCTCCACCCATCCATTGATCCACACAAACCTCATCCACATTCGCCCCTGCCCACATAAACCCTGCCCACATCAACCCTCCCACATAAGTCCTGTCTACACAAGCTCCACACAAAAACTCCACACACATAAACCCTGTCCACATAAACCCCTCCCACACAAGCTCCACCCACATAAACCCCGCACACACATCCCGACCACACAAGACCCACCAAGCCCCGCCCACATAAGCCCCACCCACAAACCCCTCCCACACAAGCCCCACCCACATAAACCCCGCCCACACACACCCCGCCCACACAAGCCCCACCGAAGCCCCGTCACATAAACCCCTCCCACACAAGCCCCACCCACACAAGCCCCACCCACACCCCGCCCACACGGCCCCACCGAAGCCTTTTTGCCCACACAAGCCCCTCCCACACAAGCCCCACCCCCTCATTTGTGCGACCTTTGACCCACCACCTCCTCATCCCACCCCCCACCCTTCCCCCACACACACATGGGGAGGGAGGGATGGGATGAGGGGTGATGGGTCATTGGGGGGCGCACCTACCCTCCCTTCATGTTTTGATCCTCTTCTTGTAATTCAGAATCAAGTAATTGTATACAAAACAAATATAATTTATTAATATTGAAAATATTAAATATTCATTTGCGAGAATGTATAATCTTTCCCAGCAATCTTCTCCACATGTCTTGTGATTTCACAACTCAGACACCATATTCTGTTTTGAAACAAAAAGTGGATAATAATTACATGGTAATATGAGTAAGCCTCGTTGACCACTGAATTAACACACCAGGAGGCCGACTCAGCCTGTCATCCTTTCAAGGTCAATAAAATTAATTCCAGTGTACTGACAAAACCGCGTTCAAACTAATAATGCAACCAACATTAGACGACATTCTAAAGAGAGAGTGATATTAATAATAATTCAGAAATATTTACCTCCAGAAAATCATGTGTTGTACAAGATTGCTTCAACAGCTGATGTTGTGCGATAGTGCTGAAAAAAAAAAAAAATAAGTCAAGGGTATAGATGAAGAGACAGACAGACAGGGAAAGCAACACACACACACACACACACACACACACACACACACACACACACACACACACACACACACACACACACACACACACACACACACACACACACACACACACACACACACACACACACACACACACACACAGACACACATAGACACACGTGTCTCACCATTGGTTTAATTCATTCGAGATCAGAGACCAGTCATTATAAATCATTGATCTCTTCAATAAGAGCAGAGAGAGGTAGGTAGGAAGACAGACAGAGAGAGAGACACACACACACACACACGTGTCTCACCATTGGTTTAATTCCTTCGAGATGATAGGACGTGATAAGACTTCGTGCCACTCATTGAAAATGTCTTTCAATTCTCTTCTAAAATCATTGATCTCTTCAATAAGAGTATTAATTTCATGAACCACGTCGTGATACGTAAACTCAATTTCTTCCAATGCCCTGTCAGGGAAAAATATATATATATATATATATATCAGAATTATCATGATTTAATTAATAATCATTTGCTTCATCGTTCAAAGAGAAAACCAAACAAACTTACCAACTCTGTAGTAAGCTTTTGCCTTCATCGGAAGAGAGATCATCCATGTCTCAGTTGTAAAAATGAAAATCCCGTCTGGCAGAAACTTTGTCTGGTGAATCACTTATAAGGCTACAATGAGGAAATTCCCTAAACATTGGGTGCGGCCACAGGAAATGACAGCTTGGAAAATAACTAGGCGGTTGTATGAATCATTTACAAAACATACTTAAAATGGTTTTGATTCAAATGTTTTCAGTTCGTGTTCTGAGATAAAATATAAACACGAGACCTTGTCTCACAGAATAGTTCCTATTTTTTCACAGCATGACTGTCTAAAACCACACAGCACGACCGTGTCAAAAAACACTTCCTCATTTTCACGGCATGAACTGAAAACATTTGAAACAAAACTTTTTTATGGCGTGGTTTATACACAAAAATGATTTGCAACTCGGGCGGTGGTCAGATGAGATCATAAAGAGAAGTTTATCATTTCGTAATGGCACAAAAGGGGTATCTTAAAAAATATAAAGATTCAAATGTTTTGTTTGTCAATATTTTAGATGGGGATTATTGTGCAAAGAAAATTAAACTATTGAAGGAATTTGAGAATGAACAAATCTTTATAGGTTCAATGAGTGAGCTGATCAACCTCCAGGTTAAAGGGCAGACAAATAAATATACCTTGGGATAGCCTGGTTATATATATATACAAAGCCTGGTGTTGGCTTAGTGGTTAGGGTGGCGGCTTGGGATCCCAGTGTCCCGAGTTCGAATCCCGCTCAGCTGCTGAATTAACACCAGGGGGTTGACTCAGCCTGTCATCCTTCCGAGGTCGGCGAAATGAGTACCAGTATACTGGTCCCGGTGTATGCCCCGGTTAGAATAGGTGTACCATATCCCTGTGTTGTAAGAGGCGTCCAGGAAGGGCATCCGACCATAAAACATTGCCTCACAAAAAGCCAAACCCCTGCACAGCAGGGAAAAACGGATAAAAAGGGGGTTTATTTTTAGGGGAAAAAAAAGGGAATCGCTGAAAATCCCCCATTCATTTACATGGGGAAAAGTGAGCTAGAACCAGTATATTCACCCTACTTATATATATATATATATATATATGTATATATATATATATATATATATATATATATATATATATATATATATATATATATATATATATATATATATATATATATATATTGTTGTGGTTGACAAAATTCGCAAACCACCATTCAGGTCCCTTAGGTGAGATATCTCGGTAAGTATATGTGTAGTTAGGTCCAAACCCGTTGTTTCGAGGGAATAAATGTCATTAATTCGGGCTGCGACCCTTCTAGATAGCCGTTTTTCTTTTACTATCTTTATTTTGGACCAGCCGCCATTAATACCACCACCAACCACGTCTCAACAGCCATCACACAACAACCACCAACCGCAATGCCGCTTCACAACAACAGCCACGACCTTTACCGTCACAACTCGGCCACGCAACCATCGCATCACCGTCATTCCCACGCCGCTTGTGGGCACCGATACTGGACTCGTGCAGGGCGCGCACCGAGCAGGGGTGCAAAAGCGCCGGCCTTTCCGAAGAAAACGGATCAAAAACGACTCACGCCCACTTCTGTTCCGTCCTATCGGCGAGCGTGGGGCGATTTGGCCCCGCCCCCAGGTGCGTTGGAGTAATATCGCTATATGCAAATTCATGGATCAAAAAGCATTCACGCCCACTTTTCCTCGGTCCAATGGGGAGCCAGCTAGAGGTGAAGGGTCGAAGGTAAAGGGTCGAAGGCGAAGGAGCGAGGCCCCGGGGGCTATAAAGGGCTGCGTTCGCTCGCCAAACGAGGCAGTTTGCAGTCGGTGGAGTTGGGAAGAAGAAGCAGT
>NC_140962.1:67966217-68041428 GCF_056783735.1 Eptatretus burgeri
TAGGATCGCCTACATACGTGCGCCAAACCACCCTTCCCTAGCTTAATTTGTTTACGCACAAAAAAAATTAAGGTTGCATACTTTTTGAATACACCTCGTGTATATATGTATTATATATATATGTAATGGCCCATTTATTCCCTCTCCATGAGGAATATGTTCTGTGCTGTATTTGACTAACCAGATGGACAGATCTGACGTTTCACTGAAGATGCCAGAATTTGGAATTTGGCCCGGATATCGGCACTATCTGACCTACTCTTTGTGAAGGATACAATGTCATTATAATAACCAGCCATGACTGTATAAATCACTTCACTGGTTGTACGAATATGGTTGCTCATGTAATTCTAATACTGTAGAGCTGAAATAAGTAAGCTGTTGCTGTGGCTATAGTATTCCAAAAAAATATGTGATATAATCTTTCCATTGTACATTTCCAACAAAAGGGAAAACTTTCATGAGACACCTTTTTCATTGTTGATCGCAACGGATGTTTCTATGAGTTGTATTATTTTCCCCTGTGTGCGGTTTTCAATTGTTTGAGATGCAGTGTGACTTCGACGGAAACTCTAAGTGAAATAATTAATTAAATATGACAACCATATCTGCCCAGTGGATAACTTACCAACGCCTGGACAAAAGAAATATTGTTTGACATTACATGCTCATTCGTTTAAATAAATGGATAATATATCCGAGAACAAGTAATCACCGGAGATTAAGCTTGGCTCCACCAATATCACCGAGTCAAGCAACAAAGTTCATTGTGTACACACATTGACCCCTTTCCACCAAAAAAATTAAATGAATATACTCCAGCCTCGGAATTAAATGACTAGCTCTCGTGGTATGATTGGTAGTTGGCCTACGTATTGCATGTGCTGAAAGTCCATGGCTCAGTGAAACTCAGAGCATTATTTTATTTCTATATCTCATATATTATTTAAAATGCTATATCAAATGAAAGCGTGCATAACATCCAAAGAGAAATTGCAGTGATGCATCACTGGAGTTGTCGGGATTTTGCAGCAAAACAAATCTGGAGGGCAATCGGCATTATACACTTAAGCTGTATGGCGTGTGGCTCATTTGCAAACCTGGCATTCTCAAGTCTCACATGTTTTGTCCTTATGAATATTTTGGAGAATGCATCATCTTGTCTTTTGTTAGTCACGTGGTTTGCATGTTTTCGACTGCTCTCTGACAATGGCACACAAACGTGATTCAAGATTTCACACATTTAAACTGATTTCTGTATATAATTAACCCCCAAACACTCTATTTATTTTTTGTATCTATCGTGAAAAAGGCTCGTGAAAGAGCTGGAATTAGTACACTGAACGGATCAGGACACAACAGGATAAAAGGCACAGTTGAGAGAGGGGAAACACCAATTGCTGAGTTGAAGGCAAGATTGAGGCAGACTTGCACAAACAATGAGTGTGTGAAGAAATGAGGGGCAGGAAAAGTTGCATGGTGCGGACAAGATGGATACGGAAGGAAACTCTCAGGAGGGAAAACTGGAAATTTGGAAGTAGGAAGAAATGGGGTGGGGTTAACAAGGGTCGAAATGAACATGGTTTTGGATTGAGGATGATCTGAGATGGTGGGGAACAGCTATCTTGAAGACCTGAAAGGAAGAATGAAATTTAAGAGAATGTGGAAGTGGGTTCCACAGGTGGGGAAAAAGAGGAATGAATGAGTGGAGCTGAGTAGTGCTCCTGGATTTAGGTGGTTTCACCAGAAGGGGATTGATGGTGGACTAGGTGAGCCCTGCAGAAACCTGGGGGAGGGGGGAGGGGTGACAAAGCACAGAAGGATGAGAGGGTGCAAGACCAAAAAGGAGGCGATAGAAGATGGACACCACCGACCTGTCTGTGATGGCGAAGTGATAGGCATGTAGACTCAGCTTCATCGTGGGAGATTCGAATAATCTTGAAGGCTTTGGTTTTCATGGCTTCAGGCTGAGCAAGTAGTGAGGCAGGGGAGCCAGCTCAGAGGGGAGAGCAGTACTCCATCAAGCTGTGGATGAAGACCTTGCAGGTGGATAGTTGTTTTATGAATTCAAACATTTATTTTGGGTGCATACAAGTCCAACAGGATGTTGAAAATGTAGTGCACTTTCATTTGAACTGTCTAGTCTCTGTTTGATTCCCTACCCGACTTTTATAAACTCTCGGATTTAGACTTTTTCAGGTGGAGTGTTGTAGTGTTGCATTCACCAGATTTGTTTGTGCAATGCTTAGTACACCCACTCCCACAGGAGCAACGGAGGTGGGGATGGGGGGGAGTGTTTGATGGGAAGGTGGTCACGTGTACGTGTGCACCATGCAGATGGTGGTTTGTTTATATCCTTTTTTTTAACGACCACAATTATCTCACGTTATTGTGTGGTTGAAACCGATATATAGCACTGTGAAACCGGGTGAAACCGATATATAGCAAGATATCTCAAAAGGTTGTGGACGAATTCGGAGATGATACTTGGTGGACAACTTGGGTGTGTGGCAAGGACGACTTGATTCGATTTTGGTGAAGATCCGAATCCGGATATGGATACGACAATTGTTTAATTTTTTTAAGTGATTCTTCATCATTGAGAGATTGGGCTCAAAAACGACATCGTTCTGTATATCATGATATTTCAAAAATGTATTGGGCCCGATATGTTCTCGTGGATCAGGCATTACGTGATGGAGGTACGCGCTCCACCGAGTGCCCTATCGAACGACACTTGGTCGAGTGAATACCTCCGCCAGACTGAACAAACGGACCTGAATCAAAATCGAATCAGCTTCTCTTTATCACCTAATCAACTCATCCACCTAGATTGTAACTAGTCGAGGTGTAAAACCTCACAGCAAATACAGTGGAAAATCGTTATAACGCTAAGCTTTATAGCGCTTGTACTGATATAACGCTCTTACACCTTGGACCCCAAAAAATACTACTATTTCATGTTTAAAGGCAAAAAAGTGAGAAAATAGAGACAAAGTTAGTCCAAAATAGCACTAAGTGGCGAAAAAAATTGAAGCTGTCATCGCCCAGTGTTGAGTTGACATGTGGTGTGAAAATACTCACGAGCTGTCATCTTCTCGCACCTTTCCCGTATAAATGGCGAAGCTGAGATGAACAAAATCAATTCAATTCAAATCATCATAGCATCCGTATCTCCTGTAACTCACGTTCATGTTCCCTTCTTACACCATACAACACAGTACACAATGTAAGTACAGTACTGTACTGTACAAGATTAACTAATGTTCGCGTGCTTTACCGCCCACATCCTTTCGGAAGAGTTGTGAACAACTTAAATCTAAGCTCCCGTTACATCTCCTGTACCAGTTCTTCGACATCTTCATCACCTACCAACCGAGAAATCTTCAACTTTGTTGGTTTTGTTTGCTCTGTTCAGTTCAGCGCCGCCATGCCGGAGCGGAAGTGTTATTCCATAGAGGAGAAGCTACACATAATTAAACGGATATGGAATGATGAAACTCAAGCGACCATCAGCAAGGATACAGGCATCGCCGGTTCAACTCGAAGAGGATGGTTGAAGGATGAAGAGAACATCAAGAGCTTCATCGTCACTGTCAACTCCAATGAAGGGATGAAGAGGAAGAGGGTCAAGCTTGGGAGGGATCAGGAGTTGGACCAGGAACTATTCAATTGGTTCTGCAAGTCTAGAGAGCTTGACATACCCATCTCAGGCACCATCCTCCTTCATCAGGCCAAGAAGATCAACAAGGATCTTCACAAGGAAGAGAGAGGTGAAGATGCTGACTACAGCTTAACCAGGGGGTGGCTGCAATGCTGGCAGGATCAACATGGGGTCCACATGAACCAACAACATGGAGAGGCCAAGTCTGCAGACCTTGAATCTGCCAAGAACTACCTCTCTGTCTTCAATGAACTAATCAAAGACAACAACTTCACAGAAGACCAGGTTTTCAATGCAGATGAAACTGGTCTGTACTCCAAGACCCCTCCAGACAGAACTATGGACTTGGATGACAACCCATCAAGAAAGACTGGACACAAGAAGCCAAAGGACAAAGTCAGCCTCCTCTGTGCCAACTGGTCAGGGTCTCTGAAGATGACCCTGTTGGTCATAGGAAAGTCACTAAACCCCAGGTTTCTACACCATGTCAACAGATCCCTCCTTCCCTGTAATTTACACCAACACCAGGAAGGCTTGGATGACAGGAGCCTGTTTCAAGGACTGGTTCTTCCAGAGGTTCTGCCCTGCTGTGCGGAAGCACCTGAGAAAGCTTGGGAAAGAAGAGAAAGCTATCCTCCTCATTGACAACGCCCCATCTCATCCATCAGGAGACATCTTAAATTCCAAGGATGGGAAGATCTTCGCTTCCTTTATGCCCAAGAACACCACCAGAAAGATCCAGCCTTTGGACCAGAGGGTCATCAACTGTTTCAAGCTCTTCTACAAAGATCAATTATGCGAAGCTATGGCCAGGGAGCAGAAAGAGATGACCGTCTTCCTCAAGGCCATGGACGTTAAGAAGACGATGGAGTTTGCAGGGCCAGCCTGGGAGAAGGTCACCAAGGACACCTTCATTAACTGCTGGAGGAAAGGCCTCGGTCCTCCCAAGTCTGATAGTGAAGAAGACTTCAATGGGTTCTCCAAGGAGGAAGTGGGCAGGTCTGCCATCACGGCCCTCAACCTCGCCCCTGGCACATCAGCTCTTGATGCTCTCCAGGCCTGGGTTGATCAAGAAGAAAGAGACCTGGCTGAAGAACTGCTCAGAGAAGAACAGCTGTCAACTGGAGAGGAAGAGGAACCCCTAGAGGAGTCGGAAGAAGAAGAGGCACCAGTTGAACCTCTCCCCCAGCCTCTCCACTCCAAAGCTGAACAGTCTTTCCTTTATGGTCTTCGTTGGTCGGAGTCCTTGGATGAGCAGGAATTCCCCAATCTTCGTTTGAAGATACACCAGGTTAAAATCCTTCTGGATGACACCCGAAGACTCTCAAGAGCATCCATGAAACCAACCAAGATCACCGAATTCTTCAAGATATAAATTCCGTATCCATTTAGTGATTAAGGAAGCGTAAAATATTTTACCGATTTATGTGATAATGTACATTTTGTATCTTTTTATTTTGTAAGTAATGTTCGATTGCACATAAAAAATATATTCTATTTGCATTCAATTCCTGTGTTTATTTCTTGTTTAAAAAAAAGAAAAGAAAATAACTTGACCGCATCGTCATCAACCCCAACAATCCAAGATGGCGGACGTACATGTCCACGTGTTTTGGCTCTGGTTTGTATGTAATATAAAATATTTTTCACTGCATCAGTATAGCACTATCATTTATAACGCCCTAGTCGCTTTGGACCCCACCGGTGAGCGTTATATCGATTTTCCACTGTACCTTTATTTGTAACTAGTTCAGGTGTAAAACCTCACAGTACATACCTTATTTGTCATTAGTGATGGTATAGTTCCTTACAGTAAATACCTTATTTAAAACTCGGTGAGGTATAGTATCTTACAGTAAATACCTTATTTGTGATTACTTAAGGTATAGTTCCTCACAGTAAATACCTTATTTGAAACTCAGTGAGCTAGAGTATCTCATTGTAAATACCTTATTTAAAACTCGGTGAGGTTATAGTATCTCACAGTAAATACCATATTTGAAAGTTGAAACCCCACTTAGTTTTGGAAATTTGAGGTCTGAAACCCCACTTAGTTTTGGAAATAGAACAATGGGAGCTTCTTTTTTTTTATCATGCTTTCATCAGACAAGGTTTGGACTGTTCTCTTCCACTGCAACTGCAGCAATGACTTCTTCTCCTTGTCTCGATGATAACGTAACAGAATGGACACATTGTTCATTCCTGCACTGTCCATCTCCATACGCTGTCTCCACGCTGTCAATCTCCCTCCACGCTGTCAATCTCCATCCACGCTGTCCATTTCCATCCACGCTGTCCATCTCTATCCACGCTGTCCACCTCCATCCACGCTGTCCATCTCCATGCTGTCCATATCCACGCTGTCCATCGCCATACTGTCCATCTCTCTCCATGCTATCCATCTCCATGCTGTGCGTCCATCTCCACGCTGTCCATCCTCGCTGTCAATCTATCTCCACACTGTCCATCTCCATGCATGCCTCTTGTTGGCTTAATGGTTAAGGTGGTGAGCTTGGGATCCTAGGATCCTGAGTTCAAATCCCCCTCAGCTGTTGAATTAATACCAGGTGGGGTGACTCTGCCAGTCATCCTTCTGAGGTCGGCAAAATGAGTGCCAGCTTGCTGGTATCTTGTGTCGGAGTGGAGATCTGTCGAGGATTGTACCCAATAACCAAGGAGACCGCTTCGGCAGCATTAACACTCTGCACAGAGTATGGTGACCAGGGATCTGAGACGGAGACTTAATCTCCATAACACACTTATCGCCGACTGGGCATCCATTGGTGCCAGGTCTCTTCGGAGAATCCGTGGCTATTGCTGGTCGGGCTTTGTGTCTAATGGGCGGTTGTTGAGAAACTCGAATGAGATTTGTTAATTGCATAGTCCATGAGCATCAGCTGCAGCTGCATGGACATGTGGCTCGTTTTCCTGATGCTGATCCTGCTCACCAGATTCTCTCAGTGAAGGAGCCTCATGAGTGGAGGAGGCCAATGGGCCGACCACGTGCCTTGTGGTTACAGCAGGTTGATCAACATCTCAAGGAGATGGGGATGAGCCAGGCATCTGCCTAGGGGATGGCCAAATGGAGGACCCTGGAGTACCGGCAGAAAGTGGACACAGTGACGCGCTGCCCCGATGCATGCTCCCATACCTGATATGACCTGATTGTGTGTGGGTGTTTGGAGGGGGAGGGAAGGCAGGTAGGGACCTGAAGCCACATTTTACATGATGCAGATTTCCCATGGGTCCGATTGTCCCATTGTGTCTTTTGGGTCCTCGAGGTATTTTGTGTCCTCTGGGTCTTTTGTGTCCTCAGGGTGTTTTGGATGCATTGTGCCTTTTGGGTCCTCAAGGTCTTTTAGGTCATCTGGATCTTTTGGGTGTTTGGGGTCCCTGGAGTCTTTTGCGTCCTCTGGGTCTTTGTGGTCCTTGGGGTCTTTTGAGTCCTCTGGGTCCTTTGGGTATTTTAGGTCTTCAGGGTCCTCAAGGTCTTTTGGGTGTTTTTGTTTCTTGTGGCATTTATGGTGTTTTGGGTCCTTGGGGTATTTTGTGTCTTGTGGGTCTCCGGGGTCTTTTTGGTCTTTTGGGTCTTCGGGGTATTTTTGAGTGAGTCTTTGGGGCATTTTGGGGTCTTCGGGATCTTTAAGGGTCTTTGGTGTCTTTTGGGTATTCAGGGTATTTTAGGTCTTCAGGGTCTTTAAGGGTCTGCAGGCTCTTTAAGGTTGTTTGGGGTCTATTGGGTTTTCAGGGTCATTTCAGTCTTTTGGGTCCTTGGGGTATTTTGGGTCCTTGGGGGTTGGGGATGTCTTTTGGGTCCTTTGGGCACTTTAAGGTAAGTATTTCAGGTTACATTTGTCGGTGACGTCAGGTCAGCTGTCCAACCAATGGGTGAAGAGCGGATGCACATACGGAAGAAGAATGCATGAAGAGCGGAAAAAAAAAAACACATGCATACGTACATAATCACATACACTTACTTCACTATATGTCGATAATCAGTGATAACAGTCATATGTGTTTATTATTGTCGTTCAACAGCCTTTATAAATATATTTGCATGAACCAAATTGCTGAAGTAAATCACAATAACAGGGTTATTTTATAGTATCAGTCAATGCTTTGTGTGTCTGCTCTTTCAGTTCTTGAGTGCCATCACTCTTTTGCCCACGCTTTGTGTGTACGACTGAAGCACTCTCAGAGGACTATTCTGCCAAATATCTTGGAGTACATTCCACACTTCTGTAAAGTTAGTTGTGTTTCTCTTGTTTTTTCTCTATTTCCAGGTCATCCCATATGGCCTTGATGGGACTCATGTCCAGACTCTGGAGTGGCCATTCTCACACTTGGAGGACACCAGCTCTAACCTTGTTCTCCAAATACAGTTTGACCTCTGGTAACTTTACAGTTTTACCTTTTCATTCGTAACTGCATGGTTCCACAGTATCTGCTTGTATTTCTTTTCTTGAATCCCATTGATTTTAACAAGTTTTCCTGCACCAAAAGCTGAGATACAACCTCAAAGAGTCATCGAGCCTTCCCCGTGTTTAACAGGAGGCTGCAAACATTGTGTGTCGTACTGTTCTCTTGGTCTTCAGAGTACGAACTGTCATGTTAGATTGAAAAAATTCAAATTTTCATTCATCATACCAAATAAAAGTACCCGATTCCATTGTTCAGTCGCCCAAACTTGCCATTGCCTTGCAAATTTCAGTGTTTTCACCTTATTCTGTAATCTCAGCAGTGGTTTATTTGCTGAAACTCTACCATGGAGACCTCTTCTGCACACAGTGCTGGATGAGATGTTAATGTTGAGGATTGCTCTCATTTCATTTGTCAGCTACTGACTTAATTTTCTTCGAAGCTTAACAGCTTCAAGTGCCTGTCTTGCCTTGATCTTCTTCTTCTTGCGTATGGCAGCTTAGCTGCCGTGGTAGCTATCATTTCTTGGAAGCGCGACTGTGTTGCTGATGCAATGCCCCTCTACCAGTACACACTGGTACTCATTTCGCCGACCTCAGAAGTATGACAGGCTGAGTCAACCCCCTGGTATATTAATTCAGTGGCCAACGGGGCTTGAACTCAGGACCTTAGGATCCCAAGCTGCCACCCTAACCACTAAGCCAACACCAGGCTTTGTGTCTTGGCTTGATGGTCAGCACTTAAAAGGATATTGCATGGACAAACAATGCTGGGAATGCAATGGCAAACCACCCAGTATGGCCATTGGCAAGAAAGGTCATACGAGGTGACCTGCCTCTACATTCGCGGCTCTGCACTCCACGTATTCATGGTTTTTCACCGGCATATTCTCGGGGGGATTTTTTCACAGTTTTTTGCGACTGTTTTCATGGTTTTTCATGGACGTATTCACGATTTCTTATGGAATTTTTGATTTACCGTTATGAATCACGAACTGCCAGGAACCTATTCCTCTTTTTCTCATTGAAGCAATGCCCCAACATTTGCAGATGTGACATTTGTGGCATTTTTCAGGAACGTATCCCCCATGAATGTCGGGGTCTTACTGCTGTCGGACCCCGACATTCACAGGGTATACATTCCTGAAAAATATCGTGAATGTCCGGGCATTGGTTGAATGGGAAAATGGGGAATAGGTTCCTGGTGGATCATGATTCATAAGGGAAAATTTTAACCAAGCAAATGGTTAACCAAACGTGGTAAAAACGCTATTCGATCTGTTGACTAATCAGTAATGATAAGGAGGTTCCAAGTAAGACAACATATACAGTGGACTAGGCGTAAGTCGGCAGCGTGTAACTCGTCACTTCGCCGAAGTCGGCAGCGTCAAAAAGTCCCGAATTTATCTTATGTTAATATCGACTTACAGACTTTGAATAAAGTCTGTAAGTCGTCATCTCTAAGTCGTCACTTCGTCTAAGTCGTCAGATGTTGTCCGTTCCCGCTTAATGAAAACTCAAGTAAATTACCACGCCTATCTCGTCACACGGAACTTCTGCCTCGTGAGAAGCCCGATTTCATGGAATCGTGATGCGCGTGCTATTTATAACTGCGCTGCGTTCTGCTCAGTCAGCGCTCCATCCCACATGCATCTGAAGAGGTAGACAGGCTGCGCAATGCAGTCTCTGGCGAAGGAGTAAATGATCGATCGAGCTTAGTGTTGAAGTCCCATCATGGTTTTATATTGGCTTGTTTTTTGCATCACCACACTCACTTTCACATAGGTATTGAGTGGTAGTCATCACGATGACTGTGTGTCATGTAATTTGTCGATGCAATATGAGTTTTCATTCAATATGAATGAAAACTCATTCTACATTCATTCCAATGAATGAATTCTAACAGCCATTCATTCCACATTTGTCGATGGTATACGAGTTTTCATTCCATATGAAAACTCATTCTACATTCATTCCAATGAATGAATTCTAACAGCCATTCATTCCACATTTGGCGATGGTATATGAGTTTTCTTTCCATATGAAAACTCATTCTACATTCATTCCAATGAATGAATTCTAACAGCCATTCATTCCACATTTGTCGATGGTCATATACCATCACTGATGGTATACGAGTTGTCTTACAGTTGTTCATTATCTTTACTTTTGATAAAGTGATTCATGAATTCCATCTTTGCTTGATCACTTTCCAACTAACCAATGAACCCCCACCTATGCCCCGAGGATTGTGTTTCCCTTTTGGTACAATAGCCGGCTTAGAGATTGTTGCGCCCTCTCACATGTATGTGTCCAGGCCACGCGCGACTTCATCCTTCACCCCACAGTCATCATGAATGTTCACATACGCATAAGTCGTCACATGTCTAAGTCGTCACTTTTTTCTCGGTCCCGATGGTGACGACTTACGCCTAGTCTACTGTATATACATCCACATACATAACATTTTCAAAGTTTTATTAACTTTTTTCGTTTCCAGTTGTCACCTGTGATGCGTGACGTCACATTTACTGCAAATAGCATCCCCACAATAAAGAGCAGTGTTTCCTGATTTATAGAGACCAAGTGATGATAAATGGTGATGAATGCTATGTGATGATCTTGACAAATCCTGATTAAAAAAAAATCTGACAGATGTTCGGTCATTCACAAACATCAAACCGCATCATGGTATCCTATTTCAATCTTTTTTTATTACGGTCTGAATTTGGAATGGTAATTTGTGGACACCCTGTATACAAATGAAAACAATCCAAATCTAATCGTACCATTCAAAATACTCGAAAGTACCGATAAATATCACAGTAAGAAGAGGAAGAGCGAAATGGAAAGCATATAGGCCTATGACGACATTGATTTGGGTGACGACAAATAGTGGACGAGAGGAAGTGATAATGCATACGGATGAGGATTGAAGAAATTGGGCGGTTGGATAAAACTCATGACATCACCCCAGCATTACAGTCAGACGAGTGCGGCACCTTGCACATCGGATAGATATCGCTACAGATCTGTCAGTGTGTGTGTGTGTGTGTGTGTGTGTGTGTGTGTGTGTGTGTGTGTGTGTGTGTGTGTGTGTGTGTGTGTGTGTGTGTGTGTGTGTGTGTGTGTGTGTGTGTGTGTGTGTGTGAATCCGTGCGGGTGGAATGGAAGCTACGTTTTTGAAATTATTGTTATTTCCATCCATGATCCAATATGGGTTTTAACGATATGAAAATGAGTCCGTGGGTTTAATGGAAGAAAACGGGTCAACCCCACAAAATATGGGTCACTTGACATGTAAGGAAAAGTGACCACTTTTCACACCTTGGAATCACCCGAGAAGAAGGCCGTGTGAAAAACCCCAATGAAAACCCAGTAGCTGAACAAGCTATCAGTGAATTGTGGTCCGAACTAAAATGTGAGGACCCATCTGGCAGCCCTGTTTCACCTGTCACCCTCGATATGGTGCGCTCCCGTTGAAATTCCAGGCTGCGTCGGTGCGGTTTGTACTCCTGAGAAATGCTGTACCAGAGGGACCAATTCACCAACACTACCATTCCTATTGATGACTTGACTCTTATCAACGGTCAACACAGCGCTCAGCTTCGGAACCATAAATACAGTGAACACACTGGTGTAGCCCTGCCCTACCCCGCAATAAAAGTTGGCGATCTAGTGTACCTGACTATCTTGCACATGACAGGGATATGACTTGCACAAGGCACCGACATCTTGGCACATCAATCAATCGATCGACCATGGTGTCAAGTGAAGAAGTTCTCCCCGTCACAATTACATAACAAGAAAAGGAGCAATCGGAGATTGCAGACACTCACCAGGACTTATTTTGAGTGGTGTATTTTTATAGGTTTTATGGTAAATCCAATATGGCTGCCAAACCATGTGACCTATGATATATGTGTGAACCCTTTGTTCCTCATGGACAGGTGGTCATATGCGTAAAGTTACACCTCATTTTGTTCAGCCACTTCAGAGAAGAAGATTTTTGAAGGTTTAAAAAAATAAATACAATATGGCTGCCAAATCACATGACTGATGACGTCATGAATTCTTTTTTCTGTGGGCTATTTTATCCCCAGATGACCCTCAAAATTTGTCATACTGATCGGATGTGGCATTCTACATATGCAATTGTGACGTCATAACGAGGGTACCTATGACGTTGTAGAAAATCATACTCATTCCGTATGAGGAGTACTTGCCATTTGCCAAGTTTCAATTTTTTCCTTGGTGTGGTTTCAGAGATAGAGGTTCAATTTTTCCCCCCTTTTTCCAATATGGCTGCCACACCACGTGACCTATGACATCATAATTATAATTATAACATTCTACATGAGTATTCACACTAATGGTGAAAATTTTGTCTCAATCCGACAAGCGGTTGCAGAGAAAAACACGAAAGTTCTGTGCATACAAACAAAGAAACAAGCAGTCATAGACTGGTACTTATGAAAAATCGGCAACTTGACCTCTGACCTTGTCTAATAAATGCTGTCTCTGGAGAAGGTATCAACGCAAACCAGAAGTTTCTACGATGATTCTGTACCAAACCATCAAAAATCGAATGTTTGACCTCACTGTGACCTTGACCTTTGACCGATTTTGACCAAAATCCAACCAGCGCTAGCCATCACCCTCCTGAAGCACTTGGTGTAATTTGACATTGGTAGCTTCTTCTGTTCTCGGGTTATAATTTTTTTTTGATGTTTGACCTCACTGTGACCTTGACCTTTGACCGATTTTGACCAAAATCTAATCAGCGATAGCCATCACCCTCCTGAATCAAGTGGTGTAATTTGACAGTGGTAGCTTCTTCTGTTCTCGAGTTATCATGTTTTGGATGTTTGACCTCACTGTGACCTTGACCTTTGACCGATTTTGACCAAAATCCAACCAGCGCTAGCCATCACCCTCCTGAATCACGTGGTATAATTTGACATTGGTAGCTTCTTCCGTTCTCGAGTTATCATGCCGACAAACAAACAAGCAAACAAGCAGTCATAGACTGGTACTTACGAAATCGTAAACTTGACCTCTGACCTTGTCTAATAAAAGATGTCTCTGGAGAAGGTGGCGACGCAAACCAGAAGTTTCTACGATGATTCTGTACCAAACCATCAAAAATCGAATGTTTGACCTCACTGTGACCTTGACCTTTGACTGATTTTGACCAAAATCTAACCAGCACGAGCCATCACCCTCCTGAATCACATGGTATAATTTGACATTGGTAGCTTCTTCCGTTCTCGATTTAAAACTTTTTTGGATGTTTGACCTCACTGTGACCTTGACCTTTGACCGATTTTGACCAAAATCTAATCAGCCCCAGCCATCACCCTCCTGAATCACGTGGTGTAATTTAACATTGGTAGCTCCTTCCATTCTCGAGTTATCGTGCCTACAAACAAGCACAAACACACAAACAAGCAGTCATAGACTGGTACTTACGAAATCGTCAACTTGACTGCTGACCTTATCTTATAAAAGCTGTCTCTCGAGAAGGTAGCGACGCAAACCAGAAGTTTCTACGATGATTCTGTACCAAACCATCAAAAATCGAATGTTTGACCTCACTGTGACCTTGACCTTGACCGATTTTGACCAAAATCTAATCAGCGCTAGCCATCACCCTCCTGAATCACTTGGTGTAATTTGACATTGGTAGCTTCTTCTGTTCTCGAGTTATCATTTTTTTTTGATGTTTGACCTCACTGTGACCTTGACCTTTGACCGATTTTGACCAAAATCTAATCAGCGCTAGCCATCATCCTCCTGAATCACTTGGTGTAATTTGACATTGGTAGGTTCTTCTGTTCTCGAGTTATAATTTTTTTTGATGTTTGACCTCACTGTGACCATGACCTTTGACCGATTTTGACCAAAATCTAATCGGCGCTAGCCACCACAGTAGGGTGAGTATACTGATTCTGGCTCACTTTTCCCCATGTAAGTGAATGGGGGATTTTCAGCGATTAATATTTTTTTCCCTAAAAAATAAACCCCCTTTTTAGTTCTCAGAAAAACCTCTTCTCTCTCAAAACTTGGTTTATTTCTCAATCTAGAAGCTTCTTTCCAAGATGTTGCGAATCTAATGTTTTGTCTGTTTCTAACATTTTCCATAGTCTTTCCAAATACAGCATTATTCATTAATTTATATAAGTCCCCTTCAAATTTTACTTTTGTATTTGCTCTCATATCTCTATTGAATTTAATATACTTTTCCATCCAAGGACTTTGTTTAAATTTTAAAACTCTATGAATTTTAGCTACTCTCAATCCTTCTCTCAAAAACTGTTTTAAGCTTCTCTGATGCAAAACATATCCCTCTTTATCATAGAATGTTGTTAATAACTTTTGTGTTGATTTACCTTTAATATTAAAACTTTTATGATAATCACTTAACCATTCTTTCTTTGGGGTTTCTTTCTCACATGCAAAAGGAAGGTCTTTATGCTTATTATGAAGATCACTCAGGTACCTCAAATCAACCTCAAAATAATAACCTTCTTCTTCCTCATTCAATTCCTCTTGAGAAGAAATAACAATATTCTTCAAAGCCTTTTCATAATCCTTTTCTTCCACCCACTCTAATTTACCATAAGGCAGAGATTGAGACATTGCCCATCCATACAAATTATTAGCATCAAAATACATCAAATAATTACTATCTTCACTCTCATAATTTGGAAGATATTTATTATTTTCTTTAGCATATCTTTTTGAACATACTTGTGATATTCCACCTCTCTTTGACTTCTCAATCATCAAAAGCATATCGACATCACTGATTAAATCTACGTCTTGTTTTGTCATTTTCAACATTGCACTCCAAGCTAGACCAGGAGCTGTGAAATAGTGGGCAGGATCTAATCCAAAACAATTTTTATTATGACAGAGTGATCCAAAAGCTTCAAACACATCAGCTAACAATAAAACATCTGTTTTTAGATACAAATCATGATATTCTCCAAGGTTCTTTATCTTAAATATTTTCCAAATTTCTTGTGCATGTTTATATTCCTTATCACTTATCTCTTCTTCATAAAGGTTATTATAGAAACTTTCTTTTGAAGGAAGTTGTGTTTCTTTAAATCTCATAAATGAATCCATATAATCATAAGGATAAATTCCCTTACTTGTAAGAATTTTCTCTTTACTTTGAATTTCATTCCTTGTTTGAATATCCTCTCCAGTTAGAATTCCCTCTTTAATCAGAATTTCATCTATAATCAGAATTTCCTCTTTAGTTAGAATTTCATTCATTGTTCGAATTTTCTTTATAATTAGAATTTCATCTTCAGTAAGAATTTCTTCATTAATTTCCTCATTAATTAGAATTTCCTCTTTACTTTGAATTCTCTCTTTAATCTGAATTTCCTCTTTAGTGAGAATTTCCTCTTTTGGAAAGAATGAATTAAGATTTGGAAAAGAGCCCGTGGAGCTTAGATTTGATGCTGGTTTGGCTAGTCGTGTTCCCATAAACTTGGAAGAATCGAGAAACCTAATACGAATTAAAGGTTTTGTGAATATCATTTTTGTAAATGAAATATACTTTTGACTTGTGTTTGTTGTGGCAGAAATATTCCCTGGTGTTTTTGAAAGTTAATTTATAAATAGATGTGTATCATAGTTGGCGCTGTTGTGAAGAAAGACTGGAATAAAAGAAGGTAATTTATAATTAAGATTACAACAGGAATGAGCGGGACCTCTATATTTACCAGTAAGATGACAATGATCCCTAACTTTCAACTCCTCAATTTCCTCCTCACAAATATGACAGATATTGTTCTTTCTAAATTCTAATTTTTCTTCTTCGGTTAATTTCATCGGTTCATTTATTCTTTCATTAATTTAGTTGGTCTAATACAATCCTTTTGTAATCGTTTTACAAACTCTTGTGAAGCTTTTTTTCTAGTATAATGTTCAAGTTTATTATACTTTTCTCCAACAGATGATTTGATATAATAACAGAAACCACAAGGAATATGTTTTTGATATTTATTTGTTTGTGATTCTTTTGGATAAGGAGAAGCAGTATTTATCTTTTTTAGGATACATTCAAAATCAGCATATATCACAAATTGGTGCATCATGGATTTATTATAATCTTCAAAATAGATCTTTTCACCAGGTTTTGGCATTGTAATTACAGCTGATTTATGATTACTACAATATTTTGAATGTTGTTCAAATCGTTCTTTTGTATGAAATGAATTAAGACATCACTTACAAGGATATATTTTGTTTGCTGTTCTGAATACCTGAGAAGAGATTAATCTTGATAAATTATTGATGTATGTATAATGTGAATTCTTTCCAACACTAAAATATAAAAGATCAAAGTGTGTTTCTTCATTTTTATAGTGTTTGAAATTTTTAATATTTGAACTTTGTTTGTATCTGTTAATCCATATACATTAATAGAAAGATTATTCATTTTCTCAAATTTAGGAATATCTGTTAGTGGCATTGGGAATTAAAAATCTTTAATGTCCAAGGTATTCTCATATTTCATATATTGTTTTAGTCTTTCTGAATTACATTTTAGTGGATGCAAGTGAGCAAGAACAGACCAGAGAAAACATTTATTATCATTGTTCTTAATATTAACAACTGCCTTCTTTAGTTTTATTTCTTTTGGTAATTCAATCTAAGAAGAAGCTTTAAGAAGGTTTGATTTTAGAATGTGTATATCGAAAAAGATGATTTTTTAAATATTAAATCCACTTCCTACCACTGTATTATCAACATCCTCCTCTTGTCGTGGTAGTTCTTCAGAAACCCCACTATTCAAAAAATCTTGAAATGATGTTATAAAATGAAGATCTGTTCTCATATAAGGAATTTGTTTTTCATCTTGTCTTTTCATATACATTTTCACTCCCATATAAAACTTTAAAGTTTTCATTTCTTATAATGTCTTTTTAATAACTTATTCAACATCAGGTTTCACTATTTCAATTGATTCAGCTATTGATGATGGACCGGGTTCTCCAAATTGAAAAACCCTTATTTTTATATGCCCTTTAAATGCCCCTTTCGTGTTTTCAATATAATAGTCTCCCTTTACTTTAAACTCGTTTTTCTTGTGTTTTTGTGATTGAAGGTGATTCTTATAACTACTCTTCAAAACATCCTTTGAGCAGGTATCACAATGTTTTCTTTCCAACTCAAGAGGAGATATTTGTTTGAAAAGATTGAATATGTGTTTGTTGGTTTGAAGGTGTTTTTTTTATAATATTTCTATTCGTGATTACAAACATCGCAGTACGTTGTATTCACCATATTTATATAATAAAACTTTGCTTAAACTCAAATTTTCTTGATTAAAATTTCGTTTATTTTACGGGTGAATCTGTGCTTAAAACAACTTTATCCTCCAACTTTTTCACTTAATAAATACGATGTTTCAAGACACAAAAGACAAGTTTCAATCAATCACTTCATTTGTAAAAGATACTGAGAAATATGTCAAGGATGTAAAATTGAACAAAGATAAATATAACAACTATTGGACAAAAACAATTATGGTGAATAATATGAGTTCTTCAATTTCCTTCAGTGGAAGGGCTTTTAGTATTCCTGGAAGAACATCAATTAAAGTATCTCTCACAAAAGTTTCTCCTCTCCTTCTGGTAATATATTCAAAACTAGAAAAAGCAATGAAACAAGAAAAAGTATCAAAAAATAAAAACCTGATGGATGAAGCTTTAGAAAGAAAAGATAAGACCATCTGTAATATGCAAGGAGAAATTTGTATTTTTTTCAACAACCCTAAAGATGTAAATCCTGATGAAATAAAGGATGTTAATATATCAGGTGAAATGACATTTCGTTCAAAAGTAGTTAAGGATCATTTTAAAATTACCTTTAACATAAAAAATGTTGCAGTTGAATCTGTTAATGAAAAAAAGGATATAGATATCGATGGTAATGTTTTTTTCTACTCATTAAATATGAGTCAATATTCAACTGAAGATTTTGAAGATTATGAGAGTGATTATGATACGGAGAGTTTGCATTCAAACGATAGTTATGATACCGAGAGTTTGTGTTCAAACGATAGTTATGAAAGTATAGATGATTCTGAAAGTATCGAAGATGATATCGAAGATGAATTTCAGTTTAAGTAAAGTTTTACTTTATAAATATGAATAATTTACTCGATTTTGAGCCTCTTGAATACCCTGATTCTCCATATGACAAATTTGAGAATTGTCCTGCATGTGAAAGACGGGGATTAAACACAGAGTGAAAAGCCTATAAACAATGTATATTCTGTGATTATCTTCTAATTAATGATAATAAAAAATATAAAAAGGAAAATAATTCTTTTAGATTTACACCAAAAATGAATTACTTTACAAGATTGATTAGAGAAATGAATGTAAAGTATGAGGGTGATAACACACCTTTCCTTACAAGGGAAGAAACTGAATGTATTGGAGAAATGTTCAAAGGATTGTTGTTATATATTATTCATGGATGTGATTTTCAGGGAAATATCAACACAAGATATTACATAAATAAAATAATGGATTATCTTGAAATTAAACCTGAACTTGGGATAAAATATAGAGTTTCTAAAAAAGCCAATAATAAATGAAATAACCTGTTTTCCAAATATATAAATGAATGATTTTTTACCCATTTGGGAAAATAAGATAAAATTTAACAACCATAAAAATCTCCCAAATTCATTAAGATGCCTCATAGTTGGTTCAAGTGGATGTGGAAAAACCTGTTTACTTTTAAAGATGCTCCTTACTCCCAACTTTTTCGATTTTGATAATTTAATAATTTTCACAAAGTCAAGTTTTCAACCAGAGTATCAACTACTCTCACAAGGTTTTCATGCTAGTCTTCAAAAAGAAGATATAATCGGTTTATTTAAACTTCAAAAAAACCTAAATAATTATAACATTGAAGATATAATACAACTACTTTGTGATACACAGAGATGTAAAAAGAAATCAAAACCGATAACTTGTATTCTTAGTGATAATACGGATGATATACCGTCTCCCCAAGATTTGGATAAATCAAAATAGAACCTCGTCATCTTTGATGATTGTGTTAATGAGAGAAACCAAACAGTAATGGACAGCTACAACACAAGAGGGAGACATTCTTCTTGTAATTGTATTTATCTTAGTCAATCGTACTTTCAACTTCCTCGTCGTTCCATCAGAAACAATGCTAATACTTTTATTTTATTCAAGTTAAATTCAATAGATATAAACAATTTTTGGAGAGACACTTGTTCTACATTATGTCGTAAAAAGGAATTTGGGGATTACATGAAACACACGACTGAAAAATATAAATATAATGTTGTGAAACAAGATGAGATATTAAATGATATTTTCCAATAAATAAATGGATGCAAAAGAAAGACCAAGAAGATTTAGGGAACATCAAGAGTTGGTTTCAAAAGTTGTAAAAACAACAGGAAGACATAAAGAAGAAATGCAGACAAAAACTCACGGGTGAAGAAGCATTTGAAAGAAAACAAGAGAATTTTTTTAAACCACTTTTAAAAACTTCCCAAGAAAAAATTATAGATGTTTCCACAGTTCCCACAATAAAATATACTCCTAGAAAGCTCCAAATGTTAAAAGATTTCAGTCAAATGACGGAGGAAGAATTCGAGCATATTGGAGAATTAGAATATGATGATGAAGGATTATTTCAACAACTGGAAGAGATGAATCGACCCCCTGATTATATTGTGAATGCTCTTCAAAACAATGAATATTCAGCGGATTCAAAAACCAAAGCAGGACTCATTCCAACAGAACAACCAGCAATATTTCATCTTGTTCAAGAAAAGGTATTGATGTTTAATGATGAATTAAGGTTCTTGAGTTCTGCTCAACCTCCTGTCAAACTAACTCCGAGATTAATTTTTTTCTCACAAACGATGGAAGACAAGGTTCAACTGTGAGGGATGAATCAAAGTATATTGATAAACCATTGGATATGAAAAATAATCATGATAAAGTATATATTGATCTGCTTTACTCTGTTGATTATAGGGTTATTCTTTCTGGTAAAAGTAGGAAGAATCAGAAGGAGAAACACATTATTCAGGCTTTAAGTATCCTTGGTTCAGGTGTTAGTTTTCTTCAAAATGACCCATCACAATTAATTAATAGACTGTTATTGTTGTTAGGCAGTAAGAAGGCTGGAAATAACAATTGTTTTAATGAAGCATCAGCCATTTTAGACCAGTTGATGAACATGAAAAATAATTAATAAATATCAATATAAAGACATTTTATCTCATATTAAATAAGATGAGAAGCACAATCCTTCGTTTCAATTTCACAACAAGCGACCACACATCTTCATTCTCATACCCACTACAACTTGACACAACAAAATAATATGAGGCATCTTTATTGTCCATGGAAACTTATAATACCCTTTTTAATATAACCGAGAAAAATGACAAGTTTAGTTATAATCCGGGAAGTGGATACAAAACGATAATGGTCTCACCCGGAGCATATGAGATTTCTCAAATATCATCCGAAATTGCTCGTCTTATGAAAGAACAGGGTGATGAACCAAAAAATATTGTTATAGACATTCAAAAACACACTTCAAAATCAATGATTAAACTTAAAAATAACTACAAGGTTGATTTCACAATTGATAATTCATTTAGAGAGTTATTGGGTTTCTCCTCAAAAAAGATTGAAACTAATGGGACGTTTTACAGTGACAATGTCATTCAAATATCCTCAGGAATAAATTCGGCATGAATTCACTCTGATTTGATTGATGGTGCTTATAATAATGGAATAAAAACAAATACAATATTTTCATTCAGTGCATACTCAACCCCAATTGGTTATAAATTCAATATGGAACCCAAAAGTTTGGTTTATCTCCCTGTATCAGGAAAAACCATATGCAGAGTTAATTTTAGGATAACCGACCAAGATAATCGTATGATTTCTTTAAATGGAGAAGTTATATCCATTAGAATTCACCTCCATGAAGTTTTCCAAAAAATAAATACGATGGTTATTGTGAGGAAACATGAGTTGGGAAAATATAAAATAATTACAGGGGATGGGATGTTCCTTTCCCCATACTACAAGGGCGAACATATGTATCTTGGTAGTGGATACTATAAACCTAAGAGACAAAGGGGTGTCAGACATCAATTTAGAGGAGATGGGATAATTGATACTCCAATGGATATCGGTTCAACTATTCTTAAACATAAAGACCTAATTAGTTCAACTGCTTCTGCTGTGGGAAATGTAGCAGGTGCTATAAAGAGTATAAAAGATGCCCAAAAGGAATCTCATAAATTACAAGCAATAAAAGAAACTAAAAAAGGCAAAACTCAGTTGTCTCCCCAAGAACGACAGAAAATAATTTAAATACTTGAATCAGGATTTCAAATGTTTTAACATCTTTTTTCCTAAATAAATACAAGTATGGAAGCAATTGATAGTATCTATGATTTGGATGATACTATTATCATCTCAAACTCCACTAAAAAGAAGATTACTTCAAGGTACATGCAATAACTGGAACAGTCTGGAATGCAAATGGTACAAAAAGTTTTGAAATAAATAATCAACAAACCTATTTGAATCTATCCGAAAGTTTCTTGTGTAAATTTAAATTCACTAAGGCTGGGAATAACACAAACACAACACTCGTAAATGATTTCTTCTTGAAAATGTTTGATAGTGTTCGTTTGTACATTGGAACATAAGAAGTTGAAGCGGTTGATTATGTCTCTGCTGTATCTGAAATGATGAAATTTACATTATATACATTCAGTGATAGAATGGGAAAGGGGGCTGTCAAAGGTTTTATTCCTGATATGTCAACGGGAACAACCACAGACCCTGGATATATTCAAAGGAAAGGAACGTATACTGATGATACAAAAGCAGTTAATAGTTTTACTGTGGCAGTTCCTCTTAAAGGTAAATTTGGATTTTGTGATCATGATAAAGTTCTGTATGGTCTTAAAATTAGATTTCAACAACAAAGGAATGATAATGAAAATAGATTACTGTTTGGTGTTGGTAGTGCTTTTGGTGAGCAGAATAAATTTGTAATTGATGAAATGAGTTGGTATATTAGTGAATATACTCCTAATCTTAAAACAGAAGAGATGTTGAACAGAAGACTGAACTCAAAGAAACCACTCAGTGTATCATACCTCAAAAGAAGATGTCAACACGTTAAACTAAATCAAACCACTTACACGTGGAATTTGGGTGTTCTGGAAGGAAAGCCACGATATCTGTGGATCATTTTTAAAAAGCCAGATGGTGATACTGCGACTGATAAGAATAATGCATTGAGTGATAATGCTAAGGTGAAACAACTTCGTGTTTCTCTAGGTGGAACATTTTACCCATGAGATAGATTGGAAATTAATTGGGAAAAAATGATTCTGCTGAAGCATACAAGTCTTACCAAAAGGTGTGCGAAAGTAATGGAAATAAAGAACCTATTTTGGATATGACAGCATTTAAAAGTTTATATATGCATTTGACCTGAGTGCTCAAAAGGAAACTAGAAAGTCTAATCGAGTGGATACTTCCCTATACATTGAAAGAGGAGAGAGTGAAGAAGTTGATGCATATTGTTTGCTTTTGGAAGAAACAGAATTACAGATTAATACAGATAATGGTGTTATGATTAGTCTCACATAATTTTTTGTTAAATAAATGAGTGGCAAAGTACCAACTGGGGTATATGTTAATCAAATCAATCTTCATAAACTATTAACTTGTGTTCAAAATCAAAAGCCTTGAACGATTAACGTTTATACAATTCAGAGAAAAGGACCAGTAAAAATTGATGTTTTGCTTACAAGAGAACAGGTTAAAATCTTGAACGATACTTGCTCACTTAAAATTAAAATGACAAAACCAATGTTGAAAAAATATTCAATAAGAGAGACGAGTGGAGGATTTCTCCCATTTCTAATTCCTTTATTTGCTGGTTTAAGTGCGGTTGGAGCATTGACGGGTGTTATTTCAACAGCGGTCAAAACTGCCAACGAAAGGAAGGCTCAACTCCAGCTCAAAAATAATTGGAAAGACATAACAAAGAGTTGGTGAAACAAATTGGTGGAAGTGGTGTAATTGTAGATTTTGCTGAAAAACTTGAAGGTCTGCCAGAAAAAGCGAGATTGTAAGTTGGAGATATGCTTTCTTCCATCGCACAAGCAGGTGTAAAATTAACTAAAAGAGGTAATGGATTATATCTTTCTAATAAATAAATGAGCATTGATGAGTGGTTTAAAGAATTTGGAAAGAATACAACATCAAATTTACAACTTGTCAAATATTGTAAGAAATTAAAAATTCATAATGTGCTTATTTGTACGAGAGATGAATTTACAAACATACGTAAACATCCAAAGAATATTATTATGAACTTAGAAGATAATAATGGGAACGGTTCTCATTGGGTTTGTATTTTTAATAGTCAAGATAAATATTATTTTGAGAGTTTCGGTCTTCCACCCCCTGTTGAAGTCATAAAATTCTTACAGAATGGTGTTTATCAAACCTTTCCAGTCCAAGAATTAAATTCCAAGTGTTGTGGTCAATTATGTCTATGTGTGTTATTTCAACAAAAGAAAAATAAAAAATTTTATGATATTATTTTTAATCTAATATAAATGACTTATGTTGGGAAAGATGGTTCTATCTTTGGTGTATCCCAAGAACTGGATATTGATTTATCAAATTATTACACAAAGGCACAGGCTGAACGACATAAATATAATATAACCAAAAATATTAATTTGAAAAATGCTGATAAAGTAAAAAAAAATTATCCAAGCCCGACTGACGCGAATGACTTGGTGAGATTAAGCGATTTATCACAATATATATCCATTAATAAAACGGCCGTGTATTTTAAAGATACAGAAGTGTTGATTTTATCTCCAGGTCATACAGAATTCACAGTTCGAATTAAAATTAATTTTTATAAAGAATGGCGTATCATTTGCATGAGGATAGAACAATGGGGGTATGATATGAATGATTTAGTTGATAATTGGTCGTTTAAAATTGACCTAAAATACCTGGAGCAATTAAATCAGTCTCATAAGGAAGAATATTATCCACTTGGTATAGAGAATGAGTTTTGTGGAGCCACGATTAGTAAACAACAAATAAAAGAATTTAATAAGGGTAAATATAATAATGGTTTTGCCCAAGTTTATATCATGAAAACAGAAAAAACAGGATTATATATAATAAGTAGGGAAATACAAAATGATTTAACTGTGGGAAGATGGGGAGGTGTTTCGTGTCATAATATTATTCTAACATATATTTCTAAAACATAAATGATGGCAAGAAGGCTTCAAGAAAATTATCATTTCTATGTCCAAGCATACCTTCAAGAAAAGGGTATTCGGTATTTTAATAAATATGTTCTACAACATAAGAATGAGGTATTTTCATTAAAAGATTGGCATTATGCTGATGTTGATAAACCGACAACTTTAGATTTAATTAGAATGTTAAATAATGAAAAAAATATCAAGTTAAGAAAACGTATGGCTCTTAGAACTTCAAAAGAAATTTTATTGGTTTCCTGTTGTAAAAAAAAATTATTTTGGATACAGGAATAATAAGAAATCCTGATGAATATATGTATGATATGCTATGGGGTGTAAGCGATTCAAGGATAGTAAGGGACGAGGAAGTTGAAGAGAGAGAAAAGGAGGAAAAGGAGAAGAGAGAGAAGGAGGAGAGGGAGAGAAAGAGAAAGAGGAAAGGGAGAAGAAAGAGAAGGAGGAGAGAGAGAGAGAAGAGAGAGAAGGAGGAGAGGGAGGAAAGAGCGAGACTGAATAAATATGAAAATATGGAAACCATTGAGATAACAAAAAGATTGGTGGTATTACAGAAAATAACTCAACCCACCGAGGAGGAAAACAAAGAATTGACAAGTCTATTAGCAGTATTTTCGACAAGACCGTTGACATCGTTTTCATGGAGAGGATATTGATGTTAATTAAAGTTTTTTTATTTTTTCTTCAATAAATGGAGGAGAGAGTGAAGGCATTTCTAATGATTCTTTATGTTTTAAAAATTAAGATTCAAATGTGCATGTTGGAAACTAAAAAGGTTTTTGCACTCTGTCGGAATTTTTCTCATAAATAAATGAATAAATAAATTAGTCTCAAATGTAAAAAGAAAACTAATACTAAAAATATTTCATATATTAAAAGTAAAAATAACAGGGTTATACAAAAAGGTATATGTTTGGTGTGTGGTTCAAAAAAAATCAATTTATCTCCAAACACAAACTCGGAGGAGATATACAAAAGTTTTTATCAGGAAGTAAATTTACAACTACTGGAATACCGGGGGAATTACATCTACCAGTGTATTCTTTCTGTGGTCCAGGCACAAACTTGGATAAAAGATTAGATGAGGCAGACAATCCTAAACCATGGAGCAAACCCATCAATAGGGTTGATGAAGTGTGCATGAGGCACGATATTGATTATGGGAATAACACAACGTTGGAAGAAAAGCATGAAGCCGATAGAGAAATGTTGTATAATTTGTCTCTGATACAAAATCCAACCTTGAGAGAAAAAGTTGATCGGTTCATCGTAAAGAAGATGATCAGTTCAAAATTGAAACTTGGACTTGGAAATTCAAAAAACTTATAGGCTCTAATGATGTCATTAAGATTAAAGAGCAATTAGCTGATGAATGACAGAAACCAATATTCACAAAGTTTCAGAGAAGGAAGGTTTATTCCAAGGAAGTAGATTATATCTGGTCCGCTGATTTGATTGAACTCAATAATGATAAGGGGTCCAAGTATGCTTTAACCGTTATTGATTTGAGGAGTATATACGCATGGGTTGTCCCTTTAAAAAACAAAACAGGTAATACTCTTATGTTAGCCTTTCAACAGATATTTAATAAAAGTAAGTGAAAACCTAAAAAATTGTGGACTGATGAGGGTAGAGAGTTTTATAACAAGACATTTATGAATTTTATTTAAAAAAAAAAACAGTATTACATCATACAGTACCTTTAATGAAGGGAAGGCCGTTGTTGTTGAACGTTTTAATCGTACCTTAAAAGAGAGACTATATAAAAAATTCACACAACTCGGTTCACAACAATGGTCTTCTTTTATTCAGGATATTGTGGATAAGTATAATGACACGATTCACACGTCAACAAATATGAAACCATCAGAAATATTTACAAAATTAAAATGTGAAAAAAAGATCAATGTCAGAAAACCTAAGTTCAAAGTTGGTGATATCGTAAGAATATATAGGTGGAAATCTCATTTTGAAAAGGGTTATACTAAACGATGGACGAACGAACTTTTTAAAATTGTTTATGTAATAGATACGGTTCCTTGGACTTATAAGATATATCATTTGGAAGGGGAAGAGATTTTAGGTTCATTTTATTCACAAGAATTACAAAAGACAAAACTAAGCAGATAATACCCATGGGAGCAATGGGTTGTCCCTTCACTCCCTCCTACTATACACCTTTGTGGACACTTGAGGGCCAAGTCCGAGGTGTATAACAGTATATAATGTGTGTCAAGGGGGGACGTTCTTAGATCTGTGAACCCCAAACACAGAATCCTCAACTGAATAGTCAAGGCTTAACGTGTGTGTGTGTGTGTGCATGTGTGTGTATGTATGCGTGTGTGTGTGTGCGTGTGTGTGTGCAATGGGAGCAATGGGTTGGCGCTTCACTTCCTCCTACTATACACCGTTGTGGACACTCGAAGGCCAAGTCCGAGGTGTATAACAGTATATAATGCGTGTCAAGGGGGGACGTTCTTAGATCTGTGAATCCCAAACACAGAATCCTCAACTGAATAGTCAAGGCTTAACTTTTTTTTGTTGATGTGTGTGTGTGTGTGTGTGTGTGTGTGTGTGTGTGTGTGTGTGTGTGTGTGTGTGTGTGTGTGTGTGTGTGTGTGTGTGTGTGTGTGTGTGTGTGTGTGTGTGTGTGTGTGTGTGTGTGTGTGTGTGTGTGTGTCCGTCCCAACCCTCACATTCAAAATCTCAACCCCAACCCTCACATTCAAAATCTCAACCCCAACTCAATCCTCGCCCAACATAATGTCTTTTTCAAAATGAGATTTCCACATATATATATATATATATATATATATATATATATATATATATATATATATATATATATATATATATGTTTACGTTTTTTTTTCTCTTCTTCCAATTCTGTCTTCTTAGGCTTTCAGGTTTGATGACATAGAAAGGGGGAGTAAGCCTGCACTTTCTTCCCAGAACTAACAATATATATTTTTTATGTTTTTTTCTCTTCTTCCAATTCTGTCTTTTAAACCTTTCAGGTTTGATGACGTAGAAAGGGGGAGTAAGCCTGCACTTTCTTCCCAGAACTTTCTTGATCTTGCTCCCATCAAGCACCATCCGCCAAAGAACTACATCGATAGGTTTAGATCCCAAAGAGTGATAGCATTTCAAGTCTCCAAAATAAACCCAACTTTCCAAGTCTTCAAGGTATAACCACATTCCTGTTGAGTTTCCAAGATATGTATCACATTATGAGTTATCAAGCCAGAACCCACATTTCAAGTCTCCAAAATACAACCAACTTACAAAGTCTCTAAGCGATAACTCATTTCCTGATTTTTTTCAAAATTTGTGAGTCTCCAAGGTAGGTCCCATATTTAGAACCATCTTGGCAGAACCCTTTTCCTGAGTCTCCAAGGTAGTTATTTAAACCATCAAGGGAGAACTCTTTTACTGATTTTTTTCAAAATTTGTGAGGTCTCCGAGGTAGGTTTCATATTTAAAACCACCAAGGATAACTCATTTACTAATTTTTTTCAAAATTTGTGAGTCTCCAAGGTAGGCCCCATATTTAGAACCATCTTGGCAGAACCCTTTTCCTGAGTCTCCAAGGTAGTTATTTAAACCATCAAGGCAGAACTCATTTACTGATTTTTTTCAAAATTTGTGAGTCTCCAAGGTAAAACTTGTACTCTGGCTCATCAAGGTATAACTCGTTATGTGGGTATTGTCTTGATAACTCGCAATGAGTACTATTGCTGTAAAACTCTTTTTCAGGATTTTTCTGGTCTCCAATGTATTTTGCTGGTCTCTTTGGTTGGGCCATCAAGGTCGAGCTCATTCTGTGGGTCTTGGTCGCTCATAAGGTCTTCAACCAAGCCAACAATTTCGCCCCAAGTTGTGGCAAAATCGGTATTTTCATTTTGTATTTCAGATACAATTTCCTGTGAGAGAAAATAATAATGTATTAATTAAGTTATTTAATTATTAAATGAGTCGATGCTTAAAAGGAACTGAAAATAGGAAAATAAAAATCTTACCTCAACAGATAAGAGGTTTGAATCCAGTTCATCAACTTGAAGGTTTAGTTCCATACAAATATTCGATCTGCAAGCAAGCTCATCCCACTCAAGGACAGTACAGCACTCCATTGTCAAAAAAAATTTTTAAACTAGTACATGCCCTTAAAAAAAAAAAAGAAAAAGAATAAGAATAATAAGAATAATAAATAAATAAACCACACAGGCCGTTTCTTCACTCTCGCGTGCCCGAACGTGCGTGACCCGGAAGTTCGATATGATTCGCAGTTA
This sequence comes from Eptatretus burgeri, assembly GCF_056783735.1. Classification (NCBI taxonomy): domain Eukaryota; kingdom Metazoa; phylum Chordata; class Myxini; order Myxiniformes; family Myxinidae; genus Eptatretus; species Eptatretus burgeri. Next base: position 67,994,973 of record NC_140962.1, read on the forward strand.
CCATTATTCACAATTTATTTTTAATACCCAATTATTCAATTAGCGCCAACGTATTTTACCTTTTCGCAATGTCGTGGCAAGGAAAAACAAAAAGAGAAGAGAAGAGAGAGAAAAAATTTACTTCCTGGTTCGGAGCATACCAGCACTCTGATGTACCCGAAATTTATACACCGTCTAATATGAAAACGATCATAACTTGGGCCATTGTGTTTATCTATAAATGCGCATAAGAAATCGAGAAATTATTAGAATACACGAAGTCATCACTCTCCGGAAGCCCGTACGTTGTAACCCATAATGGGGAACGTGGCTGAGCTTCCCTTCCCCATCGGCCACGCCCACGCAACAACGTGTCCTGCCATTGGTTGGTAAATAAATGGCCATAACTTGGGAAGCATCTGTCCGATTAATATCAAACCTTGAAAAGGCACATCCTCAGGTCCCCAGCAATATACCTGGCAAGTTTCAATTAGATCGGATCAGAGGTTGTCGAGAAACAGCGGTCACACACACACAGACACACACACAGAGATTGCTGGAATTATAGATAGATGGAGTCTGGGTTGAACCTTTTATCGAGAAAGACTGGTGGGGGTGGTTTCCTTTGGAAATTCCCTGGGCAAGCCCAGGCAAGCCTTCGTTCGGAAACTTTTCAAAACCATAACATTGTAGAATTTTCTGGTGATTTCTTTGAGTCAGAGATGAACTGGAAATGATGTAAGAGCAGGCGGGGCTTAGTAAAAGTGGGCGGGGCTTAAGAAAAGTGAGCGTGGCATATGGAATATCTTGTGAAAAGTGTGCGGGGCTTATGAAAAATGGGCGGGGCTTATGAAAAGTGGGCGTGGCTTATGCAAAAAATAATCTGAGGATCAGGAGGTGGTCAGATGAGATCATTAAGAGAAGTATATCATTTCATAATGACACAAAAGGGGTATCTTGAAAAATATAAAGATTCAAATGTTTTATTTTTAAATATTTTAGATGGGGATTATTGTGCAAAGAAAATGAAACTATTGAAGGAATTTGAGAATGAACAAATCTTTGGTTCAATGAGTGAGCTAAACAATATGCATTGGTTATTTGAAAAAGAGTGTCCCAAGGCTTACATGTTGCAGATATTTCTTCAGATCACCTTTAACAAATCACATTACTACTTTGCCACTTGAACAAATCTTTATCTTATTGCATTGGTTATTTGAATAGAGTGCCCCAAGGTTAAAAGGGGAGACAAATAAATATACCTTGGGATAAAAAGGTGGTTTATTTTTTAGTGAAAAATATATGAATTGCTGAAAATCCCCCATTCACTTACATGGGGAAAAGTGAGCCAGAATCAGTATACTCACCCCACTAACCACCTCCTGAATCATGTGGTGTAATTTGACATTGGTAGCTTCTTCCGTTCTCAAGTTATCATGTTTTGGATGTTTGACCTCACTGTGACCTTGACCTTTGACCGATTTTGACCAAAATCTAATCAGCGCTAGCCACCACCCTCCTGAATCACCTGTTGTAATTTGACATTGGTAGCTTCTTCCGTTCTCGAATTATCATGTTTTGGATGTTTGACCTCACTGTGATCTTGACCTTTGACCGATTTTGACCAAAATCTAATCAGCGCTAGCCATCACCCTCCTGAATCATGTGGTGTAATTTGACATTGGTAGCGTCTTCCGTTCTTGAGTTATAATTTTTTTTTGATGTTTGACCTCACTGTGACCTTGACCTTTGACCGATTTTGATTAAAATCTAATCAGCGCTAGCCATCAACCTCCTGAATCACGTGGTGTAATTTGACATTGGTAGCTTCTTCCGTTCTCGAGTTATCGTGCCTACAAACAAACACACAAACAAGCAGTCATAGACTGGTACTTACGAAATCGTCAACTTTACCTCTGACCTTGTCTAATAAAAGCTGTCTCGAGAGAAGGTAGCGACGCAAACCAGAAGTTTCTATGATGATTCTGTACCAAACCATCAAAAATCGAATGTTTGACCTCACTGTGACCTTGACCTTTGACCGATTTTGACCAAAATCGAATCAGCGCTAGCCATCACCCTCCTGAATCACGTGGTGTAATTTGACATTGGTAGCTTCTTCCGTTCTTGAGTTATAGTTTTTTGATGTTTGACCTCACTGTGACCTTGACCTTTGACCGATTTTGATTAAAATCTAATCAGCGCTAGCCATCAACCTCCTGAATCACGTGGTGTAATTTAACATTGGCAGCTTCTTCCGTTCTCGAATTATCGTACCTACAAACAAACACACAAAGAAGCAGTCATAGACTGGTACTTACGAAATCGTCAACTTGACCTCTGACCTTGTCTAATAAAAGCTGTCTCGAGAGAAGGTAGCGACGCAAACCAGAAGTTTCTATGATGATTCTGTACCAAACCATCAAAAATCGAATGCTTGACCTCACTGTGACCTTGACCTTTGACCGATTTTGACCGAAATCTAATCAGCGCTTGCCATCACCCTCCTGAATCACGTGGTGTTATTTGACATTGGTAGCTTCTTCCTTTCTCGAGTTATCGTGCCTACAAACAAACAAACAAACAGACACACAAACACACACAAACAAACAAACACACAAACAGATGACGGAAGTCATCAATATTCTTCCGAAATCTTTAGATTTCGTAAGTCACAAACGGACCCAAATGCAATACCCTCTTCTCTGGTGAAGGTAACAAACCATATAATGTTCAATCAAACGAATGCTGCAAGGTATATACTGATTTCACAACCAAAATTGCTAGTTCTACACTCCGCGTGGATTTCCTGTGTGGCCCGGATGGTGGTAATATTCTGTAATCTTCACCTGAACCTCCGACCGCCACCCACATTATCCCCTGAACTGTCGTGACTTTCCTCCCCAGGTCGTATCGATTTGGATCCGACCTCCGCTTGCACTGACAACCCCGTGTCACTCCTTCACCCTGTGGGTATTTCAACCAATGACCTATCTCGTGATCATGCTCTTGAAGACCCTAATGACCTTCCCAAAGACTCAAGTGCATCCTTGCGTATACCATCACCACCCCCCATGCCTCGATGCTCTGTTGGATCACTTAGAGAGCCTGCTTTTCTAGCCGATTACGTCGAGTAAACATAATACTTTCCTGCACATCATGTATGGTGTCGGGCCGTGCTATTACATCTGTTGCTGACCTTCGCATGGACGTCACAGATAACGTGTTTGTTACTATCGTTACCTCTGCCACCAAAGGTGAATAAGGTTATGTTTTCACCTCTTTGTCTGTTTGACTTTGGGCAGGATATCTCAAAAAGTTGTGGACGGATCTGGATGAATTTTTATGGACCGGTTGGGTATGTGACAAGGATGAACTGTTTTTTGGTGATTTTGGTGAAGATCCGGATCCGGATCCGACTACTAGAATTTTAAAGTGATTCCTCACCATTAAGAGATCGGCCAAAAACCATATTTCGCATGATATCTCAAAACGTTTTGGACGGATTCGGATAAAACTTGGTGGACAGGTTGAGTGGGTGACGAGGAAGAATTGATTCAATATTGGTGAAGATCCGAATCTGGATCTGGATACGAGAAGTATTTTATTTTTAAAGTGATTCTTCACCATTGAGAGATAGGGCCAAAAATGATAGAGTACTGCATAGCATAATATTTCAAAAATGTATTGGGCCCGATATGTTCTCGTGAATCAGGTATTGCGTAACGGAGGTATGCGCTCTACCCAGTGTCCTTCTAGTTACTTTCAAAATCAAAGATTTTTCAAGTATATTGATTAGTCGATTTTGTTATTGTCTGTCTGTCTGTTGAATTCGCCAGATATCCCTTATTGTCGGGTTTTCCGTGTGTGTGTGTGTGTGTGTGTGTGTGTGTGTGTGTGTGTGTGTGTGTGTGTGTGTGTGTGTGTGTGTGTGTGTGTGTGTGTGTGTGTGTGTGTGTGTGTGTGTGTGTGTGTGTGTGTGTGTGTGTGTGTCTGCAACGCGAGGCTCCACAGCACAAACCAGCAAACCGATTTCGAAGAAACTTGGTGACAGGTGCCATATGGGGTGGGAATGTGCGCATTTGAGTTTCGTTGCTAAGCAACCACCCGTTGCTATGCAGCGGCCAAAAAACCACGTTCACTATTTTCAATACTTGTCCTACAGTTTTGAATGTAGAGAAATGAGACTTCGGAATGAAACACTTCGAGATATTTAGAAAATTTTACTCGAGCCGATTTTTGATTTCGGTTTTATTTTTCAAATGGTAGTCCTTCAAAAATAGGTTGTCTATTTACCGTCATTTTTTTTTTTATGAGGAGTGCCAGTTGGCAAAATACGCAATAGGAAAAATCTTGCCAGGCAGAGGAACAATTGTATGTGAACCAATACGTCTTGGCAATGAATCTTCGTCGGTGGATCGGTCAGAATGAAAAGCATCGTATCCAGCGCTTCGATTCTAGCAGATCCCTCGTCGCCTACCGGCTTGTTTGTCTCTTTGTCTGTCTGTTTGTCACCTGCAGGTCACAATTTTAAACCAATCTTCACGAAGCTTCACCACATAGTAGAGATTGTCATAAGAAAGAAGCCTATTCTTTTTTAGGTCAAAGGTTAAAAGGTCAACATAGGCCAAAGGTCAACAACAGAGGTGGTATTTCTAAAATCCACAATTTTCATCTGATTGACTTGAAATTTGAAGAGGATATACATTTCAGGTCACTGAATTCAACTAGCCAATTCTTTTTGAGGTCAACATCGACCAAAAGGTCAACATTGGCCAAAGGTCAACAACTATGGTGGTATTTCTAAAAACCTCAATTTTCTTCCGATTGACTTGAAATCTGAAGAGGATTTATACTTCAGGTCACTGAACTCAACCACCAATTATTTTGTAGGTCCACATTTTTGAGGTCAAATTTGTTTTTTCTATTTTGCAAGTATCGTGCTCTGTGCGACGTCTTCTTCTTGTTTGTTTGTTTGTTTGTTTGTTTGTGTACAGGATGTCTCAAAACGTTGTGGACATCCGGATGAAATTTTGTTGACAGGTTGGGTGTGTGACAAGGATGAATTAATTCGATTTTGGGTAAAGATCTGGATCCGGATCTGACTACGAGAATTTTTTCAGTGATTCTTCACCATTGAAAGATAGGGCCAAAAACTATATGTAGCTTGATATCTCAAAAAGTTGTGTACGAATTCGGACGAAACTTGGTGGACAGATTGGGTTTGTGACAAGGAAGAATTGATTCAATTTCGTGAAGATCCAGATCCGGATCCAACTACTAGAATTTTTACAGTGATTCTTCACCATTGAGAGATAGGGCTAAAAATGATATTTTGCACAATATCTCAAAAAATCAGGCATTATGGGGCAGAGGTATGTGCTCTACCGAGTCCTCTTCCAGTGTTTTTTATTGAGATTGAGGCTCTTGGAAGTGTTGAATGCCAGAAGGGTGAGAACGGAATGGTGGTGGAGCAGAAGATGGAGAAAAGAAGAAGGAATGAACATATTTAACAAAAAGAGGGTCGTACAGACGGGACAAGTGACCTGAGTGGGCTAAGTACCAGGAATGTGTAAGCAAATAGGAAAAACATGATGAACAGGTTAAATGTGGAAAAGTGCAGGTGGACAGGATAGGAGAGATGAGGATATTTACTTTAAATATATTATATTAACTTCTTTATGGTTAATTAATTTTATTGAGTCTGCAGGCAATATATTTCGTTTCAGCTGCTTTAACAGTCATGATCCCAATTGTTTCATAATTCATTTTGTCACATTTCAAATGTTTTGATGAATGTCACATTTCATAAAGGAGGCTTCCTTTACAGGAAGGATTTATGGAATGAAGCTGAATTATCTTCTTGAATGAGAGTTATGATCGATACCTGCAAGAAGCGTGCATATGACATTTGTCAATACATTCTCATTAACCTATCCACAAAATGACAAATAAGAATGCTTTCATCATCGAGTCGGTTTGACTTTTGCTCGAATTAAGATATTATTGAGTTCCACACCATTTTCCAGTTATGAGCCCCCCATGACATTGGCGCGCCTCTGCTAGATGGTAGAGAGAGTACAATAACGTCGGATGAATCCATGCTGTGCCACACACCAACATACAACCGCGTCCTGTGCAAATGAAATACTGCAGAACCGATGACAGCTTTGAGACATAAAATCATCCACTGCACCTGCCAAAGTGCCCGAGTGTCGATGCAAATTGGCCGACGGGGTTGATGGCGGTGGGAGGATGAAAACAAAGAACCAGGGTACAGCTCACCAGGGGCTTGGCAGCAAGAGCCAAGAGAAGCAATTGAATGAAAGGAGCTCTCAAAACCTCGACCTGCGGCTTTCGCAAATGAGCTTGGCCTGACTCTTGCTTCGGCATGGGGATGAAAAGCAAAAGCAAATCACTTTCTACTGAGTCCAGTGACTCCTGGCTGGAGAAAAGGAATTGTTCCCTCCATACCTGGCAGATGATATGGATACCATGCTACGAATAACCAAATTGCAAACACCAATTGGCTTGCTGTGAAAACGATGGCTTTTGGCTTTAAAAGATGGCATCGGGATGTAATAAACTACATTATATTTCGATGTACAAGTCCGATTATAATATGCTGGTGAATTATAGTGGTGTAAGTATACAAATTTAAATTATACACAAATAAGGTTGGACACAGGAGAGACCATTGAGGCCATGTTATGTGTGTCATAGACACATCTCTTCAGCTCGATCTATCGTTTCACATATGCTCGATGTATTCACCAAAACCTTACTATTAATGTCAGGTAAATTAGCATCTCGATTCCTTTTTGAATAAATTACATATTCCACTATATCTCAAGGCAGGGAATGGAGTTAAAGCACCAGTGTGCAATGGCCTACTCTGTGGAATCTTCAACGTCCACAACATAAATTCGGACGGGACAGACAGTGGTAGGCTTTACACCCATATTAGATGAACAACATGCCTCGAGATGCAGCGCTCCCTGCGAGCATTGCGTCTGAACGGTACTTTTTGTTGGAATTTGACTCCATAAGGAAATAAATCCATGACCAGACAGCTCAGCGGTGGGAATGCCATGCTGCTTTCATTGCAAGCTTACAGCTGCTCCTTCGGGATCTCCTTTACCCGTTTACCAACATCCATATTCTTCCTTTTATTCTTTATTCTCTCCCCCATAATTAATTTTTTTTTTCCCATTTCACCTTCCTGCACCTTCCCTGTGTGTATGTTGTATATAGATAATCTCTAACAACTCCAAAGTGATGACATTCTGACCTAAACTGATGATGTCTCTTGAGATTTTCCTGTTGGAGCTCCATCATGATTATACCTATTTTTTCAGCTTGTATTCATACTTCACAGACGAATATCGTTGCTCACAGAGGACCTTTGGGCACCTGGGTGCGTGAATTTTGTGTGTCGTGTCGAAGCTGCAACCCAGACAGCAACCACACTCGAGATAGCTAGCAGTTTAACCCGATGTCAAGGAATCTATCTGGGAATACCAGACCGCTTGCAAAACGCAGTTTTCACAGGAATTTCAAACTTGTTTAGGATGTCACTGATACCTTGCCTACTCTTTGCGAAGACACTGTGGGGTCCTTAAGTCCCCCAGCAAATTATGCTAGCGGAAAGGATACCCAGCTTAACATCCATCTGATGGACATCACATGTTGTTGTGTAACACGCTCAACGAAATTTGACTTCGCTTTGGTTTGGCCAAATTGGCTTTGGCGCCTCAAACCAATTTGGCTTTTACCTTGTCTTCCAATCGATGTGACAAGTTCAGACGTATGCGCATTCGCCTTGGAGCTATCTCGTCTTGGTTCAAATCCCGACACAGTTATTAACTCCCATCTTGGTGTTTTGCATGCAGGATGATACATCAAAGAGTGCAGCGTCCATCTAAAGGTCAATAAGCCAGAGGACCTATCCACCAGCACTGGTTGTTAGTCGATGTTAAAGATCCCTTGGTGTCTTTTGCAAAGAGCAAGTGAGTTGTGTTTGTACCATTTCCTCATGCTGTGTGGACTGTGCTTCCCCACTGACTGTCCTCTGATAGCTTGTGCAAGTTGCTGTGTCTGAGCCTGGGGTGTAACTGCTGAAATCTATCTATTTGGGTTCTTTCTGACATCTTTGTTCTTTTTTTCTTTCGTACTTCTTTCTAATTTTTCACACTTCTTTTTATTAGCCACTGTTGGACTTACTCCGAAATAGGGCCTTATGGATTTGGTCTTGATTTTCGTGTGCATGCGTACTATGTGTATGCGTGCATCCCAACCATATCTCAGACATGTATGGACCGATTTTATTCGTACTTCGCATAAAGACAACAAATGATGGTATACATATGATATATATGATGCGATCAAAGATGGCCGACTGGCATCCATTTTAGATAGAAAAACAAAACCCGGTGTCGAACACGTCCTCAACCAATACCGATTGTGTTCAAACTTGGCACACATATAATGAATGATGGCTTACATATGTACATCTTTTTTTTTTTTTGAGATCAGATCCAAGATGGCGGACTGGCGGCCATGTTTTTTTACTTAAATGTGTCCCCAAACATTTCTCAGACAATTATAGTCAGATTTTGTTCAAACCTGGCAGAAACACAGCACACGATGGCATACATGTGCAACTCGCTTTATTTTGTGATTTGATCAAAGATGGCCGACTGGTAGATTGGCTGCCATTTTAGTTGTAAAAAAACACCTCGTATCAAACATGGCCTCAAGCATTCCTCAGACAGGCATTTGCCGACCTTAATCAAACTTGGCACATGGATAAGGAAAGATGGCTTACATATGCATGCCATTATTTTTCGAAATCAGATCCAATATGGCCGACTGGCAGCCACTTTAGTTGTAAAAAAAAACAAAACAATTTTGAACATGTCCTCAACCATTTCTTGGACATGCATTTACTGATGCAAAGCCTGGTATTGGCTTAATGGTTAGGGTGATGGGCTTGGGATCCTAGGATCCTGAGGCCAAATCCCACTTGGCTGTTGAATTAATATCAGTTGGGGTTAACTCTGCCTGTCATCCTTCCAAGGTCAGCAAAATGATTGCCAGCTTGCTGGTAGCCTGTGTTGGAGTAGTGACCCATCCAGGATTGTGCCCAATAGCCAAGGAGACTACTTAGGCAGCACCAATTCTCTGCACAGAGTATAGTTCCAATGGATGGATGGATTTACTGATGTTGTTTAAACTTGGCACACAGATAATGAATGATGGCTTATATATCCATGTCATTTTTGCTCGAGATCAGATAACAGATTGCCGACTGGCAGCCATTTTTTTACTTAAATGTGACCCAACCGTTTCTCAGACCTGCATGGTACAATTTTGTACAAGCGCAGTATATGATGGCATTCATGTGCACCTTGCTTTTTTTTTGCAATCTCATCAAAGATTTCTGACTGGTAGATTCGTGGCCATTTTAGTTGTTCATAAATATGGACTAGTCCTTTAATTGCAGACAGCTAAATTACTAAAACAACAGGGGGTGCGATGACATTCGATTTCTTTTTCACTTCTTCATGATAATTCTTGCTTTTTCTTTTCTTTCATCTCTTTTACCCTCTATTTCTCTCTTTCATTATTTGTCTCTCCAAGGAGAAGTGAATTGTTCCAGAAATTTTTCTGTAAGGCTCACTTGGCTGCACCTGGATGGGTTTGAGGGTTGTGGAGTCGCGGCTGAAACCCGAATCCTATCCAGGTTCCTCCTGATGATTCCATCTTTGCTCTTTAATTCCTGACCAAACTTTCTCACCCACCCATACTTGGCAAGCCGAACACCATCGAATGGATATTTAATGTCCACCAACTAAAAAGAACAGACAAAACATCCAGATTAACGTTCATCCAATGGGCAATACACTTTGCAATACGGCGTCCTACCTCTGACAATGAAGTACCAATCCAACAGTTTCAAGTGAGGTCACGAATGAAACCCAGACATCAGCTTAAAGGTAAGCGTGCTACCTGGGCACGGCTTGTCAGACTGACGTTTGGCTGCACGATGTCCATTTCCTGTCAAGAACGTCCTTATTAAAGAGCACCTGGGAAGGAAGAACATTTGGAAGAATGAAAGCTATTGGTATTTATCAGTGAAAGTGCCAGAATTTGTATTTTTTTTTTTCCAGTGTACCGGCGATAACTTACTTATTCTTCAAGAAAGACATTGTGGAGTCTTTAATGTCCATTATTAATATTAACAGACGTGGAACCCAGTTTAACATCCTTCCCTTGGACGCTGCATACATTGATGCCTCATCTTGCTTGTGAAACACCAGGATTACAGTTTACAACTGGATCGAGATTCAAACCGAGGAAACACACCCCAATGGCCAGTGTGCATACAGTTAGACCTAGAGTCCAGAGTTTTGACTATCCTGCAAGCCCTTATATCATTATTAGATGTGTACATATTTCGTTATTACATTTACTTTTAAGTTGAATAATAAGAGAAAGCATCGGTGCATGTTTGACTATGGCATCTCGTTCCGAGAACATTTTGAATGCTCCTTGAAAACCAAGGTGAATGGAATGGAATCATGAAACATGAAACAAATTGATCACCTGGAAAGCGAAAAGGTGAATTCCCATGCACACGTCACACAACGCACAGCAGCAATACGAGGTATCCAAGGACATGCGTGATCATGAGGCAGAGGGATTTGATATGAACCTTTTGACATTTATGGGTACACAGTGACGTCTTTGTATATTTCTCCGTCAAAGAGAACAGTAAAAATAAATTACAAAGGAGCTCAATGAATTGATGTTGTATTTTATAACATACAATATATTTATTATGTATACAAGGGAAACATGGAGAGGAGGGAGGGGCAAGGATGCACTATAGATCATGCTACTTTTCCGTATTTAATAAAGAGATGCCACTTTGTGCTTCCCTTTCAGATCACATTAGGAGTGGGATAAATTTACTGATAGAGACAGAAATATTTTGTGCAAAAGTATGGAACAAAAACCTGGGAACCTGGCCTTGAGTGGTCATTTGGACATGGCTGCAAAAAGTAGACTTTCACCTGGTTGAGGATTGTGCAATTTCCGAGGACTTCGAAAAATTCCCAGCGATGAGTATTCCATGAAACAGAGGTCATTGCTTGCAACAGTCTGTTGATGTTCGGTTTGCAAAATTGAAGACCAATCAATCATCTGTGCTGTCGTTGAAAGGTCAACATGTATTTGTGCTTTGCATGGGGCCACCACAGCAGTTCTCTACCAGGAAAGAACCCAAAGAGGGAAAGTGGTCAACCAGACTCTAATTATACAGGAAATTTGAAATTGGGTCAAAGTACCAGCAAGAATGCCATCTTATTAAATATACCACGTGAGGTGTGCATTGCAAATGACATGGCGAGTCAACATCGATGCCCTGCTTCATACCGTGTGATGCAGGGACCCCTACTGGAACTGCATGAAACGGCAATTTGAATGACTCGACCCAAAGATCGCAGGGTGTGGGTGCTGTCTCTGAACTAGCTTGCCATCGCATGAACCGAAATATTTGATGCAAACATTTTTTATTTCTTCCTGTGCAGCCAGTGGCTGACGGATGCATCATTTCTGGGGGTGAAGCTGTGCCGCTGATGCAGTGCCCCTTTTACTAGAAAGCTGGTACTCATTTTGCTGACCCGGGAAGGATGACAGGCTGAGTCAACCCCACCTGGTGTTAATTCCATGGCCAACGGGCTTGAACTCAAGATCCTAAGATCTTCAGCCAAGCACCTTAACCATTAAGCCAACATCCAGCTTTGATGCAAAGATTTTAACATATGACCCTCCAGAAAAGGAAACAGACCTCAAAAGTTCAGAGTTGTAGTTAAACCAAGTTAGTAAAGGTGTTATGAGTCAGTTATCTTTCATAAAAATGATCTCAATCAAAACCCATAAAACTTATTAAATAATCATCATAACAATGGAATAATTTTCAAAGTGTCCAGAATTCCAAAATGAAGGTAACGATCTGCCCTGCAGTGAGCAAGCTCAGGAACAATGTCGTGAACGGGGACTGACTGTGCAAGGATCTTAATTGTGGGCAAAGTGTTAAGTACCATCCTGCGTCCGAGGGGGGTAAAGGATGTCATGTGACTGCAATGAGCATAGATGGTGTGACCTGAAGGTCGTTTTCATCATTACCTTGCGTTCAATAGGTGAATACAAATCTTCACAAGTACAACCAGTTTATAGCATTTTTTAAAACATGGTTGATTCGGTTAACAAAAACTGGTTGAGATGAGCCGTTTTGAACATTAAGCCTATCAATAAAGAGACCTCCCATGGAGGAAATGCAATACTCACAGCACACCTTAAACTGTTGGTGATTACAAAGTGGAGCCACTCCCCCATCGCACGCTAATGGCAAACACTCCCATGAGGTACTCAGGGGCGTGATGTATGACTCCACTGCATTCGATTAACAGTCATCACTGGCAAGACAAATGCCATCAACTTTCCATGGTCGATTCGTGTGTGTGTGTGTGTGAAGGAGGAGGTCGGAAAGGGTGGACAGCGGATGCGGTGGTCTGACATGTGGGCGGATGGATAGGGTGAAATGATTCATAGTTCAATGGCTGGATGTACTGTGAGACGAAGGAAGGGCCTCTAACAACATCGTCACACATTCGTGAAAACACAATAATGGATTAAAAATAAGAAAAACCTCGTCTGGTGTGTTTTCTAGGACCCTCGAGGTTTTGACAAACAATTCATAAGGGAACCTGGGTTGATCGGGACACGAAGTGCATGAGGGAAATTTGGACCATCTTCTCTCACCGCTATTCTTGGTTGGGCCAGGCCAAGTCCAAGTGTGACAAGGGGTGCCCCGATGTACCTCTTGTGCAAGTGCAACCCAGTTTCCCTCCCGTTGTGTCTGGCCATATTGAATTCTTCTGAGAAATATTACACTAAAAGTGAAGATTTCCTTGAAACAAATGTACGTAAACATAATTCACTGAAATCAATCCATTTCTGCAGAGCAATCGTGAACGGAACACAAAAGCAAACCATTCGGGATGAATTCTGGCGATGCTGTTTGGTCACAGATTCTTCCACAAGCCAAATAGCTTTGTTTATGTAATAGTCCATTTGCCAGAGAAGTAACTTTGTTGTCCTCAAAAGTGCATGGTTTTATGGTGGTTTCTTGTTCACAGGCATGCATAGACAAAATTAAGCTTGGTTGCCCGGATGGCAACCATGGGGAAATCTGTTATTTTTGCGCAAATACAAGATGGCCGTCATCGACGGGCTGAAAATATAACTTTTTAGGTAATGAACTTAAAATTACACATGAGACATCTTTTCCATATAATTTTGGCACGAGGAATCGATATTTAACTTTATTCTTGTGATTAGAAGTAAATTTGAGGTCAATGTTCGAGTTCCTGGCAATTGTTTTCCGTGTGAGATACATTTTGAATGACAACAATGTCACTATTCTGACAACTGGACGCTCACATACGACATTAATTCGAGTTACTAATTCATTGTTTTGTTTTTACAGATATGGCTGAATCAAGGTGCATTCTTCCCGTGTGTCATGGTGGAGGGGAATTGAAGAAATTCGTTGATCAAGGGATCAAGACATTGATCTCCTGTGCCAAAGCCCGTGGAAATGAAGAGCTACGTGAAAAACTACAGGACATTGTTGATGGTGGTGGTGATGCTGTTCGCATAGAATGTCACAAAGGATGCTTATGTACTTACACATCAAACCAAAAAATTGAGAGACTTCATAAATCACAGAAAAGAAAAGCTGAAGATGATTGTGTTACAGTGACAACAAGATCTCGCACACAGGCAACAGGCAGTGGTGCGTTTGTTTACAAACGTGACTGCATTTTTTGTGGCAAAGAATGTTTACCTGTTGATTACAAACATCCAGAAAGATGGGATCGTGTTCGTCAGTGCATGACTAAAGAACGTTTTGACAAGGAAGGTAATCCCATCCCAACTATGAAAGATGCCATCATTAATGCTGCTGAGCAACGTAATGATGAAGTAGCCAGAACGGTCAAATTACCTATTGGATATTTGGTTGATCTCCCTGCGGCTGAGTGCAAATACCATGTACACTGTTATAACAGTTTCATGACAGTCCCTAAATGTGCTGATTTGCCAACTGGTGTTGCAGAAGAAAGTGCCCTAAAGAACGTCATAGAGCGCATGAATTGTGACAGGTCAAAGATGTGGAATAGCGTTGAACTTCATTCCCTGAACTGTGATATTGGTGGCAAACTAACAGACTGCATGAGTAAGGACGTTATGTTAGTTCTTGTAGATGGATGTGCTCCCATTGTTGGTTTCCGTGAGTCCATTGCTAACCATCTGAAAATGGTTAAAGTGGATGATGCAGATGAGAGGAGTATTGATTCTGTGGTAAGGCAGATCAAGAAGGAGGCATGCTCAGTCAAGTACAACAGTGCCAATTATGACCTCTCTGAATTTATACAAGCCAACACAATCAAGGCAACAAGCCCAACTTTACTGAGGCTGATTTCAGACTTAGTGTCTGGTGGTGAAATGACCAAGAAATCTCTAAGCCTGAGCCAGTCAATTCAAAGTCATGTTACAGGTACCAGAAATCAGACAACATTTGGACGCTGTCAAACTACTGCACCGCCATGGCAGTTCTGATCTTCTTAAGCTCCTTCATGAACATGGGTTCACAACGTCATATGATGAGGTCCTGAGATTCAGGAAATCCGCTGCTCATTTTCTCGGTGACAATGCTCAGCTTCTCCACCAATTCATGGGTTTGAATAGAATGCATTCAACCATGATGAAGCAGACATTACAATGATCTCACACCTGCTCATGGCTGCTGAATGTAATGAAAGAGTGATACGCATCCTTTCTGATGACACTGATGTTTTTGTATTGATGGTTTACTGGGTTTACCAGTGCAACATCCAGGCCACAGTGCAGATGGAAAGGTGGGATGGAGCAATTTGGGATATCAACACCACCTGTGACCAGCTTGGCCCCAAGTGTCTGCAGCTTTTGGGAATGCACTACATCACTGGCTCAGATACCACGTCATACCCATACGGCAAGGGCAAAGTGTCAGCCCTGAAGACACTGAGAGCTGGCAACTTCCCTGGTTTGTATTCCGCACTTGGCGATCTGAACGCAAGCCATGAACAGCTCATGGAAGCAGGGCGGAAATTCTTCTGTGCCCTGTATGGTCAGCCAGAAGGTACCACGATGAGTGAGATGAGGTACTATATGTACACAAGGAAGTCTGGCAAGCCCCTCAAGCTCATGGCATTACCTCCAACTGAGATCAATCTCTTCCTAAATATTTTGCATGCACATCTACAGACAGTACTTGCAAAATCAGCTGATCAGCAGGCCCCACCTGAACTTGACATTACAAAATATGGATGGGACATCAGAGATGGAATCCCAGTGCCAGCAACTTCTGCTACTCCACCAGCCCCTTTGGACCTCATGGATGTTGTGCGGTGTGGATGCAAAGCAGAGGGGAAGGCCTGCAGTACTGCAAGTTGCATTTGTCACCATGCAAAGATCTCCTGCACACTATACTGCACTTGTGGTTGCAGTGACAAGTGCTTCAACCCACACAAGACTGTGGAGGACAGTGAAAGTGAAGTGGAAGAAGGGAATGTCGAAGCAGAACTGGAAAGAGACGAAGATACGGAAGGGGACGAGTACAATGAATGGGAATGAACAATACGTAAGTTGTCTACTCGGCTCTATGTCCTCTGTTCCTAAGATGTCCAATATGATGACATGACAATGTGTATGCTTTCTGATTATCAACATACTGTTGTGAACCATTCATGACTTCACTTTTGCATTGGTGTTGCATAATTTTCAGCAGAAAATAGTCATGGACATTTCATGTGAACCTCTATTTATTCCTGAATGTAAAATATAACCCCAAAATTGAATTCCTCATGTCAAAATCATATGGAAAAGAGGTATTACACAGGATTATATGTTGACCGATTAAAAACTTAGCCCCATCGTCTGACCTGTAGCGGCCATCTTGAATATATGCAAATTACAGGAGTTCCCCAAGGTAGCCACCCCGGCAACCAACCTGAATTTTATTAATGGACCCATGTTAGTCCAAAACAATCATAAAACCATACACTTTCCACATCAACAAGGTTGACAATGGAACACATAACGGCAAATGGACTATATGGATAAGTATTAACACACACACACACACACACACACACACACACACACACACACACACACACACACACACACACACACACACACACACACACACACACACACACACACACACACACACACACACACACCTCCATAGCAGCTGAGTTTCAGTATATAGCAAGGGCAATAAGGGGTCACAGTACATAAGCTTTTGTGAGCCCGTCCAACGTGCATTGAGAGATGGGGTTTTGCAATCTTGTCCAAACACTTTGTAATACCAACTATCACCAAAGGTGGCCGGCCCTATTTTTGTCATAAAAAAGGCAAACTATATACAGTATATATCTACTGTATACTAAAACTGTGTGTGTGTTTGTGTGTTTCCTCCATAACTCAAAAACCATCAAACCGAGCAGCCTGAAACTTTGCATGCTTATGAAGGGAACTCAAAGGAGGTACACGAGTAAAAATTGGGTGTTTGGGGTTGTTGAAACACCCTTTATGAAGATAATTAACGCCCTTATTCAAGTCTATCCTTTATCAGGCACATTCTTGGCCAGCTCGCTCCAAATGGGGTCTCAGGGCATATCCTGGGTTACCTCGCTGGGGTCTGAAGCCACCATGTTTTTTGGCCTACTCCACTATGCCTTGACTTGGAACAGGCCGCAACAATTTCTTTACGATAGTTATTTTTTCACTTTCCTTACTTATATTATCGAATGCCTGATCATCATACTTTCGAATCGCTGGGTACATGACAATGCTTATAAACACCCTGAGATGCCAGCCTCATGGCTTTATTTCATTTCCGCACATGCAATAACATCGAGAATCTCTTAAACTAAGCCGAATTGCAAAATTCAAGTTCCAGAATTGAACGGCTTGTTCTTGTCACCTAACCAACTCATCCACCAAAATGTTGTCATAACTCATCCATAACCTTTTGAGATATCATGCTAAATGTCGTGTTTGGCCCTATAATCTACCAATGGTGAAGAATTACTGAAAAATTTATAGCATCCAGATCCAGATCTTCACCAAAATCTAATCAATTTGGCCTTGTCACACATCCAATATTTCCACCAAATTTCCTCCGAATCCGTCCTTAGCTTTATTAGATATCGTGCTAGATATTGTTTTTGGCCCTGTCCTCTCAATGGTGAAGAATCACTTTAGAAAATATTTTATTGTCACATCTGGATCCATATCTTCACCAAAATCGATTCAATTTTACCTTGTCACACACCCAAACTGTACACCCAGCTTTGTCTGAATCTGTCCATAACTTTTTGAGATATGCTATGGAGGCTTTTCAAAGCTCTATCCCATAACTTGTATTTTCACCACCATGTTGGTTGTATTCACTTCCGAGCAACTATAACATCAGTAGCTCTACAATCCAGCACATTTATCTCATTATTCGGACTTACTAATACTGCAATGGAAAGTTACACTAATTCTTGGGCCTTGTTAGGTCTATCTTGTTTACTTTTTCTCACTTGTTTAGCTTGCCAACTAATATGGCACCCAAGGACTGCATCGTCCATACTGTTCTGTTCTTGCATATGACAGCTTGGCTGCCAGGTTCCTATATAGTAATGACATTTCTTGGATGAACGATGACAGGCTAAGTGAACCCCACCTGGTGTTAATTCAGCAGCCAACAGGATTCAAACTCAGGACCCTTGGATCCTAAGCCAGCCACACCATCCACAAAGCCAACACCAGGCTGCATCATGCATACCAAAATCCCTCTATACAGTAGAGCTGAGTCTTTGTGCGTTTCTTCTGAGCGGATAAATAATCGATTAGGTGAGAGCTGATCGGTAATTCCCTCCAATTGAAGGTGTGAGAGAGACATGATTGGGTCTTCAGTGGGGAAAGGAAAACATGTCCAAGGCGTTCAGAATCCAAGTCAATCCTTTATTCCAACGGCCACTAACCAACCCATTAGTCTATCTTCCGGTTGCACCCGATACTGGAAAACCCCCAATAACCCAAGCTCAAGCATATGTACATTCAGTTCATGACCAAAAGTATGTGGACACCCCTTCTAATTAGTGGATTCGGCTATTTCAGCCACACCCATTGCTGACAGGTGTGTATAATCAAGCACACAGCCATGCAATCTCCATAGACCAACATTGGCAGAAGAATAGGCCTTACTGAAGAGCTTGGTGACTTTCAATGTGGCACTGTCATAGGATGCCACCTTTTCAACAAGACAGTTCGTCAAATTTCTGCTCTGCTAGAGCTTCCCTGGTCACCTGTAAGTGCTGTTATTGTGAAGTGGAAACGTCTAGGAGCAACAACTCAGCCACAAAGTGGTAGGCCACACAAGCTTACAGAATGGGATCGCCGAGTGCTGTAGTGCGGAAAAATCATCTGTCATTGGTTGCAACACTCACAACCAAGATCCAAACTGACTGGAAGCAACGTCAGCACAAGCATGATTCGTCAAGAGCTTTATAAAATGGCTTTCCACGGCCGAGCAGCCGCACACAAGCCTAAGATCACCATGCAATGCCAAGCGTTGGAAACACATTCTCTGGAGTGATGAATCACACTTCACCATCTATCAGTCTAACAGATGAATCTGGGCTTGGCAGATGCCAGGAGAACACTACCTGTCCAAATGCATCATTCCAACTGTAAAGTTTGGTTGAGGAGGAATAATTGTCTGGGGCTGTTTTTCATTGTTCGGGCGAGGCCCCATAGTTTCTTTGAAGGGAAATCTCAATGCTATAGCATACAATGATATTCTAGATGATTCTGTGCATCCAACTTTGTGGCAACAGTTTGGGGAAGGCCCTTTCCTGTTTGAGCATAACAATGCACCCATGCACAAATCGAGGTCCATACAGAAATGGTTTGTCGAGACCGGTGTGTAAGAATTTGACTGGCCTGTTCAGAGCCCTGACCTCAACCCCATCGAACACCTTTGGGATGAATTGGAACACCGACTACGAGCCACTCATAATCGCCTAACAACCTCACCAATGCTCTTGTGGCTGAGTGGAAGCAAATCCCTGCAGCAATGTTCCAACATCAAGTGGAAAGCCTTCCCAAAAAGTGGAGGCTGTCTTAGTAGCAAAGTACAGACCAACTTCATATTAATGCCCAATGATTTTGGAATGAGATGTTGGATGAGGAGGTGTCCACATACTTTTGGCCCTGTAGTATATTATATCATGAAAAGCAAAATTATGCTGCTTCAGGTCTTGTTATTACCTCCGCCACCGAAGGTGGAAGGAGATTATGTTTTCACCCCTTTCTGTTTGTTTGTTACTTACGAAATCTGAAGATTTCATAAGTATATTGATGACTTCCATCCTCTGTTTGTGTGTTTGTTTGTGTGTGTGTGTTTGTGTGTTTGTTTGTAGGCACGATAACTCGAGAACAGAAGAAGCTACCGATGTCAAATTACACCAGGTGATTCAGGAGGGTGATAGCTAGCGCTGATTAGATTTTGGTCAAAATCGGTCAAAGGTCAAGGTCACAGTGAGGTCAAACATAATTCCATAAATTCATGTGGAGAAATGGAGTATTCTTGCTTCGGTCGACGTTACGAATTCGTTTTAAAGTCGATTTTAATTTTGTCTTCGGTTTTTGCGATCGCTTAGGACGCTTAACACTCGGTTGTCGAAATTCTGGTAAAAATCGGATGTTTTGGAGACGTTTTAAGATTGTATAAAAAATATTGCACTCGCTGCGTCACGGCTCGTCATGTGGTGCAGCGCGCTCGAGCAGACACGTCGTTGAGTCACGTAAAGGTTTTGCGTGTGCACGCTGACGGTGTTTTTGATAAAGATGGTGTTTAAAAGTCATTTTTTATCCCAATAAAGGTTATAGTCTCATGCCTGACTCGCTAACCCGTCGGATTATGTAAAGATTTTTGGTGGATGGCCGAATATTACGGTTTTGTGACTTTGATAAAATGATATTAAATAATTGCGTGGAGAAATGGAGATTTTTGCTTCGGTCGACGTTACGATTTTTGATGGTTTCTTACAGAATCATTTTAGAAACTTCTGATTTGCCTCGCTACCTTCTCTCGAGACAGCTTTTATTAGACAAGGTCAGAGGTCAAGTTGACGATTTCGTAAGTACCAGTCTATGACTGCTTGTTACTTACGAAATCTAAAGATTTCGTAAGTATATTGATGACTTCCGTCATCTGTTTGTATGTTTGTTTGTGTGTGTGTGTTTGTTTGTTTGAAGGCACGATTACTCGAGAACGGAAGAAGCTACCAATGTCAAATTGCACTATGTGATTCAGGAAGGTGATGGCTGGTGCTGATTAGATTTTGGTCAAAATCGGTCAAAGGTCAAGGTCACAGTGAGGCCAAACATTCGATTTTTTATGGTTTGGTACAGAATCATCGTAGAAACTTCTGGTTTGCGTCGCTACCTTCTCGAGAGACAGCTTTTGTTAGACAAGGTCAGAGGTCAAGTTTTTGATTTCGTAAGTACCAGTCTATGACTGCTTGTTCTGTCTGTTTGTTTGGAAATCACTTACAGGTCACAATTCTAAACCGATCATCAAGAAACTTTACCAAATTGTAGAGGTCGTCTCAATTGAGTATCCAATTGATTGAAGTCAAAGGTCATCTTGAGGTCAAATTTCTAAAAAAGTTATTTTTCATCCGATTCACTTGAAAGTTGAACAGGATTTGCATTATGCATCACTGAATTGAGAAACTAACTATTTGACGTCAAAAGGTCAAACTTTTAAAATCATCAATTTCAATCTGAAAAATAATCAATTTTCATCCGATTGACCTGAGTTTTGTTTAATATTGTCAATTTCATTCTGAATGAAATGCACAATTTGATGTATTCATGGCAACCTTTGGAGAGGGGGTGGATTTTGCAAGTATCGGGCCCTGCACGACATCTATTTCTAGTTTGTCTGTTTGTTACTTGCAAATATCGAAGATTTTTCAAGTATATTGGTCAGTTGATTTTGTTATTCTGTCTGTCTGTTTGTCAATCACCTACAAGTCACAATTTAAAATTTATCTTCACGAAAGTATCGTGTTCTGCATGACGTCGTTTTCTTGTTTGTCTGTTTGTTTGTGTGCAGGATATCCAAAAAAGTTGTGGACAGATCTGAAAGAAGTTTGGTGGACAGGTTGGGTGTTTCACAAGGACTAACTAATTAGATTTTGGTGAAGATCCAGATCCGGCGCTATAATTTTTGATGTGATTCTTCACCATTGAGGGATAGGGCCAAAAACATGTATAGCAAATTAACTCAAAAAGTTGTGGACAGATTCGGATGAAACTTAGTGGACATGTTGGGTGTGTATATGCCTGGTGTTGGCTTAATGGTTAGGGTGCCGGTCTTTGGATCGTCGTGTCCTGAGTTCAAATCCCGTTCACCTGTTGAATTAATACTAGGTGGGGTTAACTCAGCCTGTCATCCTTCCGAGGTCGGCAAAATGAGTGCCAGCATGCTGGGATACTGTGTCGGAGTAGCGGCCTGTCCAGGATTGTGCCCAATGGCCAAGGAGACTGCTTAAGCAGCACCAATGCTTTGCACAGAGTATGGTCCCAATCTCCTCCTCCTCATCCTCGTAACAGCTGTACACACAACGGCACACCAGAGTTTGTTAAGTAATCCACTGGCACATCTGCAAAAACTTTGATATTCCAGTTCCCGAAAATTTGTGGGAAAATGAACCAAAATATATCACTGAAAACATTGAAGTATCGCTCACGTATGACCTGATGATCCCATCTGGCGTGAACATTGAAAACAAAGCATTGCGACCAGATATCATACTTCGGTGCAAAAAAGAGAGGAAGGTATTGCTAATTGAGGTGTTGATACCGGTGATTTTGGATGAATGATGCAGAAATAAAGAAAATGACCAAATACGAAGACTTCAAGCATGAAGTGAAAAGATCCTGAAAGCTGAAGAATGCCAAAGTTGTCCCAGTGATGCAAAGAAAGAACCTCATGGGAATGATGAAGGAAAACCTCACAGAGATATTGAAAACCATCGCTGGGAATATCACTATAAACAAACTACAGTTGGAAGCCATCCTGGGTTCAGTGATGACCCTGAAGACAGCCATCAGCACAAAACTTTGAAAACAGAAAACTTCACAGCTTGATCCATGAATCGTGAACCCTTACTGAAATGAAGGTGGATACTTTGAGCCCACCCTGAGAGGACTCCATTCCACATTCTGAAACTCCATATATACACACGCACACGCACACGCGCACGCACACACACTCAATACATAAAAACGACAAACACAAAGATTTACCTTTAAACAGAGTTCTTTGAAAGAGGAATTCAAGTGGGAAATTAGCAAAATTAAATTGAAAAATATATCAAGGCCCAGAACACAAAACGTAGATCTCTGCTCTCTGCCTTCAAAACCAGATCACGGAAAACACGCGGTCGGATGGACCTTATTGTTTTTATATATGTATCGATGTCGAAGTGAGCAGTGGATAGTATTAGGGGGTCACACAAAAGACACAAAATGTGTCTACTCATGCTTTGAGGTACCTATCCTACTAAAATTTGAATCTATCTAATGTTTCTGCCACCACTACCTTTCCACAGAGAACATTCCATGCATGAGCAGATACCAGTCTACGACGGGCATGGGGGACAGGACGGATCACAATACTCGGTTATGGTAGTTTCTTTGGATGTTTTTGCGCCCCATTCAACAGCTCAGTTCATATTGGTGGCATGTCTGGGTGCCCATGGTAGCGTTTGAAACCAGTCGCTTTTGACCGTTGGCCTTGACACACATTGCCGGATGAGTAATACAAACAATTTGACATATTCTTTGTTTCTATATTACCTCCATCAACAGATTAACAACATGGCAGGGTAAAAGTCGTAAATGCTGAGTTGAACAAACATCCTGAACTCATGGATTTAGTTAAGTAAAGCACGTCATCTGGGACCCGGCCGTCGGTTTTCCGCCGAACGCTGCTGATTCTGACGTCATTGCTTCCCTCTTTGGAAATTCTATCTATATTCAATTTTTTGAATCTGCTATCACCTGCGTAAATACATGGAACACACAATGTGAATTTTAAGAAGTATTAACAGAATATGTTCTGAGAAAAGTGTGTTAGAAGTTCTCAGCTTACACCCATTATATTATGATTATGATGATGATATTTGATTTTTGGAATCTGCTATCACCTGCGTAAATACATGGAACACATAATGTGAAGATTTCGGAAGTGTGAACAGAATATGTTCGGAGAAAAGTGTGTTAGAAGTTCCAGGCTTACGCCCATTATATTATGGTTAACTACTCTGAATAAATAACACCTGCCTTATTAACTCTCCTCTTCTTTACTCTCAGCCTGGCTCCTTTCCTGTCACTGTCCATTCTGTTGAAAAATTAGTTAACTCTGCACTTATTTTGTTTATACCCTTCATTATCTTAAACATCAATAAATAGTCCAAAAGTGTATATTTTATTATATTTCGTATTTTATCGAAGAATAATCTTGAGTCATGCACTTTTAATGGTATAATTAGACAAATTTTAATTGAGATAACAAATTGGTCAAATTATAAAATTATAAATTGATGGGTTAATTTTTGGTCAAATTCCTGCTCAGATTGATGGATTAATTCCACGTTCAAATTATATATTGAGGGAATAATAATATCCTGGCCAAATTATAAATTTATCAATTAATTCCCTGGTAAAATTATAAATTGATGGATAAATTCCCTGGCCAAATTATATATTGATGGATTAATTCCCTGGCCAAATTATACAGTGATCGATTAATTCCCTGGCCAAATGATAAATTGATAGATTAATTCCCTGGCCATATAAATTGATGGATTAATTCCCTGGCCAAATTATAAATTGATAGATTAATTGCCTGGTCAAATTATACAGTGATCGATTAATTCCCAGGCCAAATTATAAATTCATGGATTAATTCCCTGGCCAAATTATACAGTGATCGATTAATTCCCTGGCCAAATTATACAGTGATCGATTAATTCCCTGGCCAAATTATAAATTGACGGATTAATTCCCCAGCAAAATTATAAAGTGATCAATTAATTCCTTGGCCAAATTATAAATGGATGGATAAATTCCCTGGCCAAATTATAAATAGATGGATAAATTCCCTGGCCAAATTATAAATAGATGGATAAATTCCCTGGCCAAATCATAAATTGATGGATTGATTCCATACCCTTTCCGAGACGTCTGGGAATGGTGAAACAACCTCCTTGGCAAGGAAATACACTGAGTGGTTTGCCCTTCCCTTGCTTGTGGTTTCGTCGGTTCGGAAACTTGTAGCCGATAAGCTCTGAGACGATGAGGTTGTTTTGTGTGGTAATTTAATATCTCAACATTAAATCTAATTATAAACTGGTGTTTGAAACGTTTATACGTTCTCAGCAAGTTTTAAGATACATCAAAATTTAATTCATAGGATGTCAGCAGAATTCCTGTGAATTATATATGGATAATCTTTTCCAGTCAAATACCAATTCCTGTGTTTACCACATGGGGGTGCCTGCGATCCATGCTGCTGTTACTTTCAGGGGACATGTTAGGTTTCTGTCATGTCTGGTCACACACCCAACAAGAAAACTAGTTGACAATTTTTTGACAAATATTGCGATCACAAGACAGCATCTGTCGCAAAATATGTGACCTTCGAGTGTTGGTTTTGCATCACAATGTGAATTATTTTCCTTTAAGTGATGTCCAAAAGCATCATATTTGGTTCAGCCTCATTTTAAACAATTAATTCCATGGAATTAACATGGTGGCTTTACGAAATTGTCCATAAACTCACCAAATGAGGCTCTCTGTGAATGATTGAGGGTAAAAAAAATATTTCTTGAGAATGGAATACTTTGAAGAATATCAACATTCATTGAAGATGAACTTTATTAAATACTAGACAAACCTGTGAACCTGTTGGGTTCCCATTGTGACAGCGGTTGATGAAAAAACAAGACAAAATTTTAATATTATTTAGTGGTCAAACTTTAACTTGAAGAAAATTTGAGCATTTACCTCAGGAGTCATCGTTCGGCCAACCGGTTTCTCGAGGTATATCAACACATTCTCCATGGTTTCTCCATGCACTTTGTGGATCATCATACCAAAACTTGACTGAATCGGGAATTGATTTTTTCATAATTTTTTTCGTTGCCGATTTGAACGAAACTTGAAACTGCACACCGCAGGCGAATGGTAAGTAAGGTGGCCCTAAAATTGTTGCGCAATCATGTATCGTTTTGGCTGTATTTCGGTAACATACATACATACATTTTTATATATATATATATATATATATATATATATATATATATATATATATATATATATATATATATATATATATATATATATATATATATATATATATATATATATATATATACAGTAGACTAGTTGTAAGTCGTCACCATCGGGACCAAGAAAAAAGTGACGACTTAGAAATGTGACGACTTACGCGTATGCGAACATTCATGATGACTGTGGGGTGAAGGATGAAGTTGCACGTGGCCTGGACATGTATGTGTGAGAGCCGGCTATTGTACCAAAAGGAAAACACAATCCTCGGGGCATAGGTGGGGGTTCATTGGTGAGTTGGAAAGTGATCAAGCAAAGATGGAATTCATGAATCAGTTTATCAAAAGTAAAGATAATGAACAACTGTAAGACAACAACTTCGCCTGCTTATCACCATGATGGGCTTGACCAACGAACCCCAGAGACTTTTCTGGCAGCATCTGCCAGAAAAGCCCAGTCTCATCGGCATTGTATACGTCCCGAGGCTGATACCTTTCCAAGATGTCTTTCAATTTGCCATCCTTCCAGTCGTGCACCACTGCCGAATCCACGCTGCCTGATTCGCCACACTTCTTGACCTTGCCGATTCCCCACCTCACTTTGAATCTGTCTATCCAGTGCATCGGCAAGGTCTCGGCATCATCATGCCCGAGGTCCGCAGCGAATTTATGTGCCTTCAGCAGCAACATTTCACCGTCCAACCGAATATTTGACTGAGCCGACATTTGCCGAAACCAGATGATGAGCGCGTCATCGACATCTTCAAAGAACACACATTTCACGCGTTTCACACTTACCACCGGCCTTGCGATCTTCTCCACTTGTCCAAACATCGTGCCCTTATTCTTCAAGATATCGTTCAATGTCTGCCGTTTGATGTCCAACTTCTCAGCTATGGCTCTTTTCTTCATCAGTGGGTTTGCCTCGCAAAACTGGATAATGTCGTATTTTTCTTGGTAGGTTTTAGTTGTAAGCTTACGCTTAGTCGCCATTGTCCTGCCTGCAGTGCGATCAACGTGTGTACGCAGTTATAAATAGCCTATCACTGGCGGTGTACACCAATGAGCGAGCATCACGATTCCATGAAATCGGGCTTCTCACGAGGCAGCAGTTCCGTGTGACGAGTTAGGAGTGGTAATTTACTTGAGTTTCCATTAAGTGGGAACGGACAACATCTGACGACTTAGACGAAGTGACGACTTAGAGATGACGACTTACAGAGGGATGACCCTTTATTCATAGGGACTTAACATGAGATAAATTCGGGACTTTTTGACGCTGCCAACTTTGGCGAAGTGACGAGTTACACGCTGCCGACTTACGCCTAGTCTACTATATATATATATATATATATATATATATATATATATATATATATATATATATATATATATATATATATTTTTTTTTTTTTTTTACAAAATTTCCAATGATAACTGTGCTCTGCAGAATTTTTTATACATGATTACAGACAAACAAACAAAACAAAAAAAAAACATACAAGCTGACTAACATATCTTGCAAAAACTTCGTTTTGGCAAGATAATAATTTAATAAGGCAAAAGTCATTAATGGCTTTATTGTAGTTCATATCATGAAAACACAAAGAACAGGACTTTATTTAGTAAGTAAGGGAACACAAACTGATTTAACAATAGGAAGATGGGGAGGTATTACCTGTCATCATATTATTCTGTTATATATTTCTGATACATAACTGACAGCAAGAAGGCTTCAAGAAAATTATCATTTCTGTGTGCAAGCATAGTACCGACAAGAAAAGGATATACTGTATTTTTATAAACATGTTCTAAAGCATAAGAATGTTTGGGGTTTCAATAAAAGATTGTCTTTATACAGTGGAAAATCGATATAACGCTCACCGGTGGGGTCCAAAGCGACTAGGGCGTTATAAATGATGCAGCGCTATACTGATGCAGTGAAAAATATTTTATATTACAAACAAACCAGAGCCAAAACATGTGGACATGTATGTCCGCCATCTTGGATTGTTGGGGTTGATGACGAAGCGGTCAAGTTATTTTCTTTTCTTTTTTTTTAAACAAGAAATAAACACAGGAATTGAATGCATATAGAATATATTTTTTTTTTCATGTACAATCGAACATTACTTACAAAATAAAAAATACTGTTACGTTTGAGGGGGGGTATGCATTCAAAGGGTAATTAGGATGTTTAATTAGGTATGCCATGCTGTTCGAGTTTACCAGGATCTCGATGTAATAAGTAGCAATTCAGTGGTGATAAGTTGTCTAGTAAATGTTCATTTCTTCAAGGGGGGAAATGATAAATGTCACGTAATTAGATAGGGACACGGGATAGGGTAAGTGTGTCTGCGTAA
This sequence comes from Eptatretus burgeri, assembly GCF_056783735.1. Taxonomy (NCBI): domain Eukaryota; kingdom Metazoa; phylum Chordata; class Myxini; order Myxiniformes; family Myxinidae; genus Eptatretus; species Eptatretus burgeri. The sequence continues at coordinate 68,022,847 of NC_140962.1, forward strand.
ACCCCTTTTGGTATTCTCTGAAGACTGGCCGTGACGTCACAGGACAGTGCAGCGGATGGCTCCGCCCCTTGATCACGATTGGCGGAAGGCAATGGCGGTGGGCCAATAAACGGCTCGATTGGGAGTGACGAGGACGAAGGATAAAAAGGTTCTGTTCGGGGTCGAAAAGGAAGAGGAAGAAGATTACAACCAAAAGATCGTGATTTTTTGGTGTGGTTCCCTGTGGCGGCAGAGAGCGTCCTTGTTGTTGTGCTGAATCGATCATGTTCTTGATCGTGTCTTGGAGCCTTGCCGAGCCTCGTGCCTCACCTTGGTTGGCTCTGGGGTTCTGCTGACTCGGAGTACGGGGTCGAACGGCGGGCGGACCTGCCTCCCTCTCCTGCTCGCAACTTGGCGGCAGAACTGGTTCCCTGGCGGCTGTGAGCGGACTTGGGCCAAGACCAGGAGGTCGACAGCACCACGGTTTCTCCTCCCCCCTGACGAGAGCAAGGCCAGCTCGTCCGACGCTGATCCAGGGACAGTTGCGTCCACACCACGGTCCAGCCTGCCCACCAGAAATAGCTACGTTTTGTGTGTGTGTGTGTGTGTGTGTGTGTGTGTGTGTGTGTGTGTGTGTGTGTGTGTGTGTGTGTGTGTGTGTGTGTGTGTGTGCTTGGCGCCTTAGAGGGATTGAGAACTGTATATTCATTGGAATTGTCTGTGTTTTTCCCCACGCCCGATCCCACACCATCCCGTCGAATCGCCCCGGATCCCTCTTCTTGCCGAGTCTTGTTATTTCTGGTAATAATAAAAACAAATAAACATCATCAACTCAGTGAAAAGTGACTCGTGCCACCTTCCTCGTCCCGTTTGCGGTAGAGCGATTAGAACCGCCATGCTTGGGTTATAAACAAATAAACCGCCTCCATCGTTTCGGCTCATTCTACGTTGGCGGGACTGTTCAAGTCCCGTGGACGTCACATTGGTGTCAGGGTGTTGGATGTTCGAACCCCTCTAAATTATATACCAGGATTAAAATCTCGCCACAAATTGGAATCTAAAATTACTACAGAAAAGCGCGTGAGCACGGGAAAATTTTGGCGGGATTTTTCAAATTTAAATTAATTGGTGGCAAACGGGACTTCTGCACCATGGCGGATGTGCAGATGTTTGAGGAGGAAGGCCACGTGTCTGGCAGCGAGTCGGGGGAAGAAGGGAGAGACGGGGGTAGGGTTGGAACCTCCCCCATTCCGAGCGTGGACCGTGCTTCATCGCCCGTAACGGAGCCGGCAGCGCCGGAAACCAGCATGATGACGATCTGGACAATGTTGGAACGTTTAATGAGTGCAATTACAGCACAGGGGGCAAAAATGACGGCACAGGGGGCACAAATGGCAGAAATGACGGCACAAATGGAAAATCAATTCGTGACACAGAGGGCAGAAATGACGGTACAGGGGGCAGAAATGACGGCGCAAATGGAAAATCAATTCGTGACACAGAGGGCAGAAATGACGGCACAGGGGGCAGAAATGACGGCACAAATGGAAAATCAATTCGTGACACAGAGGACAGAAATGACGGCACAAATGGAAAATCAATTCGTAACACAGAGGGCAGAAATGACGGCACAGAGGGCAGAAATGACAGATCAATTGGGGGTAATGGGGGAACAGTTGGGTGCACGGATTGATTTAATGAGGGATGAATTGGGGGAAAAGATGGAGAAAATGAAAACTGAGATGCAGGAGTGTGTGGATGTTAAATTGGGAGAAATACAAAGCAAATTCGAGGATAGATTGGAGGAAACAAAGGTAGAAATTACATTGGAGGGGGAAAATATACGAAAAAAATTGGTAGATAAAATTGATGCAATGAACATTCGGGTTGATAAAGTGGATGAAAGCCTGGAACGTCATTGTGCCTGTGTGGATGCTCATATGCAGCTACAAGTTGAAGAGTGGGGAGAGCTGAGGAAGCAATGGATGAATTTGGCGAAGGAGGTAAAAGGATTGGAGGCTCGTTTGGACGAACAAGATAAAATTATGAGCCAAGATGAAGTCTTGGATAAAGGCCTGGTAGAGCCGTCTTTTGTAAGTATAGTGTCCGGGTTGGTTGAGGAGCAGCTACAAACTCGCGAGGAGCCATGGAGGAGGTTGTGCAGGCCCAGAAGATCCTGCGGGAAGAGGTGAATCGGTCCATTCAACGTTTGGAACAGGAGGCAAAATTGACCCATGAGACCCTCACCACAAAACATCTTTGGCCACAGTGGGCTCCGAAATTGGATACGCAGCCACAAGGGTGTTTGATCCCTGGGCTGGATTCGGACAAGGGAGAAACTGAGAAGCGGGCCATCGTAAAAGTGATCCCCCTGGTAAATTTCGACGGGTCAGGGAGCGTTGAAGCTTTTCTGATGCAATTTGAGTGCATTTCCCGACTAAACGGGTGGAATGAGCAGGAACGTACAGGGAATTTGGTGGCAACGTTGCGGGGCCAGCCGCAGATGTGTTAAACGTGATCGCGGAGGGGATGTTGACCAGCTCCCACATTTGCGAGGCGTTGAGCCGTCGGTTTGGGTTCGCGGCAAACTGTGATCTGGTGCGGGCCCAGCTCCAGCACCGCAGATTAAAGCCAGGTGAGACAGTGCAGGAGCTGGCACAGGACATTTACCAATCAGTCAGGATCGCGTATCGGGACCTTACAGTGGAGGCATGGGACAGACTGGCACTAGTGAAATTTTAGCTGCTCTTCCTGACCCTGAGGTCCGAGCGCTAGTGGAGTTTCAGGATCCACCCACCGTTCACCGAGCGGCCGAGTGCGCGGCCAGGCTGGCCTCGTGGAGTCGGCCGGGTCAGGTTCCAGAGAGGCCATCGGTGACGATCCGACAGGCGGAGATCCAGGATCCGGGAGCGGGGCTGGGAGAAATTGGCATTACCCAAATGTTTCAGGAAATTTGCCAGAAACTGTTAAGTTTGATAAGGGGTAATTCGGTAGTTGGTGCGCCAAAGCGGCGGGGTCCAGCCCAGCCAATAGAGCAATTCGATTATGGCCGAGGGGGTCCGGAACCGGAAGAGACATTACACCGATACCCACGGGGCCTTTTATGGGGAGTTGTTTCCGGTGCGGGCGAAGAGGACACATGCAACGATATTGCCGGTACCCGGCGATGGAGAGACCCTCCAATAGACTTTCAAGCCCGGAGAGGATGAATCCTCCTGCTGAACCGCCAGGTCTATCCGAGATGCCCTTTCATAGGTCGGGTCCGGAGATCACTGTCGGGGGTCCGGGAGACTAGATCGGGCTGAGCATATAGGGCCATGCACGGCTGCTGAGATTGTGGCAGAGTGCCCTCCTTTGGTGGAAAAAAATGAATTGTGGGAAAATTGGCATGGGTTTGTGAGTTCTGCTGGGTTTTAGAGTGACAATCAGAACAGTGGGTAATTGGTAACAAAGCGGGCACAAGTGGCTGTCCAATGGCTGGTGCGTGGATCGGGTGAGAAGTGCTGTGTGAGTTGTTTTAAGTGAAGAAGTGAAATGTATGGTGCACACATTGTTTTTTTATTGGGCATGGTGTGGTAACAGGGAAGGTCATGGTCGGTGAAGTGTTAGAAATGCAGGTGTCACATGTAAGGCCGATGGGGTGGGGGAGTCATGTGGGTTTTGTGGGTGGGGATGATGTGCTTGTCCACAGGGATTGCTGAAGCTCACGGTGAGCGTGAATTGCGACCCCCTTCAAGGCGATTCACCACCTGGTGGCTAATGGTGACAGTGTCTGGAGGCAACTGGGAGAGGGTCTGGTTGGGCGACCAAGGCGGGTAGGACCTTGGCGACCCAGGAAGGCCAGAGGAGCCAGTGAGACCCCTTCCAGAGTGTTGTACGGGATTAGAGCTGATGGCTACCAGGGGGGAGGGAATCAAAGGGAGCGGGGCGGAGAAGCGTCCGGGTTGGACTAAAGCTTACCTGTGGGCATGGTTGCACCTGAGATGCCCCCATCATCTTGTGGTAACCCACCCCACGGCCATGACGGGATTCAGCCTGCATGATTAAAATGAGGACCATGACCTAGAAATGTGATGATGACCATGGTGTGAGTGTTGTGAAGATGTGTGAGTCCCACTCGATCCCGCACAACTTGACAGGTGCAGCAAGGGCATGATGTCCGCATAATTTTGGGGCAAGCAAATTTGAAAATTGGCTCCCCAGGTAACGCTGGGTCTATTAGCATCCACTGGGGGAGGCGGTCAAGTGTAAATATCCTGTGAATAGTGTCGTTAAGGCTTAGAGTAGGAATGTAAAGTATAAGTGTTGTGTTTTTGTGGAACCTTTTGTTTCCCCTCCCCAGATCACTGGAAAAGTGCTGGGCAAGAGCGATGATCCGGAGGATGGAGTGCAACTTCGCTCAGTGCTCTCATGTGATAAAATAAAATAAAAAAAACGAATGATTGTTTAGGCGAGGATAAGGCCATAAGGGGGTAGTACATTAAGCAGGATAGGTAAGTTAGCTGCGACTCGCTGCCCATTGCCCCTCCTACTTTATTTCGTTAGGTTAATTAGGTGTGAGTCAGTAAGTGTTAACGCTGGTACGGTACAAAATCGTGGGGGATATACTAAAGTATGGAGGGAGTAAATTTTTTTTTTTTTTTTTAAAAAGTAAATTTTTCAGGGAGTAAATTTACAACAACTGGAATATCGGGAAAATTACATCTACCGGGGTATTCTTTCTGTGGTCCGGACACAAAGTTCCATAAAAGATTAGATGAGGCTAACAATCCTAAACCTTGGTCTAAACCTGTAAATCTGATTGATGAAGTGTGTATGAAGCACGGTATTGATTACGGAAATAGCACGACGTTGGAAGAAAAACACAAAGCCAATAGAGAAATGTTGTAGAATTTGTCTAAATACGAAATCCAACATTGAGACAAGAAGTTGAGAGGTTCATCTTGAAGATGATAAGTGCTAAATTAAGAATTGAGCTTGGAAATTCAAAAAACTTATAGGATATAATTATGTGAACACTGAAGAGCTTTTAGCTGATGAATTGCATAAACCAATAATCACAAAGTTTAAAAGAAAGAAGGATTATACAAAAGGAGTTGATTACATCTGGTCCACTGACTTAATTGAAGTCATTAATAATAAGGGATACAAGCATGCTTTAACCGTTATTGATTTGAGGAGTCGATAGGCATGGGTTGCTCCTAAGAAAAACGAAAGAGGTAATACTCTTATGTTAGCCTTCCAACAGATATTTAATAAAAGCAAGAGAAATATATATATATATATATATATATATATATATATATATATATATATATATATATATATATATATATATATATATATATATATATATATTGTAGAGTAATAAGGGAACAGAGTTCTACAACAAAACATTTATAAATTTTCTTAAACATAATGGTATTACATTATACAGCACCTTTAATAAAGGAAAGACTGTTGTGATTGAGCGCTTTAATCCCACTTTGAAGAAGAGACTATACAAAAAATTTTCAGAACTCGGACATCAAAAATGGGTATCTTGAATTCAGGACATTGTCGATAATTTCAACAAAACAGTTCATTCTTCAACAAAATCAACTCCATCAGAAACATGTTCAAAATTAACATACGAAAAGGAGATTAATCTGAAAAGTCTAAAGATTAAGGTTGGTGATGTTGGAAGAATATATGTGGAAAAGTCATTTTGAAAAAGTTTACACAAAGAGGTGGACTGATGAACCTTTAAAAATCATTGATGTAATATTGGGGTTTTTTGGGGGGGTAGGGGGGGCTGGAAATCACTTAACATGTAGAAATGCAAGAAAAAAAATTTCCTTTTTTTGGGGGGGGGAACAATCAACAATGTTAAATATTGATCAATTGATGATCGAGCAACAGATGGCAATGCTCGGATATGGGGCACAGAGGGGTGCAGAGACTGATGAGGCAGCTGAACTACCCATCAGAATTCCACAGGTGTATGTGGCAGAAAAACCTCGAGAACCAGAGGTGTCGCCAGATCAACATACAATACAAGATCAGAAGGGTGCATCGTTGTTTTCTCATGCTCCAGGCAGACCACGTCATAGAAGAGAACTCCAAGGAAATACAAAGATTTGACAGAATGTAATGATTTGAAAAATAATGAATCCATTTGAGAGTTAATGTAAGGTGAAATGTTGAATTGAATGTTGTGAATTTGTTTGGAAATTTGGAAGGTCAAGTAACAGTAAATGATTGAACAGTAAACTCGAGTACAGTCTTCCAATTCAAATGGGGGAGGGATGTCATGATAATGGTTTGTATTGTTTGGATATTTTTGAAGACATGTACCTCAACTGTATGCATTGACACGACACTGTGAAACAACAACAACAACAACAACAACAACAACAACAACCTGAAAGAGGTTCTAAGATGGCTGATTAATATTTGCACCGCGAGCGATAGTAGTGATCTACTAGCCGAAACCCCGTCACAGACGGATTCCGTTCATTTAACCACCCTCACCAGCTCAACCACACTCGAGGGACATGGACTGGACAGGGCGTGCTTGCCCCCGCCTACTCATCCCCCGTCCATGCCCCATTCCCCCCCGCCTCCCACCCCCCACCTTCAATTTGCTTACCCCAGCCCAAAAATTTAATTACCCCGGCCCCGCCCCCGCCTCTTCACTCCCCACCCCCGTCTCTTGATTCCCCACCCCACTTGCCCCCGCCCCCTGTCCACCCCCTCACACTCAACCCCGCCTAATTCACTCATCCCCCGCCCCATTTCCCCCCCCCCGTCTCCCGCTTTCAATTTGCTTACCCCCACCCAAAAATTTGCTTACCTTGCCCCCCGCCTCTTCACTCCCTGCCCCCGTCTCTTCATCCCCCGCCCCCGCTTCTTCACTCCTCGCCCCCGTCTCAACGAAAAGTTTTTATTCTGCTTCAGAGTTGAAAGTTGACTATTGCCACTATGTGCGATGCACTCTTACAGGTACGAAGTTTCTTTCAGTCCAGGTCACAGTCCCGAGAAAAACGTGACATGACCGCAAGGAGGAGCACAAAATTGGTCCTTCAGTATCAATATATAGATAGAAGATAGATAGATACAATGTTTCTTGTAACATTTTTTGTGTCAAATTCACATTCTGAGGTAGTCAGCATGTGCAGAAGAGGGTTTTACATTGCAGACGCTATTTTCGAGGAGTGGAATTACACCTCTCAGTGGTAACGGTCTGTCGACGACAGACGTAATGACGTCAGCGAATGACCGATGATGTCATGACATCCTGACGCCTCTCAGCGGTGACGTCACACGTCGCCAAGTAAACGAATGTAAAACAAAAAGTGTTTATTCTGCTACAGAGTTGAAGTTTGACTATTGCCACGATGTGCGATGCACTCTTACAGGTACGAAGTTTCTGTCAGTCCAGGTCACAGTACCGAGAAAAACGTGACGCGACCGCTAGGAGCACAAAATTGGTCCTTCAGTATTAATATATAGACAATCACGGTGTTTTCTGTGTTTCTTGGTCTCAACGACCTAACAGTCAGCGTTTCAAGCAGCCGCTGACAGTTTAGCCTCGCATCGGTCTTCTCGTGGCGGGGTTGTTCTAACCTACAGATCTAGAGGTGAATGGCGAATCGATGGTGCTTTTAAACCAGGTGTGTGTTCAGTTACCAAGTCTCTTGTGGAACGCTCGCCAAGTGGCTTAAGCACTCAAGCAAGCACTCCATTTAAACCCGTTGACAAGGAACGGCTAGCTTGGCAAGTGATAGCTTGCTGCATGGTCACTGAACACACGCCTCCAGGTCCAGGTGTGTGTGTGTGTGTGTGTGTGTGTGTGTGTGTGTGTGTGTGTGTGTGTGTGTGTGTGTGTGTGTGTGTGTGTGTGTGTGTGTGTGTGTGTGTGTGTGTGTGTGTGTGTGTGTGTGTGTGTGTGTGTGTGTGTGTGTGTGTGTGTGAATCCTTGTGAGTGGAATGGAAGAGAAACAAAACGTGTTTAAATCGATTGTACTTTCCATCCAATGCGGGTTTTGATGATATTGTCAATGGGTCTGCGGCTTTTCAGAAAAAAGACGGGTCTAACCCGTGAAATGCGGGTCACTTGACATATATGTTCCCACCACCACCACCACCCCCTCCATCATTCAAATCACCACAACCATCACAATCACCAATGCTGTAAATGCACTTCATCCATCTTAATTGGGGCATGTCTGTCACTGTCTGTTCATCCGTCTTATCAGGTGATGATCGAGGAACAGCTTATATAAACCGAATGTTGCATTTTGAAAACGAATCAGAACATGAACAGAAAAACAAGTTTGCCGTGGCACTACCACACATTGGCTCTGAATCTGTCCCGATCGCACGTGCGCAGAGAGGAGTGAGATCATATTTTACTGTCTGTCTGCTTGACAACCAAACAAAATTGAAAATCATTCCAAAGAGGAAACTTACTGTTTTTAATTACGTCATAATGGAAACAAACACAAGCTATGAAGATCCAATGTAACATGTTAGATATGGTAATGTAACAGCAGCTGGAGAAAACAGTGGTAAAACCAGGAATTAATTTATACATTCGCTTTAAAACCTCTTCAAATCTTTATTTAAATTAAATTATATACTTGAACGCTGGTAACACAAATCGTCTTCATCATACTTCCACAAACCATGTGATATATCGAGCATAAGGGGCGTAGCTTGTGGAAGTGCATACACTGCATACATCGAGTGAAGAAGAGCCAATCAATATGGCAATGTGTGATGCGGATGCAATGATAATGGGGATTTATTCACATCATTAATTAATAACGAGCCGTTAGCACAATAACCCCCTCAAACCTTCCATCATCATCACCATTATCTCCATCAACTCGTCTTTATTGTCTCCACCATCAACATCGTTATCACATTATTGGATCGATCAAGTTTATCATTGTTATCCCTGGTGTTGGCTTAACGGTTAACGTAGCTTCCTTCAGATGTTAGGGTCTTGATTTTGAGCCCCTGTTGGGCTGTTAAAACAACACTAGATGGGTTGACTCAGCCTGTCATCCTTCTGAGGTCGGCAAAATGAGTTCCAGCTTATTGGAAAAGGGGCACTGCATCAGCAGCGAAACTATGCTCCAGCAATGATGCAACCAGCAGCCACAGGCTACATATGAAATAATAGTAATACTTTATTTTTTGTTCTCAATAACTATTTTATTCATAAAAAGAAATAACACAAAACCAATACATGAACATGTTAATTAAGGGTACAGTTTGGGCAAATTTTAAATCCGAGATCCCAAACTATATTTTCCCCATTACCCAGAAGTTTGCGGATTTGCGGTTCATTGAGATTTTCAAGAACGCCACCCCCGCGAACACCAAAGCTCTTCTGTATATACTACTGTCGGGGGCGCTATTCGCGGGGGATACGTTCCTGAAAAACGCCGCAAATGTCGGGGACTGTGAATGTCAGGGCATTGTTAAAAATATATCCCGTGGATGAGCGATCACACATAACCATAACAAACAAGAAAGAGCAATCAGAGATTGTAGACCCTCACCAGGACTTGTTTTGTGTGGTGTAATTTTTGTGGAATTTGTGTACTGGTGTGTTACTAATTAATGAGACATATTTATAACTGCTACTTTATAACTGCCGGCAGTGATGACCAGTTACCAAGATGTCCTGCTTTGATCGGACACCTGACCCTGCCCATTACGTTTTATTTTTATTTTTATCCATTACTCAATTCAATTTAGAATGGGATTAAAATAAATTAAATTCAATCCCAATCTCCTTGAGATGCTGATCAACCTGCTGCAACCACGAGGCACGTGGTCGGCCCATTGGCCTCCACCACTCACAGGCTCGCTCCCTGACAGAATCTGGTGAGCAGGATAAGTGTCAGGAAAATGAGCCACATGTCTATACAGCCACAGCTGATGCTCACGGACTATGCAGGCAACAAATCTCATTTGAGTCTCTCAGCAACCGCTCGTTGGACACAAAGTCTGACCAGCAATAGCCAAGGATTCTCCGAAGAGACCTGGTACCAAAGGAATTAAGTCTCCCTCTCAGATCCCTGGTCAGAGTCCAAGTCTCACATCCATAGAGCAAGACTGGAAGCACCAAGGAGCTGAAGACTCAGACTTTCGTCCTCTCGCACAGGTACCGGCAGCGCCACACCCCATAATCCAGTGAATCCATGACTCTCCAGGCCCGACCCAGACGTCTATTGACCTCTGACTCACAGCCAGCAGAGATATGAATATCACTGCCAAGGTAAGTGAATCTCTCCACGACCTCAATATCCTCACCACAAACAGGCACAGACAGGAGAGCAGCATCCATGATGTCAACGAAAGCCTGGATCTTAGTTTTGACCCAGGAAACCGATAATCCCAGCGGCTCCGACTCCTCATTCAGCACCTCGAGGGCCTCCAAAAGGACATCTAAAGGCTCTGCAAAGATGGCTGCATCATCTGCGAAATCAAGGACAAACAAACGGACCCAAATGCAATACGTCTGCTTCGGCAAGGGTAACTAGAAGGGCACTCTGTAGAGCACATACCTCCACCACGAAATGCCTAATCCATGGGAACATATCGGGCCCAATTCATTTTTAAATATCATGCCACATATCCTTTTTGACCCTGTCTCAATGGTGAAGACTCACTTTAGAAATCAAATAATTATTGTATCCAGATCCGGATTCGGATATTCACCAAAATCGAATCAATTCTTCATGGTCACACCCTCAACATGTCCACAAAGTTTCATCCGAATCCTTCCTCAACTTCTTGAGATATTGTGCTTTATATTAGTTTAGCCCTGTCTCTCAGAGGTGAGGGAATCACTGAAAAAAATGATCGGATCTGGATCCGGATTCAATTCATCACTAAAATTGAATCAATTATTCCTTGTCACACACCCAATGTGTCCACCAAGTTTCGTACGAATGCATCCACAACTTTTTAAGATATCGTGCTTATATATCATTTTTGGTCATGTGTCTCCATGGTGAAAAATCACTTTTAAAATTCTAGTCGTCGGATTCGGATCCGGATCTTCATCAAAATCGAAGCAGTTCGTCTTTGTCAGACATCCAAGCTGCGCACCAAATTTCATGTGGATCCGTCCACAACTTTTTGAGATATCCAGCACACAGTCACACAAACAGACAAACAAGCAGTCATAGACTGGTACTTACGAAATCGTCAACTTGACCTCTGACATTGTCTAATAAAAGCTGTCTCTAGAGAAGGTAGCTACGCAAACCAGAAGTTTCTACGATGATTCTGTACCAAACCATCAAAAATCGAATGTTTGACCTGACTGTGACCTTGACCTTTGACCGATTTTGACCAAAATGTAACCAACGCCAGCCACCACCCTCTTGAATCACGTGGTGTAATTTGACACTGGTGGCTTCTTCCGTTCTCGAGTTATAACTTTTTTGGGGATGTTTGACCTCACTGTGACCTTGACCTTTTACCGATTTTGAGCAAATCCAATCAGCGCTCGCCATCACCGTCCTGAATCACGTGGTGTAATTTGACATTGGTAGCTTCTTCTGTTCTCGAGTTATCGTGCCAACAAACAAACACACAAACACACACACAAACAAACAAACAAACACACAAACAGAGGATGGAAGTCATCAATATACTTACGAAATCGAACAAACAGGCAGACAGAGAGGGGTGAAAACATCTCCTTCCCCTTCGGTGGTGCAGGTAAAAATAAGTTTCTTGCACTGAATGTGGCCTTCAATCGATGTGCGACGTGGTCGTGAGAGTGAGTGTGGTGGTCGTGAGAAAGTTGTCGTGCTGCAGGGGGGAGATGCGAGAGATTGAGGGAATGCTGGTGGAAGTGGTCTTTGGTTGTTGGAGTGGTGGTCGTTGTAAGTGTGGTATTGGGAATGATTGTGGTTGTGGTGATGGGAATAGTCGTAATGGTGGCGGTCAAGTAGAATTTCAATTTTATTTAGTCTTAGTTATTAGCCGTCAGTTGGACAGAGCTCATTATCTTGCCAAAATGAAGTTTTGCAAGATATGTTAGTCAGCTTGTATGTTTTTTTATTTTTATTTTTTATTTTTTTTGTTTGTCTGTAATCACGTATAAAAAATTCTGCAGAGCACAGTTATCATTGGAAATTTTTGTAACTTTGCATATCAGAGGCCTATAGAGGTCGGATTTTTGATCGGATCGTCTTCAAACTTCATGGGAATATAGTTCATGGTCTGGCGCTCAGCTGATTAATTTTTGGTGGCATTGGCCTTGACCTTCATGGTTAGTGCCTAAGGTCAAACATATTTGTCCCCAAGGTCAAATTTTCAAGTTTCAGGGACCATATCGTGTAGTACCTCAAATTGAACACCTCGATGAGTGCTTTCTAGATATGTCAAGCTTGAGACATTATGACGTCATTTGGTGACGTTATGAGGCAAACACATATTTTTCATGGTTACTCTGTAGAACGATTCTCATCGGAATCTCTCGTCGGCAGATATTCCTCAAGGAGTCGCTCCTGGTGGATAGCAGCTTTGTCCACCTCAGTGTGACCTTAAAGAAGTCACACGTGGTCACCTTTTTGCAAGATACGGGTCACCCTGCGGGTGACATTGGTTTATTTTATATTTGAGCTGTTTAATATAATTGGCAAAGTTTAATATAATTTAGTTTAATATTTAGTTAAGTTTACTTTAATATAATTGGCTAAGTGGTGATTGTAAGAGATAACGTGCTCGAGAAAGGGACAAGATAAAAGGTCACAACTTGGGACTTCTTCAAGTTTATTAAAATGATACATTCAGCAGCCATTTTAGTTTACGATTAACTAGTCTATCATGTAACAAGATCGTTTGTGAACACCGATTTTCAGAATCAGAAGGGTCGAATTGACCGAAAAACACCATTTACAGTGTTATAACCAAAAATGACTCAGGGTGTCTGTAAAAATACAACAAACGTCATGGACAGGATTCGAACCTGCGTGGGGAAACCCCATTGGATTTCGAGTCCAACGCCTTCACCACTCGGCCACCATGACATGAAGCTTTCTTGTAGATATATTATGTTACAACATTTTCTGTCCGACCATTGATTAACATGAACTGATCATCCTTCGTACATCGTGATGGACATTGGTCGGGATGGTCGCACCCTCGTGTTACGAACAGATGGCTAATGTTTGAGTCAAGACATGCCACAGAGGCGCCATGAAATCTTCCTGTTCTGCCTTCTAAAGATAAACCGCGTATAAACCCTTATTAGTTTCGGCAAGCTGCTGCAATCAGGAATTCCACACCATCGTTGTCTATTAATGCTAAAAACGACTTGGAAGCAAATAATTAGTGGCGCGACTGCAGACTCGACAATGTGACAGGTTGTCTCGTCTTTCCATCGACACCACCAGCACAATTACGCACATCTTACGTCCGCTTAATGCACCTGCTGCTTTCAATCCGTCCAATCCGTGCACGGAGTGTGTGTGTGTGTGTGTGTGTGTGTGTGTGTGTGTGTGTGTGTGTGTGTGTGTGTGTGTGTGTGTGTGTGTGTGTGTGTGTGTGTGTGTGTGTGTGTGTGTGTGTGTGTGTTTGTGTGTTGTGCACGATCTGCACTTTCTATTCCCCCAAAACAGCTCTTCTGTACTTTTCGTATCGTATCGATGCGTAAATGTGAAACTTCATTCTGTCTTTTCAAGCCGCACCAAGTAATGCAATGTGGCACAAACTCGACAGAGCAGTTTCTGGCCACGAGCTTAATACGCAAGGTGGTTTGCCATTGCCTTGCCAGTCGTCAGTCGGGACAGGGATTTGTAATCTGTTTGAGCCACCGGCGATAACTCGCCTACTCTTCGTTAAATATACAACATCGGATCTAACAGTCATTGCTGGCAGACGGGTCCTCCGACGGACGACGCCAGACATTGATCCCTCCCTCGCTCTGCACGAGAACGAGATGATAGCTTTTAGCTGGGTCGGGATTCAAACTCAAACGAGACATCTCAGAGATTAGTGCGCACACCTCGAATCTGTATTTCATGCTGGCCCTTCCCCAATCGACATACTTTCTACAAACACGTTTTTTTTATCGTTTGTGTTTATCCTTCAGCCGTGCTGTCCGTGGGATATTAATTCCCAGCGTGTGCAGTTCTTGTCTTGAATCGCTTACCGTTGTGGATGGGGACCGACACGCGACAATATAATCAATGATAACACTGGTCAACAATTTTTTACTTTCTGAATGTTGTCTATATTTCTACAAGTGAATTAGGGTATTCTGGCACTGCTGAATCAGGAAATGGCATCCGTTTCTCTCCATCAGGTCAGGTTTTTGTGCTAAGTTGATTTGAAAAAATCAGATCTTGTGACAAAATCAATTACATTTTTGTGGCATTATCAGCTGATTTTTGTCAACACATATCATCCTAAACATGTTTTTAAGAAAAAAAAAGGTTTTGCCAACAACATTTATTGATTACATGATAGAAACATCGATTACTGTCATCTGAATGGTGGGCATTGATAAAGGTAAGTACAAGTAAATTGCATGTTGCGTCACCACTGTTCAAACTTCAGGGCTTGAACTTCCGTTTCTTCGAACTCCTGGAATGTTCAGCGGCAGGGAGGTCTCTCTTCAGATTCCAACAGTAGTCAGCCATCATGACTGCGTCCCAGCGACCCTGATACCTGGTCTCCATCTCCTTCATGTCCTGATGGAATCTCTCCCCCTGCTCGTCACTCATTGAACCCAGGTTCTCAGGAAACCGGTTCATATGTGAAAATAGGTAGTGCATCTTGATGCTCATGTTGCAGCCCAGGTTTCTGAAAGCAGTCAGCATGTTGTTGACAAGTTCTGCGTAGTTTCTGGCCTTATTGTTGCCAAGAAAGTTCTTCACTACCAAAACAAATGTCTTCCACGCTTCCAGTTCCACTTCGTTCATTGAGTTTTTGAACTCTGGATCTCTGATGAGCTGACGGATCTGAGAACCATCAAAGATGCCAGCTTTCAACTTCTCCATGGTCAATCCTGGAAAAGCCTGGCACAAGTAAGTGAAGCAGTCACCATCTTTGTCCAGAGCCTTGGTGAACTGCTTGATTAAGCCGAGCTTGATGTGCAGCGGTGGGAAGAGTATTCTGTCTCTGTCCACCAGAGGGTCGTTGATGACGTTCCTTTCTTTGCATGGCACCAATTCCTCCCGCACAGGCCAATCCTTCTTCGTGTAATGCTGAGCACGGTCCCTACTATCCCACATGCACAGAAAACATGGGTACTTGGTGAAGCCAGACTGTTGTCCCAACAAAAAGTTCACCATCTTCAGGTCAACACAAATAAACCACTTATGCTGATCATAACCAATTTTCTCCAGCACGTACTTCACCGCTTCATACTTCTCCTTCAGTGTAGTCGAGTGAGCGATGGGTACAGAGGCAAACTGGTTGCCGTTGTGTAGCAGAACACATTTCAGTGATCGCTTGCTGCTGTCAATGAACAGTCTCCAATCTTTGGGTTCGTACTGTGGCACTCCATGCTTGAGCAGAAGCGCATGTCATAAATTGGCGCATGTAGGTATTGTACATTCTTCAGAGTTCGTTATTTCAAGAAATACAACTTTTTTGTATCACATTACAAAATCTGCCCCATTAACTTTAGTTTTGATCCACGAACTTTATGCTTTGCCTCACCAATTTTTGGAAGATTTTGAGGTTTTATGACTTCAAACTGATCCCTTTTCGACATAATCACCCAGAACTATCGTACCTGAATACTTCTTGTCATTAAAATAATTATTTCCAATCAAAACAATTATTTGACATGACATTTTACCCCCACCAACTTCTTCTAAAATGCTCCACACATGCGTACATGTGAACAAAAATGTAAAAAACGACATGTGGCCATATCTCAAAAACTTGACCTGATTGAACAAAACTAATGTGAGTTTTGGATTCAGCGCATCAGATTCGTCCTAAATCAGCTTAAAAAATGCAGACAACAAATTTGTTGTTGACCAGTGTAATTTGAAATATCATCAGGTTATTACTGTCATATATCTTGTATTAGGAGTGGCTGAATCTCACGATCTTGGCAAGCGACTTGCGGACGATGTCTCTCTCACCATGTGTGGACATCTTCAACGCTGACCTGCCCAAGTCACCATGCATGTACCTCGGGAAATGACGTCACGGAGGACCGGTTGTGCATCATGTTTGTTTCAAACACCTCACGAGTGTTTGTATAAAAAGTCCATATTTGTTTACCTCAAGAATGTTTGTACAAAGCGTGTATATTTATTTACCTCACGAGTGTTTATATAAAACATCTATATTTGTTTACCTCAAGAGTGTTTGAACAAAGCGTGTATATTTATTTACCTCACGAGTGTTTGTATAAAGTGTCTATATTCGTTTACCTCACGAGTGTTTGTACAAAGCGTGTATATTTATTTACCTCACGAGTGTTTGTATAAAACATCTATATTTGTTTACCTCAAGAGTGTTTGAACAAAGCGTGTATATTTATTTACCTCACAAGTGTTTGTATAAAACATCTATATTTGTTTACCTCAAGAGTGTTTGAACAAAGCGTGTATATTTATTTACCTCACGAGTGTTTGTATAAAGTGTCTATATTCGTTTACCTCACGAGTGTTTGTACAAAGCGTGTATATTTATTTACCTCACGAGTGTTTGTATAAAACATCGATATTCGTTCACCTCACGAGTGTTTGTACAAAGCGTGTATATTTATTTACCTCACGAGTGTTTGTATAAAGTGTCTATATTCGTTTACCTCACGAGTGTTTGTACAAAGCGTGTATATTTATTTACCTCACGAGTGTTTGTATAAAACATCGATATTTGTTCACCTCACGAGTGTTTGTACAAAGCGTGTATATTTATTTACCTCACGAGTGTTTGTATAAAATATCTATATTTGTTTACCTCACGAGTTAGATTCAGGTTATAAATTGTGGAGACCGAAAACGTGGGGTTGCCGTACGGTCTTTGATTTGATGTCGCACGGTGACCTTAAGGGGCCCTGCAGCGGCCATAGAATTTTCAAGGCAGACGCAAGGTAGCCTCAAGGTGCCCACAAGGCGACCGCAGGGAGCCCTAAGCCAAACGTGCGGCCAGACGGACAGTAAGGAATGGGTTAAAAAAATTTTTTTTTTTTTACCATTTCTTTTGTTTCGGCTTGTTGAATTGCTACAGCGAACGTAGAAATGAAAAAAAATTATAACTCCGCGTTATAATTCCACGACGACCTTACGGCCTGTAAAATATAGCCAAACGGTGTAGGGCCACCCTGTGGCCACCGCAGAAACTCTGCAGCCGCCGCACGTTTCTGTCAATTCAGAGGGCGTACGGCCGCCGTATCCTCGCCGTACAGCAAATGTGACTTAGGCCCCAGGTGCTGTCGGTTGAAAAGAAACGCAAACATTTTAGACTTGTGACCAAAATTAGTTGGCTGGAAACCAGAAACATTTCTTTTAAAACCACACAATCAGGGATTAATTATCTCAAGCTATCTCACCTTGCATTCCGGTCTGCTTTGTCTGAAGTTAAAACTTTTTTTATCATTCGGACTTGTTTGTGCGTATTTTATAATGACAAAGCATGTGCTTTGAGATGAAAAAGGTGACTTGAAGGTAAGATGAAATTTTAGATTTGACTTAAAACTGCTCTCGCGGTTCTGCTCAGATAGATTATAACTTCATGGAGCACCAAATAATGAATGGTTTGGTCACTCGTGGCAACAAAAATAATCAGTAGATATGAAATATGCATGTTTCCAAGCTTTGTTGAAATACCATGAGCCATGGCAAAATTATTTTCAAAGAAAAACATGACGAAAGGGGTAACTTTCCTGCCAGAATAAAAACAAAAGGCACAAAGGTGCTGACGATTTGGCGGATTCATCTTCATTGAAGCGAGATGTAAAGACAACGTTTTATCAACAAGTGCTGGTAATGACGACACCAATATGATGATTTTGTTGATATGTCATGAACAACGCTTTGGTGAGCATGAAGGATTTGCGTTTAGGTGAATGGTAACGACCCCATCCCTGTTGAGAAAAGTCATGTTGAGAATTTTATGTGCACTATCAATCCCGAAATATGATTGCAGTGTTAATTGTTTTTATGTATATATACAGAATATATATTGATCTATAAAACAACAGTAACTTGCCTTATTCCACATCTCTAGGGTGTTTTCCATCAATAAAAATGTAAGGCTCGCATCTTTGGGGCGTTTTCCATCAAGAACGAGAAAGGCACTCGGAAGAGAGCATATATCTGCCACGCAATGCCTGATCCACAAGAACATGTCGGACCAAATGCATTTTTCAAACTTCATGCAACACAGTACAATATCGTTCGTTTTTGTCCTCGTCTCTCAATGGCAAAATATCTCTTTGAGAATTAAATAATTTTCGTATCCAGATCTGGATTTGGATCTTCACCAAAATCGAATCAGTTTGTCAATGCGACACACCCAACCTGTCCACAAAGTTTCATCCGAATCCGTCCACAACGTTTTGAGATATCGTGCGATATATCGGTTTAGCACGATCGCTTAACAGTGAGCAATCATTTC
>NC_140962.1:68041928-68054428 GCF_056783735.1 Eptatretus burgeri
AAACTGCACGCGAGTGTTTCGCCTCTGGTATCGCCTGTCATTATGCAGACCGACAGGCTATTCCCTTTCAATACACATGGGATGGAATTCGATGTTACATTTTTACATGTCGACTTTGTGCGCGTTTACATTTTCCAAAGAGCAGTTCACGAGAGTTTGTCAGTTATCGGCATGACCGTTGGTACAAGGTATAAAATATCAAACGGGTGATCTGATCTTCCAATTCTAACATTGTAAATCGTGCTAAACAATAACATAATATAAATAAATTACCCAAAGTTTACGGTATGGATAAAATGAAAAATTCAAAAAATATCAGTTTCGTTAACGACGGCAATTGTATTTTTACTCCATCAACTTTCGTATATGCCTGGTGTTGGCTTTATGCTTAGTTGGTGGGCTTGGGATCTGAGGATCCTGAGTTCAAATCCTGCTTGGTTGTTGAATTAATACCAGGTGGGGTTGATTCTGCCCCTCATCCTTCTGAGGTTAGCAAAATGAGTGCCAGCTTGCTGGTATCCTGTGTTGGAGTGGTGACCCATCCAGGATTGTGCCCAATAGCTGAGGCAGCACCAATGCGCTGCAGAGTATGGTCCCAATGGATGGAACTTTTGTATTCTTTAAAACCATGTGTGTCCTTAATAGACTCCTACCTACGTGCGCACTTTTAAGTCAGGATTTCCTTACAAAACATTTACCTGCATCCATGTGCACATGGATTTCACCTGATGGGCAACAGAAATCAGATTGACTGCATTCTAATCAACAGAAGATGGAGAAGTGCCATGAAATCTGACACTACTCTGCCAGGCACAGATTATGGGACAGATCATAAAGTCCTTGTGGCAAAACGAGTCAAATTGAGAAAGGCGAAAAAAAATAATAAAAACTCTTGATGAAATATCACCTTGAAAACATATCTAAAGAATATGCAATGAAGAGAAAAACAAATGAATATTAAAAAAAAAACTTTTTGAAGAGTTTCACTTGGTTGACAGAATGCCAGAATAATTGTGGCAAGAAATTAAATATATATATATATATATATATATATATATATATATATATATATATATATATATATATATATATATATATATATATATATATGTGTATATATATATATATATATAATGTTTATTAAAGAAAAAACATACCAGCGCAACCAAAGGTGGACGAAGGTTATGTATTCACCCCTGTTTGTCTTTTTGGAAGCGTAATCTCTCAAAAAGTTATGAATGGATTCAGACAAAACTTGTTGGAAAGGAGTGTGACAAGGGAGAATTGATTAGATTTTGGTGAAGATCCGGATACGAGAATATTTTAAGTGATTCTTCATCATTTAGAGATTGGGCCAAAAACGATATAAAACAATATTTCAAAATGTTTTGGACTGCTTATAACGAAACTTGGTGGATGAGTTGGGTAAATGACAAGAACAAGCCAATGATATGTTGGTTCAGCTCCTGATCCAGATCCGTTCCAGCAGAAACGTAGGATACAAAATGTAAACTGTTCAGCCTGGCAGAGGTATGCGCTCTGCCGAATGCCATTGTGGTTTGAAATCTTTAATACTGTTGTTCGATATTTCAAAGAGGAAATATAACTGGATGATTGCACAATATTTAAGGAATTCAATATTAACAGCATTTTTCCAGAAATTATCATATATCCTCTCCTACAGGGAGGAGATATTAATTTTTTATTTTGTCTCTTTCCCCCTTTTCCATAAATACAATCACATGTCATTGCTGCATTTCTGAGACAATCCTCAAATTTGGTATGGAGGGACCTCAGCCCGATGCACCCAGAACCCCATTCCTTTCTCTTTTTTTTCGTTAGAGGCCCACCCATCCTCCACCCTGTTCCCATTTTAAGGAGTTAAAGGTGAAACACAAAGCACACATTTTCTCTTCGCCATTCCCTTGTATTTGAGTTGATAGAGATAAAAAATTTAGCAGAAACTTACTTTCAAAAAGTCCCAATGTGACAATGTAAAAAAAAAAGTTCGGATTAAAGTTGTTTTCAGGATTATACATGAATTGTCAAAGTTCAAAATTGGAATATTATCCTTTATGACAACCCCTACAGATTGAAGTATACAGACATTAATTTTGTATCTTTTTGAGGTTTCCAAATTGAGTTAAAAGTCAAAATCTGATGCAAAATTCAGGTTTCTGGTCTGCCAGACCGAAGAAGGCTTGGCTCAAAAAGTACCTTACAAAACAGTGTCTTCATGCTAAAGTGGGTAGACATTGGCATCGTGTATTATTTTAGATTTTATCAAGGTCAATGTGGATGGAGTGGTGGCAGACATCTCACATTCACTTGCGGATGTCTGTGATTCGATTATTTATTTTCGTGATTATGCTCATGTATTACTTGGGAACAAGGCTTTGCATTGACAAGATGATGCAGAAGTTTACCATACGAGACAGTTCAAAGGTAACTCCCTTACCTTTTAACTGTTTCGGATGGGTTTGATTCCCCAAAGGAATATAAACTGTTTAATTGGTGTTTCTCGAGCAGGATGTTGAATCACAAAGTGCGCCGTCCCTTGGATGGACATGCAGTTGGGTGTTCTGTGTGCCAACATATGCTGCTGAGCTTAGATCCCACGGTGTCTTTCAATACAAAGACAATGTGAGTTGCTGCTAGCATCTTGGGCAAATTCCCCCCAAAATTCCCCTAACTTACAGGGGGCACTGCATTACCGACGCATTTGAGCTCCAAAGAAATGATTATATTGCATTCGAAAGAAGAAGACGAAGAAGAAAAGCAGGACAAGACAAAGAAGAAGAAATGTGTTGTGGGAAGAATGAGAACAACGACTCGTACATGTGCAGAACTTATGTTGATGTCGCATACATGGTCATGTGACTGCAGTGCGATTTAGCATTTTTATCATGGTTGAGACATTCGACAACATGCATGGATTGTTCTATAGATAGCAGTCATAATATCAGGCATGATCTCTCATTGGCTTGAGCATAGCCTGTCAACCGAATAATATATAATATCTTTATAACAACACAATGAAATTTGCAACATCAACATTTAAAAATGGCAACTCATCGATGAAATTTTTAACTTAAAATTCCTGATAAAATAACCAAAATAATTTTACAACACTCAATTTCCAAAAATATGTTCTGTGTTTATAAGAAATGTCTTATGTACTATATTATACACTGCGTATAAAAATATATGCTTTGCAAATTTATGGCAATACGTATATTCAGAAACGTCAGTCTCGCTTGGACGCTCTATCTCATACTTGGTTGCACAAGTCGGAAATCTTTATGCATAGCCTGTTCATAGCCTCTGCTGTGGAGCCGTAAGTCTTACGTTCATTGGAAACATTTTGCTTGATCTACCATCGTGCAGCTGGCTGTCCATATGTTGGTTAAATCGTAGCAATGGTAACATGACTCTTCTCAATACAAACAAAGCACTGCTCATGACATGTTTTAACTAAGTAGGCAGCCCGATCCGAGCCGTGATTTTTCGCCATGGCATCCTGAGATGTTTATAGTTCGATTTTATCCTACAGTCAGCGTGGCTCGTGAATATTGCTGTTGAGATTTCACAGCTAAGTGCAGGTATGTGCATGCATAGCGAGCGATGTGAAATGTTCACTCTGATGCTGTGATTCCCGTTCACTGCTCTCTGGACCTGCAATGGCCAAAGGATGGAAAGCGTCAAAAGCCAGTAGTAAGCCTGCAAGTTTGCGTAGCAGGTTTGGATACCAATGCACACCATGCGCGCGCTGCATACGCTCTTGTGAGTCAGTGAGAGGCCCTGAGGAATTTGCATCGTGTGATCGTCCTAGGAGCATGTCAATGCGTGAAGCTGCCTTGTGTACCCAGCGTAGTGGAGCGAATGCCGCATGTGCAACTCCGTGCATCTCCACAGCTGCATAACATGAAGCAAGCATTCCATCCACGAGCAGCGTCCCGTGTACTGTGAGCGGAGCGTACCAGCCTTCGGTCACCTCCGAGGACACGCGGGACACACGAGCCGCATTCTGGTGCCCTATGTGGGTGGGTGCCGTGAATACAAAGTTCCCAGGGCGCAGTCTACTTGCGAAAATGGCTCGGGACCTGCTCGAGTTGGTAACTGTGAACAGCAGGTGTGCTGGGGTGATGCGCAGCCGAAGTCGAGGACTCTCTGTCTCCACGACGACAAACTCACGCAGCCTCCGAGGCTCCACATCCAGAAAAAGCAATAAATCCGAGAACACAGGCTGGCCTGCAGAGTCCACCGTCAGTATCTGGTCTCCAGGATGCACATCCCGGAGCGTTTTGATTCCATGCTGCGCAGTGTGAACCAGAGTCGATCCAGGAAAACATCCACCAGACTTGGCAGCGATGGAGTTATCTGTGCAAGGAAACATGCATGTGGGTCCACATGGTAAACA
This sequence comes from Eptatretus burgeri, assembly GCF_056783735.1. Taxonomy (NCBI): domain Eukaryota; kingdom Metazoa; phylum Chordata; class Myxini; order Myxiniformes; family Myxinidae; genus Eptatretus; species Eptatretus burgeri. The sequence goes on from NC_140962.1 coordinate 68,046,349, forward strand.
ATATAAGGATAACTTTGATATTCAATAACAGACTTTGTGTTGGGGGGGGGGGTGATTAAGGTCTCTATTTTGAGGCCTGCAACGTCTTCAGGCAGAGCCAATGCTGCAGTAAAACAATGCATTGTGCTGTATTCAATACAGATAAAGCCATTTCGATTTGACTTTCCACTTTCCATTCCACTTTCTGAAACCTGTATATGGAGATATCAACCAACGAGCAATAACCAATAGCACACACACATACACCAGTGCCAAATGCTATTGTGGTAATAGTTTATGTACATACACACACGTGTAAATGTACACGTGCATCAAGTAAATAAAAACGATAAACACAAATATTTACATTGAAACAGCGTTCTTTGAAAGAGGATTTAAAGTGGGTAATTGGTGAAATTCAATTCAAAAATGTATCAGGGCAGAGAACGCAAAATGTCGATCTATACTTTATGCCTTCACAGCGAAAACAAACATGGCGAACACCTGGTCGGATGGACCTTAATGATTTTTTAATATGTATCAATGTCGAAGTGAGAGTTGGATTACAAATGGAGATTGCACAATGCGATTCTTGCACATTCTCAATGGATAAGACACCTCCTGAGTCACTCACCACACGTCACCGCGGGACTCAACAAAGGCAGAAACGTACATCGAATCGATGTGAGATTGAAGGCACATGTATTTTTTCCCGAAACGAACAACGAAGCAGCTTTGAGAGCACTCACCAAGTGGCTTAAGCATTCTAGCAAGCACTCCAACGAAACAGTCGATGTGAAATGACTCCCTTCGCACGCAATTGGCAATCACCAAACCATCATATTGAACATTCTTTAAATATGGAAATCAAGCGAACAAATAACAAATTTTAATTCAAAGTAAAAACAATCCAAAGTGACCACAAAATGTCAGCAAACGCTCAAACAAAGCAGAATGATTCTTGGGCTAGCATATTTTTACTGGCCGTGATACCACTGGGAAATTTACTGGCTGAGGAAGGAGGACTTGGTGGAATCTTTATCTGGCACTCGCAAGGATACCCAGCATTGCCTGGTCAATTTTTTGTGGCGGCTTAAACACTTCCCTACACCCACTAAGGAATGGGGTTGGGGACCATTTATATTATATTTTACATAGCTCCAAAGGCTTAGGCACGACAGAGATTTTAAAAATAATAATAATAATAGTAATAATAATAATAATAATAATAATAGTTTTAAAAAAGCAATTTTGTGCTTAGGCACAAAAAATACAAACATTTGTTTCAAAATTTTCAAATTTTATTTTCCCTAAAACACTCCTTGGCACTCATTGATGAACTTCTGAAAGTTTGACATAGACCCGTTTGGCCATCTCAGAGAAAAAATGGCGAGAGATAGACAGACAAACGTCTCTTTTATAGCATAGATTAGAAACTGTAGATGACAAATACATCGTTCAAGGGTTTCAATGATTTGAGGAAACAACACAGCTGTCAAAGATGGCAGTACAAGACCTTTCAAAATGCGTGGCTTCGCTTCAGGAGGCTTGTTGGCATCTGTTCATCAAAAAGATGACTGAAGGGGAGAAACTTCCACCAACAACCAATGGCTTTAGGTAGCATCTGCTGAGAGCCAAAGTGCAGAGCCACAAATGGCGACATGCTCATCTTTCATACATGTCACTACTCGGTGTGAAGAGTGGACATTTTGGTTAGAAGTAAGAGCACAATCACTGGAGCCCAATGCCACTGAATACAGGTGCTGTGCCATTTGCTGTCTTGGCACTCATCAAATGAAACTGTTAAGGAACATGCGACACAAGGTCATGTTCTTGCTATAAAGAGAACCGGCCCTGTAGAGATATGTGATATGCATCAGGGGACAGTTTCTGTGCATATACTGATCCAGAAGGCATCCAATGCATTGAATCTGACGAGCAAGATGTTGAAGAGTATCCCTAAAGAACATGATGATAATGCGTTATTCATCACAGATTTTTTGATGGAAACTGAAGCAGTATGATGTTTTCTTTTGACTGATAAATTTGCTAGACTTCGGCAGGATCAATACACTGATAGCACCAACCATTAACAAATGTTGTATGAAATTAATCTCTGGACTGCTTCATCCACATCACCGGGAGTAGAGTTCACTTATTGACAGTCATATCATTTAAAATGTGCACATACATGGCAGCCATTTATTAGTGGCGAGAATTAAGAATTTGTATCCAGTAAGGATCCATTTTGGGACAATGGCCTCTTAATCCATACGACAAGTTTGATAATTGGCTTTTTAAGTTGATTTCACCACAATATGCAAAAGTCCCTTCTTTCAAATCCAGTATAATGATCTCTCCATTCAAAGCAGATACGAACAGAATATCTGGCACATTATATCCATGCATTTTTGTTTTTGTTTCGGAATCTAATCCATATTTGAAAACAAGGGTCCTTAAAGTGATTCAAATGATTTGGTAGATGTTTACACGTATTTCAAGATGACATATTAAATGATATTTTCCAATAAATAAATGGATGCGAAAGAAAGAGCAAGAAGATTTAAGGAACATCAAGAGTTGGTTTCAAAAGTTGTAAAACAACAGGAAGACATAAAGAAGAAACGCAGACAGAAACTAACGGTGAAGAAGCATTTGAAAGAAAACAAGATAAATTTTTTTAAACCACTTTTAAAAACTTCGAAAGAAAAAAATTATAGATGTTTCCACAGTTCCCACAATAGAATATACTCCTATAAAACTTAAAATAATTAAAGATTTCAGTCAAATGATGGAGGAAGAATTAGAGCATATAGGCAAATTAGAATATGATGATGAAGGATTATTTCAACAACTGGAAGAGATTAATCACCCCCCTGATTATATTGTGAATGCTCTTCAAAACAATGAATATTCAGCGGATTCAAAAACCAAAGCATAACTTATTCCAACAAAACAACCAGCAATATTTCATCTTGTTCAAGAAATGGTATTGATATTGAATGATGAATTAAGGTTCTTGAGTTCTGCTCAACCTCCTGTTCAACTTACTCCGAGATTAATGTTTCTTCTCACAAAAGATGGAAGACAAGCTTCGACTGTGAGGTATGAATCAAAGTATTTTGATAAACCATTGGATCAAAAAATAATGATGATAGAGTATATATTGATCTGCTGGACTCTGTTAATTATAGGGTTAGTATTTCTGGTAAAAGTAGGAAGAATGAGAAGGAGAAACACATTATTCCGGCTTTAAGTATCCTTGGTTCAGGTGCTAGTTTTCTTCGAAATGACCCATCACAATTAGTTAATAGACTGTTATTGTTGTTAGGTAGTAAGAAGGCTGGAAATAACAATTGTTTTAATGAAGCATCAGCCATTTTAGAACAGTTGATGAAATGAGTTGGTATATTAGTGAATATACTCCTAATCTTAAAACAGAAGAGATGTTGAACAGAAGAGTTAACTCAAAGAAACCACTCAATGCATCATACCTTGAAAGAAGATGTCAACACGTTAAACTAAACCAAACCATTTACACGTGGAATTTGGGTGTTCTGGAAGGAAAGCCACGATATCTGTGGATCATTTAAAAAAAAAAAAACAGATGGTGATACTGCGAATGATAAGAATAATGCATTGAGTGATAATGCTAAGGTGAAACAACTTCGGGTTTCTCCAGATGCAACATTTTATCCACGAGATAGATTGGAAATTAATTGGGAAAAAAATGATTTTGCTGAAGCATACAAGTCTTGCCAAAAGGTGTGTGAAAGTAATGGAAATAAAGAACCTTTTTTGGATATGACAGCATTTAAAAGTTTGCATACAATCTTTGCGTTTGATCTGAGTGCTCAAAAGGAAACTATAAAGTCTAATCGAGTGGATACTTCCCTAAACATTGAAAGAGGAGAGAGTGAAGAAGTTGATGCATATTGTTTGCTTTTGGAAGAAACAGATTTACAGATTAAACAGATAATGGTGTTATGATTAGTCTCACATAATTTTTTGTTAAATAAATGAGTGGCAAAGTACCAACTGGGGTATATGTTAATCAAATCAATCTTCTTAAACTATCATCATGTGTTCAAAATCAAAAGCCTTGTGCGATTAACGTTAATACATTTCAGAGAAAAGGAGCAGTAAGAATTGATGTTTTGCTCACAATAGAACAGGTTAAAATCTTGAACGATACTGGCTAACTTAAAATTAAAATGACAAAACCAAAGTTGAAAAAATATTCAATAAGAGAGACGAGTGGAGGATTTCTCCCATTTCTAATTCCTTTATTTGCTGGTTTAAGTACGGTTGGAGCTTTGACGGGTGGTATTTCAACAGCGGTGAAAACTGCCAATGAAAGGAAGGGTCAACTCCAGGCTCAAAAATAATTGGAAAGACATAACAAAGAGTTGGAGAAACAAATTAGTGGAAGTGGTGTAATTGTAGATTTTGCTGAAAAACTCGAAAGTCTGCCTCATAAAGCGAGATTGTTCATTGGAGATATGCTTTCTTCAATCGCACAAGCAGGTGTAAAATTAACTAAAAGGGGTAATGGATTATATCTTTCTAATAAATAAATGAGCGTTGATGAGTGGTTTAAAGAATTTGCAAAGAAAACAACATCAAATTTACAACTTGTCAAATATTGTAAGAAATTAAAAATTCATAATGTGGTTATTTTTATGAGAGATGAATTAACAAACGTGCCTAAACATACAAAGAATATTATTATGAACTTAGAAGATAATAATAGGAACGGTTCTCATTGGGTTTGTATTTTTAATAGTCAAGACAAATATTGTCTTGATAGTTTTGGTCTTCCACCACCTGTTGAAGTCATAAAATTCTTCCAGAATGGTGTTTATCAAACATTTCAAGTCCAAGAATTAAATTCCAAGTGTTGTGGTCAATTATGTCTCCATGTGTTATTTCAACTCAACAAAAATAAAAATGTTTATGACATTATTTTTAATCTAATATAAATGACTTATGTTGGTAAAGATGGTTATATCTTTGATGTATCCCAATAACTGGATATTGATTTATCAAATTATTACACAAAGGCACAGGCTGAACGACAGAAATAAAGTATAACAAAAAATATTAATATGAAAATGGCCTATAAATTAAAAAATTATCCAAGCCCGACTGACACGAATGACTTAGTGAGATTAAGCGATTCATCACAATATATATCCTTAAATAAAACGGCCGTGTATTCCAAAGATAGAGAAGTGTTGATTTTATCTCCAGGTCATACAGAATTCACAGTTCGAATTAAAATAAAATTTTATAAAGAAGGGCGTATCGTTTGTCTTAGAATAGAACAATGGGGGTATGATATGAATGATTTAGGGTATAATTGGTCATTTAAAATTGACCGAGAAGACCTGGAACAATTAAATCAGTCTCGTAAGGAAGAATATTATCCACTTGGTATAGAGAATGAGTTTTGTGGAGGCACGATTAGTAAACAACAAATAAAAGAATTTAATAAGGGGAAATATAATAATGGTTTTGCCCAAGTATATATCATAAAAACAGAAAAAACAGGATTATATATAATAAGTAGGGAAATACAAAATGATTTAACTATGGGAAGATGGGGAGGTGTTTTGTGTCATAATATTATTCTGTCATATATTTCTAATACATAAATGACAGCAAGAAGGCTTCAAGAAAATTATCATTTCTATGTCCAAGCATACCTTCAAGAAAAGGGTTTTCGGTATTTTAATAAATATGTTCTACAACATAAGAATGAGGTATTTTCAATAAAAGATTGGCATTATGCTGATGTTGATAAACCAACAACTTTAGATTTAATTAGAATGTTAAATAATGAAAAAATTATTAAGTTAAGAAAACGCAAGGCTCTTTTAGAAATTCAAAAGAAATTTTATTGGTTTCCTGTTGTAAAAAAAATTATTTTGGATACAGGAATAACAATAAATCCTGATGAATATATGTATGATATTCTATGGGGTGTAAGCGATTCAAGGATAGTAAGGGACGAGGAAGGAGTTGAAGAGAGAGAAGAAGAGAGAAAAGAGGAGGAAAAGGGGAAGAGGGAGAAGGAGAGGGAGAAGAGAGAGAAGGAGGAGAGGGAGAAGAGAGAGAAGGAGGAAAGGGAGAAGAGAGAGAAGGAGGTGAGGGAGAAGAGAGAGAGAAGGAGGAGAGAGAGAGAAGAAAGAAAAGAGAGAGAGAAGGAGGAGATAGAGAGAAGAAAGAGAAGAGAGAGAGAAGGAGAGGTAGGAGAGGGAAGAAAGAGCGAGAATGAATAAATATGAAAATATGGAAACCGGTGAGATTAAAAAAAGATTGGCGGTATTACAGAAAATAAATGAATCTCAACGCACCGAGGAGGAAAACAAAGAATTGATAAGTCAACAGAAATCCCCCGCTAAATCGCGGTTCACCTATCACGCCCCCGGTTCATCGTGGATTTTCCCTTGGAACCCAACTAATTTTTTCTGCGGATTCCCCGGTATATCGCGGTAATAATACATAAAATATAAATTATTTAAGCAATGAATGAAAACGTGTGGCGCTCGACCAGTCACAATGCACGAGACAAAGTTTCGCTTGTGAACTTAGAACATTTTCTACGTTTTTTCTCCAAGCCCTACAATGCTGCCCAAACGCCCTGCACCTTCTAAGGCTCCTGGCAAGGAACCGAAGCGCCAGAGGAAGGTCCTGACGCTCCAGGAGAAGGTTAAGGTGCTCGATATGCTTTTATGATATGTTAAGGTGGGAAGGAAAAAGGTTTGTAGCGGTTGGAAGAGCACTGCCAAACCGACCAGACCAGACGAGTCAATCTCCGACACCTCAAACCCGATCACTGCCAAACCGACAAGACCTGATGAGTCGATCTCCGGCACCTCGAACGCGATCACTGCCAAGGCGACCAGACCAGACGAGTCGATCTCCGGCACCTCGAATCCCATCATTGCCAAGCCAAACAGAGCAGACGAGTCAATTTTTTGGGAGGCATCCATACATCGCGGATTTTCCCTTCTCGCGGGGGGGGGGGGGTTGGAGCGTAACCCCCGCGATAAACGGGGGACAACTGTATTTGCAATATTTTCAAGGACAAGATATTGACTTCAATTAAAGTTTTTCATTTTTTTTTCTGAAATAAATGGAGGAGAGAGTGAAGGCATTTCTAAGGATTCTTTATGTTATAAAAATTAAGATTCAAATGTGCATGTTGGAAACTAAAAAGGTTTTTGCACTGTCGGAATTTTTCTCATAAATAAATGAGTTATTGTCTCAAATGTAAAAAGAAAACTAATACTAAAAATATCTCATATTTTAAAAGTAAAAATAACAGGGTTATACAAAAAGGCATATGTTCAGTGTGTGGTTCAAAAAAAAATCAATTTATCTCCAAACACAAACTCGGAGGAGATATACAAAAGTTTTTATCAGGAAGTAAATTTACAACTACTGGAATACCAGGGGAATTACATCTACCAGGGTATTCTTTCTGTGGTCCAGGCACAAACTTGGATAAAAGATTAGATGAGGCAGACAATCCTAAACCATGGAGTAAACCCATCAATAGGGTTGATGAAGTGTGCATGAGACACGATATTGATTATGGGAATACCACAACGTTGGAAGAGAAACATGAAGCCGATAGAGAAATGTTGTATAATTTGTCTCTGATACAAAATCCAATCTTGAGAGAAAAAGTTGATAGGTTCATCGTGAAGAAGATGATCAGTTCAAAATTGAAACTTGGACTTGGAAATTCAAAAAACTTGTAGGCTCGAATGATGTCATTAAGATTGAAGAACAATAAGCTGATGAGTTACATAAACCAGTATTCACAAAGTTTCAGAGAAGGAAGGTTTATTCCAAGGAAGTTGATTCTATCTGGTCCACTGATTTGATTGAACTCAATAATGATAAGGGGTACAAGCATGCTTTAACCGTTATTGATTTGAGGAGTAGATATGCGTGGGTTGTCCCTTTAAAAAACAAAACAGGTAATACTCTCATGTTAGCCTTTCAACAGATATTTAATAAAAGTAAGAGAAAACCAAAAAAAATTGTGGACTGATGAGGGTAAAGAGTTTTATAACAAGACATTTTT
>NC_140962.1:68061928-68064428 GCF_056783735.1 Eptatretus burgeri
AGGTTATTGGTTACACCTGAGCTTATTTAAATTGCTATTATACGGGGGGTGGACACTTATCCAACCAAGATATTCCAGTTCTTTTTTTTTAATTAACCTTCTGAAATTTGTCGAATATATTTTGCAATTGGAAGTTTTGGGTTGGAATGTGTAAATAAAGGTGAAAAAGTCTGATTTGATGCAATTTAATTCCAGGCTATAATGCAACAAAAGGTGAAAATTTTGAAAGGGGGTGTAGACTTTCTATAGGCATATAGAAATTTTGAAAGGGGGTGTAGACTTTCTATAGGCATATCTCTCTATAAGAGAGATGTCTGTCTGTATGTGTTGCTATTTTTCTCAGAGATGGTCAAATGGATCTTCGTCAAACTTTTGGAGGTTCATCAGTGAGTGTCATGGAGTGATTTCGGCAATATAAAATTTTGAAAATTTTGAAAAAAATAAAAACAAGGTTGGATTCTTTTTTTGCAAAATGCTCTGTCATGCCTAAAACTTTGTAGCCTAAAACTTTTAGTTAGGTTTCTTGACTGCCACTGGTAACATGTAACCCAGTGCTACCTGCCGCATGGTCGGGTACTCAGCAACTAAACCGACTACCCTCACTGGCTCGCCAGTGGGGAGGGTGACTGACACCCTGCAGGACTAAAAACAACACCTGCTAAAGGGTGGATGAGCTCCTTCAGGGAGCTAATGGCCATCCAGTAAGGAGATGGTGTCTCCGAAAAAATACCCATCCGGTTCGACCGGTTTTGTATGTAGTATGTTGGAAACAGCGACCAATCAGTGTATCACTACCGTTCTGACTTAGGAGCGTTAAAGTGGTGCCTGGAACCATCTTCCACTCTCCGTGTCAGGATTGCTGGTCTTACTTTCTGTCTCACTCAAACTATAACTACTGGGCTAGCTTTAATCTCTCTTTCATGCAAACAAATACCATACACTTTTCTTACTCACTCATTTTCACTCCTCACTTTACATTCTCTATCTTATTTCTCTTTATTTAAGACCTGGCCTTGATGAGGACTATTTAGTCCATGACTGAAGCCTTGAACATCAAAAAAAAAATTTAAAAGCTATGTGAAAGGTAATATTAAAGGATCCCTGACCCGGTTTCTTGGTGGGTCTCGGGATGGGTTTTCGGCCTCCATTAAAAAATTTTTTAAAAATTCTTAAAATGCCAACAGGATTACATAGAACAGTACCGGGCAATGTCGGGTGCCCCTGTTGATGTACTTTGAGAGAGAGGTGTGTGTGGGGGGGGGCATTTTTTTTTTCCAGAGATGGCTAATGGCTCTTCGTAAAAAATTTCAGAGGGTAATTAGTGCTAATGCAACTTAATATTGGCGATTTGATTTGTAAACGTTAAAGGAACAAAGGAACAAAAACAAACAAACAATTTTTTTAACTCACTCTTGTGAGTATATATAAAATATATATATATATATATATATATATATATATATATATATATATATATATATATATATATATATATATATATATATATATATATATATAAAATCTGATATCAAATAGCACCTACTGTACACGCACTGGAATGGGGACTGCATGGTACTTTCTGCAAGGGTCCTGACTAATAGGGAACGCATGCCACACATTCGTCCTATTTAGGCATCTATTACACAGTTTACGAGGACTTTGAATGTTTGCCAGGAAATAAGATATTACAGTTAAAACGGAACTTCCGGCTGTATTTTCAGTGTGTGAAAGACACAGGACCTCCCACTGTTAAAAGCAGTATCAGCTGCTATTCTGCTGACTGTAATATTAGTTAGCCTGCAAAGGCTTTAGAAGCCTTTTTCACAATGCCAGCACACCACTTGGGAGGGGAATCAATCCACAGACATGTTTCTGGCTACCTACGAGGGACTTCAGCTTTGTAGAAGGATACCTTTTTTTAAAATAGAAAAACAGGCAACAAAAATTGAACCATTAGAACAAAACTAAGCATGTGCATTTCAGCCACAAGGTCAAAGTGCATGGTCAAACAAATTGAAGTGCACCTTGGCCCTAAGGCTAAAGCTCATGGTCCTACAAATCCCCTACATCCAAGCCCATATGGCCAAAATGCATGGTCATACTAAAAAGGTTTTCTGTTTGGAGACTACTGGCTCTTTCTGATCAGATGCCTTTTTATAGGAACAACAGTTTACAAAAAAGCAACCATGCAGTACTGGATAATAAAGCTAAGGATATACACTTTCACTCCAAGACCAAAGTACACACTCAAACACAGATTATCAACGAATGCACGTGCACCTTGGCACCAATGCTCATGGTCATACAAAAACATGCATTCCAACCCACAGGACCAGAATACATGGTCAAATCAAAAATGTTACCTGTTTTGGGACTATTGACTGTGAAAATAAAGAATGGATTCCCCTGAGGAATTAAGGTGATTAGCTGTCTCCTCAGGTCTTACATCACAAAGCTCCTCTTCAATAGAATGGTGGCTGTTAACCCTTGTGTGACATCA
>NC_140962.1:68076928-68079428 GCF_056783735.1 Eptatretus burgeri
AAGGGATGGATGGTGTGAAGGGGTACATCTCCTAACTATCCTAGCATTCATTAACCTGAAACTACCCCGGGGCTTTCCAAAAACGCAACACACTTTTGAACTATCAGTTCCAAAAACCATGCTTCCCGTCACCTGTGTTGGTGTCCATTATAAATTTGGGCCTTGCCCTCAAATTTTCATTCGTGCCCTCGCACAATTTCCTGGCTGGGCAGCGTGGCTCAACTGGCAGGAACTCCCCCTCTGCCGAACTCTAACCATGGCACCCCCAGGCCCGCAGGCTGCCTCCGAGCCTAGCTGCTCACTATAAATGTGGGGGGTTGCCCTCTCTGGCATTGCCCCCTCCGATGCCCACATGGCATGTTGATGCCCCGGGTCCCTTTCCGAGGGTCGCCCATGCCCACTACACTGCCCCCGTGGCATTCTGGCACTACGGGTCCCATTTCCGACGGGTCGCCCGTGCCCACGACACTATCCCGACCCCTCTTGGGCCCTTGGCCTACTCTGGCCGACTAGTCCGGTGCCCGGGGTGCCCACTAAACAAATACTCAACTTTCCACAGCCACGCTCCCAGCCGGTCCATGAACTCCTGCACCCCTCCAAACGGGTTTCGTGCCTTCTCTCGACACCAACAAAACGACCTCCTTTTAATAAATTTGAATAACCCACTAGCTAACATTATACTGACCCCGGGGTCACTTCCGTGGGAATCACTCCTCCCCCCAACCAGTCATTCGCACCATGCATACCACATTCGCTCCACTCATGCACTTGGGCCCGCTGTCCCACACACTTTCCATTTCACAATTCACACCAACACTCTCTACTGCCATCCTTCTAACTAAATCCCCTGACTAACTCGTGCTCCCTTGTCATCCCTTATTCTCATGCACGTTCCATTTACTCTACGTAGCTAAGCTACGTCCCCTCTACACATTTCCATGTCTGTCCATGTCTCCAAAAATCCAAAAAAATTCCCATTTCCTAAATCTGAACTAAAACCCCTCTAACTAATCCATTCCATGGGCTCCATGAGGCCTTGTCCCTGCCCCATGAAGCCGGTCTAACTATCGCCAACCCATCCCCCAAACTAGTAGTTCCTGTGCCCCCCAGACAGGGGATCTTCCACTCCTTGCCCAGGGAATCCTGTTCACCCGAAGCGAGGCTTGCTTTTTTTTCCATGCGTGCACCAGCGCGACAACTCGCAACCTGCGCTCCTTTCCCCGTGACGTCATGGCAGCTGTTCGTGCATCTCGTCCCTCCTCGGACGCTACCATCCGGCAGGGATTTCCCTTCTGCCGGATTCCAACCCTGCAGCCACGACGTCATCCTGTGCATCAAAAACAAGCCTCGTGTTGCGAGGGGTTCCCCACGCGAACACATGTGCTCTGCTCGTCGGAGCTTCACACACATGCCCGCCTGGAGAATCCATCCGGTCCAAATCCATTATCCAGCCTACCTTCTGTCCGTCCGTGGGATCGGCTAATCCACTGCGTGCATTTACAGTCCGGGCTTCACTCCCGCAGGCGCGCTCGTGGCGGCCTTGTGCGTTGCACGGCTCGAACCCCGCGCGCTGCCGTGCAAACCCGCACGGTCCCCAATGCAGCTACGGCCGCTACTCGGCCTTTGTCCACCGTCAGGCACCGTCGTCGTCGCACTCTTGCGCACAAACTTCCACATGCCACGACGCTCACACACCTCGCCATGACACTCGTACATGCGGTTGCATGTTCGCGCATGCCAACCGCCATCTCCCTCACATACAGCGCTCTCACACACGCGGTCTCTCTCACACACACTGTTCCTTCCACCCTCGGTGTTTCTCTCACACACTTCGAAACCACACATGCTGTTTCCCTCGCACACTCTGTTCCTTCCACACTCGGTGTTTCCTTTACACACGGCGTGCTGGAAGGCACGCATTTCGGCACACTCGGTACCAGGCACACCATATCACTCACACACGTGGTTTGCCTCACACATGGGGAATCGCTTACACACGCCATAACACTCACGCAATGCGTGCTTTCCAGCACGCATTTCGGCTCACTCGTACACACACACACCGGGACGACCACGCTGGGGATTTGCGTCACCACAAGGGTTCCCAGGGCCTTCATACCCCCCAAGCTTTGTGTGCACCCGTCAACAGCACTCGCCCCATCTACCTCGCAAAGCTCGACCGGACCCACCTGGTTGAGATCGGCTTCAAGGGAGCATAGCGTCTTCCTCCCTTCCTGAAGGAGGCTATCCGGCTGCTTGCACCGGGTCACGAGACATTCCCCAAGCTCCCCCTCATCGTCCTCCACTACCTCCATGTGTGTGTGCTCGTCTTTACTTTCGTGTTTATTGTGTAGTCTCTCCTCTACCGTTTCTCCCTCCCGTGTCTCTGTTATTCCTTTTTGTTATTTCCGTCGTCTCTACGTGTCTTGCCGTACACGTCTCCGTCACCCCCATTTAATTTTTCCCTCGTAGTCACCTCCACGTCTCATGAATTATTGTG
>NC_140962.1:68096928-68149428 GCF_056783735.1 Eptatretus burgeri
CCAGCTGTTCCAGTTGTGCTTTGCGTGCATGGCGCATGGACCGTCGATGGTCAGTGAAGACATTCCTCAATGTTGAGAATGAGTTTTCACACATGGCAGTGGACGCACCAAATGTTAGTCCAAGTCTCATCGCAGTCACTACACTTGGCATGGCTTCCAGCGTTTTGTGGTATGTTGAGAGGAGTTTTTGTGTTGTCCATCTCTCGTTTGGCTGCTTTTCTGTCTGTGAGCGAATAAACTGCTTTGCAACCACACACTGTTTCATTGATAGTTGACTTTGTTAATGTCATGATGTGCTGGAGCAAGTGGGGATCCAAAAACGTGCCATTTTCAGGATTCAAGGCAGCGAGTGAACGGGCGAGTTGTGTGTTGCGCTCACTGAAGCGCTGAGCGATCTCGCCAAGCACAGTGTCAATTGCGCTGTAAAAACCCTCTGCAGTTCCGTCTTGTCATTGTCGTTGTTTTGTCCTGTCATCTCCAAAACTACAAACTGTTCCAAGTTCTTATGCATTGTCCGTCTCCGTTTTGGTGGTGCAGGTGTAGAAGTGCGAGCATCGTTGGCCTGGTTCCACAGATCAGTGAACTCATCCTCAGAGCAGAGTTTCTTCACGCACTTTGTAGCACTCGCCACCAGTTCCAACCCCGTTAGCAAGTCCATGTCCTCTGCCTGCAAGAGTCTGTTAGGGCCATCTAACAACATCAGCAGTTTTTGTACAAAGATAGCAATGAACATGAAGGCAGGCCCAGAGACTTCCTGCAAAAGCCCAATATCCTCCATCCTCATCTCTGCACCGTATGCGCGCTCTGCATCAATCTCCGACAGTAAGGATGTGATATCCTTTAAAGATCCTATGATCACAGACACGGTGGCTAAATGTCCCGTCCACCTTTGATCAAGAAGTCGTTTTAACCGCTCACCTTCATACTGTGCAGCAACAGTGGGCTTTCTGAAGAATTTGTACAGGCAACAACAAACCTCGAGGAAATCAGTGACAGCTTTCTCTGCTGCCAGTGCGTGGATAACTACCAGATGGAGTTGGTGATTTAAGCAGTGCACATAGGGGATTTCTCTTTCCAATATCTCTTGCAACAACTTTTGCACCCCACCGTGCTTCCCAGCCATTACCGAAGCCCCGTCGTACACCTGACTTAATATTTTGACGTGTCAAGTCCTGTTTTTGTCAGCTCTGCAATTATTAGGTCTGTCAATGTTTTTGCATCTCCAGCGTCGGCTGGAGCTATTGTGCGTAGATGATTGATATGTTCTCACATTCAGTGGGGTCCCTCGTCCCATCCACCTTGATAGTAAACCACGATGTGCCTACTTCTTCCACGATGGCATCCGTCACAACATTACTCAATGTGCAGATCAGTTCATTCTGCATTTCCGGACTAGTATAGCTTGCGTTTCGTGGGATATGCTTTATTATTTAGGCGAGCTCGGTGTCTTTTTTGAGTGTGTAGTTTAAAAGCGAGAGGAAGAGCCCACTGTGCCCATCTGACATATCCTCAAAATTATCAAGGCTCCCTCTAAAAGGTATCTGATTTTCGGCGAGAAATCCCACAACATCTATAAGAGCAGACACATAGTACCGGTTTCTATTTAGCTGGTCAGCATTGAGGAGTGTGGAAATCTCCTCACCACAATCGATGCGCCTCTCATTCTCCTTCCACCTCAAAACACAAGTTAAATGTTCGTTTGAAGTTGCGTGTTTGTGAAACCCCCTGTCTTTCTCCACGGCATGTTTCCAATTCCGGTAGCCTCACACTGTGAAAGTAGAGTCCACTGGGCCACGTGCGGTGTTAAACTTCCTACATGGATAGCAGAATGCTGCATCTGTCTGCACACTGTATTCCAGCCATTCATTAGTCTGGTACCACGAGGACACAAACGAGCGACTCTTGTTCTGCAACAGATGGCCAGGGTACCACTGGAGAACAACTTCATTCAGTCTCTCACTTCCAAGATTATCGGGAAGCGGCTTGACAGTCACACCCGATCCCGAGGCCGCCGCCGAGCGTGGAAACTCGGCTGTCTGTGCTGGGGCTCCAGCCGCAGGGCTGACGTTGCTGGCTTGGCCAGGTTGGCCAGCTTCTGTCGGTATTTCATCGACATGATCGTCTTTTCCTCCTCCTCCTCCTCCAACTCCTCCCACAACATCTCTTTCATCATCTTCTTCAATTTCGTCGCTTGCATTTTTTCCTTTTCTGAGCCATTTTCGTATTTCCATCATCCCCGTCTTTTTCTCCTGCTGCGAGGTCGTGCTCTGTGATTCGTCCCTCGTGACTCGCGTCACTAATCTCGCGACTCGCGAGATTTGACGGTTGACGGTTTTATTTATTAAATGATGCATCCATCAAAAACAGGTTTTATCTGCATCATTTCAAATGTAAGCACGATTGCAAACACACATATTTTTAATTTTTATTATAAAATTACTTTTGTAAGATGGAGGGTTGACGGGTTGTGAAGGTCATGTGGTGCACGTGCACTTCATCTTTAATTATGTAAGTTTTTGTCTTTTCCTTAATCATATTATGACTATATTACATTTATACCTAACTTACAACCAATCAGGTAACCTGCTCAATAGGGTCTCCATATCGAATATGCTGATTGGCTATTCCTTAAAACTAAATGATCCACGATATATATATATATATATATATATATATATATATATATATATATATATATATATATATATATATATATATATATATATATATATATATATATATATATATATATATATATATATATATATATATATATATATATATATATAACCACCCACAACATCGACATTCGACACGAGGTCTTGGCTGCTGGCGTTGGTGCTTGCGTTATTATCTTTTATCTTGTGGTCTTGGACTGTATTGTCTTGCCAATTGCTTTTGGAGATGCGCTGGGAAGCGCACACTTATCTCTTGACTGTTATTCAAAGAAGGATATTATTAAAGAACAGTTTATCCAAGAAGGCCTTATTATTCACCATGTTGAACATCTGGAATAAGGGTTTTAGTTCACACAGGTGAACTCTTAAACAGCAAGGTCACAGTGGGCGCTCGTCCTTAAACACTAAGTTGTTCACAGGGTGCAACAGGGCATAAATGGGTGGCATACAAGTGGGGGGGAACCAGATGCGCCATGGGGGGGCATTGCACCCAAATGCCCCCCCTAGCAACGGGCCTGGACAGATGATGGAGGCGTTGATGCAAAAGATGGATGGGAATGCCCACCAAATGAATGTGAACAAGCAAGCGATGGAAAACAAAATGGATGCAAGTATGCAAACACTGAGGGATGAGATGCAGAGCATGGGGTTGAGCCTGCAGGCGAGTATGCGAGCGATGGATTGGAAAATGGTGCCTGCACGTGGGGGAACGATCGAGTCAAGAGGGAGTGCGCAATGTGTTCAGCCTGCAATGGAGACGGGTGAGGTCGGGACGACGAGTGACGCCACCACAATAATTGGGGAGACGTGTAAACTCGGACACGAGGGGACGGCGGAAAATTAAAGGTGACGGAGACGCAGAAAATAAGAGACGAAAAGCCAGGAATAAACGGAAATAATAAACGAGGTTACGGAGACGAAGAGATCAAAAGAGGGGGACGAATTGCATGAAACTGAACAGGGACACACACAAGTAGAGATAATAAGGGACAATGGGTCGAGCTGGTGGAATGTGTTGAGACCCAGGGCGAACATCAGAGTGACCTCCCTCAGGAACAGAGGGAGACGGTATGCTCCCTCGAAGTGGATTGCGACCAGGTGAATCCGATCGGGCCGTGCGAGGTCGAGCGGGTGCATGATGCATACAGGTCCATGAAGAGTTTGGGGGGGGGGTAAAGATCCCAGGACCCCTTGAATTAACACAAATCCCCAATGTGATTGTCCCGGAGTGCGTGTCATGGTGTGCGAATGGTGTGAGTGTCGTTGCGTGTGTGAGTGCATGCGTGGAATTGGTACACAGACTGATCCAGATGGGGACGGGAAAAGCAAGCCTGGAAGGCCGCAAAGGGTTAATTTGGCAACCGCACCAGGTTCGCGCGACGGCGCATACGAGGTCCATGGCATATTTAGCGCACGGCCCGCACGCGCGCATCTGCGCGATCGCAATCCGGCGCAAGAACACTCCACGTCGGATACGGGTCGGCTGCGTGGACAGCGAGAATGTAGATGGCTAGTGTTGTACGAATTTGGAATGGACGGGTCCACATGCGGGCACGTGTGTGAAGCTCCCCGTGCTGCGTGCCGCGTGTTCTGTTCGTGGAACGCGCGGAGCAGGTTCCCGGGATGATACGCTCGGGCTGGCCTACACGGGAAACCGCGCAGGTTCAATGTGCTGGTGATGTCACTGGGGACCTCGCGGCACGAGTTACGGGTGAACAGCGCATGTTGTCCCCTGTGGGGAATCCCTCGAACGCGAGCGCTTGTTGAAATTTGCGGGGCGACGATAAGGCCACACGTATCGCCCGATGAAAAGGAAGAACGGGCGTGCCGTAAACCGCCGCCCTGGAGGTTCTAGGTTCGAGGGGCCCTGCTACGAGTACATGTCTCTGACCAGGATGTGGTCAACATCCTGCTTGGGCAAAGGAGCATTAGTTAGTGGGAAGGGTTTAGCGATCGATAGAGCGGCCTCATGGGGCATGAGTTGTTCCTCATGGGGCCTGTGGAACAGTTAGTGGGAATGTTAGGTTAGATTTAGAATGGAAAATGGATTTTGGGAGACACGGACCGACATGGAATGTGTCGTGGGGATGAAGATCAGCTACATAGTTAAATGGTACGTGCATTACTCTAAGGGATGACAGGGAGCACGAGTTAGTTAGGGGAATTTAGTTAGCAGAATGGCAGTGTTGAGTGATGTGTGTGAATTGAAAAGTGAAAAAAGTGTACAATGAGTGAATGTGGGACAGCGGGCCCAAGTGTGAATGGAGTGAATGTGGAATGCATGGTGCGAATGAATGATTGGGGGAAGGGGTGAATCCCACCCAAGGGACCCCGGGGTCAGTGTAATGTTAGTTAGTGGGTTGGTCAAATTTACCAAAAGGAGGTCGTTTTGTTGGTGTGGGAAGAAGGCTCGAAACCTTTTTGACGGATGCAGGAGTCCATTGACCGGCTGGGAGCATGGCTGTAGAAAGGTGAGTATTGAGTAGAGGGCACCGAAGTAGTCGGCCAGAGTAGGCCAGGGGTCCATGGGACCGGGATAGTGTCGTGGGCACGGGCGATCCTCGGAAAGGAACCCGGAGCACCAAAATGCCACGTGGGCATAGAAGGGGGGCAATGCCAGGAAGGGCACCCCCCCTCCCCCGCGTTCATAGGGAGCAGGTAGGCTCGGAGACAGCCTCAGGGCCCGGGGGTGTCATAGTTAGAGTTCGGCAGATGGAAGTCCATGCCAGTTGAGCCACGCTGCCCAGCCATAAAATTGTGCAAGGGCACGAGAGAAAATTTGAGGGCCAGGCCCAAATTGATAATGGACATTATCTAATGTTAGAACCGATAGTTCAAAGTGACAGGTGTGTTATAAAGCCCCGGGGATAGTTTAAAGTTTAATAAAGGATAGGATAGTTAGAAGAAAAAAAAAATGTACCCCTTCGCACCATCTATCCCTTTGCTCTGTAGGCCGCTGGACTCACTTTGGGAAGATTGCTGAACTCTGTGGAGGTTGTTCTGAGGTTTTGTTAGGCCTCGAGGCAGGACACTAGTCTCTCTCTTATTCCCCTCCAAAAAAGGATCTTAGGGGTTGGGAGTCGGCTTGGTTGACAGGATAGGTTAGCCGGACAAAGACAATAGGTGGGTTAGGGACACTTAAAATTATCAAATAAAAAAAATAAAAAGGAGTCTAAATTTTGTTTTCTTGTTGCAAACTAAGGGAGTGGGTATGGACAGACAGGCAAAGGCGATAGGTTTGGAGGAGACAGTAGGGTAGGTCCGAGCCTGTTTCTGGACTGGCCGGCACCACCGCACTCCCTCCACAGAACCTCATGGACCAGACCAGAGGCCGGCCAGCTACATATGCCGGCCTGTTTGTGCTACACCTCCTGGTCCGCGTTTGCCATGCCTTATTTGCCTGCCTTTGCCTTGACCCCATGCCTGCTGCCCTTGTTGCATTTGCCCGTGTCATCATCTCAACCATGTGTGCCAGGACCATCTTCAGGTGTTTGCAAGGACTGCCCTGCAGGCAGCCACTCCATAAAGACTGCATTTGTGCAGCCCATGCATTCATTCTTTTCATGTTCATTCCAGCAGCAATGACTTTTCTTTTTCCCACAGACAACAGGTCCTGGGCCATGGTTAGTGTAAATAGATAAGTTAGAAATGTAAATAAGTTCTTAACCCACCTGTGTGTTTGTCTTAACACCGGCAATTTATTTAAGTTGTCCGAGTGAGTCTGATAGTTTAGTTATGCAGCGCACAAGGTTATTTATTTTTGGGACATGTATAAAAATGTCGCACTCAGGGATCCATAGTTAAAACGTACTAGGGTAAAAACTTACACATGCATGCCACATGAAAATTTGACGACTTGGGACGAGTCTGTAAAAAGGGGAGGGGATTGTGTTTCGAATCTGGAAGCCATTTGCACACAGACAGACAGCAGCCCCCACAGTTCAGTTATTTCGATAAGTATGTGTTTATAATTAGGGTCCCGTCCTTCTGTCTAATGGGAATTTCTTGTGTGCGCTACGAGTTACTTTTATAGTAAGGTTTTTATTGATTTATCTTTAAATTTTCATCCTTCGTTTTCACACCATCGCCATCCATCGCCCACGTGCAGCGTGTCACGTACAGGGGTGAGGTTCCCTCCGCCCACCATGAGCTCGGTGGCCATGAATCGCCTGACAACCCCTTATCCAATCCGAAAGCGAGTACCTCAGAGTGATTCCCTCGACGCGCGGGGGAGGGGAAGACGAGAGAGTGTGGCGAGCCGTCGAGAAGAGAAGGTTCGCCCCGTCAAGAAGGAGAAAGAGAGGAAGCCTCGTCTTGCCTGCTGGCATCTCGTTTGGTCCATTCCCATGCTGGCTGGCATCCGTGGCATTGTTCCTGGTCCCTGGTGCTTGGTGCTGCATTGTTGGCAGCGGGTGCGAGTCCCGCCACCAGACAAGCTCAACCAGACCGCACGAGATGGACAGGTGCAAATAAATGCCGTGGCCACCATTTCTTTGTGTGTGTGTGCGTGTGTGTGTGTGTGTGTGTGTGTGTGTGTGTGTGTGTGTGTGTGTGTGTGTGTGTGTGTGTGTGTGTGTGTGTGTGTGTGTGTGTGTGTGTATGTGTCGCCAGTCTGTTTAGTAGAAACTGTCTAAGTGCCCTGTGTTTATTGTACATTACATTTCTTTATTCGGATAACTCTGCTCTTTGTGTACTCCCCTCTCTGATTATTGTTGATAAATAACCCCCTGTTAAATGTACCAGCTCGTTTTCTGTGCTTTCTCCCATTGACCCAGCAAGGCCATTCATGCCGTAAATTGTTCATTTGGACCGACGGATCTTGGTAATCCCCGCTCGGTTTACACCCAGATTGGGCTCGGTAAATGGTGCGTTCCGCCCGAGGTCCGTCGAGGGTGTGGTTTTCCCCGGTAGTTAGACGACAACGATACTTGGGCATATTGAAATTAAACAATTAACCCTACCCCACGCCATCGAAATATTGGTGACCACGGTCCGCTAAGGGACCCATGACCTTTCGGACTTATCCGAGAGTCACGACCTAAATTCCGGGTGTTCAGAGGGAGACAGCTCGACTGCTCCACCTAGTGGTCGTTTACCGTCACCGAACCCCGGCCCACAACAATATTCCCTTTTGTGATAAGAGATCAATCTCTTCTTGATTTGAGATTTGTGATTTAAGATTCGGTAAGTTTTTAATATTTGATGCTAAGTTAGATAATGGACTTGCCATAAACTTGTATGTGTCAAGAAATCTGATATGGGTTATGAGGGATGTATGAATTGTTTTTGTGAATGAGATGTATTTTTGATCTGTGTAAGGAATGGCAGAAATATCTCCAGATGTCTTTGAAAGTTCATTTAGAAATAGATGTGTGTCATAGTGAGCGTTGTTGTGAAGAAAGACAGGAATAAAGTTTGGAGGCTTGTAATTAAGATTACAATGGGAATGAGCTGGACCTCTATAATTACCAGTAAGATGGCAGTGATCCCTAACCTTGACCTCTCCCTCAATTTTCTCCTCAAAAATATGACAGATACTGTTCTTTCTAAATTCCTTTTTCTCTCCCTTTGTTAATGACATTGGTTTATAGGTTTTAACCATTATTTCTCTTTGTCTTATACAGGCTTTTTCCAATCGTCTTACAAACTCCTCTGAGGCATCTTCTCCTCTATAAATTTCTAACTTGTTGTATTCATGTAGAAACAGTATCTATCTTTTCAAGGATACTTTCAAAATCAGCATATATCACAAACGGATGTTTTATAGATTTGTTAAAATCTTTGAATGATATGTTTGAACCTGCTTTTGGAAAATTGATTGCGGTTGATTTATGATTACTATAATATTTCGAATGTTGATTTAATCGTTTTTTTGTATGAAAGGAGTTGAGATATCTCTTGCAGAGATACGTTTTACATTTTCTCTTGTATAGTTGTGATTTGGTTAATCTTGATAAATTTTTGATGAAAGCATAATGTGATTTTTCCTTTGAAGTAAAGTAGAGAAGGTCAATGTGTGTATAATCATTTTTATAATTGTTTGAAATTTTTAATATCTGAACTTTGTTTGTATCCATTAATCCATATACATTAACATATAGATGATTCATTTTCTTCAATTTAGGAATATCTCTCATCACATTGGAAACTTTAAATCTTTAACATTTAATGTATTCTCATATTTCTTTTAATGTTCAACCCTTTCAGGATTCCATTGTGGAGGATGTAAGTGAGCAAGAACAGACCATAGAAAACATTTATTATCTTTGTTTTGAATATTAACAACCGCTTTCTTAAGTCTTATCTCTTTTAGTAAATCAACATAAGAAGAAGCTTGAAGAGGATCTGATTTTAAGATGTGTGTATCCAAAAAGATTATTTTTGTAATGGCAAATCCACTACCTACTACAGTGTTATCAACATCTTGTTCTTGTCTCTGGAGTTCATCGTAAACATCATATCTTACAAAATGTTGAAATGATGAGATAAAGTGAGGGTTTGTCTTCATATTGGGAGTTGTTTCATCACCTTCTCTTACCATATTCAATTTTACTCCCATATAAAACTTAAAAGTTTTCATTTCACTTCATGTGTTTTTAAATATCATTTCAATACTTTGTTAAAACATATCAATGATTGAATTTTTGTTGAATATCAATTTAGCTTCAATGATTGAAGATGGTCCAGGGTCTTGAAATCAAAACAATCTTATTTTTATATGTCCTTTAAATGCCCCATCAGTGTTTTCAATGGAGAATTTAGTGGCACCTTCCCGTTCTTCATTGTGCTTGTGTTTGCATGATTGAAGGTGTTTATTATAATTTTTTTTTAAAGAACATCATTATCACATCTATCACAATGTTTTGTTTCTTGGTCAAATGGAGATATTTGTCTGAAAAGATTGAATGTATGTTTGTTGGTTTGAAGATGTTTTTTATAACATTTATATTCATGATTACAAACATCACAGTCCGTTGTATTCACTATCTTTATATAGGATTGTAGCATGGGAACGTGTACAATTCACCCTCGTTGGCATTAAAAAGCTTATATATTTTGTACCATAAATTTTTGAGACATACAATGTTGATAATTGGACAGGAAATTTTTAGACGATCATCTTGATATATACATTAAGTGGGATCGGACCAATATTTGCTGAGATATATTAAATTAAAATGTTGAAAATAGGGTAAAAATTGGTAAATTCTAGTGACAGATCATCAAGCACACCTCACATAGATAAATATTGAAACATTTTAAACAATTGATTGTCACCAAAAAAATTTTTTTGATGATTGTGAATCAAGCCTGGAACAAATATATGGCAATTAAAAATAATTATTGTAATATTGTGGTACAATTTTTACAAAAATTTCCAAAATACAATTTCAGGCAAAATTAATTTTCAAACCTAACTTTCCTTTAGAATGGTGCGATACAAATATTACTTTAACCTTCATGGTTAAATTATTTATTGTTGTGTAATGGTTGAAGGCTATGCTAATTGCCAGTAACTGCAAAATAGTTGAGGTTCGAGGTATACGCGTGTGTCGAGCATCCAAAGTGTGCCTATTTGGATGTTAGAGAGTACGGTTAATTCAAAGATGCTTGGCTTTATAATGTAAAATAGGCATCAGGTTGTTATTTTTTAGCATTAAAACATACACTGTATGATGATTGAATTGTTTTGGCAATATTATTCATTTTGGATGTCCCGTTTTTTATTTATGACCCAACTTCCACTCTTAGAGAGTACGTCACATTTTTTGTACGTCACGTTTGAGATAATGGAGATGGAATATCGGCCAAATTGGATGGAACATCATTGCCACACTGTTGCATTTAATCATAATTAAGGTATAGTTAAGGAATAATTACATATATTACACTATCTGATGTTAAATGTGATCACACCTGCATCTGTGCAATAATGTATAGGTGTACGTCACATCGGATGTACGTCACAGCGTATCACACACCCGACAAAGCCTGGAACTTCCAAATTCATGGGAAATTAACCAATAGACGCATATGTAAAATAAATGATTCACTGATACATATTGATAGATATGCTCTTAATGCAATACACTCCTTTGTTGGCTTAGTTTCAGGGTGCAGTATGTCACGTTTTATGGCATAATTTCTGTCCACAATATTTAAGATAAAACAGACTATAAATAAGTAGCAACCGATTGTATTATCATTGATGCATCCATTTCAACTATTCTTTTATCAGTTGCAGATAAGTACCACCAGAAGCATGGGAAAATCAACAGCCATGACAGCTGCAGAAAGGAAGAGGCATTCCCGAAAAAAGCAGACGGAAGAGAACACCACTGAACAGAATGCACTTCGCTTAACCAGTGAACGAAAACGATTAGCAACATATAGGGAAAAACTTTCTGAAAAAAAGGGCAAGAAAATTCCAATGTCGGCAGCTGAAAGAAAACGATTATCCCGTGAGCGCGAGCGAACCAATGAAAGTCCGAAGATACAACAATACAAACTCCTCGAAGAGCGACACCGTATTGCACAGTACCGATCGAAAATTGAAGCCACAAACAACTGCACAAGCCAAATAAAAAGGAGTCGCAGGCCGCTACATATGTTACCACAAACAAGAGATAACAAGCTTGTCTGACAAGATAACAAGATCTGCCTGTCCCTCCGAGCTGAAGGTCCTAATAAAGACCATTGGTCCAATTGTGTGTGTGTGTGTGTGTGTGTGTGTGTGTGTGTGTGTGTGTGTGTGTGTGTGTGTGTGTGTGTGTGTGTGTGTGTGTGTCCGTGGGCCCGTCTGATAAGTTGTGAAATGTATAAGTGTTTTTGCCTGTATTTATGTGCTTAATAATAATAATCGGTTTCGCTCTGCTTCTTGCGTGCTTCCCTTAATTTCCCCATTACTATTCAATAAATATCCCCATTTGTTGAATGTTTCAGCTCGTTCGTGTCCATTCCTTCATTGGCTGAGCGTGCTGCATGTTTGAGAATTAGTAAAAGCTGTTACGGCCGTAAGGGGACATTTGGGACCGACGGTTCTTGGCGATTAAACCGCTCGGATCGCACACGGAACGAGCGCGCTAAGCGACTCATTTCGTACGAGTTCTGTCGAGGGTGAATTTCCCCGGTAGATTCCCCGCGTAGATACTTGGGTATATAGAAATTTGGCTATTCACCCTATTCCACGCGGGTGACCTGTTGGCGATCTTCAGTCCAGTCAGGACCCGTCGGCTCTGGACTTTTCCGGAGTGACGACATAAATTCCGGGTGATCGGTCAAGCCTACTCTACTGCTCCATCTAGCAGTCGTGCTCGCGGCCAACGTCCGGCCCCACAACAACACTGCTACTGATAAGAATAATGCATTGAGTGATAATGCTAAGGTCAAACAACTTCGTGTTTCTCTTGATGGAACATTTTATCCACGATATAGATTGGAAATTAATTGGGAAAAAATGATTATGCTGAAGCATACAAGTCTTACCAAAAGGTGTGTGAAAGCAATGGAAATAAAGAACCTATTTCGGATATGACAGCATTTAAAAGTCTGTATACAATCTATGCAATTGACCCGAGTGCTCAAAAGGAAACTATAAAGTCTAATCGAGTGGATACCTCCCTATACATTGAAAGAGGAGAGAGTGAAGAAGTTGATACATATTGTTTGCTTTTGGAAGAAACAGAATTACAGATTAATACAGATAATGGTGTTATGATTCGTCTCACGTAATATTTTTGATAAATAAATGAGAAGTAAAGTGCCAACTGGGGTATATGTTAATCAAATCAATCTTCATAAACTATCATCTTGTATTCAAAATTGAAAGCCTTTTAATAATTAATACAATTTAATAATAATAATAATTTAATAGTTAATAAAATTCAGAGAAAAGGAGCAGTAAGAATTGATGTTTTGCTCACAAGAGAACAGGTGAAAATCTTAAACAAGACTGGCTCACTTAAAATTAAAATGTCAAAACCAATGTTGAAGAAATATTCAATAAGAGAGACAAGTGGAGGATTTCTCCTATTTCTAATTCATGTATTTGCTGGTTTAAGTGTGGCTGGAGCATTAACGGGTGGTATTTCAGCAGTGGTGAAAACTGCCAACGAAAGGAAGGCTCAACTCCGGGCTCAAAAATAATTGGAAAGACATAACAAAGAGTTGGAGAAACAAATTAGTGGAAGTGGTGTAATTGTAGATTTTGCTGAAAAACTTGAAAGTTTGCCTGATAAAGCGAGATTGTTCATTGGAGATATGCTTTCTTCTATTGCACAAGCAGGTGTAAAATTAACTAAAAGGGGTAATGGATTATATCTTTCTAATAAATAAATGGGTATTGATGAGTGGTTTAAGAATTTGGAAAGAATACAACATCAAATTTAGAACTTATCAAATATTGTAAGAAATTAAAAATTCATAATGTGGTTATTTGTACGAGAGATGAATTAACAAACGTGTCTAAACATACAAAGAATATTATTATGAATTTAGAAGATAATAATAGGAACGGTTCATATTGGGTTTGTATTTTTAATAGTCAAGACAAATATTATTTTGATAGTTTTAGTCTTCCACCACCTGTTGAAGTAAAAAAAATTCTGACAGAATGGTGTTTATCAAACATTTCAAGTCGAAGAATTAAATTCCAAGCGTTGTGGTCAATTATGTCTTTAACTCAACAATTTCAACTCAACAAAAATAAAATTTTTAATGACATTATTTTTAATCTAATATAAATGACATGTTGGTAATAGTCCAGGAGCCCAGAAGGTTGATTCAAGTGAAAAGCGCTGGAACGTTTGACCTCATGGGCTGATGGGGTCATCCACCGACATCACAAAAATGCATTGCTGCCGGGTCTGACCTGTGGCTTTCCCCCCGAAATCACTCAATTAGTGGTGACATTACCGAAAAACCTAATTTCCTCAATATCTAGCAAAAACTATGCATGATAATATCACGAATAAGGTGTCCATACCTGTTTTCATGGTCAATCATTACCCTGATGCTATGCATATTGCTAGAAAATGTATAGTTTACCACGTAAATGCATGGCTCATCCACTGAATTAGTGATGCCATTACCGAAACCTCACTATCTGAAAAACTGTGCGTGATATCACATATAAGGTGTCTATACCGATATTTTTATGGTCAATAATTACCCTGACACCCGTGTTATTACTGGGAAATGTGTAGTTTTCCATGTAAATGTGTCGCCCACCCGCTCATTAAGCGACGCCATTACCGAACAATGATATATGGAAAACTTGCAAATATGCAGTTCACATAACTAACTTGATGTTCTCTTGGCAATACAAGTCTTTTCTATCACTTTCGTCACTCTCATCACTGTCCTCACTCCAAGCATTATCTGACTCTACCTCATCTACTGAATTATCTTCCACGCCATCCCCATCGTCCTCATGTGGGCCTGTGAGGGTCTCTGGAACTGAACTTCCTGGATACCAGTCTGGTTAAAAGCAGTTTTGAGACAACTTCCATCCTTGGTCTGTCAGACTCGCCCCACCAGTTGGATCTGTCTGATCAGCTCTCTTCCAGATTATTGCCACATAGTGCACCCTTTTCATATGATTACCAAGTGTCTTGGCACACGGGGGAAGAGAGGCACAATTTATCTTCTTTATTCTGGCACGGGGCTCCTTTTCGTCACCAATACCCATTCGCATGAATGCCTTGTATCTGGCTTCATTAATGTCAGAGGTTTTGAAGCCATACAGCACGCAGACAAAGGATGTAACAGCTTCGACATCTACCTCCTCAGCTGTTAAAGATCGTAATGCCATGGCAGCACACCAGATTTCTTCAATCTTTTCATTGGAATCAGTCAGCATAGCAAATGTCTCAGCAAACGTCAGTGATGAGTGGAATACAAGGTTCCCAGATTTGTTCACTCTTTTGTCAATGAGGATTTCCAGGAATCGTTCGTTTATCTTCGATATCAGACTTTGTGTCGTTTACCTGTCAGTCATCCTGCGTTCCTCCAAGAGCAAGAAACTCTTCTTTGTCCAAATTGAAAATTACTGACGCCGACATGGGAGTTTTGTTTTTGATGACTTCATTTTCAAGGAACATCAACAAGTTTTTGAAGGCTTCAACGTGCATCTTCCGATTCGGCGTTTGCTCTTCATCTGTCACATCCAGTCTTACATAGTCAAGATGACAAGTGTTATGGTATTTGGCTTCCTTTGCAATAAGATCTTCCCCTAGTCCAATGATCCTAGTATCACACATTTTATTAGCAACAAGAAGGATTGCCTTGCTCCTGTCTGTGGTCAAACATTGGCTGAGGGGTTCATTTTTCTGCAACTTCCTCTTCCTCTTCTGTCCACAAAAAAGACATTCCTGTCCAAGGACGCCTATCATGCTGGAAGATGGATGATCGGAACTTGAACTAGTGGTCTTCTGAGGTGGTTCAGATGGTTCTGTGCTTGGAGGTGCTCCTCTCTTAACAGCACAGAATCGACTGAGACAAACTGAGTGGTAATATTTGCCTTCTAAGCCCTTAGCTGTTCTGATCTCTTCCGAGGCGTTCGAAAACTTGTCACTTTGAATTGCCTTTCGCCCTCTAGCAGCATTTTTGGCTGTTTCCCAGTTGCTGGAATTGAAACACTTCAGGGCACGTTTCTTTTCTCCTCTTTCTTTGCAAATAATACAAACAGGGGCATCATTTGCCATGATCTGTAAATAACAAAAAGGGACAGACCAATGCATTATTTGCCACATTGTAACAAAAGACAGAGATGGTATGACTCCAGTAGGCAACTTTCAGGGTGAACTCAACATTTTCAAGCACTAGAGTTGGGCTTGTAATATTTCACCATAAAAACATGGGTCTAGACAACTTATTTGTGATATTATCATGCAGTGTTTTTCAGATATTAATGAAAATGAGTTTTTCCACAATGGCGTTGCTAACCGAGTGGGTGAACTAAACATTTACACGGTAAACTATACATTTTCTAGCAATAATGTGGGTGTCAGTGTAATGATTGACCATGAAAACATAGGTGTACACACCTTATTCATTATATTAGCATGCATATTTTTCCAGATATTGAGCAAAATAGGTTTATCGGTAATGGCGTCACTAATTGAGTGATTTTGGGGGAAAAGCCACGGGTCAGACCCGGCAGCAATGCATTTTTGTGATGTCGGTGGATGACCCCATCAGCCCATGAGGTCAAGCCTTTCCGGCGCTTTTCACTTGAATAAACCTTCTGGGCTCCTGGACTATAAAGATGGTTCTATCTTTGGTGTATCCCAAGAACTGGATATTGATTTATCAAATTATTACACAAAGTCACAGGCTGAACAACAGAAATATAGTATAGCAAAAAATATTAATATGAAAAATGCATATAAATTAATAAATTATCCAATCCCGACTGACGCAAATGACTTGGCAAGATTAAGTGATATATCAGGATATATATCCTTAAATAAAACGGCTGCGTATTCCAAAGATACAGAAGTGTTGCTTTTATCTCCAGGTCATACAGAATTCACAGTTCCAATTAAAATTAAAAAAAAATTAATGAAGAAGGGTGCATCGTTTATATGAGAATAGAACAATGGGGATATGATGCGAATGATTTGGGAGTAGAGGATAAATGAGGTTTCTAAGGCATCCATACAAATGAATGGGGAAAAAGGGGAAAAAAAACTCTCTGATCAAGCCCCAAAAGCCCAAAACAGGAGACTGATTTCCTCCCCCTCCCATACAAATAAATGGGGAAACTCTCTAACTCAAGCCCCAAAAACTCAAAACAGGAGACTGATTTCCTCCCTCTCCCATACAAGCTAATGTTAAAACCTTTCTGTCTCAAGCCCTAAAAGCCCAAAATAGGAGACTGATCTCTGCCCCATTGAGCAAATATTAAACTTACTGATTTAAGCACTTCTTTCCTTTTATATTTTCATTCCATTCATATTTGCCCACATTCTACTTCAGGGAATAAATTAATTTTATTATAACATTCATTTCCATTGAGTGTATTCACTTTATCTCTTCAAGCACGAAACCTTTGGTTTCGTAAAATGGGGAAGTGTTTTTAAAGCACAGTTGCCGTGGAATTGAGTCAGGCTGCCCCACCCGAACCAAGTCATTTTCTTTCGTGGAAAAACCATTGTTATGTAATCTTCCATTATGTCATTACGTGCTTATTAAAACCAAGTTTTGAGCGAATGGAGGTGTTTTCACAGAATGGATTGTACAGATTCTTACGACAACCTTACGGATCAATCGTTTCACAAGATGAGAGGTGAGATTTCACAACCCAATTTATTATTTATTGTTTAAAACAGAATTAAATCACTGTACGACTAATAATTCTTGGGTTTTTTTCAACAGACTGCCTCCAATAAGGGCATTGTTAATTACAGATGTGGAAAACGAATTATCTGAATTATATGATGAGTGGATAAAAATAAACGACTTTCTTCAAGATATCCAATCATTCAGAAATGAACTGAATGATATTATTGTTGACTGGAAACAAGTACTCTCATGCCCTTTTATCCCGAGTCTAAGGTGAGAAATTATCACTTTGTCTCTGTCTTTCTGTCTCTCTCTGTTTGTCTCTGTCTTTCTGTCTATTTGTCTCTCTATCTCTCTCCAACTGCCTCTCTCTCCCTCTGTCTCTGTCTTTTTATCTCTGTCTCTCTCTCTCTGTTTGTCTATGTCTCTCTGTGTCTCCATCTATCTCTCTCTGTTTGTCTCTGTCTCTCTCTATTTGTCTCTGTCTCTGTCGGTCTGTTTGTCTCTGTCTCTCCCTGTTTGTCTCTGTCTCTCTGTCTCTCTCTATCTGTCTCTGTCTCTCTCTGTTTGCCTCTCTCTATTTGTCTCTGTCTCTCTCTGTCTCTGTCTCTCTCTGTCTGTCTCTGTCTGTCTGTTTTTCTCTATCTGCATCTCTATCCCTCTGTCTCTATATATCTGTCTGTATCTCTCTTGAGTGTTGACTCATTATTATTTTATTTTATTTTTCAGTTTAAACACCTGTCTGGATGAACCAAACACACAACTTAATCTTCTGAGGAATCTGACATGACACTCAAGACATCTGAAGAAGATTGCTGGGAAAGATCATCCATTCTTACAACTGAATATTTACCCAAAGAAGAATGTTTAATATTTTCAATCTTGATAAATTATATTTGCTTTGCTTTCAATTATTTAATTCTTAATTATAAAAAAGAATAAAGGAGATGTAAAGGAGGGGTGGGGTAGGTGCGCACCCCCAACGACCCACCACCCCCGTCATCCCACCCCTCCCCTCCTTGTGTGTGTGGGAAAGGGTGGGGGGTGGGATGAAGGTGGTGGTGGGTCAAAGGTGGGGGCACACAAGGGGGGATGAGGTGGTCGGCAGGGTTTGTGTGGGCGGGGCTTGTGTGGGTGGGGCTTGTGTGGATGGGGTTTGTGTGGGTGAGGTTTGTGTGGGCGGGGCTTGTGTGGGTGGGGCTTGTGTGGATGGGTGGGGCTTGTGTGGATGGGTGGGGCTTGTGTGGATGGGTGGGGCTTGTGTGGGTGGGTGGAGCAATTTTTTTTAATTCAATGAACATGTGTGTGGGGAACTAATTAACAAATCACTAATTATGTGAATATGATGAATGTGGTTTTTGTGGGTGGAGCTTGTGTGGGGTGGGGTTTATGTGTGTGGAGCTTGTGTGGATGTGGATTTTGTGGGGGGGCTTGTGTGGGTGGGGGGCATGTGTGGGCAGAGTTAAAAAAATAATTCAATTTATCCTTGTCTTTTGTAATTCCTGTGAATAAAATGAACATAAAATCTCTTCCCCCTTTAAATCATATACCTTATAGGTCCAAGGAACATATATGTATCTAGTACATCAACGATTTTTAAACGCTCATTTGTCCATCATTTCGTGTAACCTTTTTCAAAATGAGATTTCCACCTGTACATTCTTACTATATCACCAACTTTAAACTTGGGCTTTCTGACATTAATCTCTTTTTCATATTCTAATTTTGTAAATGTTTCTGACGGTTTGGTATTCGTTGAGGTGTGAATCGTATCATTATACTTATCTACAGTATCCTGAATTAAAGATGACCATTGTTGAGAACTGAGTTGAGTGAATTTTTCATATAGTCTCTCTTTTAAAGTGTGATTGAAGCACTCAATCACAACCGCTTTTCCTTCATTAAAGGTACTGCATAATGTAATGCTGTTATTTTAAAGAAAATTCATAAATGTCTTGTGATAGAACTCTGTACCCTCATCAGTCCACAATTTTTTAGGTTTTCTCTTGCTTTTATTAAATATCTATTGAAAGGCTAACATAAGAGTATTACCTGTTTTGTTTTTTAAATGGACAACCCACGCATATCTACTCCTCAAATCAATAACGGTTAAAGCATACTTGTACCCCTTATCATTATTGAGTTCAATCAAATCAGCGGACCAGATATAATCAACTTCCTTGGAATAAACCTTCCTTCTATGAAACTTTGTGATTATATTGGTTTATGTAATTCATCAGCTAATTGTTCTTCAATCTTAATGACATCATTGGAGCCTATAAGTTTTTTTAATTTCCAAGCCGAAGTTCCAATTTAGCACTGATCATCTTCTTCACGATGAACCTGTAAACTTTTTCTCTCAAAGTTGAAATTTGTATCAGAGACAAATTATACAACATTTTTCTATCGGCTTCATGTTTTTCTTCCAACGTTGTGGTATTCCCATAATTAATGTATCAGAGACAAATTATACAACATTTCTCTATCGGCTTCATGTTTTTCTTCCAACGTTGTGGTATTCCCATAATTAATATCGTGCCTCATGCAAACTTCATCAGACCTATTGATGGGTTTGCTCCATGGTTTATGGTTTAGGATTGTCTGCCTCATCTAATCTTTTCTCCAAGTTTGTGCCTGGACCACAGAAAGAATATCCTGGTAGATGTAATTCCCCTGGTATTCCAGTAGTTTTAAATTTACTTCCTGATAAAAACTTTTGTATATCTCCCCCACGTTTGTGTTTGGAGATAAATTTACTCTTTTAGAGCCACACACCGGAAATATGCCTTTTTGTATAACCATTATTTTTACTTTTTAAACATGAGATATTTTTAGTGTTAGTTTTCCTTTTTACATTTGAGACAATAACTCATTTATTTATGAGAAAAATTACTACAGAATGTGAAAACCTTTTTAGTTTCCAACAAGCACATTTGAATCTAAAATTTTAATACATAAAGAATCCTCAGAAATGTCTTAACTCTCTCCTCCATTTATTTAAGAAAAAAAATGCAAAACTTTAATCAAAGTCAATCACACCAACTTCATCAATAATACTAGAGGGGGAGCACTCGGGAGAGTTCAAAACCTCCGCCGCCAATACTGCTGGGTCACTCAAGTGAACCTAATATCTTATTCATTAAATATGATGTCAACAGTGCTGACAGAGTTATAGTTCTTTTCTCCAACATTTTTTGGGAGGGGGGGGGGGTTGTAAATCACTTCAAACATGTAGAAATGCAAAAAAAAGAAATCGAAATTTTGTTGAAAAAAAAGATGCAAAAAATGTTTTTTCTCTAACAATTTTTTTTTTGGGGGGGGGTTGGAAATCACTTAAAACATGTTGAAATGCAAAAAATAAATCGAAATTTTGTTTAAAAAAAAGTTGCAAAAAATTTCGTTTTCTCTAACAATTTTTTTTTTGCGGGGGGGGGGGGGGAGGTTGGAAATCACTTAAAACATGTAGAAATGCAAAAAAAAAAAATTTCTGTAACAATTTTTTTTGGGGGGGTGGAAATCACAACACATGTAGAAATGCAAAAACAAAAAATTTCTAACATTTTTTTTTGGGGGGGGGGACCAAGTCCAAAATCTAATGGCATGATCCTTGGACCATACCTAACCTCCCCCTCCCCCACCAAGTTTCGTCGAAATCCTAATCACTTAAAACATGTAGAAATGCAAAAAAAAGAAATCGAAATTTTGTTGAAAAAAAAAGTTGCAAAAAATATTTTTTTTCTCTAACAATTTTTTTTGGGGGGGGTTGGAAATCACTTAAAACATGTAGAAATTCAAAAAAAAATTTGTCTAAATTTTTTTTGGGCGGGGGGTGGAAATCACTTATAACATGTATAAATGAAAAAAATATTTCTCCAACAATTTTTTTTGGGGGGTGGTGGAAATCACTTAACACATGTAGAAATGCAAAAACAAAAAATTTCTAACAATTTTTTTTTGGGGGGGGGACCAAGTCCAAAATCTAATGGCATGATCCTTGGACCATACCTAACCCCCCCCCAACAAGTTTCGTCGAAATCCGTCGAGTAGTTTTTCCGTAATACTGTTCACAAACAAACAAACAAGCAGTCATAGACTAGTACTTATGAAATCGTCAACTTGACCTCTGACCTTGTCTAATAAAAGCTGTCTCGAGAGAAGGCAGCAATGCAAACCAGAAGTTTCTACGATGATTCTGTACCAAACCATCAAAAATCGAATGTTTTGGATGTTTGACCTCACTGTGACCTTGACCTTTGACCGATTGTGACCAAAATCTAATCAGCGCAAGCCACCACCCACCTGAATCACATGGTGTAATTTGACATTGGTAGCTTCTTCCCTTCTCGAGTTATCATTTTTTGGATATTTGACCTCACTGTGACCTTGACCTTTGATCGATTTTGACCAAAATCTAATCAGCACTAGCCATCACCCTCGTGAATCACGTGGTGTAATTTGACATTGGTAGCTTCTTCCGTTCTCGAGTTATCATGCCTACAAACAAACAAACAGTCATAGACTGGTACTTACGAAATCATCAACTTGACCTCTGACCTTGTCTAATAAAAACTGTCTCGAGAGAAGGTAGCGGCGCAAACCAGAAGTTTCTACGATGATTCTGTATCAAACCATCAAAAATCATAACGTCGACCGAAGCAAAAATCTTCATTTCTCCACGCAATTATATTATACCTTAACGTAACTCAACGACGCGTCTGCTCGAGCGCACTGCATCATGGGACGACCCGTGACGCGTCGAGTGAAATGTTTTTTTATACAATCTTAAAACGTCTCCAAAACATCCGATTTTTACAAGAATTTCGACAACCGAGTTTTAACCGTCCTAAGCGATCGCAAAAACCGAAGACAAAATTAAAATCGAAGTTAAAACGAACTCGTAACGTCGAGCGAAGCAAAAATACTCCATTTCTCCACATGAATTTACGGAATTATGTTTGACCTCACTGTGACCTTGACCTTTGACCGATTTTGACCAAAATCTAATCAGCACTAGCCATCACCCTCCTGAATCACGTGGTGTAATTTGACATTGGTAGCTTCTTCCGTTCTCGAGTTATCGTGCCTACAAACAAACAAACAAACAAGGAAACAAACAAACGGAAGTCATCAATATACTTACGAAATCTTTAGATTTCGTAAGTAACAAACAAAAACAAACAAGCAGTCATAGATTGGTACTTACGAAATTGTCAACTTGACCTCTGACCTTGTCTAATAAAAGCTGTCTCGAGAGAAGGTAGCGACGCAAACCAGAAGTTTCTACGATGATTCTGTACCAAACCATCAAAAATCGAATGTTTTGGATGTTTAACCTCACTGTGACCTTGACCTTTGACCGATTTTGACCAAAATCTAATCAGCACTAGCCATCACCCTCCTGGATCACGTGGTGTAATTTGACATTGGTAGCTCCTTCCGTTCTCGAGTTATCGTGCCTACAAACAAACAAACAAACACACAAACAAACACACAAACAAACAAACAAGCAGTCATAGACTGGTACTTACGAAATCGTCAACTTGACCTCTGACCTTGTCTAATAAAAGCTGTCTCGAGAGAAGGTAGCGATGCAAACCAGAAGTTTCTATGATGATTCTATACCAAACCATCAAAAATCGAATGTTTTGGATGATTGACCTCACTGTGACCTTGACCTTTGACCGATTTTGACCAAAATCTAATCAGCGCTAGGCACCACCTACCTGAATCACGTGGTGTAATTTGACATTGATAGCTTCTTCCGTTCTCGAGTTATCATTTTTTGGATGTTTGACCTCACTGTGACCTTGACCTTTGACCGATTTTGACCAAAATCTAATCAGCACGAGCCATCAACCTCCTGAATCACGTGGTATAATTTGACATTGGAAGCATCTTCCGTTCTCCAGTTATCATGCCTACAAACAAACAAACAAACAAACAAACAAACGGAAGTCATCAATATACTTACGAAATCTTTAGATTTCGTAAGTAACAAACAGAAACGGAAGTCATCAATATACTTACGAAATCTTTAGATTTCGTAAGTAACAAACAGAAACGGAAGTCATCAATATACTTACGAAATCTTTAGATTTCGTAAGTAACAAACAGAAAGGGGTGAAAACAGTAACCTCCGATCTTCGATGGCGGAGGTTAATAATCTTTTCCATCTTTCTCTTCTTTATCTCCACTTTCTCGTTTATATCTTCTCCCTGAAACCGATGTTAATAGTCTTGATGCAAATATTTCTTATAGACTTGTCAATTCTATGTTTTCCTCCTCGGTGCCTTGAGATTTATTTATTTTCTGTAATACTGCCTATCTTTTTCTAATCTCACTGGTTTCCATATTTTTATATTTATTTATTCTCTCCTCTCTCCTCTCCATTTCCTCCTTCTCTCTCTCTCTCTCTCTCTCTCTCTCTCTCTCTCTCTCTCTCTCTCTCTCTCTCTCTCTCTCTCTCTCTCTCTCTCTTCTCCCTCTCCTCCTTCTTTCTCTTCTCCTTTTCCTCCTTCTCTCTCTCTTCTCTCTTTCCTCCTCTCTCTTCTCCCTCTCCTTCTCTCTCTTCTCCCTCTCCTCCTTCTCTTTCTTCTCCCTATCCTCCTTCTCTTTCTTCTCCCTCTCCTTCTCTCTCTTCTCCTTTTCCTCCTTCTCTCTCTTCTCCCTCTCCTTCTCTCTCTTCTCCTTTTCCTCATTCTCTCTCTTCTCCTTTATCTCAGTTTCTTCAACTCCTTCATCGCCCCTTACTAACCTTGAATCACTTACACCCCATAGAATATCATACATTTATTCATCAAGATTTCTTGTTATTCCTGTATCCAAAATAATTTTTTTTACAATAGGAAACAAATAAAATTTCTTCTGAATTTCTAAAAGAGCCTTACGTTTTCTTAACTTTAGAATTTTTTCATTATTTAACATTTTAATTAAATCCAAAGTTGTTGGTTTATTAACATCAGTATAAAGCCAATCTTTTATTGAAAATACCTCATTCTTATGTTGTAGAACATATTTATTAAAATACCGAATACCCATTTCAGGAAGGTATGCTTGGACACAGAAATGATAATTTTCTTGAAGCCTTCTTGCTGTCATTTATGTATGAGAAATACATGACAGAT
This sequence comes from Eptatretus burgeri, assembly GCF_056783735.1. Taxonomy (NCBI): domain Eukaryota; kingdom Metazoa; phylum Chordata; class Myxini; order Myxiniformes; family Myxinidae; genus Eptatretus; species Eptatretus burgeri. The sequence goes on from NC_140962.1 coordinate 68,121,017, forward strand.
TAATATAATGACAGGAAACACCTCCCCATCTTCCCATACTTAAATAATTTTGTATTTCATTACTTATTACATATAATCCTGTTTTTCTGTTTTCATGATATAAACTATGGCAAAACCATGATTAAATTTACCCTTAATAAATCCTTTTATTTGTTGTTTACTAATCGTGCTTCCACAAAATTCATTCTCGGCACCAAGTGGATAATATTATTCCTTACGAGACCGATTTAATTGTTCCAGGCCTTCTCGGTCAATTTTAAATGACCAATTATACCCTAACTCATTCATATCATATTCCCATTGTTCTATTCTCATACAAATGATGCGCCTTTCTTTATAAAATTTTACTTGAATTGAACTGTGAATTCTGCATGACCTGGAGATAAAATCAACACTTCTGTATCTTTGGAATACACAGCCGTTTTATTTAAGGATATATATTGTGATAAATCGCTTAATCTCACCAAGTCATTCGCGTCAGTCGGGCTTGGATATTTTTTTAATTTATAGGCCATTTTCTTATTAATATTTTTTGTTATACTTTATTTCTGTCGTTCAGCCTGTGCCTTTGTGTAATAATTTGATAAATCAATATCCAGTTATTTGGATACATCAAAGATAGAACCATCTTTAAGGCCCGGTCACACCTTGACGTTTTAGCCAACGTATGCCGATTTTTGAAGTTTTTTTCTAAAACGCTGGCACACGTTGAATACGTTATGGGTAAGTTTTGATAACATTGAGAGCACGCTGAAAAACACTGCCATACGTCGTACGTTGGCTTTAAACGTTGTACTTTTCGGTTGTCCTCAAATTTTTTCATGCTTGAAATTTCACGACGTATGCCGGCGTATGACTCACACGTTCCGCTACGCTGGCCACAAGTTGTATGCACGGTCTGCGATCGTTGACAGACGTCAACACATGCTACTTGTAAGTTAATCATAAGTTGAGACACGCCGAGGTAATGTTTAGCGTACCCGAAACTTATTTCTAACCTATGATTAACGTGTTGTTGGCATGTTACGCGATCGTTGCCACACATCGACAGACGTTACTTTTAAGTTACTCATAGGCTGAAAGACGTCGGTATAATGGATCGTCCTTGCGTCAGCGTCCACGGCCACGGCCAGGACACTTATTTGCAGCATTCTTCAAACTTTTCTTCGGCATGACGAGGATGTTCACACTTCGATGTCTAGCTTGGCTATGATTCCAATTGTCCATCGGCAGCGTCTATTTAAAATAGTCGAGTTTGAGCGTTTTAACACGTTCAGAAGAAACGCTTCAAATTTCCAAACCCCAGCGTCAAAAAAAAAACAAAAAAAAAAACAAAGGCGAGTGACAGCAATTTAAATCGTTCATTGTAAACAATGAAACTAGCTGAGTGGTACCGTTTAAAAGTCGTTGAGTGTAAAAAAATCCAATTGTTGAGCGCAAGCGTCTACTTTCAATAGTGGGGTTTGAGCGATTTAGCACGTTCAATAGAAACGATTAAAATTTCCAAACCCCAGCGTCAAAAAACAAAGGCGAGTGACAGAAATTTAAATCGTTCATTGTAAACAATGAAAATAGCTGAGTGGTACCGTTTAAAAGTCGTTGAGTGTAAAAAAAAATCCAATTGTTGAGCGCAAGCGTCTACTTTCAATAGTGGAGATGCAACCATTTAAATCGTTGAGTGGCAGCCTATGAACCTACCCGTGGACACGCGGACGCAAGGAGGATCCATCATAACCCACACCCTCCCCTCACACTCACCTACTACTGCCAACATGAACAAACTACTACTAATACTAATACTAATACTAATACTAATACTGATACTGATACTGTTACAGCTGACATGGACATCGACTCAAAAAGGAACTCGAAAACACTGTTGGGTTCCCCTTTTATGAGCAGCATTTTTATATACCAATTCCCAAAACCGCTGGGAACACGTCTTTATATGGCAGTTGTAAGCTAGAAACACATTCATTTTTCTTTTTTCGTCGACCGGAAGACGTCATTGGAATCCGTCTACATACGTCGATGTGTGTTCGGACTACGTAAAGAATTGGTTCAAAGCACGTCAAACATAAGTTAGAAATAAGTTTCGCATAAAAAAGACATTACCGCGACGTGTTTCTACTTATGAGTAGCTTATAAGTAGCCTTTGTGGACGTGTGTAAGCGTCCACATATCGTGTGTAAAACTTATCCCCATCGCATGCGGAACGTGTGTCATACGCCGAGTACGTCGTAAAATTTTGAACATGTTTAAAATTTCTTGACGTACTCTACTTACTACGACGTATGATAGCGTACTTTAGCGTTGTACTCACGTATACCAAACTTACTCAAACCGTATTTGACGTGCCCCCAACGTTTTAGACACATTTTTCTTAGGTCGGCATACGCTGGCAAGATCGCCAAGGTGTGACCGCGATGTTGTCACTTCCATTTCTACGGCAGTTATGATTCGAATCGTTGTGCATCAGCCTTTTAATAGGCTACGTCACGACATCGTCGGCGATGCGTGCAACGCGCTATGCTGAAGTTAGACTATCGTTGGGCATCGGTTGTGTAGGCCAACAACAGGTTCAGCATTCGTTGGTATAAGTTATCTATAACACAACGAAACGTTCTGTGTCCATTACTAATATGTTATGCATACGACCAACTCGTTATGAATACGTCCGAATCTTAAAAAAAAAACATCAAAAGTTCAATGTCAGCCAGCGTTTTACATACATTTTAATACGTTGCCATCGCTGGCTAAAACGTCAAGGTGTGACCGGGCCTTTACCAACACAAGTCATTTATATTATATTAAAAATAATGTCATAAACATTTTTATTTTTGTTGAGTTGAAATAACACATATAGACATAATTGACCACAACACTTGGAAATTTACATCCTCGACATATTTCTCAGCATCTTTTACAAATGATGACATTAATTGAAACTTGTCTTTTGTGTCTTTCTACATTGTATTTATTAAGTGAAAAAAGTTGGAGGATAAAATGGTTTTAAGCACAGATTCAACTTTAAATTAAACAAAATTTTCATCAAGAAAATTATATTTTAAGCAAAGTTTTATTATATAAATATGGTGAATACAACATACTGTGATGTTTGTAATCATGAATATAAATGTTGTAAAAAACACCTTCAAACCAACAAACACACAATCAATCTTTTCAGACAAATATCTCCACTTGACCAAGAAACAAAACATTGTGATATATGTGATTATGATATTCTTTAAAATTTTTTCTAATAAACACCTTCAATCATGCAAACACAAGAACAATGAAGAAAGGGAAGGTGCCACTAAATCCTCCATTGAAAACACTGATGGGGCATTTAAAGGACATATAAAAATATGATTGTTTCGCTTTCAAGACCCTGGACCATCTTCAATCATTGAAGCTGTTGATATGGTGAAAAAAGTATTGAAACGATAATTAAAAACACATTAAGTGAAATGAAAACTTTTAAGTTTTATATGGGAGAAAAATTGAATGTGGTAAAACAAAACGATGAAACTACTCCCGATATGAGGACAACCCCTCACTTTATCTCATCATTTCAAGATTTTGTAAGATGTGATGTTTACGATGAACTCTAGAGACAAGAACAAGATGTTGATAATACTGTAGTAGGTAGTGGATTTAGTATTACAAAAATAATCTTTTGAGATATACACATCTTAAAATTAGATCCTCTTCAAGCTTCTTATATTGATTTACCAAAAGAGATGAAACTTAAGAAAGCGTTTGTTAATATTCAAAACAAAGTTAATATAATATTTTCGCCTTCATTGCATCCATCAAGAATTGTGTTAAATCGCATCTCTGACCTAAAACTTTTAAAAACCACAGTTTGCCATGGATGCTCGCTTTCCATCAACCATTCTTTTTTTCCAACTTCAGTGCCAACTCACCCCCCTCACCCCTCACTCTCACTCTCAAAGCAACCATCCCACTCTTCTCCCTCCAAGCCTCCCTCTCACCTCTCTCAAAAACCCCCCCTCACCTTTCTGCCACCTTTCATCCCCCTCACTCTTCCTTCTCAAAGTTGCCCCCCTTCTCATCCACCAACCTGCCTCCCTACACTGCCCTCTCACCTCCATCTCTTCACTCCACCTCCTCAAATCCTCAACTGCCTTCTTCCTTGTCTCTTGTCCCCCCTCTCCCCCAGCACCACAGAGCCTTGTCTCCTCATTCGGCCCCCCCCCCTCGCTGTTCCGCAATACCCCACACTCCTTCAGCAACCCTCCTTACCTGCCCCCTCGTCCCTTGTCCTACCCTCCCCTCCCCTCCACCTCCTGCACCCAAAGCCTCCTCCCCTTCCTCTTCATTAAAAGTGTGGACCTCAAATATCCGGGGCCTTCGCTCAAACCTTTCAGATCTTTCCATACAGGTTGCCACTGACAAACCAGACATTATCTGCCTAACAGAAACTTTCCTCTCCCAAGACGTGTCTGACTCCCAAGTATCTCTCCCTGGCTACTCCCTCTTACGGTATGACAGACCTGATCCTCGTCCTGGTGGAGGTGTTGCTCTCTTCATCAAAGACTCTATTCCTCACTCTCCATGCACTGCTCTCACTCCCCCACACCCCCAGGAATACCTCTGGCTTCGGCTTCCCCTCCACTCCCACCTCATGTTTATATGTGTACTGTACCGTCCACCGAACAGTGATGACTCCATCTACACCTCACTATCCGAAAACGTGGACCATCTTCTATCTTCTCATCCAAACTCTCTCTTCCTCTTATGTGGTGACTTCAATTGTCATCACGCCAGTTGGCTCGGTGTGGGTACCTCTCTCACCTGCCATGGCACCTCAGCAAAAGCTTTCTGCGACTCATTGGGACTGACTCAATCAGTCAACTTCCCGACCCGGATCTCAACCAATGGTACTCCATCTCTTCTGGATCTGATTTTGACAAATTTCCCTGACAATATCTGCTGCTCTTCCTTCGCTCCAATTGGTTCTTCTGACCACGTCCTTGTCAAAGTGGACATCTCTCTGGCTGTTATCAGAGAACCACCTCACCGCCGTCGAGTCTGGCATTTCACTCAAGCCGACTGGCAGGGTCTCCGAGCAGCCATCAAACTGACAGACTGGTCTCCTATCACAACTTTCTCAAACATCAACTCATCCTGGGAATTCTTTCAAAGAAACTTGCTCTCCCTCATGCACAGATTTATCCCCTCTCGTGTTCAGTTGTCTTACCCTTCCTCCCGCCCTTGGTTTACTGAAGCTTGTGGCGAGGCAGTTGTCCTGAAACAACTTGTCTTTGCCTCATGGAAAGCAAACCCAACTGAGGGCAATCTCAGTTCTTTCCACAAAGCTCGGAACAAGTGTGTATCTACCCTCAGGAGGAGCCAGAAAAGAACATCTTTCTCATCTCAAGTCTGAACTCTCAAACCTCTCTCCCTCCTCAAAATCCTGGTGGCATTTAATCAAATCTGTTTCTGGTGTATGTTCCCCCTCCATCCCCTGCCTTACCTCAAATGGCCGCACTGCTGATTCCACACGTGATAAAGCTGAATGTCTAAACTCGGTGTTTGCAGCTAAATCTTGTGTCCTAAACCCATCACTATCTCTACCCAGTTTACCTAGTCGCACCCAACTGTCCCTGGACTCTGTATCCTTTTCTCCTGACAAGGTGGAGAGCTTGCTTTCAAACCTCGAGTCAGATTCTGCAACCGGTCCAGACGGCATCAGCCCACGTGTCCTCAAAGCCTGCTCTTCTGCTCTTGCTCACCCTCTCTCTGTTCTATTCACCCTCTCATTTGCCCAAGGTCATCTGCCATCTGCTTGGAAATCTGCTAACATCACTGCCCTGCATAAAAAAGGTGCAAAAACAGATCCCTATAACTACAGACCAATCAGCCTTCTCCCAATCATCAGCAAGGTGATGGAATCCATCATCGCCTCAGATATGAAATCCTTCCTCTTCTCCAATGGCTTGATTTCCAATCATCAATTTGGTTTCAGACCAGGTCACTCTACCCTGGATATGCTGCTTCTGCTCTCCCATCAATGGATGGAGGTCCTCAATGCCAGACAGGAAATCCGAGCCGTATCCCTGGACATATCACGTGCTTTTGACACAGTCTGGCACCCTGCCCTACTCACCAAACTCTCTTCCCATGGTATTCAAGGCCATCTCCACTCATGGCTCGCAGACTTCCTCTCCTGTCGCAGTCAACGTGTGGCCCTAAATGGAGTTCTTTCATCCCCTCTTCCTGTGCAGGCTGGAGTTCCTCAAGGTAGCGTTCTGGGCCCTGTTCTTTTTCTGATTTTCATCAATGATCTCTCGGACTCTCTGGAAAATCCTCTATTTCTCTTTGCCGACGACTCCACCCTCTGCCGTACCATCTGTCATCCCTCAGACCGGCAAGCAGCAGCTTCTTCACTCACTGCAGATCTGGATAAAATCACAAACTTGTCCAACACGTGGAACATGTCTTTCAATCCAGACAAATCTCACACTCTCACTATGTCTCTTCGAAAGGACCGTTTACAAAACCCCCCCATCCACTTTCTCAACAATCCTCTGGAAGAAGTCTTTTCTTTCAAGCTTCTGGGTCTCACTATCTGCCATGACCTTTCCTGGGAAAGTCACATTTCCAACCTCGCCTCAAAAGCCAGTCGCCGACTGGGAATCCTCCGTCGTGCTAAGTCCTTCCTCGGCCCTCTTAAGCTCCTGACCACTTACAAAGCTTTTGTCCGTAGCCTGATGGAGTACTGCTCTCCCCTCTGGGCTGGTGCTCCTGCCTCCCACCTTTCTCGGCTTCACGCTGTCGAAACCAGGGCATTTAAGATCATCGGCATCTCCCACAATGAAGCTGAGTCTTTGGGCCTCTCACTCAATCACCGCAGGTTGGTCGGTGGTCTTTCTGTCTTCTACCGACTCCTCTCCAGCCTTGCCCCCCCTGCTCTCTCTGCGATTTGTCCCCACCACATTTCCACAGGGCGCTCAAGGAACGCCAACAACCCCTTCTGGTAAAACTACCAAAATCACGAATCACTGCTCATCTTCACTCTTTCATTCCTCTTTTTTCCCGCCTTTGGAATAAACTTCCTCACTCTATTCTTTCCTATTCTTCCCTCCAGGCTTTCAAAACAGCTGTTCACCACCACCTCTTATCTTCCCCCATCCAAATCCTCGATCTTTTCTACCCCCGATAATCCACCCAAGCCCACTTCCTTCATTTCTCCTGCTTTCCTTCCTGAAAGTCCCTGAAATGTCCATCTTCTCTTCGCCATGTTCCCCGTCCCATCCCCATCCCTCTCCCTTCCACAGTTCACCTAATGTGTCTGTTCCCCACTGTTTTGTCCCTTCCACTCCCGCCCCTCTTGTCTCATGCCTCCTTGCTGTGAGTTGTGTGTTAGTTCTCATACGAGCCTCGACCAAGGTATACAAAAAAAAAAAAAAAGACAATAAATATTTTCTTTGGCTGTTCTTGCTCACTTTCATCTTCCACAATGGAATCCTGAAAGGGTTGAACATTATAAGAAATACGAAAATACATTAAATGCTAAAGATTTAACGTTTCCAATGTCATTGAGAGATATTCCTAAATTTGAGAAAATGAATAATCTCTCTGTTAATGTACTGTATATGGATTATTTGGATACAAACAAAATTCAGACCTTCTCTACTTTACTTCAAAGGAAAAAAATCACATTATGCTTTCATGAAAAATTCTCAACATTAACCAAATTACAACTATATAAGAGAAAATGTAAAACGTATCCTTGCAAGAGATGTCTCAACTCCTTTCACACAAAAGAACGATTAAATCAACATTAGAAATATTGCAGTAATCATAAATCAACTGAAATCAATTTACCAAAAGCAGGTTCAAACATATCATTCAAAGATTTTCACAAATCTATAAAACATCCGTTTGTGATATATGCTGATTTTGAAAGTATCCTTGAAAAGATAGATACTGTTTCTCCAAATCCAAATAAATATCAAAAACATACTCCTTGTGGTTTCTGTTATATCAAATCATCTGTTGGTGATGAACACAAAAAGTTAGAACTTTATAGAGGGGAAGATGCCTCAGAGGAGTTTGTAAGATGATTGGAAAAAGACTGTATACGATTAAGAGAAATAATGGTTAAAACCTATAAACCAATGCCATTAACAAAGGGAGAGAAAAAGGAATTTAGAGCGAACAGTATCTGTCATATTTGTGAGGAGAAAATTGAGGGAGAGGTCAAGGTTAGGGATCACTGTCATCTTACTGGTAAATATAGAGGTCCAGCTCATTCCCGTTATAATCTTAATTACAAGCTTCCAAACTTTATTCCTATCTTTCTTCACAACAACATTCACTAAGACACACATCTATTTCTAAATGAACTTTCAAAGACATCTGGAGATATTTCTGCCATTCCTTACACAGATCAAAAATACATCTCATTCACAAAAAAAATTCATACATCCCCCAGAACCCATATCAGATTTTTTTGACACATACAAGTTTATGCCAAGTCCATTATCTAACTTAGTATCAAATATTAAAAACTTACCGAATCTTAAATCACAAAACTCAAATCAAGAAGAGATTGATCTCTTATAACAAAAGGGAATATATCCATATGACTATATGGATTCGTTTGAGAAGTTTAAAGAAACACAACTTCCTTCAAGGGAAAGTTTCTATGGAAAGTTAAATAAAACTCATATTTCCAATTGAGATTATACACAAGCTATAAAGGTTTGGGAGAAGTTTAATATAAAGAATCTTGGAGAATATCATGATTTGTATCTTAAAGATGATGTATTGTTATTGGCAGTGTTTGAAACTTTTAGAACAGTCTGTCATAATAAAAATTCTTATGGATTCGACCCCGTTCACTACTACACCGCCCCGGGTTTGGCTTGGAGTGCTATGTTAAAAATGACAAAACAAAATTTGGAATTAATCAGTGATATCGATATGCTTTTAATGATAGAGAAGGCTAAAAGAGGAGGAATATCACAAGTATGTTCCAAGAGATATGTTAAAGCAAATAACAAATATCTTCCTGATTATAATAACAATGAGGACAACTCTGACCTGATGTATTATGATGCTAACAATTTGTATGGGTGGGCTATGTCTCAATCTTTACCTAATGGAAAACATAAATGGGTTAAAGAAAAACATTATGAAAAAGTTTTCCTTGACATTGTTATCTCCTCTCAAAAAGAATTGGATGAAGCTGAAGTTGGATATTATTTTGAGGTTGATTTAAAATATCCAGAAGAACTTCATTACAAACATAAAGACCGACCTTATGCCCCTGATAAAGAAAGTCAAAGAAAAGAATGGTTAAGCGATTACCAACAGTAATTTAATGTAAAAGGTAAATCTACAAAAAAACTACTTACTACATTAAATGATAAAGAAAGTTATGTTTTGCATCAAAGAAACTTGAGACAATATTTATCTGCTGGGTTGAAAGTGAGAAAAATTCATCAAATTTTGAAATTTAAACAAAGTCATTGGTTAAAGAAGAAAATTGATTTTAATACAAAAAGGAGAACAGAAGCAAAAACAGATTTTGAGAAGAACTTTTATAAATGAATGAATAATGCTGTATTTGAAAAGACTATGGAAAATGTTAGGAATCGACAAAACATAAGACTTACTACATCTTGGAAACAGGCTTCAAAGTTAATTAATAGACCAAGTTTTGAATGAGCGGAGGTGTTTTCTGAGAACTTTTGTGCTATTCATTTGAAAAAAAAGAGTATTGAAATGGACAAACCTATTTATATAGGAACATCAATTCTTGACTTATCAAAGTCGTTAATGTATGACTATTACTATAATAATTTAAAATCAAAGTGTAAGGATAATTTGTCATTGTTATATATGGATACAGATAGTTTTATATTAGAAATTAAGACAAGTGATGTATATGAGGGTATGATTGATAATATTGATATATATGATATAAGTAATTATAAGTCTGATAGTATGTTGTTTTCAATAAAGAATAAAAAGGTTATTGGTATGTTAAAAGGAGGAGTTGGGTGGAAAAGTCATGAGTGGATTTGTGGGTTTGAGATCAAAGTCTTATGCTTTTACGTATATTGATAATAATAACTTTGAAAGATGTGATCAGAAGCTAAAGGGAATAAAGGAAAATATAATCAAGGAAACAATAAACTTTAAACATTATTACAACTGTTTAACCTTAAAGAAGGAAGAGTACAGAAAAATGAATACAATAAGAAGTTATAAACATAAATTATATGCAGAAGAGATAAATAAGAAAGCATTTGGAGCTTTTGATGATAAAAGATATATTTTAGAGAATGGAATCAATTGTCTCCCTTATGGTTATAAGTATATGTGTTAAGATATTGGGTTGGGGATTTTAACAGGCTACCGCCGTCTATTTACTGATTTATAAATGATAGAACAAAGCAATAACTAAACCAAAGAGTGGAGATGTAATCAGCCTTGGTATTTAAATGGGAAACAAAGAATATGAGAAATATCAAATAAGTCTTATTGAAGAAATAACTGGGGTAAAAGTAGATAAAACCAATAAGCAGATAAATTTAATTACAAATAAGTTGGAGAATGTCAAGAAAAAAATTAATATCCTTGAATGGACTGAAGACTTTGATGGTTATCAATTGATCAATGGAAAAACAATTTACTGCAATCTCAAAATGATACGTGGCTCAGGAGGTGGTCAAACAAGAGCATTGATATGAGTTTATCATTTCATTTCTGCTCAACAAAGACATTTAAACCAAGAACTAAATTCCAAAATATTCTTTGTGAATATACTCGATGGTGATGAATGTAAAAGGAAAATGAAGTTATTACCTAAAGTAGAACATGAACAAATATTCATGGGATCACTCTTTGAATGGAATGAAAAATATGAAAGGAAAAAAGTGTTTTAATCAGTAAGTCTCAGTTTAACATTTGCTCAATAGGGCATGTAGTGTCCGAGGTGCAGTGATTTGTTAGGGTGAGTGATTTGTTAGAATTTGTTAGAGATCAGTCTCCTATTTTGACCTTTTGGGGCTTGAGACAGTCTCAATTTAACATTTGCTTGTAATGGGAGAGGGAGGAAATCAGTCTCCTGTTTTGAGCTTTTGAGGCTTGATTCAGAGAGTTTTTCATTTGTATGGATGATTTAGAAACCCCATTTAGCTTTTGGGGCTTGATTCAGAGAGTTTTTCATTTGTATAGATGACTTAGAAACCCCATTTATCCTCTACTTTTAGGGTATAATTGGTAATTTAAAATTAACCTGGAAGACCTGGAACAATTAAATCAGTCTCGTAAGGAAGAATATTATCCACTTGGTGCCGAGAATGAGTTCTGTGGAAGTACGATTAGCAAACAAATAAAATAATTTCATAAAGGTAAAATCAGTAATGGTTTTGCCATAGTTTATATCATGAAAATCCAAAGAGCAGGATTATAGATAATAAGGAAATACAAAGTGATTTAACTATGGGAAGATGGGGAGGTATTTCGTGTCATTATATTAATCTGTCATATATTTCTCATACATAAATGACAGCAAGAAGGCTTCAAGAAAATTATCATTTCTGTGTCCAAGCATACCTTCAAGAAAAGGATATTCGGTATTTTAATAAATATGTTCTTCAACATAAGAATGAGGTATTTTCAATAAAAGATTGGCTTTATACTGATGTTAATAAACCAACAACTTTGGATTTAATTAGAATGTTAAATAATGAAAAAAAATTAAAGTTAAGAAAACGCAAGGCTCTTTTGGAAATTCAGAAGAAATTTTATTGGTTTCCTGTTGTAAAAAAATACATTTTGGATACAAGAATAACATGAAATCCTGATGAATATATGTATGATATTCTATGGGGTGAAAATGATTTAACGATAGTAAGGGACGTGGAAGGAGTTGAAGAAACTGAGACAAAGGAGGAGAAGGAGAAGAGAGAGAAGGAGGAAAAGGAGAAGAGAGAGAAGGAGGAGAGGGAGAAGAGAGAGAAGGAGGAGAGGGAGAAGAGAGAGAAGGAGGCAAGGGAGAAGAGAGAGAAGGAGGCAAGGGAGAAGAGAGAGAAGGAGGCAAGGGAGAAGAGAGAGAAGGAGGCAAGGGAGAAGAAAGAGAAGGAGGCAAGGGAGAAGAGAGAGAAGGAGGCAAGGCAAAAGAAAGAGAAGGAGGCAAGGGAGAAGAGAGAGAAGGAGGAGAGGGAGAAGAGAGAGAAGTAGGCAAAGGAGAAGAGAGAGAGAGAGAGAGAGAGAGAGAGAGAGAGAGAGAGAGAGAGAGAGAGAGAGAGAGAGAGAGAGAGAGAGAGAGAGAGAGAGAGAGAGAGAGAGAGGAGAGGTCGAGGGAGGAAAGAGAGAGAATAAATAAATATAAAAATATGGAAACCAGTGAGATTAGAAAAAGATTGGAGGTATTACAGAAAATAAATAAATCTCAAAGCACCGAGGACGAAAACAAAGAATTGACACGTCTATGAGAAATATTTGCGTCAAGACTATTAACATCGTTTTCCTTGGTGTGATTGACTTTCATTAAAGTTTTACATTTTTTTCTTAAATAAATGGAGAAGAGAGTGAAGACATTTCTAAGGATTCTTTATGTTTTAAAAATTAAGATTCAAATGTGCATGTTGGAAACTAAAAAGGTTTTCGCACTCTGTCGGAATTTTTCTTATAAATAAATGAGTTATTGTCTCAAATGTTAAAAGAAAACTAATACTAAAAAATCTCATATTTTAAAAGTAAAAATGACAGGGTTATACAATAAGGTACATGCGTGGCTCTAAAAAGAGTAAATTCATCTCCAAACACAAACGTGGGGGAAATATGCAAAAGTTTTTCTCAGGAAGTAAATTTACAACTACTGGAATACCAGGGGAATTACATCGACCAGGGTATTCTTTCTGTGGTACGGGAACAAACTTGAATAAAAGATTAGATGAGGCTGATGATCTTAAACCGTGGAGCAAACCTATCAATAGGTTTGCTGAAGTGTGCATGAGTCACGATATTGATTATGGGAATAGCACAACGTTGGAAGAAAAACATGAAGCCGACAGAGAAATGTTGTATAATTTGTCTCTGATACAAAATCCAACCTTGAGAGAAAAAGTTGATAGGTTCATCATGAAGAAGATGATCAGTGCTAAATTTAAACTTGGGCTTGGAAATTCAAAAAACTTATAGGCTCTAATGATGTCATTAAGACTGAAGAGCAATTAGCTGATGAATTACAGAAACCAATAATCACAAAGTTTCATAGAAAGAAGGTTTATTCCAAGGAAGTTGATTATATCTGGTCCGCTGATTTAATTGAACTCAATAATGATAAGGGGTACAAGTATGCTTTAACCGTTATTGATTTGAGGAATAGATATGCGTGGGTCGTCCCTGTGAAAAACAAAACCGGGAATACACTCATGTTAGCCTTCCAACAGATATTTAATAAAAGTAAGCGAAAACCTAAAAAAAATTATGGACTGATGAGGGTACAGATTTCTACAACAAAACATTTATGAATTTTCTTAAAAATAACATTATATTATACAGCACCTTTAATGAAGGAAAAGCGGTTGTTATTGAGTGATTCAATCGCACTATAAAAGAGAGGCTATGTAAAATATTCACCCAACTCGGTTCTCAACAATGGTTATCTTTAATTCAGGATATTGTTGAAAAGTATAATGATACGATTCACACCTCAACGAATACCAAACCATCAGAAACATTTACAAAATTAGAATATGAAAAAGAGATTAATGTCAGAAAGCCTAAGTTCAAAGTTGGTGATATAGTAAGAATATATAGGTGGAAATCTCATTTTGAAAATGGTTGGACAAAGCGATGGACAAATGAACTTTTGAAAATTGTTGATGTAATAGATACAGTTCCTTGGACTTAGAAGGTATATGATTTAGAAGGGGAAGAGATTTTAGGTTCATTTTATTCACAGGAATTACAAAAGACAAAGATAAATTGAAAAAGATTTTTTGGGGGACTCCACCCCCTTTTAACTCCGCCCCTTTTGACCCCGCCCACTCATGCCCCACCCACATAAACCACACCCACGCAAACCCCACCCACATAAGCCACATCCACACAAGCCCAATCCACACAAGCCCCACCCACGCAAACCCCAGCCACATCATCCACATACACACAAGCCCAACTCACAAAAGCCACATCCACACAAGCCCCACCCACTCAAACCCAACCCACATAAGGCACATCCACATTCATCATATCCACATAATTAATGATTCGTTAATTAGTTCCCCACATACATGTTTCTTTAATTTAAAAAAAATTGCTCCACCCACATAAACCACATCCTCACAAGCTCCACCCATCCACACAAGCCCAACCCCACCTGTGCGCCCCCACCTTTGACCCACCACCCCCCTCATCCCACCCCCACCCTTCCCCACACACACACGGGGAGGGGAGGGGGTGTGATGAGGGGGGTGGTGGGTCATTGGGGGAGCGCACCTACCCCCCTCCCCCTCCTTTGTTCTTTTTATAATTAAGCATTAAATAATTGAAAGCAAAGCAAATATAATTCATCAAGATTGAAAATATTAAACATTTTTCATTGAGTAAATATTCAGTTGCGAGAATGAACGATCTTTCCCAGCAGTCTGCATCAGATGTCTTGTGATTTTGAAACTCAATCAACATATTCTGTTCAAAACAAAGAGTGAACAACAATTAGGGTATATAATGATGATGATATTATGATATTAATAAAATAATAAATATAAAATTTACCTCCAGAAGATCGATTTTTTTTGTCCATTTCATCCAGATGAGCATTTAAACTGGAACAAGTTTGAAATGAATCATCACCCCGTGGAATTTCAACATCTTCCCATTCAAGGTTGAGAAATTCATTCGCTTCACCACCCAAGTATGATTCAGTTTTAATGCTGAAAATAAAAAGCAAGTAGTCAAAACATTACCACCAAGTTGTGGTATTGCTTTTAAATTAATTACCACCATGTCAAATAAAAGGTTGTGCATAAGAACAAAAAAGGCAGACGGAGACAGAGACAGATAGAGAGAGACAGAGACAAACAGAGAGACAGAAAGACAGAGACAGATAGAGATAAACAGAGAGAGACAGAGAGAGATAGATAGAGAAACAGAAAGACAGCGACAGATAGCGAGAGACAGATAGAGAGACAGAAAGACAGAGACAGACAGACACACACACACACAAATACACACACACACACACACACACACACACACACACACACGGAGACAGAGACAGAGACAGAGTGATAATTCCTCACCTTGAACTCGGGATCAAAGGACGTGAGAGAATTCCTTTCCAGTCAACAATAATATCATTCACTTCTTTTCGAAACAAATAAATGTCTTCAAGAAAGTCGTCCATTTTTATCCATTTATCATGATATTCAAATAACTCATTTTCAACATCAGTTATTAACGATATTCTTATTGGGGACAACCTGTTGGAAAAAAGACGTACAATAATTATTGGTTTTATAGTGATTTAATTCTATTTTAACCAACAAATAATGAATTGGGTTGAGATCTCACCTGTCATCTTGTGAAAACGATTGATCTGCAAGGTTGTAGTAAGAATCCGAACGCTCCATTTTCGTAATAAAACACGAACGGCACACAAGTTGCTTATTTAAACCAACTTGATGACGTAATGGAAGATTTCACATCAATGGTTTTTTCAGGGTGTGTCCCACATCGGAAATGGCCAGAATTTTTTGGCATGGTTCGGGCGAGACGTTCTCAAGCAGTCTGACACCTTTTAACACGAAAATGAAACATCTTACTTTGAATGATTTTTCTAAAATCTACGTTTAAAATCTGTTTTTAGATAAACTTTGTTCTGTTAGTGTTCTGATGATTTAAAATACTAGTACGTGCCCATACGTGCGTGCCCATACGTGCGTGCTCATACGTGCGTGCCCGTACGTGCGTTGCCGTACGTGAAAAAAAAGAAGAAAAAAAAAGAACAATTGTGACGTTATCGTGACGTCATAGCACCATGCCCTGTCATTGGTTTAGTAAATAAATGGCCATAACTTGGGAAGCACTTCTCCGATTAATATCAAATCTTGAAAAGGCACATACTCAGGTCTCTAGCAATATACCTGGCAAGTTTCAATTAGATCGGACCAGTGGTTGTCGAGAAACAGCGGTCACACACACACACACACACGCACGCACGCACGCACACACACTGCTGGAATTATAGATAACCACAAGAGACATGGACACAGAATACTTCCTCATTTTCACAGCACAAACTGCAAACACTTAAAACAAAACTTCCCCATTTTACAAAACCGAATGAGGGATTTACATTTTACAAAACCGAATGAGGTATTAAGTGAATAAAGGTGATGAATGTAATAGAAACAAGTCTGGAGATGGCGATGGTTCACGAGCAATGTACACGGTTCGCCTTTTTTATTTTTTGGCCTTCGAAGGGAGACGACGGGCAAACTGGCGGGAATTGGGAAAAACGTAAATGATGAAAGTTGTAGTACTCGAAGACCATTACTTGCATACCAACTTTCATTCGAAACAGTTGAAAACCCGAGGAGCTCGATGCCCAGTTTATTGATTTCTTTGACATCTTCTAAGTCCGTGACCTTGTGATGAAAATGAAAAATCGAGCTCTGTGGGGCTATGCAGGTGCCATTGGGCTAACCAAATACCGAAACCCCTGCCAGATTCGACAAACCCCCTTGGAGAAGATGTAACTTGAAATCGGCTACCCCCTAAAAACACATGTTTTTTGGGCGTGGCTCCACCCAGAATGGGCGCAGCATGCCCATTCTCAGGAAAACACAACTAGATCATGATATAAACCTCCCACCCAAATTTTATCAGGATCGGATCAAAACCCACGGAGCTATGCTCGGGACAGACAGACAGACACACACCCATAATGAATATAGTGGTCACTTACTGACTCGTGAGCCAAAATGAATTTATTCCCGAAAGTAGAACATGGACAAATATTCATTGGCTCGCTCTTTGAGTGGAATGAAAATATGAAGGGAAAGAAGTGCTTTAATCAGTAAGTCTCAATTTTACATTTGCTTGTATGGGAGGAAAGGGGATAAATTAGTCTCAATTTTACATTTGCTTGTATGGGAGGGAAGGGAATAGGTGGGGAGAAAATCAGACTCCTATTTTGGGCTTTTGAGGCTTGAGTCAGAGAGTTTTTCCCTTTTTCCCCATTCATTTGAATGGCTGCCTCAGAAGCCCCATTAATCCTCCACTTACCGTATTTTCACGACTATAAGGCGCATATAAACGTCTTAGATTTTTGTCAAAATGTGCGACGCGCCCTATAGTGCAGTGCGCCCTTTGTGTGTATAAAAGAACAGGTATGTGCGGTATGCAGAACATTGCTGTTTTAACAACCCCGAAAATGGCAAAGAGACACGCTTATGAAGCTCAGTTTAAACTGAAGGCGATCAGCTATGCGGAGGAACATGGGAATCGAGCCGCGGCGAGGAATTTCCAGATCAACGAGTCGATGGTTCGAAAGTGGAGGAAGCTGGAAAACGAGCTGCGACAGGTGAAGAAGACGCAGCTGAGTTTCCGTGGAAACAAGGCGAGGTGGCCAGAGTTGGAGGAAAGACTTGAGCAGTGGATCGTTGAGCAAAGAGCAAGTGGGAGGAGCGTTTCGACGGTCACGATCCGACTGAAGGCAGTATCGATAGCGGAGGAAATGAAAATCGAACATTTCCACGGAGGTCCGTCTTGGTGCTTTCGCTTCATGAAACGGTGCCATTTTTCCATCCGGACCAGGACTACGATAGCGCAGCAACGTCCGGCGGATTATCAAGAAATGATGGAAAACTTCCGCTCCTACTGCAGCAAGCACATCTGCGACAAACGGATCCAGCCGAGCCATCGGCGTGAACCGGCCGTTCAAAGTGAGGCTGCGAGCGGCGTGGGAGCGGTGGATGACCGAAGGAGAGCACAGCTTCACAAAGGGTGGAAGGCAGTGCCGGGCGAGTTACGCCACAGTTTGCCACTGGATTGTTGATGCCTGGGCTAACGTGTCTGCTGGCACTGTTGTCCGAGCTTTCGCTAAAGCCGGCATCATTTCGGAGGAGCCGCACGGTGCAGAAAGTGACTCTGACGGCGAGGAAGGTGGACCTGCTAGGTTGGGTTTAGCGCAGTTCGATTCCGAAACAGAGGATGAGGATTTCGATGGATTTGATTAAAGACTATTACCGGTATTTGATTGTTTTAGTATTTTTGTAACTAATACTTTAATAAAGCACAACCAAACTCAATTTTGCTCCCGATCTATTTTTAAATACGCACACTTGTGTGCTTGTGTGAGTGTGTTGTTGTACGGCGGACGTACGTAGTAGAGGATATTCATATAAAACCCGCGCCCTATCGTGAGGAGCGCCTTATGTGTGTGTCAAATACAGGAACGGCACACACAACTGAGACTGCGCCTTTTGGCACGGTGCGCCTTTTGGTCGTGAAAATACGGTATATGTATGTATGTATGTATGTATATATATATATATATATATATATATATATATATATATATATATATATATATATATGTATATATATATATATATATATATATATATATATATATATATATATATATATATATATACAGTAGACTAGGTGTAAGTCGGCAGCGTGTAACTCGCCACTTCGCCGAAGTCGGCAGCGTCAAAAAGTCCCGAATTTATCTCATGTTAAATCCCTTTGAATAAAGGGTCATCCCTCTGTAAGTCGTCATCTCTAAGTCGTCACTTCGTCTCAGTCGTCAGATGTTGTCCATTCCCACGTAATGGAAACCCAAGTAAACTACCACTCCTAACTCGTCACATGGAACTGCTGCCTCATGAGAATCCCGATTTCATGGAATCGTGATGCTCGCTCATTGGTGTACACTGCCAGTGATAGGATATTTATAACTACGTACACACGTTGATCGCACTGCAGGCAGGACAATGGCGACTAAGCGTAAGCTTACAACTAAAACCTACCAAGAAAAATACTACATTATCCAGTTTTGCGAGGCAAATCCACTGATGAAGAATACAGACAAAGCTGAGAAGTTGGACATCAAACGGCAGACATTGAACAATATCTTGAAGAATAAGGGCAAGATATTTGGACAAGTGGAGAAGATCGTGAGGCCGGTGGGAAGTGTGAAATGTGTGTCCTTTGAAGATGTCGATGACGCGCTCATCATCTGGTTTCGGCAAATGTCGGCTCAGCCAAATATTCGGTTTCGGCCGATTCAGCCGATTCGGCCGATACTGTCTTTCGGTGGAGGATTGCCCAGCCAACATCATGGAATACAATGACCGGTTTGAATCCTTTCTCATGCACCAGATGCCCAAGAGTTTGAGGCAGTCAAACATAATGGATTACTTCGCGAAGAAGTAAAGGATCGATCAAGCTGAGTGTTGAAGTCTGATCATGGTTTTATATTGGCTTGTTTTGTACATTACCGCACTCACTTACACATAGGCATTGAGTGGTAATCATCACCACGATGACTGTGTGTCATGTAATTTGTCACCATACCATCACCGATGGTATATGAGTTGTCTTACAGAGTTGTTCATTTTCTTTACTTTTGATAAACTCATTCATGAATTCCATCTTTGCTTGATCACTTTCCAACTCACCAACTCACCCCCACCTATGCCCCGAGGATTGTGTTTTCCTTTTGGTACAATAGCCGGTTCTCACACATATGTGTCCAGGCCACGTGCGACTTCATCCTTCACCCCACAGTCATCATAAATGTTCGCATACGCGTAAGTCGTCACATTTCTAAGTCGTCACTTTTTTCTCGGTCCCGATGGTGACGACTTACGCCTTGTCTACTGTATATATATATATATATATATATATATATATATATATATATATATATATATATATATATATATATATATATATAGATATATATATATATATATATATATAAATATATGCATACATACATATATATAAATATATATATACATATATACATAAATATATGCATACATACATATTGTTGCGGTATTCGCGCCCGCCGGCGTGCTGACAGCCACGTAACTCGAATCGCGGCACGTCGCCCACCGGACGGACAATCCAGTCGTGACCCTCTCGGACTAACGCCGGGAACCAGTCACGGGTGGACCTTTCGGTCTCACCGCGATCGAGCCAATCAGCCCCCGCGTGGGATAGGGTTGCTCGCCAAATTCGACCTACCTAAGTACCCACGCGGAGGGTAGACCGGGCGATCGCACCTCGCCGCAGGTCGACTTCGGACACGGGCCACTTAAGCGACCCGTTCCGTACTATCAGAATAACCGAGCGGTGTTATCGTCGACCTCGACGGTTCGATTAATTATCGGGCGTATTCAGCCCACTACCAACCCTTTACGTGAAGCAAGATGAGGATTCAATGGAGGAAAAGACGAAGCGAAGCGGGAAACAGTTCAACACAAAGCACATTTATTCGCGACGAACGGAAAGCACACATTCAATTCCACCAAAAGCACACAGAAAAGACACAATGCAATTTACACAAAAAGCAAATGTAAAAGCGAAAACACAATGCAGAGCTAATACCGACTACCGAGCACACGGCAACACTTATACAATTCTACTTCACAGACGGCGCCGACAACACATACCCAAAACCAAGGAAAGAATACCCTCAAGGATGAGGCGGGCCTGAGGCCGAGACCGGGTCGCGCCTACCCGTCTGGTGATGAGACGCGGAGCGGCGATGGCGCCTCAACTCCACGGGCCTCGCGGACAGTGTCTGGTAGGGGGTGGGAAAGGGGCCCCCTTGGTCGCACTATCTCAGCGCGGGGGGAAACAGGAGGGGGTTGCTGATGCTCGGGGTATAGAGGATTTTTATTATCCCGCGACGAGCGTCTCCACCTCGGCCAGGTCGCGCTGTCGGCCTCCCTGGGGTGCAGCTCCCGACGCGAGCACCCCCTCGTCTGGTGTCGCTGCCTTTCCACAGCTCCGTCCCCTCCGTTCCGACTCCAACGCACACGACGACCAGCTCCTTCCTGCCAACTCCACCGCCCGCGAAGTCTTGACTCTCTGTTTCCGACTCTCCCACTCTCCTACTCTCCGCCTCTGGACTCTCCTACTCTCCGCCTCTGGACTCTACTACTCTCCGCCTCTGGACTGACGAACACGGTCCTTTTATCAGCCCCGTAGCTTCGCCCTCTCCTCTTTGACCCCCTCCCTTCGACCTTTCACCTCGCTCCCCATTGGCCCGAGAAAAAGTGGGCGTGAAGGCTTTTTGATCCATAAATTTGCATATATCGATCGCCCTGGGGGCGGGGCCAATTCGCCCCTCGCTCACCGATTGGACGGCAAAAAGTGGGCGTGTGTCGTTTTTGATCCGTTTTTGAAGCACAAAATCCGTGATTTTGTACACGCTGTTCGGCGCGCGCCCTGCACGAGTCCAACACCGGTACCCACAGCGGGGCAAGAACGGTGGCGATGCGACGGTTGCGAGGTGTGACGGGAAGGTCGTGGCGGTTGTGGTGAAGCGGCGTTGTGGTTGGTGGTTGATGTTGTGGTTGTGGTGGTAATCATGGCAGTTGGTCCAAAATAAAGATAGCAAAAGAAAAACGGCTATCCTGAAGAGTCGCAGCATGCATAAATGACATGTATTCCCACTAGACAACGGGTTTGGGCCTAACTACACATGTACTTACCGAGATACCTCACCTAAGGGACCTGAATGGTGGTTTGCGAATTTGGTAACCACAACACTACCCCCTCCCCTTTTTACAGACTCGTCCCGAGTCGTCAAATTTTCGTGTGCCATCATGTGTAGTTTTCCCCTAGTACATTTTACCTACGGATCCCTGAGTGCGACATTCATGGTATTCGTGTCCCCAAAATAAATAACCTGAGGGCTGCGTAACTACCTAAACAAACTCACTCACACGGACGACTTAAATAAAATTGCCGGCGCTAAGACATACATGCCGGGGGGCGCACTCATATTTACAGTACATCTTAACCTTAACTTACAAATTTTACACTAAACCATGGCCCAGGATCATTGAACTCTGCAAAAGAAAAGCAGTTAGCAGGGAGCCAGGCTGCCCGCATGCAGTCTCTGGCTCAAAACAATGCAGGTGACAGGGAACGTGGCTGGCTGCTCACACGCAGTCCAAGGCCTTCCCTTTTGAACTGAACACAGTGAACCACAACGGTGCATGGGCTGCACAAACGCAGTCTCCGTGCCAGCTCAAGTGGCACACGCAATGAGCACAACGAATGGATGCATGAATGGATGGACGCAAAACACGGTGCACGGGCCGCCACTGCAGGCCCGTGTTGTAGCTGCCAACAGGGCAGTTCTTGCAGCTTGCAAACTGTTGCCTTGCGGATCCTGGCGCACATGGAAATGAACAGGGGGGGGGGCAAAGCAAAAATTGAACGGGGCTGGTGAACGTGGGCAGTGGGCATGGCATGGCAAAGGTGCAGGCAACACAGCCCGCAGAAGAAGGCCGCTGCAGGCAAACACAAGGCCGGCACAGGCCTTGAAGTACCACAGCTGCAGATGATCCACAAAAGAAGGCCGGCACAGGCCTTGAAGTACCAGAGCTGCAGATGATCCGGCCGGCACAGGCCTTGCAGCAACACAACAGCTGCCGACGATCCAGCCGGCACAGGCATTGAAGCAAAACACGGCCAGCCGATGGCACAGGCCTTGCAGCAAAACAACAGCTGCCGATGAAGTTGGCCAGCCTTTGCCGTTCAGTGGAGGTTGGTGGAGGGAGTGCGGTGGTGCTGGCCACTTGGAAGGCGGGCTCGGACCTACCTACCTGTCTCCCTCCCAACCTATCGCCTTTGCCTGTCACTGTACATACCCACTCCCTTAATTTGTCAAACCCCAATTTAGCCCCAACTTAATTTTTTTCTGTTGTTTTTATTTTTACTCCCCCACTATAAATCGTCCCCTAACCCCCTTTATCGTCCTTGTTCGGCTAACCTATCCTGTCACCTAGCCTACTCCCAACCCCTACGTTCCCTTCCCGGAGGGGAACAAGGGAGAGCTAACGTCCTGTGTCGAGGCCCAACGAAGCCTCAGAATGGCCTCCCCAGAGTTCGGCGATCTATAACCAAAGTGGGTCCAGCGGCCCACAACGACAGCGAGGGGATGGATGGTGCGGAGGGGTACACTTCCTAATCTACCCTATCCATTTAACTGTTAAACTACCCCGGGGCTTTCAACAAGCGCCTCTCGCTTAAAGTATTGGTTCTAACAACCCAGATTCCCGTCGCCTGTGTTGGTGTCCTCACAATTTCGGGCCTCGCCCCCCAATTTTCTCTCCATGCCCTCACACGGTCTCCTGGCTGGGACACGTGGCTCCCTTTGGCAGGCACGACCCTCTGCCGATTCTCCCGCTATGGCACCCCCGGGCACTACACTGCCTCCGAGCCTACCAGCTCCCTAACACCGGGGAGTGCCCCCCATGGCACCTCCCCTGAAACGCACACGTGGCAGGCTGGCTTCCCGGGCCCCTTTCCGAGGGTCACCCGTGCCCACAACACTGCCCACGCGGCTAATGGCGCCCCGGGCCCCCGCACCAAGCAGGCGCACCCGTGCCCACTACGCTATCCCGGCCCCCCATGGGCCCTTGGCCTACCGCGGCCGACTAGCCTGGTGCCCGGGGTACCCACTCAGCGATACTCACCTTTCGCAGCCACGCTCCCAAGCCCGTCAACAGGGCTCCTGCACCCCTCCAAATGGGTTTCGAGCCTACTTTCCCACCAACAACAAAACGACCTCCATTTTTCAATTTGACTAACCCAGCTAACTCACTTTACACTGACCCCGGGGTCCCTTGGGCGGGAGTCACTCCTCCCCCCAATCACTCATCGCACCATGCATTCCCCATTCGCTCCATACACACAGACCCGCTGGCCTCACTCACTCAACAAGCACATGCTTCCACTTCACTCACCAACTCTTCAACACACACACCACTGAACTCTGCCATCCTCCTAACTACATCCCCTAACTAACTCGTGCTCCCACGTCGTCCCTTAAACTACAGCACGTTCCTTTTAACACTACGTAGCTAAACTACATCCCCTCTACACATTCACTGTCAGTCACTGTCTCCAAATCATCTCATTTTATTTCCCAACCTAAAGCTCACTAAATCCCTCTAACTAATCCATTCCACGGGCCCCATGAGGACTTACCCCTGCCCCATGGAGCCGGTCTAGCTAAGCTAACCCTTCCCCCTAACTAGTTTTCATCCTGTGCCCAGGTAAGGGGGTCTTCCACCCCTTGCCCAGGAATCCTGTGCACCCGAAAGTGAGGCTTGTTTTTTCCTATTTTTTTTTTCTTTACATGCGCAGCACCAGCGCGGCAACTCAGAGCTCGCGCACTTTGCACCTGCCCGTGACGTCATGCAGCTGCACGTGTACCTCGTCCCTCCTTGGACGGTACCATCCGGCCGGGATACCCCTCCTGCCGGATTCCAACCACACGTGCAGCCATGACGTCACCGTGCGCATAAAAAAAAAACACAAGCCCCACGTCTCGAGGGGTTCCCCACGCGAACGCATGTGCTTTGCCCGTTGGAGCTTAACACACACGATCGCGTGGAGAACCCGTCCGGTCCAAATCCATTTACCTGCCTAAACTTTGTCCGTCCGCGGGATCGGCAAATCCACCGCGTGCGTTTCCGGACCGGGACTTCACTCTCGCAAGCGAGCACGTGGCGGTCTCGTGCGTTGCACAGCACGAACCGCGTGCTCACTGCTGGGCGAACCCGGCACGGTCCCCGAAACAACTACAGCCGCTACTCGGCTTTCTCTCCTCTGTCGCCGTCTCCGTCTCCATTCCACACACGCATACCTGCGTGTTACGACGCACACAGTCCACTCCATTAAACTCACACCGGGAGACGCGGCTGCGTGCTCCCGCATGCCAACCGACATCTCCCTCACATACCGCTCTCTCACACACACGGTCTCCCTTGCACACAGCGACCTTGCACACGGCCGTTCACTCACGCGTGCGGGGGCACTCACCCGCGGTGCCTCACTCATACTGGCCGTTTCATCCACACACACGGCCTCACTCACACACGGTGCCTCATCCACACACGGCGCCTCACCCACACACGCGGGGGCACTAACCCGCGGTGCCTCACTCATACAGGCCGTTTCACTCACACCCACGGCCTCTTCCACACACGGTGCCTCATCCACACACGGCGTGCTGGGAAGCACGTACTCTGGCTCCATCGCCACCACACCACTCACACACGGGGTCGCTTCCACACACGGGGACGCACTCACACCTTGCACCACACACACAGGGACAACCACACTGGGGATTCGAGTCCCCACAAGGGTCTCCGGGGCCTCTATACCCCCCAAGCTCTCCGTGCACCCGTCCACAGCACCCGTCCCCTCAACCTCGCAAAACACGACCGAACTCACCTGGTCGTGACTCGCCTCAAGGGGGCAGACTCCCTCCCCTCGTTCCTGGAGGAGGTCATCCAGCTGCTCGCACCGGGTCCCAACACGCTCCGCGAGCTCACCCCCATTGTCCTCCACTACCTCCGTGTGTGTGTGCGCGTCACTTATCCCGTCTTCATCGTGTTTATTGGTCTCTGCTTCTTTCTGGCGTCTTTCCCTTATCTTTATGTAGGTCAACCTTGCTTTCTCTTTAAGTCGCTCCCGTCCTTCCCTGTTTTTCACTCCTTGCTCTTTCACGATCTCCGCGTACCTCATCCTTGCTTTCCGTATTAATTGTTCTTTTCTCTCCCTCGCAATTACTTTCACCTCGTCTCTTGTCTCCCGAATTACTTTTTCCTTACCCGCCTCCACCGCGGGCCTGTCAGCCGTTGCACTCCCTTCCAGCTCGTTCGTTCCGACACGTGGAGTCGCCATTTTAAGTTCCCTGCTCACGGCCTTCATGCCCGCCTGCAGGCATCGGCCCATGTTCTGCGTCTCACCCCGTAGTTCTTTCATTTCTTTTTTTATTTGCTGTGTATTCGCATCCATCGTCGTTTTCACTTCATTTGTATTTGTATCCATCTTTTCATCCATTTTTTGTGTATTCGCATCCATCTTTTCGTTCATGCCTTTCATTTCGTTTTTCATATTCGCATCCATTTTTTCGATCATTGCCGCCAGCATGGCGCATAGCTGGGCCATGTCGGATGCACTCAGCTGAGCCGTTTCGGCAAGGGTTGGGGAAGGGTTTTGGTGGAGAGGGGGGGGAGGTGTCATACACTGCGGCCGCTGCCGCACCCATTTCGGGCTCTGGGTTCAGTTGGGCGAGTCCGTGTTCCTGCACAATCAACATTTCCTGCTCGGGGATTCCATCCTGGACCATGGATTCTACATTACGACACATATACATTTCTAATACCACCGGCTCCCGCTCGCCTTGAGATGCCATCTTGCTTCTCGTGAAGGGTTAATTTGCTCGCTCGTAATTTGGAGGGAATCGGGGGTCGCCCCTCTCACCCCTGGACCGATTCCCGTGAATTTAGCTGGAGACAGGAGAGCCCGTTTTCCTGTTCTCCGATACCAGTGCCGTGAGGAGGGCGATGGATTTGTATCGCACGACCTGACACCAGTGTTGCGGTATTCGCGCCCGCCGGCGTGCTGACGGCCACGTAACTCGAATCGCGGCACGTCGCCCACCGGACGGACAATCCAGTCGTGACCCTCTCGGACTAACGCCGGGAACCAGTCACGGGTGGACCTTTCGGTCTCACCGCGATCGAGCCAATCAGCCCCCGCGTGGGATAGGGTTGCTCGCCAAATTCGACCTACCTAAGTACCCACGCGGAGGGTAGACCGGGCGATCGCACCTCGCCGCAGGTCGACTTCGGACACGGGCCACTTAAGCGACCCGTTCCGTACTATCAGAATAACCGAGCGGTGTTATCGTCGACCTCGACGGTTCGATTAATTATCGGGCGTATTCAGCCCACTACCAACCCTTTACGTGAAGCAAGATGAGGATTCAATGGAGGAAAAGACGAAGCGAAGCGGGAGAACAGTTCAACAATAAAGCACATTTATTCTCGGCACACGGGAAGCACACAAATACAATTCCACCAAATGCACACAAAAAAGAAAACACACTTCCATTTACACAAAAAGCAAATATAAAAGCGAAAACAATGCAGAGCTAATACCGACTACCGAGCACACGGCAACACTTATACAATTCTACTTCACAGACGGCGCCGACAACACATACCCAAAACCAAGGAAAGAATACCCTCAAGGATGAGGCGGGCCTGAGGCCGAGACCGGGTCGCGCCTACCCGTCTGGTGATGAGACGCGGAGTGGCGATGGCGCCTCAACTCCGCGGGCCTCGCGGACAGTGTCTGGTAGGGGGTGGGAAAGGGGCCCCCTTGGTCGCACTATCTCAGCGCGGGGGGAAACAGGAGGGGGTTGCTGATGCTCGGGGTATAGAGGATTTTTATTATCCCGCGACGAGCGTCTCCACCTCGGCCAGGTCGCGCTGTCGGCCTCCCTGGGGTGCAGCTCCCAACGCGAGCACCCCCTCGTCTGGTGTCGCTGCCTTTCCACAGCTCCGTCCCCTCCGTTCCGACTCCAACGCACACGACGACCAGCTCCTTCCTGCCAACTCCACCGCCCGCGAAGTCTTGACTCTCTGTTTCCGACTCTCCCACTCTCCTACTCTCCTACTCTCCTACTCTCCTACTCTCCGCCTCTGGACTCTCCTACTCTCCGCCTCTGGACTCTCCTACTCTCCGCCTCTGGACTCTCCTACTCTCCGCCTCTGGACTCTCCTACTCTCCGCCTCTGGACTCTCCTACTCTCCGCCTCTGGACTCTCCTACTCTCCGCCTCTGGACTCTCCTACTCTCCGCCTCTGGACTCTACTACTCTCCGCCTCTGGACTGACGAACACGGTCCTTTTATCAGCCCCGTAGCTTCGCCCTCTCCTCTTTGACCCCCTCCCTTCGACCTTTCACCTCGCTCCCCATTGGCCCGAGAAAAAGTGGGCGTGAAGGCTTTTTGATCCATAAATTTGCATATATCGATCGCCCTGGGGGCGGGGCCAATTCGCCCCTCGCTCACCGATTGGACGGCAAAAAGTGGGCGTGTGTCGTTTTTGATCCGTTTTTGAAGCACAAAATCCGTGATTTTGTACACGCTGTTCGGCGCGCGCCCTGCACGAGTCCAACACCGGTACCCACAGCGGGGCAAGAACGGTGGCGATGCGACGGTTGCGAGGTGTGACGGGAAGGTCGTGGCGGTTGTGGTGAAGCGGCGTTGTGGTTGGTGGTTGATGTTGTGGTTGTGGTGGTAATCATGGCGGTTGGTCCAAAATCAAGATAGCAAAAGAAAAACGGCTATCCTGA
>NC_140962.1:68154428-68161928 GCF_056783735.1 Eptatretus burgeri
AGCGAGGAGAGTGTGTTGAGAAGGTGGATGGAGTACTTTGAGGAGCTGATGAATGAAGAAAATGAGAGAGAGAAGGTTGGAAGAGGTGGAGATAGTGAATCTGGAAGTGGGGTGGATCAGTAAGGATGAAGTGAGGACTGCTATGAAGAAGATGAAAAGCGGAAAGGCAGTTGGCCCAGATGGTATACCAGTGGAGGCATGGAAGTGCTCAGGAGAGATGGCAGTGGGGTTGTAAACCATATTGTTTAATAAAGTCTTGGAAAGTGAGAGGATACCGGAGGAGTGGAGATTAAGTGTACTGGTTCCGATTTTCAAGAATAAGGGTGATGTGCAGAGCTGTGGAAATTACAGAGGGATAAAGTTGTTAAGCCACACCATGAAGTTGTAGGAAAGAGTAGTGGAAGCTCGGTTGAGAGGAGAGGTGACGATCTGTGAGCAGCAATATGGGTTTATGCCAGGAAAGAGCACCACTGACGCAATGTTTGCTTTGAGAATGTTGATGGAGACGAATAGGGAAAGCCAGAAGGAGTTACATTGTGTGTTTGTGGATTTAGAGAAAGCTTATGATAGGGTGCCAAGAGAGGAGTTGTGGCATTGTATGAGGAAGTCTGGAGTGGTGGAGAAGTATGTGAGGATCGTGCAGGATATGTATGAGGACAGTGTGACAGCGGTGAGGTGTGCGGTAGGAATGACGGACCGGTTTAAGGTAAAAGTGGGATTGCACCAAGGATCGACTCTGAGCCCTTTCCTGTTTGCAATGGTGATGGACAGGTTGACGGACGAGATCAGACTGGAGTCTCCATGGACCATGATGTTCGCGGATGACATCATGATCTGTCGGGAGAGTAGGGAGCAGGCTGAGGCGAGCCTTGAGAGGTGGAGGTACGCACTGGAGAGAAGGGGAATGATAGTCAGTCGGAGTAAGATGGAGTACATGTGCGTAAATGAGAGGGAGGGTGGTGGTATGGTGCGGTTGCAAGGAGTTGAGGTAGGGAAGGTGGATGGGTTTAAATACTTGGGAGCAACTGTCCAAAGTAACGGAGAGTGTGGGAGAGAAGTGAAAAAGAGAGTGCAGGCAGGATGGAGTGGTTGGAGAAGAGTTGCAGGAGTGATTTGTGACAGAAGGGTAGCTGCAAGAGTGAATGGGAAAGTATATAAGATGGTAGTGAGACCAGCTATGTTGTATGGTTTGGAGGTGGTGGCACTAACAAAAATACAGGAAGCGGAGCTGGAGGTGGCAGAGTTAAAGATGCTGCGATTCTCGTTGGGAGTGACGAGGATGGATAGGATAAGAAATGAGTATATTTGAGGGACAGCGCAGGTAGGACGGTTTGGAGACAAAGTGAGAGAGGCGAGATTGAGATGGTTTGGACATGTGCTCAGGAGGGAAGCGGAGTATATCGGGAGAAGGATGTTGAAGATGGAGCCGCCAGGCAGAAGAGGAAGGCCAAAGAAGAGGTTCATGGATACGGTGAGAGCGGACATACGGGTGGTTGGAGTGTCAATGGAAGGTGTGGAGGATAGAGCGAAATGGAGTCAATGGAAGGTGTGGAGGATAGAGCGAAATTGATCCGCTGTGGCGACCCCTAACATGAGCTAGCCGAAAGAAGAAGAAGAAGATATGTATATATATATATATATATATATATATATATATATATATATATATATATATATATATATATATATATATATATATATATATATATATATATATATATATATATATATATATATATATATATATATATATATATATATATATATATATATATATATATATATATATATATATATATATATATATATATATATATATATATATATATATATATATATATATATATATATATATATATATATATATATATATACATATATATATATATATATATATATATATATATATATATATATATATATATATATATATATATATATATATATATATATATATATATATATATATATATATATATATATATATATATATATATATATATATATATATATATATATATATATATATATATATATATATATATATATATATACATATATATATATATATATATACATATATATATATATATATATATATATACATATATATATATATATATATATACATATATATATATATATATATATATATATATACATATATATATACATATATATATATATATATATATATATATATATATACATATATATATATATATACATATATATATATATATATATATATATATATATATATATATATATATATATATATATATATATATATATATATATATATATATATATATATATATATATATATATATATATATATATATATATATATATATATATATATATATATATATATATATATATATATATATATATATATATATATATATATATATATATATATATATATATATATAGTCATACGCCACTTAGGCCTAAGTCACATTTGCTCTCCGGTGAGGATACGGCGGCCGTACGCCCTCTGAATTGACAGAAACGTGCGGCGGCCGCAGAGTTTCTGAGGTGGCCTCAGGGTGGCCCTGCGCCGTATGGCTGTATTTTACAAGCCATAAGGTCGCCGTGGAATTATAACGCGGAGTTATAACTTTTTCATTTCTACCTTCGCCGTAGCAATTCGACAAGCCGAAAAAAAAACTGGTAAAAAAAAAAAAAAATTCACCCATTCGTTCCCATCCGTCTGGCCGCACGTTCGCCTTCGGGCCCCCTGCGGTCCCCCTGCAGTCGCCTTGTGGGCACCTTGCATCTGCCTTGAAAATTCTATGGCCACCGCAGGAACGCCCTCAGGTCACCATGCGACATCAAATCAAAGACCGTTCGGCAACCCCACCTTTTCGGTCTCCACAATTTATAAATACCCCGTGCAGCTCCACGAAAAATAAAAACATATGTGACTGCTACATTGTGTGACCGTGGAAATACTGCGGCCGCCGTGGCAAATGTGACCTAGGCCTTACCGACGGGGATACGTTCTGTGAAATGCGTCGTAAAGCAATGTCATTATTGTGCGAACATCATCGAGGGTACTTACACAAACCTCGATGGTATAGCCTACTGCACACCTTGGCTATATGGTATAGCCTATTGCTCCTCGGCTACAAACCTGTACAGCATTTTACTGTACTGAATAATGTAAGCAATTGTAACACACATCCAAGATCGAGAGAAGACACGTTAGTTGTACCTTTGTGCTGTTCATGACGGCCATGTGTGTTCGCGGCTGCTTAGAATCTCCTCTCGCATCGATTGTAAAAAGGTGAATAAATGGCGTTTGGATTTTATAAATAATCATTGCATCGATGTTATAATTTACAAATGAAGAAACGAGCACCTGTCAGTTGTGTGATATATTTTCGGAACAGCGCAAATGTTTTAACAACATAAAAAGCTTTATTAAAAATTAATTTGTGTTTTAATTTCTGCTGTAACAACAATTTATTCACGGAATTCTTTAACTTAAAGGTACTTGACTTGCTTGAAGGTAAATATGCAAAAAACGGGTCAAATAGTGCAAAAATAGGGGTGTTTTAGGATGTTAGGTCATCGAACATTGGGTCAGTTTGAAGGCTGATTTACTTGAATCCCAATGTGGCGCGACCCCGCTTTTTTCACGATGACATTTTATAAACCTCAATGATCATGTTATAATGGGGCCACACAAGTTGTTTTATTGTCATTATCAAGTATTATCTACTGTACATAATTGAATGTGCAACACTGTACTTTTATACGACTGGTCGCGCTCCGACAGCTCTGACATCATTAGGCGAAAGGAATTTTTAGTTCCATTATAATATTGTGGGACCACCGTCATATCGGCGGTCCGTCGTTGACCGAAACGTCGGAAGGCGGCACATGACTGTATATATTTATATATATATATATATATATATATATATATATATATATATATATATATATATATATATATATATATATATTGTTATGAATTCTGGCCCACCAGGGGTGCGAGCGATTGCGTAACTCCAATCGCAACCGCGTCGCCCACCGGACGGACAATTCAGTCATGACCCTCCTGGAACTACCACCAGGAGCCAGTCACGGGTGGGGGTTTAACCTCATCATGATCGTGCCAATTGGACACCCGCGCAGGATAGGGTTGCTCGCCAAATTCGACCTACCTAAGTACCTGCACGAGTAGTCGACCGGGCATTCGTACCTCACCTCCAGGTCGGCCTTGGACACGAACCGCTTAAGCGGTCCGTTCCGTGCAACAGTGATAACCGAGCGGTGTTATTGCCGACCCCGACGGATCAGATTCTCTTCTTTACCCGGGTGTTTAAAACCCTTTCCCAATTTATTCCTCGATTCAAGATGGCACTTTCAAAAGCGAAAAAGACGACTAACGGGACACATTTCACACGAGGACATTTATTATAACACACACGTATTCAAAAGCAAGGCAGTCATGCAATGTACAAGAAACAAATAGAAAGCATTACCACCGAATACGAGCAATGTACAGTCACTTACACAGGTCTACTTATCGGGACACGGCGCCACAGCAGTCATACAAAAGCAAAGAAAAACCCTCTCATAGGCAATGGGGTAGACCGAGTTCGTAAACGTTTATGGTCGTGGGCCGTGTATGACAGAAGAGGCCCGCGAGACCGAAGGGTCTTACCCGCGCCCTCGTGGCGCGACGGTGGGCAGGTAGCGGCGTCGACTCGCCACGGCCTTGCGTAGCCGCGCCTGTCCTCGGGTCCCTGGCGTGGTCAGCGAGCTCTCTCCGGCGTTGCTGCTGGTGCTTCCACGATCCACAGCCGAGCAAGAAAGGACTGGAGGGCAGAAGGGGCTTCAAGACCAGAGAGAGAGAGAGAGAGAGAGAGAGAGAGAGAGAGAGAGAGAGAGAGAGAGAGAGAGAGAGAGAGAGAGGTGTCGACGACCCAAACAGAGAGCTCATGGACCAGAGAGAAAATGACGTCAACGACCCAGACAGAGAGCGACCACTACCTCCAGACCTCCAGACCCACAGCCCCCTCCCTCAACCTCTCATTCCGCGTGCCCTTTTATCTTGAAGGCGCATCGCCCCTCCCTTCGCGGGGCGCGGGGGAGGAAAATTCCAGTAGAGATCGGACCGGCTCTTTTGTTTTAAGAACTGCCTCTCCGCGCGCATCTCTTCCGCATGTGCTTTTCGTTGGGGGGGGGGAGGGGTGAGGCCGTCGTCCGTTCTCGACCGACGAATGTCAGGCTTCTCACAACCCTGCTGAGGTGTCAACCTGGTGGTGGTTGAGGCGGCGTGGTTGGTGGTTGTTGTAATGGTGGCATGGTTGGCGTTTGTTGTAATGGTGGCGTGGTTGGTGTTGTGGTTAAGGTGGTTGTTGTGTGGTTGATCCAAAATAACGATAGATAACGAAAAACGACTATCTCAAAGAGTCGCAGCCCGATGAACACGAAGAATGTCTTTAAAACAACGGTGGGGAACTATCTGAACATTCACTTACCGGCATAGCTCATCTAAGGACCCTTTATGGTGTATTGCGAATTTCCACAGCCATAACAACATATATATATATATATATATGTATATATGTATATATATATATATATATATATATATATATATATATATGTATATATATGTATGTATATATATATATATATATATATATATATATATATATATATATATATATATCTTCTTCTTCTTCTTTCGGCTTGCTCCCGTTAGAGTCGCCACAGCGGACCAACCGTCTCCATTTCGCTCTATCCTCCACATCTTCCATTGACACTCCAACCACCTGCATGTCCGCCCTCACCGCATCCATGAACCTCTTCTTTGGCCTTCCTCTTCTCCTCCTGCCTGGCGGCTCCATCTTCAACATCCTTCTCCCGATATACTCCGTTTCCCTCCTGTGCACATGTCCAAACCATCTCAATCTCGCCTCTCTCTTTGTCTCCAAACCGTCCTACCTGCGCTGTCCCTCTAATATACTCATTCCTTATCCTGTCCATCCTCGTCACTCCCAACCAGAATCGCAGCATCTTTAACTCTGCCACCTCCAGCTCTGCTTCCTGTCTTTTTGTTAGTGTCACCGCCTCCAAACCAGACAACATAGCTGGTCTCACTACCGTCTTGTATACTTTCCCCTTCACTCTTGCAGCTACCCTTCTGTCACAAATCACTCCTGCAACTCTTCTCCACCCACTCCATCCTGCCTGCACTCTCTTTTTCACTTCTCTCCCACACTCTCCGTTACTTTGGACAGTTGATCCCAAGTATTTAAACCAATCCACCTTCCCCACCTCAACTCCTTGCAACCGCACCATACCACCACCCTCCCTCTCGTTTACGCACATGTACTCCGTCTTACTCCTACTGACTAACATTCCCCTTCTCTCCAGTGCGTACCTCCACCTCTCAAGGCTCGATTCAGCCTGCTCCCTACTCTCCCTACAGATCATGATGTCATCCGCGAACATCATAGTCCATGGAGACTCCAGTCTGATCTCGTCCGTCAACCTGTCCATCACCATTGCAAACAGGAAAGGGCTCAGAGTCGATCCTTGGTGCAATCCCACTTTTACCTTAAACCGGTCCGTCATTCCTACCGCACACCTCACCGCTGTCACACTGTCCTCATACATATCCTGCACGATCCTCACATACTTCACCAACACTCCTGACTTCCTCATACAATACCACAACTCCTCTCTTGGCACCCTATCATAAGCTTTCTCTAAATCCACAAACACACAATGTAACTCTTTCTGGCCTTCCCTATACTTCTCCATCAACATTCTTAAAGCAAACATCGCATCAGTGGTGCTCTTTCCTGGCATAAACCCATATTGCTGCTCACAGATCGTCACCTCTCCTCTCAACCGAGCTTCACTACTCTTTCCCACAACTTCATGGTGTGGCTTAACAACTTTATCCCTCTGTAATTTCCACAGCTCTGCACATCACCCTTATTCTTGAAAATCGGAACCAGTACACTTAATCTCCACTCCTCCGGCATCCTCTCACTTTCCAAGACTTTATTAAACAATCTGGTTAACAACCCCACTGCCATCTCTCCGAAGCACTTCCATGCCTCCACTGGTATACCATCTGGGCCAACCGCCTTTCCACTTTTCATCTTCTTCATAGCAGTCCTCACTTCATCCTTACTGATCCACCCCACTTCCAGATTCACTATCTCCACCTCTTCCAACCTTCTCTCTCTCTCATTTTCTTCATTCATCAGCTCCTCAAAGTACTCCATCCACCTTCTCAACACACTCTCCTCCCTCGTCAGCACATTCCCATTTGCGTCCTTTATCACCCGAACCTGCAGCACATCCTTCCCAGCTCGGTCCCTCTGTCTTGCCAATCGGTATAAATCCTTTTCCCCTTCTTTTGTATCCAACTTCTCATACAGCTCGTCATATGCCTTTTCCTTGGCCTTTGCCACCTCTCTTTTTGCTTTTCGACGCCACTCCTTGTACTCCTGCCGA
>NC_140962.1:68166928-68211928 GCF_056783735.1 Eptatretus burgeri
GGGGGAGCGATAAGGATGGTGCATAGAGGAGGTGGGTGGAGAGAGAGTGAGGAGGAAGTAAGAAGGGGGTGAGGAAGCAAAGAAGGGGAGTGAGGAAGGGTCAAGAGCAGGGAAGAGAAGGAGAGTGAAGAAAGGGGAGGCAGGGAGAGCGACGCCTCGGCACATGTCATTAAACACTCCGGGAGAAGGGGATTCAAGGAGGGGGATGGGAGCGAGATAGAGGGGAGAGAGAGAGAGAGGGGGGAGAGAGAGAGAGAGAGAGAGAGAGGGGGAGAGAGAGTAGGGAGTGGGAGCAAGGTGGGTGGGAGAGCGAGGAGGGTGGCTAGGAAAGGGTGGAAAAAGGGAGAGGGGAAGTCAAAGATAATGTTTTGTTATGCTTTATCAACACACACACACACACACACACACACACACACACACACACACACACACACACACACACACACACACACACACACACACACACACACACGCACACATATACACTTCCAGGTATTTACATCATAGATGCGTTCCTGGAAAACATCATTTATAATCCCATTGATTTTTAAGATGTATTAAAGGAGAAAAGCATTCCTGACAGAAAAAAACAATTGAGTGAAATTTTTCCAAGTTCCTTTACTCCCCCTCATCCATTGCTTCACTCACACTGATCCTCCTGTTATGTTAGCCGTTTGTTTTTTTTCTTTTAATTCTATCTCTAATTTAATTTATTTTGTCTTCCAAACTCCGGAGATTCCCCACAGAGAACCCAGGCATGGCCCCCTTTGCAACGATACCGCTGGTTAATTATTTTTGTTGCACTGAATTAAGTTATTTCCGTTGCATGCAATGAAACCAGCTCAATGAAGATGGTTAATTTTGGCACCTTCCTAAATCTTTGGTTCACTAAATAAAGTTCTCCAAACAGTAGAAAAAGTTGAGTTTAATGCTTTGAAAATTTCACATTTTCTTGTGTATATATGGAGAAGGACCATAGCTTTGCTTGCTTCAAGTAAATAGGTATATCGATTACCAATTTCCATCAATAAAACTATGCACCTGGAAACGCCAAAACAATGTCCGAATTGGACAAATGAACACTTTTCTAGCATCGAAACTGCTGCTGATTTCAAATCTGGAGATTAAATGATGTAATTAGGCTTAGTTTAAGAGATTCTCGAGGTTATCACATGGGAGGAAATGAAATAAGTTCACGAACGCTGACGTCTCCGGGCATTTATAAGCATTGCAATGTACCCAGTGATCCATAGTTATGATGAACAGGCATTTGATAATACGAGTGAGGAAAGTGGAAAAAAAAAACTATCGTTAAGAAGTCGTTGCGGCCTGTTCCAAGTCAAGGCATGGTTGAGCAGGCCAAAAAATATGGCGGCTTCAAACTTTAGCAACGTTACCCAGGAAACGCCTTAAGACCCCATAGAGTGGTGACTGAGGATGCACCTGCTAAAGGAAATAATTGAATAAGACCGTTAATTATCTTCAAAAGGGGTGTTTTAATTAACCCAAACATCCAATTTTCACTCTTGCACTTCCTTGGAGTTGCCTTTGTATGCACACTTTATGGTTTTGGAGTTACGGAGGAGAAACACGCACGCACGCTTGCACGCATGCACACACACACACGCACACACATACACTTCCAGGTATTTACATCATAGATGCGTTCCTGGAAAACATCATTTATAATCCCATTGATTTTTAAGATGTATTAAAGGGGAAAAGCATTCCTGACAGAAAAAGCAATTGAGTGAAATTTTTCGAAGTTCCTTTACTCCCCCTCATCCATTGCTTCACTCACACTGATCCTCCTGTAATGTTAGCCGTTTGTTTGTTCTTTTAATTCGATCTTTAATTTTATTTATTTTGTCTTCCTAACTCCGGAGATTCCCCACAAAGAACCCAGGCATGGACGCCTTTGCAACGATACCGCTGGTTAATTGTTTTTGTTACACTGAATTAAGTTATTTCCGTTGCATGCAATGAAACCAGCTCAATGAAGATGGTTAATTTTGGCACGTTCCTAAATCTTTGGTTCACTTAATAAAGTTCTCCAAACAGAAGAAAAAGTTGAGTTTAATGCTTTGAAAATTTCACATTTTATCGTGTATATATGGAGGAGGACCATAGCCTTGCTTGCTTAAAGTAAATAGGTATATAGATTACCAATTGCCATCAATAAAACTATGCACCTGGAAACGCAAAAACAATGTCCGAATTGGACAAATGAACACTTTTCTAGCATCGGTGCTGCTGCTGATTTCAAATCTGGAGATGAAATTATGTAATTCGGCTTAGTTTAAGAGATTCTTGAGGTTATCACATGGGAGGAAATGAAATAAATTCATGAACACTGACGTCTCCGGGCATTTATAAGCATTGCAATGTACCCAGTGATCCATAGTTATGATGAACAGGCATTTGATAATACGAGTGAGGAAAGTGGGGAAAAAAAACTTTATCGTTAAGAAATCGTTGTGGCCTGTTCCAAGTCATGGCATGGTTGAGCAGGCCAAAAAAACTTGGCGGCTTCAAACCCCAGCAACGTTACCCAGGAAATGCCTAAAGACCCCATAGAGAGTGGTGACTGAGGATGCGCCTGATAAAGGAAATAATTAAATAAGACCGTTAATTATCTTCAAAAGGGGTGTTTTAATTAACCCAAACATCCAATTTTCACTCTTGCACTTCCTTGGAGTTGCCTTTGTATGCACAGCTTCTTATGGTTTTGGAGTTACGGAGGCACACACACACACACACACACACACACACACACACACACACACACACACACACACACACACACACACACACACACACACCACGCACGTTGACATTTATTAGTTTCGAGATGTGTATATATATATATATATATATATATATATATATATATATATATATATATATATATATATATATATATATATATATATATATATATATATATATATATATATATATATTGTCGCGAATTCGCGCCCGCCGGCGTGCTGACGGCCACGTAACTCGGATCGCGGCACATCGCCCACCAGCCGGACAATTCAGTCATGACCCTCCAGGAACTATCGCCCGGAGCCAGTCACGGGTGGGCCTTTCGACCTCACCACAATCGTGCCAATCGGCCACCCGCGTAGGATAGGGTTGTTCGCCAAACTCGACCTATCTAAGTACCCATGCGGATGGTAAACCGGGCGATCGTACCTCGCCGCAGGTCGACTCTGGACACGAGCCGCTTGGGCGGCCCGTTCCGTACTATCGGGATAACCGAGCGGTGTTATCGTCGACCTCGACGGTTCAGATTATTTACCGGGCGTTTTGCACCCACTACGAACCCTTTACGTGAAGCAGGATGGAGAGTCAATGGAGAAAAGACGAAGCGAAACGGGAAAACAGTTCACACAATGCACATTAATTTCCCGGCACATGGAGAGCACGTATATACAGCCATACAGTCAAAATGCACATAGAGCAATTAAAACAAAAAAGCAACAACGACGCAGAGTTAATACCGACTACGCGCACACATGGCAACACTTATACAGCTTTACTTTACAGACGGGCGCCAACACACATTTACACAAAAGCAAAGAAAAGAAGCCACCCTCATAGACAAGGGGGCAGACAGGCTTGTAGGCCAAATATGCGCGTGACCTGGAGGAGCGGCCAGGTCCGCGAGACCGGGGGGGTCCTACCCGCGTCCTCGTGACGCGTTGGCGGGCGAGCCGCAAATGTGGCCGCGCGGCTGTGCCCCGACTCCGTGCTCCTTGGCGGGTTTTGTTGGCACCACGTGTGGGGGGGGGGAACGGGGCCCCCTTTTGCACTATCTCAGCACAGGGGAAAGGGATAATGTTGATGCCCTGGGGGAGGGGAATAGCTGGCTGGCTTGGGTCCCGCGACGAGACGAGCGATCCCACACCGCAACCTCGTCGCCGACCGCCGTCCTTCTGGCCTTGGACCCGAGCTCACTTGCCTGCAATTCCACCGCTCTCACTCAGCCGACTCTCTCTGCAACTCTTCTCCGTTCCACACTCTCCTCAGCTGACCCTCTTTAGTTCCGCACTCTCCTCGCGACTCCACCGACTGACTTGACAATCCTACTCTGCACTTTGCGCTCGCCTTTTTATAGGCAGGCAGGAGAAGCCAGTATGCAAATATTCGGATCAGAATGACCTCGGGGGCGGAGCCACGCTCGCCCATTGGTCGGAGGAAACGGGGGCGTGAACCTCCCCTGATCCTAGAATTTGCATATATCGACTTCACACACACGCGCCTGGAGGCGGGGCCAAGCCGCCCCGCGTTCGCTAATTGGACGGAGGAAAAGTGGGCGTGAAGCGTTTTGATCCGAGTTTTACCCTCGGAAAGGCCGCCATTTGCGCTCGTGGCGTGGTGCGTTCGGCACCAATCGCTGAACGGGCCTGAGACAGCCCGACGTTCAGCGTCCACAGGTGGTGCGGGAATGGCCGTAGAAGGAGAGGTGAAGGTGGTGGAGGGATTTCGGTGGTGGTTTGATGGTTATGGTGCCGTTTGGGAATGGCGGTGATACGATGATGTGGGAGCGTAGATGGTGGCGGTGGCGTGGTTGTTGTGTGATGGCGGTTGAGACGTGGTTGGTTCAAAATAAAGACTGAACAGAAAAACGCCGAACTCAAAGGATCGCAGCCCGAATGGATAACATAAATTCCCTCTATACAACGGGTTTGGGCTAACTACACATGTACTTAGAGATATCTAACCTACGGGCCCTTCATGGTGCAATGCGAATTTCCACAGCCGTAACAATATATATATATATATATATATATATATATATATATATATATATATATATATATATATATATATATATATATATATATATATATATGACCGTTTTTACAGCCATTTTTCCCTGCTGTGCAGGGGTTTGGCTTTTTCTTGAGGCAATGTTTTATGGCCGGATGCCCTTCCTGACGCCAACCCTGGTCGCCTCTTACGACACACAGGGATATGGTACACCTATTCTAACCGGGGCATACACCGGGACCAATACACTGGCACTCATTTCGCCGACCTCGGAAGGATGACAGGCTGAGTCAACCCCCTGGTGTTAATTCAGCAGCCAACGGGGCTTGAACTCAGGACCCTAGGATCGCAAGCCGCCACCCTAACCACTAAGCCAACACCAGGCTTATATATATATATATATATATATATATATATATATATATATATATATATATATATATATATATATATATATATATATATATATATATATATACAGTAGACGAGGTGTAAGTCGGCAGCATGTAACTCGTCACTTCGCCTAAGTCGGCAGCGTCAAAAAGTCCCAAATTTATCTCATGTTAAATCCCTTTGAATAAAGGGTCATCCCTCTGTAAGTCGTCATCTCTAAGTCGTCACTTTGTCTAAGTCATCAGATGTTGTCCAGTCCCACGTAATGGAAACTCAAGTAAATTACCACTCCTAACTCGTCACACGGAACTGCTGCCTCATGAGAAGCCCGATTTCATGGAATCGTGATACTCGCTCATTGGTGTACACTGCCAGTGATAGGCTATTTATAACTGCGTACACACGTTGATCGCACTGCAGGCAGAACAATGGCGACTAAGCGTATGCTTACAACTAAAACCGACCAAGAAAAATACGACATTATCCAGTTTTGCGAGGCAAATCCACTGATGAAGAAAACAGACATAGCTGAGAAGTTGGACATCAAACGGCAGACATTGAACGATATCTTGAAGAATAAGGGCAAGATATTTGGACAAGTGGAGAAGATCGTGAGGCCGGTGGGAAGTGTGAAATGCGTGAAATGTGTGTCCTTTGAAGATGTCGATGACGCGCTCATCATCTGGTTTTGGCAAATGTCGGCTCAGCCAAATATTCGGTTTCGGCCGATTCGGCCAAATATTCGGCCGATACTGTCTTTCAGTGGAGGCTTTCCCAGCCAACATCATGGAATACAATGACCGGTTTGAATCCTTTCTCATGCACCAGATGCCCAAGAGTTTGAGGCAGTCAAACATAACGGATTACTTCGCGAAGAAGTAAGGGATCGATCGAGCTTAGTGTTGAAGTCCGATCATGGTTTTATATTGGCTTGTTTTGTACATTACCGCACTCACTTACACATAGGCATTGAGTGGTAATCATCACCACGATGACTGTGTGTCATGTAATTTGTCACCATACCATCACCGATGGTATACGAGTTGTCTTTCAGAGTTGTTCATTTTCTTTACTTTTGATAAACTGATTCATGAATTCCATCTTTGCTTGATCACTTTCTAACTCACCAACTCACCCCCACCTATGCCCCGAGGATTGTGTTTTCCTTTTGGTACAATAGCCGGCTCTCACACATACGTATCCAGGCCACGCGCGACTTCATCCTTCACCCCACAGTCATCATGAATGTTCGCATATGCGCAAGTCGTCACATTTCTAAGTCGGCACTTTTTTTCTCGGTCCCGACTTACGCCTAGTCTACTGTATATATATATATATATATACACACACACACACACACACAAACACATGCACTCAATTAATGTGCTTCTGTCATGTGATTTCAATTCCTACGTACACAAACAAGGAGTCCTCAAAGATCGACTTAATGGAAGAACTATAAATATTTAACGTTAATACAAGCGGGAACGTAAAAGCTTGCAGTGCTTCCTCCGACTCCAGATTGACAAAACACCACCTTGTGTGATTTAACTCGCAGATATTGCTGTGATGAAATCAGAAAGTTCAAATACAGTGCTAAAAGAGAAACAACCAATGCATGATGGGTGGAATTTATGACAAGACAACTTTCACCGATATCAGTTTACATATCTGAATCATTGTGCAAGTTCAACATATTGTGGACGTTTCACGACACACTCTTCGTGTATTGTCTCATGTACAAATTCTCATGTAATCCAAGGCAATATAGACAAGTGAAGGCAACAGTGCTGCTGCTTATCATGCTGCTGTGGCTGCGTTGCTCCCTTTACTTGTCTATGCATCAGCGGCAGCAGCAGCAGCAGCAATAGCAGCATGATAAGCATCTGCAGCAGCCTTATGATAAACAGCAGCATCCACAGCAGTACCCGCAGCAGCATCATGACAGGGAGATCCGGACCGATAATTAAACAGACCAGGAACACAGTTCAATCATCATCACATAATAAGGATCCACAGCAGTATGATAAGCAGCAGTAGCAGGATCTCCTTCGTGTGCAGCCTGTGACTGCTGCTTGCATTATTGGTGAAGGCACAGCTATGCCGCGAACGCAGTGCCCCTATTACCAGTACACTGGTGCTCATTTCGCCAACCTCGGAAGGATGATAGGCTGAGTCAACCCCACCTTGTGTTAATTCAACAAGAAATAGGGGCTCAAACTCATGACCTAAAGATCCCAAGCCAGCCACCCTAACCGCTAAGCCAACACCAGCTTAGGAGCAGGATAAGGAGATAAAGACCAATAATTATTAAACAGACCACGAATGCAGTTTGATCATCATCACATCATCAGCAGCAGGAGGATAAGGAGATCCGGACCAATAATTAGACAGACCAGGAACACAGTTCGATCATCATCGCATTTTCACAGACACGGCCCAATCGCAGCAGCAGAGGTATATG
This sequence comes from Eptatretus burgeri, assembly GCF_056783735.1. Classification (NCBI taxonomy): domain Eukaryota; kingdom Metazoa; phylum Chordata; class Myxini; order Myxiniformes; family Myxinidae; genus Eptatretus; species Eptatretus burgeri. Next base: position 68,174,568 of record NC_140962.1, read on the forward strand.
CGCTTTGATCGGTAAATACATGTCCTAACACAGAAGTAGAAGATAAAATTAGTTATTACTCAGTTGAACGGTTTAAATTTTGTTTCAAAACAGTTATAGAAAAATTATGTTTAAACTGTTTCGACTCAGTAAAATAATAAGGATTAAAAATACAAACAAAACAACGATATGACAAGATGGGCACTCTGGAGAGCGCATACGTCCGCCCCGCAAGCCTGATCCAGCAGAACAAATCGGGCCAAGAAAATTTTGAGATATCGTGCTATATATCGTTTTTGGCACCATCTCTCAATGGTGAAGAATCACTCAAAGAAATTAAAAAAAAAATTCTCAGATCTGGATCCGGATCTTCACCAAAATCGAATCATTTCAGCCTTGTCACACCCAACCTGCCCAGCAAATTTCATCCGAATCCGTGCACAAGTTTTTTGGTTTGGATATCCTGCTCACAAAGACAGACAGACAGACAGACAGACAGACAGACGGGGTGAAAACATAACCTCATCCCACATTTGATGACGGAGGTAATAATAAGCGAACAGTTTCGTCAATTTCGTTAATGGACTTTTTATGTCGGGGCATCACCCCTCATACTTAGTTTGGTTTCCATTAGCGGGGAAAAAGGGGCAATGTTGATAACGTACGTCGACAATAATCAATAGTGCTATTGTGCAGGTTCTGTAGTTGAACGTGAGCTCATGTTTCGAACGCCATCGATAATACATAATTAAACCGTTCATTGCCTTGATGGACTGCAGTATTCGACCATTTCAAAATAGCTGTCGTTACGGGCTCGCATTGTCCTGGGAAATACTTTAAAGAATGGTTTTGTTGATAAATAATTCCAAGCAATGTATGTAGTAAGTAATATTAAATTAAATTGTGTGGAAGGTGCGCGAATGTACGTACTATGTATACACTGTGCACACGACCTGAAATCGAACTCTCGATCTCGATCTCTCCATCTATCTCTCTCCCCCACTCCCCCACACCCCCAAAACCATATATCGGGTTTTAAACTGTATTTGCGAATTTCGTTGGGATGTTTTCCCCAATCTCCCGACATCGACGCATACTGAATGATGACACACACACACACACACACACACACACACACACACACACACACACACACACACACACACACACACACACACACACTGCCCAGCCAGTGACTGACAGACGTTTCACCTGCGTCATGAGCCTGTCCGCGCCAGTGTTCTCCTCGTCCTTGAAGATGATGTCAGGGTTGTAGTTGGGCGTCAGGTCCTTAAAGTGCTCCGAACCGCGTGCTATTTTGCCCTCGGCGCGCCCGCTCGCCCCGAGGGTCTTCTCAGCCACGTTGGGCAGGTACTGCTTGAAGGCGAGTGGGGTGAGCCGGCGGGGCGAACGCCGCCGCCCGTGTAGTCGACCTGGTCCGCAGGCGCTTGATGGAAGCGCGGCTCCGAGCACGAGCAGCACAGCGACGAGCAGGCGCGAGCCCCGCATGACGCACTCCGCAGATCCCGGGAACCAAACCTCGGGTCCAGGTTCTGAGTGACTTACACTTCTGTTCCACTTTCGTCTTTAACTTTGGTTCCCTCCAGCAGGAAACGTCATGAGGAGAACCCAAATGTTGGTTTCCTTAATTTGGTTTTAATGCTTTTAATCCACCGGCAACGGCGAGCTGTCGCTGTCTCGCATGGTTTGGTACTTCTTCCTCCGTCGGTTCCCCCTCTCTCTCGTCTTGCCTGCACTTCCGTGGTCTTATGGAGGGTTCCAAATACCGCTCTGCTCGTGGTCACAGCGAGCGCTCTTTGCCGGGTTGGTTGTGCAGTGCACGGTTTATATAAAAGCACCGCCTCACGCGCTGGCACAGAAAATGGCGGGGGTGGGGGGCAGTGGGGGGTGGGGGGACAAAGTAGGGGGGTGGCGGATGGTAAACACCTCGTTCACCCCCCCCACCCCTCCGACCTTCCCTCACCCACAGCCAACCTACAACACCTGCCTTGTCCGCATCTTTGAGTCACCACCGCCACCTGCTTTTAAAACTGGACAAAAGGTTTTGCGAAACTTTTGATATCGACCTTGTCCAGTTACACACACGTGATCAATAATAATATCATGGTTATTGATTTTATCCGTACCTGGGTCATGTTGTGAAACAGGTCAGTCCAGTGACCGAGGCAGGAGACCGCGTCCAGAACGGTGGGTGTATCGTTATGGCGACAGCGTTGGTGGGACCGTCCGTGAGACGTCACATCTCCATCTCATCTTTGCAGAATCATGAAATCGCTCAGAAAAGATCAATGATTATGAGTAGTCATAGAACATGCACCATAAGCAAAGGTGATCAGACGCACTCACATGGTAACAGCTTGGAATTTGGACACCAAGTATGTAATTGATCAACTCACAATGCAGACCAAATGCTTTCGTTCACCGTAATCGTGTACTGAACGTACACAGGACCATGCCATCATGTCAAACAATCCACAAGACCTTCTTTACAATCCTCTACTATGAACCACGTCAGATCCAGACGAGTCAGATTAGGCAACTTGCTTGCTCGTCAGGTCCAGACTTTACGATCATATCTCTCTCTGCCTGCCAAACAAAAAGAACACGACAAAAACTATAGACAACAGTCACCAAGAGTTGCTCTTCTGTACAAGTCAGACAAAAAACATTTTAAAAAAAAGAGAAAAAAATGAAAAAACATGCATGGATGGAATCCCGAAATAAACAATCAAACATGGGTGGAAGGAATGAGAAGGTAGGAATCGTACCATAATTGAACACCACAATCCTTTTATAGATTGCCATCACGAAATCTTTTGACATTTTTGTCATAATGGCAATCGTAACAATAGCATGAAGATGACTATGTTGGAGGTAGTTGTATATTAATTGTAGTGTGGGTTGGTGTAATTCTGTATTTTATTTGTTGTGGGATTGAGATGGAAAAATGTCAAACGGTGTTGTGATGGCAATCCGGAGAAGGATTGTGGTGTTGTACGGTGTTGCGGCATCATTCCTACCTTATCATTATTTCCTACCTTGAGTTTGGTTGTTTTTTGGGGATTCCATCCCGACATGTTTTTTCATGTGGTAGGTTTACAAGAGCTTCGTGTTGTTGTTATTGGTGGTGTCGTGGTTCTTGTTGGGGGTCAATTTTTGAAATGTGCACCCATTGGTTGGACAGCTGTCGCTTAACCACACACACATCTGTCGCTTAACTCCGCCCACCATAGCACCCAGACAAGATATGGCCGCCATCTTGGTATCTGGCCTTAAACATAACTGGATCACTGGTTTACTGGAAAAAAAAATGAACTCACCGGCCACCATCTTGGTACTCACCATAACTGCAAGGGCGGCATGCACAATGCTGGCGTGTGTTGCATCTGGGTGCAATAACAAACAATATTTTGGCTGTGGGAAATCATTTCACAGGCAATTTGATCTCTCACATATAACTGGAACCCGAGATACAGTGTATATATTATATCTAAAGTTTGGCCTACTGTCATTCATTTGTTCATTGCATATTTAATTAGTAGACAGCAATTATTATGTGAAGGGAGAATGCAAAACGATTCTGGAATTGAAATCTTTTTGCATTGTTTACTATGGAACTTTCCATCGGTAGTGAGTCCAAAGATGGCGGCCGCGTGGGCTCATTAGCAAACGCACTCTGGAGGTGGAGGTGGTGAATATATATATATATATATATATATATATATATATATATATATATATATATATATATATATATATATATATATGTATATATTGTGTTGCAGGTTGTGCCGACAGTGTGGTCATTCTTGTTTATGTAAAAATGTTTTTTTCTGACTTGTTTAACTCTATTTTTCCTGACCTGAATGCCAATGATGTCATCATGTAGTAAATTATTTTGAGGGGCATCTGCATGCGGATCCCCCTGACCCTCACCCCCTCAGCGATATATCTCATACAAATCCCTTCCCGAGTTCACTTGATATCCCATCCAATATTCCCAAATCCTTCTGCCTCCACTCAGAATTCTGATACCCTGTTGTCATTCACTTTTGGAGTCATCTATTTATTTTGTACACCAACATGGCAGAATTTTTCTTTACCCCCTCTCCTTTCTCTGCTCCTTCCCAACTATTATATATTCCCAGACTCCTACATCATCCAAATCTTCCTTCCCTTCTATCCCAAACTCCACTCACCCCCTTTCCTTCTCCTACCGTCGTACATTCTCTTATTTTCTTCAATTTACTCCATTCCTCTACATACACAATAAAGAGATAACTCAATGCCTATAGTCTTCCCTTCTGTTCCTTTACTCAATGATGGCATTTCCAATTTCCTCTCTTGCCACTCCTCCCTACCGTGTACGTGGAATAAATATATACCATATAAAGAGGTCACATCATCACATCTGTTTAATAGGGAGGAGCGACTGCACGATTTGCTTGAACAATAGCATGCATATGGTATACAGAAAGGAGAATTTAGAATGCTCCTTTCAATAACCGGTATGAACCACTGTGAACCTCAATGAAAGTGTCAGTGGACTGTGCTGGGCCTTTTTCCTTCATAAATTATGCATTTTGTCATATCTCACAATCCACAAGGCTTTGCAATCCATGACAGAGACTTTAATGCAGACAGTGAGTTTTACGGGAAAGAGTGAGTTTTATGGCAGAGTTTCTCACTCTGCGCATGCAGGAATGGCATTCAAAAAGGTATAGAGCACCAAAGTGTGATGAAATGTTGGCATGACAATGCTAAACTGGTTCTAAACAAAATTAGGTGGTATTCATAGAATGCTTACCCTGTGCAGCATTGAGAAGGACTTGGTGCAAACCAACTCTTGTTTTTTTTTTTGGTTTTTTTTTTAATTATTTGATCCAATATGGTGCCAGACCAGTGACCGATGATGTCACTTTTATGAAACTATATTTCCCATGTGAAGTTGATCAATAACTTAAAGTTTTGCATTGATCGGTCAGCAGTTTCAACAATTGCAGAGAAATTTTTTTTCATACTGACTGGATCAAGCATTGCACTTGTCGAATTATGATGTCATAATGACGGCACCGATGACATCATCATTAACATATCTTATTCCCCATGGGGAGTACTTAACAATAAGCCATGTGTAAATATTTTCCATAGAGCAGTTTTAGAGATATAGAGGTGCAACTTTTGGGATTTTTTCCAAGATGGCACCTGAACCATGTGAGCTATGACATCATAATTATCATTATAAATTCATACTGGAGGACGTGCACCTATGGTCAAAATTTCATGTCAATTGGACCAACAGTTGCAAAGAAAATAATTTTTCATTCCTTATCGAATCAAGCATTGTACTTGTCAAATTATGACGTCAAAGAAGACAGCGATGACATCATCACTAACATATCTTATTCCCCATGTGAAGTACTTGACAATTAGCTATGTGTATTTTTTTTCCATGGAGTGTTTAGGAGATATAGAGGTGCAAAGTTTTTTGGTTTTCCCAAGATGGCACCTGTACCACGAGATCTATGACATCATAATTGTGATTCAAAAATTCTACAGGAGGCAGTGCACATATTTGGAAAATTTTGTGTCAATAATCAGATGAACAGTTGCTGAGAAAATGAATTTTAAAAATGCAAACACGTATGTACGGCACACGTATGCGACCGATTGCTTAACCACGCTTTTTGCTTCAAAAGCACAGGGCAACAAGTAATAAAGACATAAAATGTCATTGCCCCCATTGCTTTAGTGATTTTGCTGTACAGAGTTAAAGGGCTAGCCCATACTTAGGGACAACTAAAATGGCCACCAGTCTACCAGTCGGCCATCTTTGATCAGATCGTAAAATAAAGTGAGGTGCACATGTAAGCCATCAATCGTTATCTGGATGACAAGTTTGAACAACATTGGAAAATGCATGTCAGAGAAATGGGTGGGGACATGTTTAAGTAACAAAATGACCACCAGTCAGCCATTTTGGATCAAATCTCAAAAACAAATGATATGCTTATGTAAGCTATCATTCATTATCTGTTTGCCAAGTTTGAATAACATCAGTAAATGCATGCCCAAGAAAAGATTGAGGACATGTTTAACATTGGGTTTTTTTACAACTAAAATGACTGCCAGTCGGCCATCTTGGATCTGATTTCAAAGCAAAATTGCTTCCTCATGTAAACCATCATTTATTATCTGTGTGCCAAGTTTGAACAAAAAGGGTAAATGCATGTCCGAGAAATGGTTGAGGACGTGTTCAACATCGGGGTTTTTACAACTAAAATGGCTGTCAGCCGGCCATCTTGAATCTAATCTGGAAAAAAAATGACGTGCCTCTGTACACAATCATGTGTTGTCTTTGCGCCAAGTACAAATACCAGAGTGGTGTCAAAGCCACCCAATGCTCGCCTGTTCGAAGAACAGAGAGCTATAGCGATACCCCCGGCGAGAGCGTCAGCGTAAGCGTGAAAATGTTAAAGTTTTTGGTACAAGCTATTTCCTTTCTAATGTTTTAATCTACCACACTATTTTTTATTGATTACAATATACAAATACATATAGTGCTTTAAAATATTTGGATCAGACTTCACTGCAATGCTTTATAAAATATATTATTAGATTAAACTGGTCTTTTAAAAACGATAAATGTATAAACAGGCGAGCATTAGGGTGGCTTTGACACCAACTCTCTGGTTAAAAGACTCGTCTAATCTAATAATATTTTTTATAAAGCATTGCAGTGAAGCCTGATCCAAATAATTTTAAAGCAATATATGTATTTTTATATTGTAATCAGTAAAAAAAGTGTGATGGATAAAAACATTAGAAAGGAAACAAGTGAAATCCTTCAATACAGCACGTGTGGTGAAACAAGTGAGTACACTAATGTTAAAATATGCAATTTATGCTTTTTCAGTTGAAAAACAATTAAAAAGCATACTCAATATTTGAAATGTAAAAATCTTGTTATTATTGTGAGAAGCACCTTTATATATAACAGAAGGAATGAAATCGTTCGATACAGCGTGGCAGGGGGCTGTAAAAGAATGATGTAAAAAAAAAAATCATAAAGTTAATGTACAGACAAACAAATGATGAGTAAAATGTAAGCTTTGTTGATGAAAAGATGAGAGCAAAGCTAAAATATTTGTTTCGCAAAACATTGAAACATAGTGGTTACACCAACTACATACTATTAGTTATATTGTTATTATATAAAATATAGACGAACACATTTTGAATATATGCATATTTAATTTTTGCATATTTTGAATGTACAGTACAAAGTTATGAAAATAATTCAAGATGTCCCTGGTTGAAAGAACCACTATTCACTTTGCCACCAATATCTGCCATAATATAATTGTAAGTAAATTTCAACTACTAATGCATGACGAAACACTTGTTTAAGGCCAATAAAAAAGAGAACTAGCGATACCCGTGCACATGCACGGGATAGCAGTACAACATAGCTGGTAGCAGACGACAGACCGTACATGGGGAATGATAAAAATACGCATTGTGCAAAATGCAAGTGGTACTATGGAATGCTAAGACTTCCCAAACATTGTCGGCATGTCCGCTAAGTGCCACAGCAATTTCAGAGGGATCGTGTGACGGCGAGCCAAGTTTTTAGTGTGCAAGCTTGGTATTATAATAGGGATGATAGCATAAGAAGAACTTAGCTTTCAGCGTTCGGCGTTCGGCGCGAAATGCCATGGTGGGCGGAAATGATGTCTTTCGTTCGTTCGTACATGAGAGGGGAGCGTTTCTTGGTTTTTTTTACCGTCGAGCAATAAATTCAATGGTTTTCACATATATAACACATTAGTTTCACAAATTTCCATTGAAATACTCGGGTATTTCCGTCAATTGTCGCCATTTCTGTCTAGGTTATGCACTGCCATCTACCGGATGGCCGTCATTGGCTGTCACTTGAGGTGCGTGGTGGGGGGGGGGGACACCGGAGACATTTCAAACTCGGTGCAATTGTATACCAGCGCACGCGCTGTAATAACTTGCACCAAAAACTTTAACATTTTCACGCTCACGCTGACGCTGACGCTCACGCCGGGAGTATCGCTATAGCTCTCTGTTCTTCGAACAGGCGAGCTAAAAAATCAGTCTGTACAAGTCTGAGATATGGTTGGGGATGAACACACGGACGAAAATCGAGACCAAATCCATAAGCCCCCATTTTGGACTAAGTCCAACGAGGGCTAATATTCTCAAATCGGCTTCTTTGATCGTGAATTAAATTCAGCACTTTATTATTTAACGGCGACACGCTTTCTCCAGGGTGTGGGAGGTATCATTCTTTTTCCTGGTAAAAAGAAATGACTTCCCACATTTACAGATAAAATTAGTCGGGAGAAAGATATGAAGATAATTTAAAGGGAGGTTTTGGTGACTTGTGTAAATAACATCAGGCCTACCTTTACAGTGTCGAAACGGTGGCACTGACAGAGACAACAGAGGTTACAGGTGTGCGAGAACAACTGGGTCAGGAGGATTGCGGGAGTGAAGAGGGTGGATAAAAGGAGGATGGATGAACTGAGGGAGGAGATTAGTGTGCAGATGAGCTTGACGGGGAGATTGATTTAAAAAAAAAAAAACGGCTGAAGTGGGCTGGTCACTTGGTGCAGATGGAGGAAGAGAGAATGGCAAGAGTGCAAATAGGTTGAGGGAGCAAGGCAGGAGGAAAAGAGGTAGATCATGGTTGAGATGGGGGGATTGTGTGAGGAGTGATATCAATAAAGTGGGGGTGGTTGAAGAGTGGAGAAAGTTGGCTGAGGATGGGGAAGTGGAGGAGTATTCTTGGCAAGGCATAGCAGAGGCTTGGTACCATTGGACCTCACCCCTTATAAAGGGAGGAGAAGGAAGACGAAGAATAAAAGCGATAAATCATCTTATTTATTCAATCCATCGAGGCTTAACACTTGGTTCTTTGGGAAAACGATAAAAGTTGCAGGTTTGACTCTACGATTGGTGATTACAATCTGGAATAAAACACTGTACTAACTTCACAAAGCTACAGCGCCTATATTACATGAGTGTAAAACCAGGCCGTGCATTGTTATGCCAACTTGATGTCATTACTTCGGTGCTCTTTTGTGGTGTATTATCATTTAAATCCAATTAAAAAAAATATTTTTTGTCATGGTATGGGTACAATACCCAAGCTTCCTTCAGTTGCAATCATTGTAATTGCTTCAACAATTATTGTGCTTGGCAGGATGACATTTACCAACAATTCTGTGGACGAACAAATCGAAGATTTTGCAATCTCTCGATGTGGTGCTTTAGCAATGCATTCTGGCATATTTTTCATTCTTGTTAGTTATGAAAATGTTCCAGAATAAAGGGTATACCTTTTAAAAGCTTATGACTTCACTCGACAGTAGTTTTTAAGAATATAATTTTGTACACATTTGAATTGGCAGCCATTTTTCCCCATGCCATCCATATATATGGAGTACTATCTTACTCCATAATGCATTGTGCAAAAGTAATGGCATGCAAATGCAGCACAAAATGCCTTTATGGCCAAAATAACTTTTCTCAAATTTACAGTTGTGTTGTATTTCCTCCTACTCAATATATGTACAAAATTGTAATATTTCATACAAAGCTCCTTGCTGTCAGAGCCTTGGTGGGAAGCTTGCATGCAATTTGTAAAAGTATAGAGACCAGAGACTATGTAATTATGAAATACTGAGGGGCACAGTGTCCAACCTTGTCAAATACACCACTTTCGAAATGACGTAATCCTCCCCAGAATGCTCGCCAAGCATGCACAGAAACCATTAGCAACAACGGTCATTGGGGCAGGGAATGTACTGAATATCGTGGGTACCAGATGAGGATTGTTAACTAAAATGGCTCACAAAGCTTCCAAAAGAAGCCAAAATTACTTTGAAAAGAACCCTGAGAGAAAGAGATGTGCCTCTGCACAATGAATGATTTGAGAACTTTCTGATCAACTCGTCCAAAAAGTTGGTATCTTGAAGCCAGTACTACAAAAACTCCCGACGATGTGGACCCATGCAAGGCCTGTGGATAGCCCGTTCTAACCAACCTTCCCGATCATCCCCATCAGCGAGCGGATTTTGAACCTTGTGGGATTACCTCATGTGACCATGGCAGGCTTGGTGATTTATTTGATAGACGTTTGCAATTGGAAAGTTGATGCAATCATTCCCAATATCCAGGCAGACTTCCCAGAGAGAGAAACCATATCTGGTGTGGGTGCTTCTTAACACTGATGGGAAGGTCATATCTAGGGTTTGTGAATGCACAAGGTAAGTATAAAATTATGATAGTTACTATCACTCATGTTTGGGAGGAAGGAGAGGGTGGGTGGGAGCTGTTTCGTCTGTGAGTGCCATTATAAAGAAAAAAATTGTTTGGTTCTGCGACCACAAGAGAAACAACAAAAAGAGCCATCAGAGATTGCAGACCCTCGCCAGGACTTCTTTTGTGTGGTGTATTTTGTGTGGCGTTTGTGTACTGGTGTGAGGTGAGACATAATTAACATGAGACATAATTAGAACGATCACTTTATAACTGCTGGCAGTGATAACCGGGTATCAAGACATCCCACTTTGATTGGACACCTGACACATGACGTTTTCAAAAATTATTATTCATTATTGAATTGAATTTAGAAAGCGATTAAAATAAATTCAATTCAAATCAAATTGAAGACCAAATAGGTACAGTCCTGCATTGAAGTAGTCAGAAGGAACCTGAACAAGCAAAAAGCAGAGATGAAATCATCAGGAGGAACCTGGATAGGATTCACATTTCAGCTGCTACCACTGTACCCTCAAACTGAACCAGGCACAGTCAAGTGAAACTTATTCAAAAAAAAAAAATCAAAAAAAGAATAATAACCCATATCAAAAATTAAATAATTCTGGCTACCAGACCATTCGTTTGATCAAGTTGAACTTTAAAACCTGTATTTCCCATCACGACTAGATCATAAATGTGAAGTTTTACATTGATTGATTAAGCAGTTCTAGCGAAAACGTTATTTAATATTTTCTTCAATCCAATATGGCTGCCAAACCATGCGACGTATCAATTATTCCTTAACAGACTTATACACCCATTGCTTAGGGAACATTTGTGTGAAGTTTCCACTCAAACTGTCCAGCCGTTCTGGAGAAGAAGATTTTTTATAGGTTTAAGGGGAAATCCAATATGGCTGCCAAACCATGTGACTTATGACATGATACTTGTGAACCTTTTGCTTCTCATGGATAGGCGGTCATATGTGTAAAGTTTCGCCTCAATCTGTTCAGCCACTTCAGAGAAGAAGATTTTTGAAGGTTTCATTTTTTTTAACAATATGGCTGCCGAATCACATGATCGATGACGTCATCAAAAATTTGTGGACCATTTTGTCCCGAGATGACCCTCAAAATTTTTCATACTGATCAGATGTAGCGTTTACATATGCAATTATGACATCATAATGAAGACACCCATGACATCACTAAAAAAAAAAATTGCACATTGCCCATGAGGAGTACTTGCCATGTGCCAAGTTTGAAGTTTTTTTCCATTGTGTGGTTTCAGAGATAGAGGTCCAAAGTTTTTTAGTTTTCCAACATGGCTGCCACACCACATGACCTATTACGTCATAATTATCATCGAAACATTCTACATGAGCAATCGCACCAATGGTGAAAATTTCGTCTCAATCCGACAAGTGGTTGTGGAGAAAAGCACGGAAGTTCTGTGCAGACAAACAAACAAACAAACAGACAGACAAACGGACCCAAACGCAATACCTTCTCCTGCGGTGAGAGGGTAATTATACGACATTTTTGTCTTAATTGGTAAAAGGAAAAGCGTGTGTGTGTGTTATATCCACTGCCACCGCTAGATAATGGTATTAACAGGAAATGGTACAAACTTTATGTCTGTTATCCATGGATGTTTCTCATATTAATGTTAAAAATAATTAAAATAAGAACCTGCAACAGCAGGTTAAACATGCCCGGAGAGCAGAACCGAGTCACTGAAAACACACACAGAGCAAAAGAACAAAATTGACGGATGAATGCCTCGTTAGCAGTCATACGTCATTTTGAAAGTCGTGTACTGTTCAATCACGTATTACTCATACATACACACCTTCTTGTACGAGTGGTATGAATGGTGTTGAAAATCTTCCATGAAATATTCCTGTAGGTAGAAAAAAATTAAAGTATGTGTGAAAGTCATTATAATAACAGTTACCTTTAAGTCTACAAAATGAGTTAAGAAATTGAAAACAAACTTTTATTTTTTTCCCACACATTATATTATGTGCTAGTAATATCCACTTACCACAAATAAAATATGCAGGAAACAGTTTGTGGATTTTTGTGCAGTAAATAATATTAATAAATTATGGAAATAATCAACATCAGTTGCATTAATGTGAATTACAAGAAACCACAATAAAAGTTGTAAATGAGTGAATATGTGAAGTTTGTTTCATCAGCATGTTCCCTTTCAACAGAACAGCAGGTGAAGATCCAAACAATGCAAGAAGGGCACACTGAAAAAAAAAATAGCAGAAAAGCTGAAGATCTTCAATCATGGTGTGAGGTACACTTTGAAATGCCTGAAATAAGCTAGACAAGGTAACCCCAAAACGACTTTGTCAGCAGAGGCATAAAAAGGCCGCGAAGACCCAGAATAACCTCCCCAAGGCAAGATGAGCACTTGAAGTTGCTCAGCTTACAAGATAGAAGACAGTCAAATTAAATGAGAGAAGGCCTAAACATTAACATCCACCACTGTGCACATCAGGCTCATTGCAGCAGGTCCCCTGTAGCAAAGAAACCACTGCTGAGCCCACAGAATAATGTGATTTACAAAAATTTGCAAGACAACACCAAGATTGGGCAACTGAACAATGCAATGGGGCACTCTTGTGTGATGAATCGAAGTTTAAACTGTTTTGATCTAATAAATGCTAGTTCATGCGACGAAGACCTGCAAAATGCTACAAGCAATATTTGCAGCCAACTGTTAAACACGAAGGGGGAAAGGGAACTGGGGGGGGGGGGTCTGTGTGACTGTCTGAGGGTGTTTCTCAGTGTTTGGTGTCGGAAAACTTGTGAAAAATCAATGGAAAGTTAACAAAAGAAGAGTACAAGCAGATACTGCAGCACTGTGGAAATCGTTAAATCGGAAGAAGATTAATTTTCCAACAAGATAATGATCCAAAATGCACTTCCAATATAGTAAAAAAAAAGTACTTGGAGAACATGTTTATAGCTGGTGTACTGCAAGTGTAAGAATGGCTACCCTAGAGTCTGGACATGAGTCTCAAAGCCATATGGGAGTACCTGGAAACAAAGAGAAAGAGGAACCAAACTATTCCTGTAAGCGTGCTTCAGTCATATACATGAACAATGGGTAACAGAGTGATGGCACTCAAATAAGGCACAGGGCAGACACATAAAGTATAAACTGATACAATAAAATGACACTGTTCTTGTTATTTATTGAAGCAGTTTGTTTCATGCACATTTACAAAGACTGCTAATTTACAATATTAAACACAGCTGATTGTTGCCACTGATAATTTAGTGAATTTATCCGAAATTACGAATATCATTGGGATAGCCCAAACTTTTAAACAGTCCTGTAATAATAATAATAATAATAATAATAATAATAATATAATACCATTCCTTTCGTGCTGTAAAGGCACGTAGCACTGCCAAGGCAGTTTCATTGGTAAGGAATACAGTCCTGGACAGGTCACCACTCCAACACAGATTACCCTGAATGGTTTTTACCCCAGTACACTGGCACTCATTTCACTGACCTTGGAAAGATGACAGGCATGAATCAACCTCACCTGGTGTTAATTCAACAACCAACAGGAGCTCAAACTCAGAACCCTTAGGTTCCGAGCCAGCCACCTCAACCACTAAGCCAACACCAGGCTTAAACAGTACTGTATTTTTCATTGTATAAATTTAACGTGAATTCTGGCTCAGTTAGTCTGTGAAAGACACTGAACCACCCAATCAGTGTCAGGTGCTTCACTCCATCATCAGTCAGCCAACATAGACTGAAGACGTTTTTCATTGGCAAAAAGCTAGCCCACCCCTTTGGGAAAGGAATCAAACCGCAAAAACATCTCTGGCTCCTTCGCCATCATCAGTGGTGAGAAGATTCTCACCCACATCTCCTTCCCCCACTTACCATACCCAAGAGAATACGCCCTCAGAACACACAATTGACCCACGAATTGTGCCATTCAATGTATTATGAAACATTTTGAGCACAAGGGGACAGTGCATAACCAGAGCAAGGGCAACAGTGGCAGGTCAGCATCAGTAATCATGAAGCCAAGCCAACATTGACACCGTGCGATATTCTGCAGTGCACAGTCCCAATAAGTCACACCGCCGGCACTCCCGGGAGATAGGCATCAAACCAACATCAGTCTGGCGTATCTTCACTCAGGAACTGAAGCTTTTTCCATACATCATCTCTATTAGGTATAAACTGAGTCAAGATGACATGAGGAGACTAGATATGTGCAATTGGCTCAGTGACAGGATGGAGCGGTACCCAAACTGGATCAACCCGATCTGGTTCAGTGATGAAGCCCATTTCCGCTTGAACATCAACAACCACAATAACATTTATTTTCTGGGGGGGGGGGCAGAACCACCTGAGGAGATTACTAAGAGGTACTTGATAGGGCCTAAGGTCACATGCTGCTGCGCCTTCAAAGCCAGATGGAGAATGCTTGGGCCTTACTGGTTTGAGAATGACAACAACTGGTTGGTGACGATCAATGGTGAGCACTACCGGGCCGTGCTCCAGAAGTTCCATAATGATCGAGCCCAAAAGGTCACCCCAAGCCAGCTCAGCATGACCTGGTTTATGCAGGATGGTGCACCCCCGCATCCAGCTGGTGACACCATCACTTTCCTGCGGCAGCTCTTCAAAAACCGCATCGTTGCCCTGGGTACTGCTCATGACTGGGCACCATGTAGCTCAGACTTGAACCCTCTGGACTACTGGTTCTGGGAGGCTGCCAAGGGCTCTGTCTATGCCAACCACCCTGCCACACTGGATGATCTGAAGCAGGATGTGTCAGACTACCTCCAGGCAGTATCACATGAGACCTACAGGAAAGTTTGATAGAACTTTGGAGTCAGCATCAATGCCTGTCTGAACCATGGAGGGGCAAGGATGACGAGAAGGTCAATTACAAGGATTTTGCATAAATGCCAATTTCAGACCTTGGGCTCTCACCAATTCCAGCAGTGGCACTGCAATAGCAATCAGTGATAGAAAGTACCATCTCATAAGCTTTCAAGAAATGTTTGGTTCATGTTCCTGAGTTTTTTTTTTGTTGTTGTTGTTATGTGTGTGCATGTACCGTCGAGGCTCACATGAAAGTGAATACACAGAAAGTACAAGGGGAGCAGGAGACAAGAAGGGAGGGAGAGAGAAGGAAAAAATAGTGGGGAACGGAGACATGAGGACATCTGTGGAAGGGAGAGGGATGGGGCGGGATACACAAGATGGACACTACAAGGACTTTCAGGAAGGAAGGCAGGGAATTTGAAGGAGGTGGGTTTGGGGTGGATTAACGAGGGTAGAAAAGATCATGGTTTTGGATGGGGGAAGATAAGAGGTGGTAGTGAACAGCTGATTTGAAGACCTGGAGGGAAGAGTGAGATTGAAGAGAGAGAGTGGAAGTTTGTTCCACAGGCAGGGAAAAAAGAGGAATGAAAGAATGAAGGTTAGCAGTGATTCTTTCTTTGTAAATAAACATTTAAAGTTGCATCACTCTTTTTGAAACACCCTGTACACCCTCTGTTTGTTGTCTTAAAATATATTTAAAAAAATACAACAAAAAAACCCGTTTTCCCCTCCTTACCTTAATCCCCACGTGACTGTATGACTTCCTGCACCGACTCTTCTTCCTCCTTCCTTCTGCTGACGAACCATCTTCCTTCTATTTTAGCCGACCCACATCCATATAACCACGAATTTTTAGCCGCGTCTCTAAGAGAGCTCGTTGTTGCTCATTGTTGTTCTTCTGACAAAACCTTTAGGACGCGGCTCTTTTATATACAGGATCCAGATCTCCTTAAATACTAAACACCTGTACACATCCTCGCATTGACGGTGCCTTTTGAGAGCGTCTATCATGAACTTTTAAATATATTCGGACATTTGCTTTAAAGTTTTGAAAAGTTCACGTTACTATTTTAAGATTATTCCATTTAATGTGTTGTAATTTCGTAAATACACGATTTTCTCGTCATGAACGAGGAGCCTCCATGATGGGTCTCGCTATTGGCTCCATCGAGGCACGTGACAAAATATCGGAAGTTGTTAACAGCTTGTTTCTTCAACCTGTCCTTTACCTCATCTTACCTAAGTTTTAAAAAATCAATAAAAAAAGTTTTTTTTCTTTATATATTTTCACTTCTAACCTTCCACCTCCCATAACCATGAGTTTTTTTCTACCCCTCTTCTTCCTGTTACTTGTGTCGACCAACCAGGTTCCTTCAATGTTTGCCAATCCAAATTCTCCAAACACCTTCACAATTTTTCTTCAACCTTTCCTTTACCTCATCTTGTGCAATCTTTATCAATAAATAAATATATATATATGGTCTCAAAATGTTTCAACTTCCTTTTTCACATGAGTGGTTCTCGTTATTGCATCATAATTCACTACTCTTTTTCTCCTTCAAAAGACTGTCTTCAATTCGACCTTTCTTCATCCCATATCTGAAAAGTCCAATTGTTACAACGTTTCTTTCCTCCATTCTCTTAACTCTCCTTCATTGCATCCCTCACATAATGTCTTTAACCGCATCTCTGACTTTAAAATTTTATAAAATCCCAGCTTGCAATGCAAGTTCATGTTCCATCAATCGTCCCTTTTTTTCAAAATCAGTACCAATCCACCCCACCTCCTTAAATCTACTTCCTCCTAACCCCTCACCTGTTATCCCCTTTCCTTACCCCTCCCATCTAGCCCCTCATCCTACCTCTGCTCTTCGCACTTCTTCACTATCTTCTGCTTCAGTATCAGCTGCTCCTCTGTTGTCCCATTGTGTGTGGTGTTCCAACATCTGTGGGCTCCATTCCAGCCAAACAGATATCTCACTCTCTCAATCAATACACTCCTCAACACCACAAACATGCTCTTTCTTTCCTCTCATCACACCTCCCCCTCTTCCCAGCCCCTCAAATCTTGAACCTCCCCCTGCCCACTCCCTTCTTCACCATACCATTACCAAGTCTCTTCCTTCCCCTCTCCCAATCTCTCCCATCGCCCTCCTGCCCCTTTAGCCATGCCTGCTCTCATCGTCTCCCCTCCCTCTCAAAGCAAACTTCACATTCTTCCCCCTCCAAGCTTCCATTTCACCTTTCTCATAAACTCCCAGCTCACAATTCTCCCGAAACTCTCCCCTCTACCCTTCTCCCTCCAATCTCCCCCTCACTCGCCCTTCTCAAATTTGCCCCCCCCCATCCACAAAGCTGCTTCCTTCCCCCACCCTCTCTCTTCCATCTCATCACTCCACCTCCTACAATCTTCAACTGCCCTCTGCCCCCGCTCTCATTACTCCCCACTGTACCTCGACCAATCACCACCGAGCCTTTTCTCCTCATCCGGCCCTCTCTCCAAGTTCTTCTGCAATCCCCCACACTCTTTCACCAACTCTCCTTTACTCCCTCGTCCGACCTTCCCCTTCCCCTGCGCCCAAAACCTCCTCCCCTCCCTCTTCCTTCACAGTGTGGACCTCAAACATTCGGGGCCTTCGCTCAAACCTGACAGAGCTTTCCACACAAGTTGCCACTGACAAAAGAGACATAATCTGCTTAACAGAAACTTTCCTACTTCAAGACATTGATGACTCCCTAATATCTATCCCTGGTTACTCCCTCCTCTGGTATGACAGAACTGAGCCTCGTCTTGGTGGCAAAGTTACTCTATTCCCCACTCTCCATGCACTACCCTCACTCCCCCACACCCCCAGGAATACCTCTGGCTATGGCGTCCCTCCACTCCCACCTCATGTTTATATGTGTGTTGTACAGTACCATCCACCAAACAGTGATGATTCCAATTACATCTCACTCTCCGAAAACATGGACCAACTTCTATCCTCTCATCCAAACTCTCTCTTCCTCATATGTGGTGACATCAATTGTCATCATGCCAGTTGGCTAGGTGTGGCTACCTCCCTCACCTGCCATGGCACTTCAGCAAAAGACTTCTGCAACTCATTGGGACTGACACAATCTGTCAACTTCCCAATGCAGATCCCAACCAATGGTACTCCATCTCTTCTGGATCTGATTTTGACCAATTTCCCTGAAAATATCTGCTGTTCTTCCTCAGATCCAATCGATTCATCTGACCACATGCTTGTCAAACTAGACATCTCTCTGGCTGTTATCAGAGAACCACCTCAGCACCATCCAGTCTGCCATTTTACTCAGGCCGTCTGGCAGGACCTTCAAGCAACCATCAAACTTCGAGACTGGTCTCTCATCTTTACTTTCTCCGACATCAACTCGTCCTGGGAATTATTTCCAAGAAACTTGCTCTCTCTCATGTACAGATTTATCCCATCTCGTCTTCATTTGTCCTACCCTTCCTCCTGCTCATGGTGCACTGAAGCTTGTGGAGAGGCATTCATCTTGAAACAACTTGCCTTTGCCTTTGGGAAGGCAAATCAAATTGTAGGCAATCTCATTTCCTTCCACAAAGCTCGGAACAAGTGTGTGTCTACCCTCAGGAGAGCCAGACAATGACATCTTTAAAACCTCAAGTCTGAACTCTCAAACCTGCCTCCCTCCTCCAAATTCTAGTGGCATCTAGTTGAGTCTGTTTCTGGTGTATGTTCCCCCTCCATCCCTTCCCTTACCTCAAATGGCTGCACTGCTGACACCGCACATGAAAAGGCTGAATGCCTGAACTCGGTGTTTGCTTCTAAATGTTGTGTCCCAAACCCATTGCTTTCTGTACCCACCATTCCCAGTCGCACCCAGCTGTCCCTGGACTCTGTGTCCTTTTCTCCTGACAAAGTGGAGCGCTTGCTGTCAAACCTCGACTTGGATTCTGCAACCGGTCCAGACGGCATCAGCATACATGTCCAAAAAAACTTGCTCTTACTCACCCTCTCTCTGTTCCAGTCACCCTCTCATTTGCTCAAGGTCATCTGCCACCTGCTTGGAAATCAGCAAACATTACCGCTCTGCATAAAAAAGGTGCAAAAACAGATCCCTGCAACTACAGAACAATCAGCCTTCTCCAAATAATCAACAAGGTTATGGAATCCATCATCGCTTCAGACATTAAATCCTTCCTCTTCTCCAATGACTTGATTTCCGTCATCATTTGTATTCACACCAGGCCACGCTACACTGAGCATGCTGCTTCTGCTCTCCCAACAATGGATGGAGGTACTGAATGCCAGACATGAAATCAGAGCCATCTCTCTGAACATATCGCGTGCTTCCGATATGGTCTGGCGACCCTGCCCTGGTTACCAAACTGTCTGGTAACCAAGGGCATCTCCACTCATGGCTTGCAGATTTCCTCTCCCATCGCAGTCAACGTGTGGCCCTAAATGGAGTTTTCTCGTCCCCTCTTCCTGTCCAGGCTGGAGTTCCTCATGGCAATGTCTGAGCCCTGTTCTTTTTCTGGTTTTCATCAATGATCTCTCCGACCCTCTGTAAAATCCTCTTTCTCTCTTTGCTGACGACTCCACCCTCTGTCGTACCATCTGTCATCCCTCAGACCAGAAAACCACAGCTTCTTCACTCTCTGCAGATCTGGATAAAATCACAAACTGGTCCAACACGTGGAACATGTCTTTCAAGCTTGACAAATTTCACACTCTCACTATGTCTCTCCGAAAGGACCGTTTAGAAAAAAACTTCCATCTGCAGTACTTTCTCAACAATCCTCTGGAAGAAGTCTTTTCATTCAAGCTTCTGGGTCTCACTATCTGCCATGATCTTTTCTGGGAAAGCCACATTTCCAACCTGGCCTCCTCAGCCAGTCGTGGACTGGGCATCCTCCGTCATGCAAAGTCCTTCCTTGGCACACCTGAGCTCCTGACCACATACAAAGCTTTCGTCTGTAGCCTGATGGAGTACTTCTCTCCCCTCTGGGCTGGTGCTCCCGCCTCTCACCTTTCTCAGCTTCACGCAGTGTAAACCAAGGCATGTAGGATCATTGGTGGTCTCCTGTGATGAGGCTGAGCCTATGGTTGTCTCACTCTCTCACCGCAGGCAGGTTGGTGGTCTTTCTGTGTTCTACCGTCTCCTCTCCGGCCTCGCCCCCCCCCACCTGCTCTGTCTAAGATATGTCCCCCCCCCACCCATATTTCCGCAAGGCGCTCAAGGTCGGAC
Organism: Eptatretus burgeri; assembly: GCF_056783735.1. Lineage (NCBI taxonomy): Eukaryota > Metazoa > Chordata > Myxini > Myxiniformes > Myxinidae > Eptatretus > Eptatretus burgeri. Next base: position 68,194,989 of record NC_140962.1, read on the forward strand.
AGAAACCCTCTTCTGGTAAAACTACCAAAATCAAGAATCACTGCTCACCTTCACTATTTCATTTCTCTTTTTCCCCTCGTTTGGAACAACCTCCCACACTCTTTCAATCCCACTCTTCCCTCCAGGTCTTTAAAACAGCTGTTCACTCCCACCTCTTACCTTCCCCCATCTAAAACCATGATATTTTTATACCCCCGTTAATCCACCACAAACGCACCTCCTTCAAATTCCCTACTTTCCTTCATCATAGTCCCTGTTGTGTAAGGACCTGAAAGTCCCTGTAGTTTCTGCATAATCATGATTCATGTATGTGTGCATGTGTTTTGCACCGCCACTACTGGTTATCATCTCCACTCGTGAGTCTCTTAGACTGAACAAAGCCTTTTCTGGTCCTGAAGTATCCATCTTCACACCAGCAAGGAACCATGACTCATGGACCAAGCTGTCTCCATATCTATGCTACTTTTCCCCCTACGTCCCTGAAGTGGTGAAGATGTAGATCCACGCAACCTCCCGTGTGACCTCTGGAATATGCCCGGTCTCAGTCTCTTCCTTCATGGTCTCATGCTTCTGAGGTCTCATCTCAATCTCATTCTTCCTTGACCCAATGAAGAAGGCAATCGCAAGAAGCCGCAAGGCAAGGCCAGGATGCCAGGCAAAGTCCAAAATGCATATCAATTGGCACAACTCTGGAGGTTTTTTGTAAGGCCCTCAGCTTCCCCAAAGCTGCCGTCCTCTGCTCGGTTCTTGCTCCCATCAGTCATTGCATTTGGCGTGGTCCTGGATCTCATGGAACTAGGTCCCATATAAGCGTAACTTGGCAAAAGGGAGTCGCCAAAGCTGGGGCCTTCGGTCTCAGCATGATGGATCGGAAAACTCAACAGGCCGCAAGGTCAGGCCTCATCCCAAACACACGGTGAACAGCATGACTCTGGGCACCACATGTGCAGCGCACGGCCTTCAGCCTCACCAAAATTGCCATCCTCGACTCCGTTTTCTCACTACCACCGAACTCATTGTATTTGGCGTGGTCCACGATTCCACAAAACTCTTTCTCTTTCGTCGTCAATGGGTGGAACTTTCCATGAGTGAGTCGCCAAAGCTTGGGACTTCTCTGCCGACAGCATGGGGTCAACAAATCCCATCAACCTGCAAGGCCAAACCACGTCACATTCAAGGTGAGAGGGATGTTACAAAGCACACCGCATCCACCCCCCCCCCCCAACTCCCGCCACCAGTGTGTGTGTGTGTGTGTGTGTGTGTGTGTGTGTGTGTGTGTGTGTGTGTGTGTGTGTGTGTGTGTGTGTGTGTGTGTGTGTGTGTGTGTGTGTGTGTGTGTGTGTGTGTTGTTCATATAGTATAACATATTCTCTCTGCTAACTCCCCTTCCTCCCCACCCCTCTCTCTTTCTCTCTGTCCCATTGTTGCTCTGCCCCACTCCCAATACAGTGCAGCACCCCCCTCCCACTCCTCTCTCTCTCTCTCTCTCTCTCTCTCTCTCTCTCTCTCTCTCTCTCTCTCTCTCTCTCTCTCTCTCTCTCTCTCTCTCTGGATATATCCGGGTGGTGTTTATGTCTAGACGGGAGTTTGTCTCCAGACAGTGTTTGCCTCCAAACGTATCTGGGTGGTATTTATGTCTGGATGGGAGTTTGTCTCTGGACGTGTCTGGGTGGTGTTTGTCTCTGGAGCAATCCAGGCAGTGTTTATATCTGAACGGGAGTTTAATTCTGGACATGTCCAGATAGAAGTTTGTCTCTGGACAGTTTGGTTCCAGATGCGTCCGGGTGGTGTTTGTCTCCAGACGCGTCGGGGCGGTGTTTGTCTCTGGATGCGTCTGGGCGGTGTTTGTCTCTAGATGCGTCCGGGCGCTGTTTGTCTCCAGACGCGTCAGGGCGGTGTTTGTCTCCATTCGCTTCTGGGCGGTGTTTGTTTCCGGACACGTCCGGGTGGTGTTTATCGCATGATCAGAAGAAACTTTGAGCGAGTAGTTCAGTGACAACACTACACATGACAGACACTGCACAGATATATTATGTTTATATACAGCTCCTTTACAAAGTCTACACCCTCTATCAAAATTATCAGCTTGTGTTTCATTATCGCCTGGAATTAAATTGCATTAAACCAGAACTTTTCCACTTTTATTTATACATCTTAACCCACAACTTCCAAGGAAAAATAAATTCTACAAATTTCAGTTCTTCGAGCATTAGAGCACCTGAAAAACTGATCTTTTTTTTTTCAAAAGTCCACTTTTACGGTGTCCTTATTTTTGCTGTCTCTAATTACATGGCTGTGAGTAACTTTGAAGTCTCAACAAGTGTCCCTCGATTCATATTCAAAATTTCACAAACTTTCATCCTACAGTTCATAGTTATTAGCCCTCGCATTTGAATATTTCACGACCGGAGTCGAAATTTTTCTTTGTCCAACTTTTTGGGGTTCATCCCTTTGAGCAAAAATAGAGGCAATAAATCCTGAGCACTCACCTGGTGGAATAATGATACTGAGGAGGAAGTCAACATGGGACAAAATGGAAAAACAAAGCAATGTTAGAGCAAATACCTATTTTTAGGGGGGGGCAACCACCCCCACAAACCCTCTTCGACCCCGATTTTTTAAATAGCGTGAAAAAACTTTGTTAGATCACGGGTGATGAAGGCTGTGGTTAAATTTTATCAAAATTGTGTGTATGGTTTCTGAGAAGAGAGCAAATACATATTTTGGGGGGTGGGGTGGGGGTGGGGGTGGGGGTGGGGCACCCCCCTGTACACCCCTAAGACCCAGATTTTTTTTAATGCTATGAACAAACTTTGGTAGATCATGGGTGATGAAGGTTGTGGTCCAGTTTCATCCAAATTGCATGTGTGGTTTCGGCGAAGAAAGCAAATACCTATTTTAGGGGGAACCCCCCCCCCATCGGAATTTTCAGTCCCTGTGTTAAAGTTGCATACGTAGAAACAGTTCCGTCCAAAGGGAGGGGCGCTTCACACTTCCCTTGATTGCTGCAGGAGTCTCTGCTTCAAACAGCACCGCCATTGCATACTTGTACCTCACAAGAACAGAACTCAAGCTAATAGCTAATGAACAAAAAACTAGCAAAAAAGCAAAAACTATGGCACTTAGGTGGAATTTGTTTTGAAAGCCAGTAATTCCACGTATTGGCCAATGTGTATTCCAAGTTTCAGCTAGTTTCGATTTATAGCCTTTGAGATATGAGCGCCAACACATTTTGGATGGACAGACAGACCGACAGACACCAACGTGAATTTCGAGGGTTTTCGTTTCAAACTCAAGAATTTGCAACATTTTACTTCCGATGTACAAAGGGTTTACTTCTGCAACTTGTAGCCGATGTCGTCCAGTAAAAGCCGAGAAAAGATTTTTCAGTCCCTGTGTTCAGGTTTCATACAGAGAAACTGTCCTTTATGAAGTGGGATGGGGGGAGGGGCGCTTTGTGCCTCCCTTGATATATATATATATATATATATATATATATATATATATATATATATATATATATATATATATATATATATATGTGTTTGACCAAGATGAGATTTGCCGAGATGGAAGGAATCTGTCATCATGGACAAGTGTGAGGGAGTGGTACGAGGGGTTTAAGGAGACTGCAAGTTGTCAGAATCAGAAAAGTACCGGTGGACCAAGCACAAGTAAAGCAGACGTTGAACGAGTGCATGAATAATTTCAACAAAGTCCCACAAAATCAATTCAACGTGCATCCAGAGAACTGAGACTACCAACCTGCACTGCACACAGGATTTTGCATCAAAGGCTGAAGTTTTAGGCCTATAAGGTGCAGATTCTGCAGGAACTGAAACCAAATGACGGACCGAAACACAAAGCATTTGCCTTCAAAATGCTCAGTCGCATAGAGGATGATGAAGATGACCTGAAAAAGGTGATGTTCACAGAGGAAGCTTCCATGTATCAACCGACATAATGTGAGGATCTTGGGCTCTGAAAAACCCACACGTGGTCATTGAACACATATGCGACAGACCAAAGGACAATGTGTGGTGTGGCCTTCTCTATGACCGCTTGGTGGGACTGATTTTCTTTGCGGAGGATTTAGTAACCTCAACAATTTCCATGAACATGTCGGAAGGATTCACCTTCCCACGGATTGAAGACCTGCAACGCGATATCATTTTTCAACAGGACAGTGCTCCCCCTCATTGGGCTTAGTCGTTCGAGCCATCCTGAATGAAAAATTTCTTGGTCGCTGGATTGACCGAGTTGGACCGACCGCTTGGCCGCCACGATCACCAGACAATACCCCCATTTTTTTTTTCTTCTGTGGGGTTTGTCAAAGAGGGTGTCTACAACACCAAGGTGGTAAACCTGCAGGATCTTCGTTCTCGGATCACAGCTGAGTCATTCCACCTCATATCACCGGAGGCCTCCCAGTTGACCCCCTCAGATTTACTTTAAACTTTCATAAAATAGTTCCCAGGTATCAAAATGAAGCTCCGTAAAACTTTAGGTCCATAGATGCGGTCAACTCCGAGATATTGAGGGCTGAAAATGTGGTTGTGACCCTATTTTTATGGTCGTTGCGAGCATCACAAATCGAACTGCTACTTTTAAACTCCCACAACTTTTTAAATATTAATGCTAGAGGCTTGAAATTTTCAGAGATTATTCTTCTATAACTGCTTCGTAAGAAACAAACATAAAACAGAGTACAGTATACCCCTATTAATTTTTATGACCTGATCAGTTTAAATACAGAAAAAAAATGTTGGTTTTGTATGAAGACCCAACTTTGAGACCCCATATATTTTTATTGACCCATCCCAGAAGCTTGAAATTTTTTCAGGTAATAACTGTATGGGAGTAGTATTCAAATACATATTTACTTTTCTCAATTAGTCATATATAACACAGTCATGATCCCTCAAAAATTGAAAATTTTCATTTTCCCCGAAATTCAGATGAGGATTGCAAATACATGCCAAGGTATACCACTTCAAATTGTTCACTATTGGGAAGAGCATATTCAAGTTTATAAAAGTGTCAAATATCAAAGTGGTATAATGTTCTATCAATATTTTAAAAATATTTTAATAAATGATGTTCTGCCAGTGCTGTGCGCATTGTGTGTGCTATTTAATGAACTGTCCTTTTACATGTAGTACGTATGTGTAGTACATGTACATACAATGTACATACATATCATGTGCTATTCGGATACCATGAACACAATACTTTGAAATTTGAATTTGTAATTCTTTGTTTCTCATTTGTAAATAGCAAGAGCTTAACTCATCGGGCTGGGGTTAAAAATAGAACTCAGGAATAGTGGCTGATCTGCTGATGTCAGCAGTGTATAGAGTTACATTCAAGGGAGGACATTTGTTGGGTTCCTTTGGTCCATGTGATGAAAGTTAGGCCAAAAAAAAAAAACGTTGCATTGGCGTAACGGGTCACTGAAAAATAGGGTAGGTCGGTCGGGATCTTTTTTTTATTTTTTTTATTTTTTTCCTAATAAATCCCAAAATTTTTGGATAATAAATCCAAAAATTTAATAAATCCTAATAAATCCCTCCCAAAATCTCCCCCGGCTCGAGTACCACCCTTTTTGTCGGCAGGTTCTGTCCGAAACACTTCCGGGTTTTTGCGATCGCGATCGCAATCAACAAGATACTTGAAATCGATAGCAAAAAAAACAAAAAAAAAAGTAGGGTCGGCGGAATTTTTAGGGTCGGGCGGGTTACGCCAATGCAACTTTTTTTTTTTGGCCTTATTGATGCTCCCCTAACGTCAACTGGGAGTCAGTACAAGCTCGCACCTGACTTGGGAAAGCAGATCAAGGACCGATTCAAATCATTTACATGAAATGTTTTATTACATTGTTATTTCAGTATGTGATATATTTTTGTATTATTAATTTGAATCACAGAACTAATCATTCATGATTACCATGGTGCCCACACCATGCACACACCTCATGTATTCACGACTGTGTTAACAAGTTTTTTAAAAAATAGAAAATATATTTTTTTAAAATATACCACTTTGATATTTGACACTTTTGTAAACTTGAATATGCTCTTTCCAATGGTGAACAATTTGAAATGGTATACCTTGTCATATATTTGCAATCCTCACCTGAATTTCAGGGAAAAATGAAAATTTTCAATTTTTGAGGGATCATGATGATTATATATGACTGATTAAGAAAAGTAAACATGGATTTGAATACTACTACCACACAGTTATTACATGAAAAAAATTCAAGCTTCTGGGATGGGTCAATAAAAATATATGGGGTCTCAAAGTTGGGTCTTCATACAAAACCAACATTTTTTTTCTGGATTTCAACTGATCAGGTCATAAAATTTAATAGAGGTATACTCCATTTTATGTTTGTTTCTTACAGAGCAGTTATACAAGAATAATCTCTGAAAATTTCAAGGCTCTAGCATTAATATTTAAAAAGTTGTGGGAGTTTAAAAGTAGCAGTTCGATTTGTGATGCTCGCAACGACCATAAAAATAGGGCCACAACCACATTTTCAACCCTCAATATCTCGGAGTTGACCGCATCTATGGACCTAAAATTTTATGCAGCTTCATTTTGATACCTGGGAACTATTTTATAAAAGTTAAAAATAAATCGAAGGGGGTCAATTGGGAACATTTTCTTAAATTTGGTGATTTCAGATGGAATGACTCAGCTGTGATTACCCCATCCTACAAATTTGGGACACAATGGATCCATGCAAAATCCAATTACTCTAGTCTGTCACTCCAGCGACTGCAGACATAAAAAATGGTACGAAGGGGGAGCATCCCTTCTCTATCCTGACATCAACAGAAAGTAATTTCTCTTTTATCATTACAACCCCCTACAGTGGTTAAATGCAACCAATTTTCCCGTCGTCCCGCGCATCAGTGCTTCATCAAATTTGAGCCGAGTCCTCAATTTTTCTTCCTGTGCCATCGCACAATAACATGGCTGGGCAGTGCAGCTCCACCTGCAGGTCTGCCCACCTGCTTGCTCGAACATGGCACCCTGAGCCACTGAGGCCACAACCGAGTTCACATGCTCTCCTAAAAATTATGGGGGGGAATTCTCTCCAGCTTCCCCACCCCGGTGTCCTCACTGGTAATTGGCGCTCCGGGTCCCTTCTCCTGGGTACCCATAAATTTGGCATGCCCCTGTGGGCTCATGGCCGACTCATGGACTGCGGCTCCCAGCACTTTGGATGCCCTTCACAACCATAATTAATATCACCGGGCCACACTCCCAGCTGGTCAATTTACTTCTGCACCTCTGCAAAACAAGAAACTTTCCACACGCAGCACCAACCACAGAATGACATCCCCTTCCAAAAGATCTGAACACTGTCTAATCTAACGCCAATTCAGGCGAGAGTTCATCTTCACAGATAGGTATATACTGCTCCACACAAGCACCCTCCTTGTACCATTCCGTCAAGCTTCAATCCTAAATAATGCACCTCATTAATCACACAACAAACATTCCTCCATTTATCCCTCAATTGTCGGGATAACGAGGAAGAACAAGGAAGGCGCTCATCTAGTCTTGCAATTATAAAAATAGGGGCAATACCCCTGGGTGCTCATCTGGTCGCAGCTGGATAAGATCACCAGGGATCCACTGGTCGGCGTAGATGATGCACAAAATATGTAACAGCGAAGAAAGTAAATACCTATGGATTTTTTTAAAGTGCCGTGAACAAACTTTGATACATACCGGGTGATGAAGGTTGTGGTCAAATTTCATCAAAATCGCATGTGTAGTTTCAGAGATTAAGTTGCAAGTGTTCATGGATGGACTGACAGACGGATGATGCACCATCCCATAAGCTCCCCGGAACTATGTTCCAGGTGAGCTAAAAATAACAAAAACCCAAATCATCAATTTAAAACATATCACTAATCTCTCTCATTTCTATATGTCTGTTTCCCTCATTCTACCTTCCAGTTTCGAATTGCCCTCAAAATTAATCGTTCCCTCTGGGTCACGTGGTTCTCACTCCACCTTCGTACCGACGCCGCATGCTGGGGAAACCCAACACTGTGCTTCAGATGCATGCCGTGACCAGGCACATCACTCGTGCTGCGAACCCCTGTAGTGCTTACTGACAGGGCTCACGTGAAACGCATATATTGTGCCCCGCGATCCCCCATCCGCAGCCACGGTGGTCACACCCATTCCGGCCGTGTTTCCAACACGACCCCCGCAATGCACATCCCGTGTACTATGAATCACACCATACTTCCAAGCACAGCCCACTCCTGCATGCCTGGCGGTCTGGCACGCATACTACCCCGAGTCCCCACGTGACCCCGACCTGAGATCTGTGGTGCCCCCACTAATTCACCAATAAGTGCAGGGACAACACGGGAATTCACTTAATTCTCTGCTCCTTTCCTCCAAGGCTATTTGGGAATATGATTGCCCCCCCAAATTTGCCTGACTATTCCGTCTCCCTTCAAAGGACTTTCCAGAACGGTAAAACGCGCCTCACTGGCAACGTTTCCTTTTTAATCGCAGAGTCCTGGATAAAACCCAACGGGAGCATTTCCAATCTCCGCTATCTGGCAAAGGCCCGCCTGTAAGCATGCTCTCACACGCAGTGACATTTGCACCAACCATCCGGTCGGCTTTTCCCAAACTGAACTAAAATCAATAACCTCATGGGGAAGCCATTATAAATTTAAAGCTTCACCGTCAGTCTCTGACGTCTCCCCTATATGCGTTCCTTCTACCTCCTCGTGATCCATTCCAATCACGTCAACAAGCACCGGTGCTATACACGCTCTCTCGCTTTCACACTTACATGTGGGCGCACTCGGGCTGGCATGCACGGAGCACTCGGCTTCGATCTCCCACACTGGTGGCTCGGCATGCACCGAGGCGCACGCATCGCCGACCGGCAAGTCAATCTCTAAGACGCACGTTCATGCTGCAGACAAGAATGCAGACAGCGGCTCACCCTCACACACTCAATCACCCTCCCCCACGCCCGGACAGCATGCACGGGCTGTGTGGTTTCAACGTTGTGGTTCGAAGACTCACAGCATGCCAAAACACCCTGCTTGTGCACCAGTCACGGCGTTTGCACCACATCAGCCCGTACCAAAGGCCTTTGTGTGAAGTCTGACGGTGGGCACGCAGGACTCACATACCGCACAGGTGGAACCACACATGCACGCACGCACACACCCCTGTGGAGAGTCTGCTCAGAAACCCCACACTCTCTATTTGCACCGTTCATGTGTGTTGCCATACCTTTCTGTGGTGGCAACTGCCAGCTCCACCCCATGATCAGGCTTCTCTGATGGCTCCTGCAGGATGGATGTGCACACCAGTGGGGTCACGAACTCCCTGCACGAATATATCACCACATGTGCACCAATCTCCTCACTTCCCATACTTTCTGTTTTAAACAAGTAAAGAAAGACATAAAATGTCATAGCCCCCATTGTTTTAGTAAATTGCTGTTTGGAGTTAAAAAGGCTCACCCATATTTATGCACAACTAAAATGGTTGCCAGTCTACCAGTCGGCCATCTTTGATTATATCGCAAAATAAAGTGAACGGCACATATATGCCATCATGTACTGTGCTTGTGCCAAGTTTGAACAAAATCGGACTATGCATGTCTGAGAAAATGATGAGGACACATTTAAGTAACAAAATGGCCACAAGTCGGCCATCTTGGATCTGATCTCGAAAAACAATGATGTGCATATGGAAGCCATCATTCATTATCGGTGTGCCAAGTTTGAGCAAGACCTGCGAATGCATGTCCAAGAAATGGTTGAGGATGTGTTTGACACCGGGGTATTTTTTTTTTTACAACTAAAATGGCCGCCAGTCGGCCATCTTGGATCTGATGTGGAAAAAAAATGATGTATTTATGTACGCAATCATGTATTGTCTTTGCGCCAAGTACAAATACCAGAGTGGTGTCAAAGCCACCCAATGCTCGCCTGTTCGAAGAACAGAGAGCTATAGCGATACCCCCGGCGTGCCAAGTGGGAATAAAATTGGTCAATACTTGTCCGAGATATGGTTGCGGACACACGCACGCACGGACATAAAAATCAACACCAAATCCATGAGCCCCATTTCAGACTTAGTCCAATGGGAGCGAATAAATTATTATAATCACATTCCAGCTTTATAAAAACTCTATCTGACTTGTGGTCCAGCTATGTCTCAGCAATCTCCCGTGCTCTTGTTTCTTCCTTAAGCCTCAGTGGCTCTTTTATATATTTACCACTGGCCTCACCAGGCACCATCATGCACTGCTCATCCTGCATGCATGCCACATTCTTTCTCCCCATGGCCAGCATCATGTGTCCCATTTCACTTTTCCTGCCAAGGTCTGTACAAGAACCAAGCAGCCTTTATCTTTTTTCCCACAGCCTTTATTGCAGCCCTTATGCCATTGCTCATGGCCTTCTTCTCCGCCTTAGCTTCTGCCTGCCCTGCATCCATTTTTATCTCCAACCCTCCCGTATCAGTCGATGTTGGAAATGCCGATCCGCCATCCTGCGGTGTTAATTCTATTTGCTCCACATTTTATGGGGGATGGGGTAAGGGCCATCGGTCACTGTGGACTCCTCGTCTGCTCCCCTTGCTGCCACCTTTTCCACAATATCATTTCTTTCCTTCATATCGTCTTGGTTACACATAGCAAAAAAATTGCTCAAAAATTTCCACCCTCGCTGCACTCCGTTACCAAAATTTGAGGTGCGCTGTTCGCACCCCAAGTCCAATCTGCACTCCTGACACCAATGTTATGGGTTTGGGGTGGCACGCAGTGTTCACAAGGGGGTGGCTCTGACCCGACGTGGTCGGAGGTCACGGAGGTCGTGACCTCCGACCCTGAAGCCAACAAGCCATGGATAATTCCGCAGCCTGACAGGTCACTGAGCAACTGCAGATACTGGTTGAGGCAAATAAATCAAGCAGGGTCCTCATGCCCAATTATCACATTACCTTACGAGAAAGAAGCTTGTGGTGATTTAATTATCGCCTGCGAGAAAGAAGTTTGGGGTGATTTAGTTGCCCCAACTGGGGAACCGCACTTTTGACTTCCTACTTTGTCTGCTTATTATGCACAGCTGAGCGAATCCGTAGGTGGGAGATCAGCCAAATGGTGGAAAATGACAAACGAGCAGGTTGGAAATAGTTTATAAATGATCAAAAGAAAGGCATGTATTTCCAGGCACAAGACTTCACAAGTATGTACAGAATGCAGTGGCACAAAGAAAGTCTGACCCCGAAACACGCAAGGCCCTTAGACAGTCTCAACTTAATCGATACAAACAGGACAGGCGTGCCACAATCACTCCAGGGAAATTAGAGAGAAAGAGATGAAGAGAGAGAAATAAAGAAGTTTGCGGCATAGTTGCAGCCTCTCACTCACCAGACGTAAGCCGGTGGGTGTTACATTGTTACAAAGTGGGGGGAAAGGAGGGGAAGTTAGGAAGGGAATGTGGTGGGTGTATGAGTGTGGTGTGTCGAGAGAGGTGTGTGTCAGTCTAGAGCAGCTGTGCCCCAAGGATCTCATGCTGCCATTCACAGTCATTGTCTTGCTCCAACGCGATGCGTCTCGCTCTGTCCTCAGGCTCAACAATACAAACAGACAGGAAGGCAGGCAGCTCTTGATCACCTTCCGATCCTTGGCGCATCAGTCAGCACGTCTTGGTGTTATTGGCCTCTGGCGAGGCGTGGCTTCAGGGGGAAAGGGTCGCTACAATACTCTCCGACCCCTGCAAGTTATTTTCCCATTTGCTCTCCTTTGCCACAGTGTGATGTCACGTCTTGGTAACGCCGTAGTACTCTCCGTTGGGAACAGTAGCTCGAATTACGCCAACACTGTGGTACTTGCCATTGAGGAGAGCAGCGTGAGTTAGGGCAACTCCGTGTTATTTGCAATTGGGAATGACAGCGCGAGTTACGGCAATGCCGCGATTCCCACCATTGGGCACGGCAGCACTCACGTGGCTTTTATTGTGGTGTCGGTGTAACGTAATGTATGTATGGTTCGTGCTGTGGGAAGGTGCAGCGGGAAGAAGCATGAGAAAAAGGAGATGGATGGATGGAGAGGGGGATTCCAAGAAGGTGGGAAATTACAAAGGGGATAGAACCTGGTGAAAACATACACTACACATTTTCCCCATCCTTATGACGAGGGGGAAGGTAACCTGACTAAACAAAATTATTAACGACAAAACATCTGAAAATGCAAAGCCCGTCTACATCCACTTTGTATTCAGACTTCTTCTTCCGTGTGCTAAACATGACGAAAACAGCAAAATATAAATTTAAACAATTCACGATTTTAGGTGACCTTGACATTTTGACCTCAAAAGCAATAGGCTTAAGTGAAACAATATGCAAACTCTGCTAAAATTTCAAGTCAATCTGATGAAAACTGATGATTTTATGCAACTTCAACCTTTGACATTTTGATCTAAAAAAAAAAAAAATTATCGGCTTCTAACTTTTGATTGGTGAACCAATTTAGTGACCCAAAACATAAATTCCTAAAACTTTAGGTCAATCGGATGAAAATTAATGATTTTATGCAACCTTTAGATCGAGAAAAAAACGAAAAACAATCAGCTTTGAGCTTTTGATTGGTGAACCAATTCAGTAACACAAAATGCAAATTCTAAAAATTGTTAGTCAATTGGATGAAAATTGATGATTTTATGTGATGTTGACCTTTTGACCAAAATGATTCATTTGTCCTCTCCATATTCTCATCATAAAGCTTTATTAAAAATTTGATGACACGAGTTAATGCCTGTACACACACACACACACACACACACACACACACACACACACACACACACACACACACACACACACACACACACACACACACGTTTGCAAAACCTGTCTCCTGCTGTGTATGGGGATGGGGAAATATCCACTAAAAACAAAAACCCATTCAGATTGGGTTGTTGTTTTTAATGGGTCTATACATATATATATATATATATATATATATATATCAATCATATGTTACTCGTAGAAAAACCGGACAAAAATGACAGGATGGAATTATTTTATTTAAAATATTCAGAGATTGGAAGATATGATGTTTTGAAGCAAGAAAAAGTATTACTTGAAAACACTACATGTACAAATGTTACCCTATTTTGTTTATCTTCTGGGACATTTCATTCTGAGGGTACAGCCTCATGAGCATGCCAAAACCTGAAGCATTGGCCTCGCGGCAGGTGTGCTTATATCGTCTCTCTTTATTAGACATTACACATATGAAAATGAATGCTAGTTTTATTCTGCGCGTGTTACACATCACGTGCAGTGAATTTCACCTCCCTGCGCATTATACTTACTGCTATTTTTTAAAACACTTCAGTACACCACCATTGAAAATGGTATATATACAGCTCTGTGTATATACAGGGTGTCCCAAAAAATATACAACTTTTCATCTGCAAAGAAGATGGTCATAACATGTATTTTTTAAATATATATATGGCTGGATAGAAAGCTGAAAGGTTGAAGTTTATTGTACCAATGTCAAAATTGCCACCAAAGTTTAAATTTTGGCATAGAATCGTCGTTTTCTTTTAGACCACATGTTCGACGTAGGCTCCACATTGTCCGATCACTGCCTGCAAACACGTTGTCATGTTCTCCATCACTTTGGGAAACGTTTCCTGAGGAATGTTCTGGATTTCTCGGTGGATGTTTTCCTTCAGCTGATCAAGAGTCTGAGGCCTAGGGTTTCCATAGATCCTGTCCTTGAGATACCCCCACAAGAAGAAGTCTGGAGGAGTAAGGTCAGGGGAATACGGTGGCCGCTCAACGTCTTCATAGAGGGAGATAAAGCAGCCCTCAAAATGTTGGTTGAGAAAACGCCTTGTTTCCCTGGCTGTATGGGACGGAGCCCCATCCTGCTGGAACCACTGGGTTCTCATCTGGATCAGGTTGTTTCTCCTACGGGCCTGAGTACGTAACTCAGGCAGATAGAATTCCTGAATCACTTCGCGATAGTTCCTCTGGTTTACCGTGCAAGTGCGTCCCTGGTCATCTTCAAAGAAGTATGGACCAATTATCCCATACCAACCAACCGCCACCCACATAGTGACTTTGAGAACAGATCGAGGCACCAGTTCAGTTGATGCATTACCAGGATTTTCAGTTCCCCAGTACCGAAAGTTTTACTTGTTTACGTCCCCAGACAAGTGAGCATGGCATTCGTCCGTCATGTGAAGTTTTTTGAGGAAGTCTGCATCTTCCAACAACTTTCCTGTGAACCAATTTGCAAAGTCTAGTCGTTTACATTTCTGTTGATCAGTAAGCACCGTTTCCGTTTGAATTTTGTATGGAAAGGCATGAATGTCTTGGCGAAGGATCCTCTGAACGGTGCTCTTATGAATGTTTGTCTCGGCAGAAAGTCGTCGAATCGATTTTTTTGGACTCTAAACGACCGCCTGTCTCACCATTTCCACATTTTCTTCACTCCGACCTGTCCTCTTCCGACCACTCTGACCCTTGTGAAGGTCACAGATGATTCCCACATTGGTAAACTTTGCGATGGTGCACTTCATTGTCCGAAAGTTTGGTGCATGGCGCAAGTGGATACCGAAATGTCTCGAGTAAAGACGTTGCACCTGTATGACACTTTTCGTCTGGTGCCAAAGTTCAACAATTTCCGTCCGTTGTTGTACGGTCAGTCTTGGCATTTTTCTGGCACTTCCTTGGTATCAAAATAAACTTCAGGATCTCTGCAACAAGAAATGAAGCATTAGTGCCAAAATTACTGCTTTTTCAGGATCAAATGAAGCATTTTAAAAGTTGTATTTTTTTGGGACACCATATATATATATATATATATATATATATATATATATATATATATATATATATATATATATATATATATATATATATATATATATATATACTGTAACGTCCACGGGACTTGAACAGTCCCGCCAACGTAGAATGAGCCGAAACGATGGAGGCGGTTTATTTTTTATAACCCAGAGATGGCGGTTTTAATCGGCTCCACAGCAAACGGGACGAGGAAGGTGGCACGAGTCGCTTTTCACTGAGTTAATAATGTTTATTTCTCCAACCAGAAATAATAATAAGACTCGGCAAGAGGAGGGATCCGGGCGATTCGACGGGATGGTGGTGTGGGTTCGGGCGTGGGAAAACACACAATAATTCCAATGGATATACAAATCTCAAACCCTCTAAGGCGCCAGGTACACACACACACACACACACACACACACACACACACACACACACACACACACACACACACACACACACACACACACACACACACACACACACACACACACACACACACACACACACACACACACACACACACACACACACATACACATACACATACACACACACACACACACACACACACACACACACACACACACACACACAACGTCTTGATCGGATGGTCCTCCATGCACACCTTAATTGACCTGGCTGTGTGGCATGGAGCATTGTCCTGCTGGAAAAAACAATCCTCAGAGTTGAGGAACATTGTCAGAGCAGAAGGAAGCAAATGTTCTTCCAGGAAAACCTTGTACGTGGCTTGATTCATGAGTCCTTCACAAAGACAAATCTGCCCGATTCCAGCCTTGCTGAAGCACCCCCAGATCATCACCGATCCTCCACTAAATTTCACAGTGGGTGCGAGACACTGTGGCTTGTAGACCTCTCCAGGTCTCTGTCTAACCATTAGACGACCAGGTGTTAGGCAAAGCTGAAAATTGGACTCATCAGAGAAGATGACCTTACTCCAGTCCTCCACAGTGCAATCCTTATGGTCTTTTGCAAACCTCAGCCTGGCTCTTCTTTGATTCTCATTGAGGAAGGGATTTTTTTCTAGCTTTGCATGACTTCAGCCCTGCCCCGAGGAGCCTGTTTTGAACCGTCCACTCCATGTACTTCACCCCAGCTGCCGTTTGCCATTCTTTTTGGAGGTCACTTGATGTCATCCTACGGATGTTGAGTGACATTCGAATGAGTTGGCGGTCATCCTGGTCAGTGGAAATTCGTTTTTGCCCTCTGCCAGTCTGTAGCTTTGTTGTCCCCAATGTCTGCTGTTTGACCTTGTTCTTATGAACCGCCGTCTTTGAAATTTTAAGGATGGAAGCGACGTGACGATCACTGTATGCCTCTGCCAGTAAAGCCAGAATTGAACCCTTCTTTTCCTCACTCAAAACTTTTCTTTTCAACTCTTTTGGCATGGTCAATTGTTATTTTTTTGATTCCAATTACTTTTGAGGTACTACTAGCACTGTTTTAGCCATCCAGCTGGTCCTATTGCAAGATGATAGTGATGACCACAGCAGTGGTTTTTACACTTTTTCTTGTTAAATAAGATTGGGTTCAGGTGATCACCTTATCAGTTCCTCACTAAGTATAATAAGGTATGCCTGTGTTGTAATTCAACAGACACCGGAATGGAATGGCTGCCATACATGCAGAGATGCTGATTTAAATTTTTTTTGGAGTGGTCTCTTTTTTTTTTTTTCCAGAGCTGTATATAGATATATATATATATATATATATATATATATATATATATATATATATATATAGATAGGTATGTATATAATATATACACATATATATATATATATATATATATATATATATATATATATATATATGGTGTCCCAAAAAATATACAACTTTTAAAATGCTTCGTTTGATCCTAACAAAAGCAGTAATTTCGTCACTAATGCTTCATTTCTTGTTGCAGAGACCCTGAAGTTTATTTTGATACCAAGCAAGCGCCAGAAAAATGCCAAGACTGACCGTACAACAACGGACGAAAATTGTTGAACTTTGGCACCAGACGAAAAGTGTCATACAGGTGGAACGTCTTTACTCGAGAC
>NC_140962.1:68221928-68239428 GCF_056783735.1 Eptatretus burgeri
CATTCTTGAGGGTATTTCTTTTCCTTGGTTTTGGGTATGTGTTGTCGGCGCCGTCTGTGAAGTAGAATTGTATAAGTGTTGCCGTGTGCTCGGTAGTCGGTATTAGCTCTGCACTGTGTTTTCACTTTTATGTTTGCTTTTTGTGTAAATGGAATTGTGTTTTCTTTTTTTGTGTGCATTTGGTGGAATTGTATTTGTGTGCTTCCCGTGTGCCGCGAATAAATGTGCTTTATTGTTGAACTGTTCTCCCGCTTCGCTTCGTCTTTTCCCCCATTGAACCGTCATCTTGCTTCACGTAAAGGGTTGGTAGTGGGCTGAGTACGCCCGATAATTAATCGAACCGTCGAGGTCGACGATAACACCGCTCGGTTATTCTGATAGTACGGAACGGGTCGCTTAAGTGGCCCGTGTCCGAAGTCGACCTGCGGCGAGGTGCGATCGCCCGGTCTACCCTCCGCGTGGGTACTTAGGTAGTTCGAATTTGGCGAGCAACCCTATCCCACGCGGGGGCTGATTGGCTCGATCGCGGTGAGACCGAAAGGTCCACCCGTGACTGGTTCCCGGCGTTAGTCCGAGAGGGTCACGACTGGATTGTCCGTCCGGTGGGCGACGTGCCGCGATTCGAGTTACGTGGCCGTCCGCACGCCGGCGGGCGCGAAGACCGCAACAATATATATATATATATATATATATATATATATATATATATATATATATATATATATATATATATATATATATATATATATATATATACAGTAGACAAGGCGTAAGTCATCACCATCGGGACCGAGAAAAAAGTGACGACTTAGAAATGTGACGACTTACACGTATGCGAACATTCATGATGACTGTGGGGTGAAGGATGAAGTCGCGCGTGGCCTGGACACGTATGTGTGAGAGCCGGCTATTGTACCAAAAGGAAAACACAATCCTTGGGGCATAGGTGGGGGTGAGTTGGTGAGTTGGAAAGTGATCAAGCAAAGATGGAATTCATGAATCAGTTTATCAAAAGTAAAGATAATGAACAACTCTGTAAGACAACTCGTATACCATCGGTGATGGTATGGTGACAAATTACATGACACACAGTCATCGTGGTGATGATTACCACTCAATGCCTATGTGTAAGTGAGTGCGGTAATGTACAAAACAAGCCAATATAAAACCATGATCGGACTTCAACACTAAGCTCAATCGATCCTTTACTTCTTCGCGAAGTAATCCGTGATGTTTGACTGCCTCAAACTCTTGGGCATCTGGTGCATGAGAAAGGATTCAAACCGGTCATTGTATTCCATGATGTTGGCTGGGCAATCCTCCACTGAAAGACAGTATCGGCTGAATATTTGGCCGAATCGGCCGAATCGGCCGAAACCGAATATTTGGCTGAGCCGACATTTGCCAAAACCAGATGATGAGCGCGTCATCGACATCTTCAAAGGACACACATTTCACACTTCCCACCGGCCTCACGATCTTCTCCACTTTTCCAAATATCTTGCCCTTATTCTTCAAGATATCGTTCAATGTCTGCCGTTTGATGTTCAACTTCTCAGCTATGTCTGTTTTCTTAATCAGTGGATTTGCCTCGCAAAACTGGATAATGTCGTATTTTTCTTGGTAGGTTTTAGTTGTAAGCTTACGCTTAGTCGCCATTGTCCTGCCTGCAGTGCGATCAACGTGTGTACGCAGTTATAAATAGCCTATCACTGGCGGTGTACACCAATGAGCGAGCATCACGATTCCATGAAATCGGGCTTCTCATGAGGCAGCAGTTCCATGTGACGAGTTAGGAGTGGTAATTTACTTGAGTTTCCATTATGTGGGAATGGACAACATCTGACGACTTAGACGAAGTGACGACTTAGAGATGACGACTTACAGAGGGATGACCCTTTATTCAAATGGATCTAACATAAGATAAATTCGGGACTTTTTGACGCTGCCAACTTAGGCGAAGTGACGAGTTACACGCTGCCGACTTACACCTAGTCTACTGTATATATATATATATATATATATATATATATATATATATATATATATATATATATATATATATATATATATATATATATAAAAGCTGGATGGTGCAAAGGGCTGGATAAGGTGAGCAGCAATCACTCAATCCCAAACACCACATCTGCATTTGCACAACACCCAACGACAACCTCAACCCTCACACAACCAACACCTCATCATGCCAAACCCGGACACGAAACCAGCCGTCTCCATGCCCCGGAAACACAAAAACAAGCGCACACACGTGTTCACCCACACACATACAACACCAGGTCACTTGTAAATAAAACAAAAAAGAGCAGAGTACCCCTTTTATGACGTGATTTGACGTTTGTTTTTGCCTTTGTAAATTATTTTTTTTGAAAGTACTCCTCAATGTAACTTCGAGCACCAGCACATGACCGGAAATGAGCAGTCGTATTGAAATAAAAACTGGACACGTGCCAAGGCCGGGGTCCATTGTGCCTGATGAAGCCGGCAAAACATTGCCCTAATACCGGGTCTGCTTTCGCTTTTTTGCTCAAATTAGCGGAGTCAATCAAGTTTTTACTTTTGGTTAGAAGCGCCTTCTTCTTCTTTAAAAAAAATATATTATATGCGTGTATGTATTTACATATGTGTATATAATATGTATAATGTTGTACATGGAGATTGAAATTCCCCTTTGAAGAGCCCCCATAAAGTGTATATACCTGGTGTTGGCTTAATGGTAAGGGTGGTGGGCTTTGGATCCGAGGGTCCTGAGTTCAAATCCTGCTCAGCTGTTGAATCAATACCAAGTGGGGTTAACTCGGCCTGTCATCCTTCCGAGGTCGGCAAAATGAGTGCCATCATGCTCGTATACTGTGTCGGAGTGGCAACCCGTCCAGGATTGTGCCCAATAGCCAAGGAGACTGCTTAAGCAACACCAACGTTCTGCACAGAGTCTCGTCCCAATTTCCTCTCATAAAGTGTATGGGGGTAAATAAATAAACAACTAGAACGGGCACTCAGTCGCGCGCATACCTTCGCCAACGCTACATTTTGCCCCCTCCCCACCCCCCCCCCCCCGCTCCCCAAGAAACCGTTGATTGTGAGGGTATTTAATCCCATACCACATCTGCCATCTCATATGTGTTATGATGGCTAAAAACATTAAATTTCCTGCTGTTTGACACCGATTCACGTACATTGTACAATTTCTGTATGAACTCCCTGACCTTTTTGGGTGTCGGTGTCAAGTCAATCTGATGACAACTGGTCACATTATAAGAAATCAAATATTACACATCACAGGATAGGGAATTGAATTCTATGCGTTTTGAATCTACTTACATGCAAATTGTATAAGAATTGACCGTGTTATGATAATAAAGGTCGTTGACCCCCGTGACCTTTGACCCAAACCGCCAACAAAGGTAATGACGTCATTGTGTCATATCGTATATCACAAGATTGGGCATTGAATTCACAACATTTTGGCATTGGTTGCATGCAAATTGGATAAAAATCGACCGCACTATGGCAAAATGACGATTTTGACCTTTTCATGACCTCGACCTTGACCTTTGTACTCTTAATTTTGTAATTGGTATTAGAGTGTGGGGAACAGAACAGTCAACATTTTGGTGTTGGTTTCATGCAAATCGGATAAGAATTGACCGTGTTATGACTAAAACTGCACAGTTTGCAATGTCGTGATCCCCCCTGACCTTTGATCCAATCGCTCCCAAAATCGAATCAAATGGTCCTCGGATAATAACCAATCATCCCACCAAATTTGCTGCGATTCAGTTCAATACTTTTGGAGTTATGCGAATAACAAACAAACAAACAAACAAACAAACACACATATTCACAAATAAATAAATAAATAAATAAATAAATAAATAAATAAATAAATACACAGCGATCAAAACATAACCTTCGCAACAAAGTTTGCGAAGGTAAAAACACACAATCACGAAGTAGGGTTGGCATCTTGTAGAAAAACAACTAAAGATATCCACAAGCCATCTGCATGAGTGAGCTAGCTAGTTGGGCGAGCGGAGCAGGGGGACATGATCATCCGACATGGCGTTGTTGCTGCGACCATAAAGTGCGTTTATAGCAACATGACGTCACCAGGGTATCTGCTATCACAGCGGCCCAAGCAAAGCTTGTATTCTAATTCTGTTGCTCACTATTACAGTGATCCCAGGATAGTGAAGTGCATGTATTTATGGATCCTTACCGGATTGAAACCAACCTAGCTGTGCGGTCGAACAGACTTTGTTCTCATAAAGGAAAAACATCAAAAGTAGACCAACTTTTTAAAAAGCCGCACCTGAAAACCGACCCGCTGTGTTAAGAAACTTTCTCAACATGGACTTTGGAATGGAAAAACAGAAGCGTGCACACACACCCACCTGAGGTTTGTGGAATAAAAATGCTTGTGTAGAAAGCGTTCCATTGGTGAAAGCACGCACGAAAACCTCCGGCACGGAAACGGGCATTCGTAAATATATAAACAGGGTCGAAACGATCTTCCGAATGGGCAGCTGCTGCACTGTGGTTAGGAATGTTAAAAAAAAAAAATCATTTTGATCGTTTGTTCCTTTTCAAGCACCATTAACCACTCATCCACCGAAACACCCCCACAATTATAACCACATACTCCTTCCCCAGGACCCCCTATAGTATTACCTGTGTGATGCAGGGGAAGGGTGAGAAGTCGTGGTGTGTATGTGTGTTACACGGGGTGAAAATAAAATTGAGAAAGAAAAGAGAACTGATGGCGTTACATGCCAAGGTAATCAAAAATCCTGCCTTTTTTTTCCTTACGGGATGTGCAAGGACCCGACACAACATGAAATGTCGAAAAACGACGAGTTTCCCATCATACACTGGTGTAAAAGTATCACTGTATGCGTTCGGTGCACGTGAAGGTGCAACATAACTCCTTCCAAGACCTGCGATGGAAACATCCCGTGTAATGCGGGATATTTGATATTATAAGAAGTACAGAGTTCAATTTCGTCTCGCTGGACTATGTAATAAGATTGGCCACTGAGCTGTAAACCCAAACAGCTTTGGTCACTCCATTGGTCGAAACATGTCTTGACCGGTCTTAGTCCAACTTAATCGCCTGTAACTCGGTGGCGTGCCGACAGCTTCGAGCCAGAGGGACCCATCCCATTAGGATCACATGATCCTGCAACCCTACCCGGGTGTACAAGCATCAACCAGCCACCCCCACTTCCTATTTCTGGTCCTGGCAGTGGTTGCTGCAAAGAGATAGAGGATGAAACACATCCATCTGGCAACTCCTTTCAGGATAGACTTGAGGGATGGAGGTGCAAGATCTTGGAGTCATGTGAATGACCTGAGCTAAGAACAAAGTGAGAAAACAGTGTTTATCAGCTTTGAAAAGGCCGTTGGGCAGATACGAAGAACTTGAATTCTGCCCATGCATGTCTCACACTATGTGTCCATGTGAAAGAAGTGCCATGACAGAGCACTTTCAATGCGTCATAAGAGTCCAGGGTGGGAAATTGCCTTCAAATTAGTAAGGCCTGGCTCATTTCCTAACATCAAAATACCTTATTTTATAATACTATTGCATGCCCGTACGTGCGTGGCCGTACGTGCAAAAAATAAAAACAAAAACAAACTTTCAAACCGCGTGCCAGAAACAACAACCACACAGGCCGTTCCTTCACTCTCGCGTGCCCGTACGTGCATGGCCGCACATGCAAAAAAAAGAAAAAAAAGATGAAGAATTGTGACGTCAATTGTGACATCATAGCACCGTGTCCTGTCAATGGTTTGGTAAATAAATGGCCATAACTTGGGAACCACTTGTCCGATTAATATCAAACCTTGAAAAGGCACATCCACAGGGCCCCAGCAATATACCTGGCAAGTTTCAATTAGATCGGACCAGTGGTTGTCGAGAAACAGCGGTCACAGACAGACAGACACACAGAGATTGCCTGAATTATACATAGATTACACAAGTCTAACAATGACATATCCACAAGATGGTCTTTTAACACCTGGAGACAAAACGTGATGGAGCATAGTTTTAAACAAAGCTTAATCCACAGCTATACTTAACCCGAGAGGTCTTTAAGACCATTGTTCATTTAGTTTGTGTGTCGTACATCTCACCTGTGACCTCTTTCAGAGCTCTATACTACTGTACTTCTTTAAGCGCCCTAATTATTCCCACGTTCTTATGGGGTGAGGCGGAGAACGTTTGTAATCCAAGTCCTTCACTAACCGGCTGTCTCGGCCTGACATTCGACTGAAGGTGAAAGAAATATCTGTAATTTGTTCAGAGTGCTGGCAGTAACTCATTGACTCTTCGTGAAATATACCGTGGGATCTTTAACGCGCACCAACTAATGATAGCAGACAGGACACCCTATGTGATTCAACACCCTGCCCAAGAAGCACCCATCAGATAGCTTATACTGGGATCGAGAATCGAACCCAGATTAGACAGCCTGAAAATTAAGTGCACGACTCCACACCAGCCTGTCAGACTCTCCTCTCACTCTATAGATAATTACATCCTATATAGTCATTTCACAATTACAATTACACAAAACCTCCCATCCCTGATTGTTAATGTTTTAACTACTAGGTTAGGCCATGGATTTGCTGATCAGCCGTCATACCTTAAAGTGCGACAGAAGATAAATATCAAAAAGTGAGAATTACTAGATTTGATCATTATTTTTAAAAATTCATTTTACATCCTGATATGAAAGACACAACAAAACAACAAATTTAAATTTCAGTGAAGTTCCCCTTAAATTCTGGGAAGGCAGCCATGTCTTCTACACAAATTGGGTGTCAAAAATAAGTGATGCCACATTTGCCTGTGAAACATACCTGACGTCACAATGGTGCATCTAACACTGAACAACAAAAATTTTTTACTGGAGATGTGTAAAGTGATTTAGACTAATTTGGGTACGCTGATTTCAAAAATCATAACCGTTTTGCTGTATCACGTCAGGATTTTCAGTAACAGAAATATTCCCATTGCCTAGAAGTCAGGATTTCAATGAAATTTACAAAAATTCATTTATTCATTTATTTCATCATGAATGCTTCAAAATTATAGAAATTACAGAAAAACTCCACTAGAATGTAATTAAAAATGCTTTAGGCATTTGGCTTTGCGTTTGTGCTGCTCTGTGTCAGTTTCACGATGCAGGAACCAGCAGAAATCGCCCATCATGTTCGGGTTGTGCCGCCCTTGGTAACGCGTCTCCATGAGTGAAATCTCTTGGTGGAATCGCTCGCCGTGCTCGTCCGAGACTGCTCCCAAGTTGTCAGGGAAGAAGTTCAGGTGCTGGTGTAGGAAATGGATTTTCAGGGACATCCTGGAGCCAAGTTTCCTGAAGGACTCCAGCAGCTGCTGCACTATTTCTTCATAGTTGTCCGCGCGCTCATTCCCCAAGAAGTTGTCCGTCACAGCTTTGAAGCTCCTCCACGCTGCCAGCTCTTTGGGGTTTAGAGTTGTCGGAAAAGTTTCGTCCTTCATAATCTGTCGGATTTGCGGTCCAACAAAGACACCAGCCTTGATCTTGGCGTCCGACAAGGTGTTACCAAACTTTTCCTTGAGGAAAAAAAACCCACGCCCATTCAGATCCATTGCCCGTACAAAACTTTTCATCAAGCCGAGCTTTATGTGGAGTGGTGGAAGGAAAACCTTGGCTGGGTCGACAAGGGTGACATGCTTCACGTTGTGTCGACCAGGTACATGCTCTTTTCGCTCTTCCCAATCTTTCTTCGTCCAGTGATTCTTGTCGTCTCTGCTATCCCAGAGACAAAGGAAGCACATGTATTTCGTGTAGCCTGACTGCAGCCCTAACAACAGCGCCACCACTTTCAAGTCTCCGCAGATGTGCCAGTTGAAGTCATTGTACTTGATGGAATCAAGCAGCTGCCGCATAGTCTCATAGGTCTCTGTCATGCCGAACGCGTGAGCCAGTGGGACTGATGGTTTCTCGTTGCCATTGTGGAGCAAAACAGCCTTCAAGCTGTTCTTCCCGAGTCGATGAAGAGGCGCCAGTCTGCAGGATCGTGATCACACCCAAGTTCTTTCAACAGACCGTTGATGTCACTGCAGAATGTCATCGTGTCTTCCATCTCAAAGAACTCAGCCATGTCTCTGTGACGTGCTCTGAACAAGGATATCTTGGTGTTAGGTTCAAGTAGATTCCACTGCTGCAGCCTTGATCCAAGCAGCTCTGCCTTCGCCTTTGACAGCGAGAGATCTCTTACAAGATCATTTAAGTCTCCCTGGTTCAGAAGGTGTGATTCTTGAGTGTCGGGTTCAAAAGGTTCATCATCACTATCCTCTTCACCACTGCTTACAGCTATGTTCTGATCAGCTGGAGGTGTTGGAACGGGGTTCTCGTCATCATGAGGCACAGGTTTACGAGCAGAGACGCAGTCAGCGTACTTGATGTGACCTTTATTCTTCTTGTTGAAGCCGGCGATGCTTGTGCAGCAGAAATAACAATCATCATGATGATTCTGCGGCTCACGCCATATCATGGGCACCGCAAATGGCATGCTCGCGCGCTTGCCCACCAACCACTGAGTCAAGGTTGTGTGACAGCTTGTGCAGCAGATGTGTGGTGCCCAGCTCTGTTCTTGGTCCCCCACCTTCCACCCGAAGTAGTGAAAGTAGGCGGCCTTCATTTTCACTGCTGTAGATATACTTCGCTGTTGATCTTTTTTGGTATACCGACCACAGACATAACAGAAGTTGTCAGGATGATTGGTACAGGAACGCCTACTCATCTTTATCTGAAAGAAAGAAATATAACACAAGTTAACAACAATTGTACGAAATAGACATGTTAAAGACGTATGTAAATTTAATTGAAATCCTGACTTCTAGGCAATGGGAATATTTCTGTTCCTGAAAATCCTGACGTGATACAGCAAAACGGTTATGATTTTTGAAATCAGCGTACCCAAATTAGTCTTAATCACTTTACACATCTCCAGTAAAAAAAAAATTTTGAAATTTGTTGTTCAGTGTAATCAGGGGCAAGACAGTTGCCTCCACATGATTTAACGGATTTTTCATGAGCCATATCCATTGTTGTTGTAAGACAGGATCACATTAAAATGAACAGATATATATGGCCTTCCATAATCTTTTATGTATTCTATAGTTTGGGATATGGCTGACAGGATAGCTTAGAGGAATGCATGTTTACCTCTGAGCTGACGAGCCTGGGTTTAAATCTCAACCTCGCTATAGACGGTCTCCTGGTGTTTCGCATGGAGCGCAAGGCACCAATATGTGGGCCTTCCATTCAGAGTGGACCTTAAATATCTCACGGTGTCCTTCGTGAAGAGTAAGCAAGTTATCCCCGGCACCCTGAACAAATTACAAATTCCTGCCTGAAACAGCTGCCAGCAAGTAATCTGGTCTTCTTGGTTATCCATTGACACCAGGTTGCACTGCTTGCTCTCTCGGTTGTTGCCAACAGTCGCAACAGGAAACCGACATTTGACAGGTTACATATGCAACCGTATTATGCGGCAATATTTTAACCTCTTAAATTCCTTTGACGGGGTGGTGCAGTACTCACTCATGTGTGCAACTCGCTGTTTCCCACTGTCAGAGAAAAAGGTCACAGGTTCAAACCTATTCTGCCTCCAAAGCAGCTCTATCCTTTCCATTCTCCAGCTTTGGAAACGAGAAATATGGAAAGACACCAAATGTCATTTTACCCATGATGCATTGTCATAATTAAAATGATATCATACTAAAATATGCAATTTGGTGTCTGTCTGACAGTGATACATTTGGTCGTTACTTATCCAATCTCAATCAAACTTGACAAGAGGACTAAGGCTCACATGACGGAGGTTGTAGCGAATTCATTCCCCCCCCCTCCCACACACACACACACCCCACCCCAAGGGGGTTTTGGCCTTGGGCAAAATTAGTGTGAGGGTGCATAGATAACTTATCATGGCGTTTTTCCAAGGCCGCTTCTAACAACACAAGGAGCTGATACTCTAGGTCCCCTGCCTTTTAGGTGGTATGAGGAATAAATCTGTGTGATATGGAATCTAAATCTTGAAAGTTTTTTTGAAATATCGCATACACAAGCTAAGTTACAGAGATGGTTGCCAAGGAAACATAATTCAGCCAATCAAAGCTGTGGTCTAATCAGGTTGAGATTATGTCATGAGGAATAGATATCTGCAATATGAAAGCTAAATGTTCAAGGGTTTTTGAAATATCGCAGACACATTAGTACGTGGACGGATGATCGGTCGGTCAGACGGAGCTCATTTCAATGCCCTCAATATTTAATACAAATCAATATTAACACAAATAACTTCAATGACTGTCCTTCCACCCAAGGGTTTTTTTCCTTCTTGGACAAATGCCGTGTTAATGTATATAAATAGCTGATTGCAGCGTTTCATGGGGCACCCCTACCGGAAGTAAAATAAAAAATATTATAAACCACACACACACATATGGTTGCCTTTTTAAACAGTCGCTATTTCTGTTCAACATGAAACTGAAAGGGAGGAAACCTGACGTTCTTGAGGCATTACAGTATATGCCTATCGCATTGTCCACATAGTTACGGACCCGAGCCTAGATGAAATCTATATACCCAAGAGAGGATAAGGATAATAATGACATAACCCTTCCTGCCACTCCCAGAGGGAGCAGGTGAACCACTGTAGTACAAGAAATGCAGATTGTGATTCCGTCAACGATGTTTTATTTTGACGAGGCATCATGCTCCACTTAACCGATGACATCACAGTACTGAGGAAATACGATTGATTACTGGAAAGTTTATCTGAGAAAGAGTAAACCAATGGATGGAAATTGCTGAACTTGTGTGATGAAGATTAGTGGAAAACGAGTTTTTATATTGTTATCTACTGACGTATAGAATACTTATGTTTAGCATCTTGTTTCACCCTATCCTACTGAGAAGCAAAAGAAAGACTTGCACCGAATAGACAATTGCAGCCAGAAGAACAGCAAATTAATCATTTATATAAATGCAACATAATAATTTCACATTGTTTGCAGGTAAGGGTAAAAATATGTTCATACGTTAAAGAAGCTGGTTAAAAACCTCTTTCGTTTAATTGATTAAAAGTACAGCCACTTTGACAAGCTTTAAAACAAGACCCTTGTTATGACGTTATTAAATTTTCATGACAAAATGCATTTCATGTCGTTGTGTTTTAAAACTTTGATTGTGAAGCGAAAGGCTAAAATACAACAAATAAAAATAAATAATAGCTTGTTATTTCCGCTCGGTATTCTGTTGCGATCTGTAAAAACGCAAGTCCTTGGGAGTATCAAGGCAGCCATGAAATCAGTAAGCAATGATTCATTACAAGTTATCAGTGCTCATTGTCCATTAAAGAACGTATGAAAAAAGGGGCATGAACCAGGCTCGACCCTTCTGGGCCCAACGTCCCTCTGATTCACTGAAAGAGACCTCGAGGCTTTTTCCGAGATCTGTGAGATGCTCCTGAGCGAACGGGATGTTTCCGGCTTGTATTCTCAGCCTGTTAGGTGAGAGGTGTAAGTGAAATAAGTCACTTTGTTTTTTTTTCGCAATGGAGGAAGAAAATAAAGCGTTATGATAATACAAGTCAATATGTCCTGTTTTGTGCACAATGCGCTTTCGAGAAAATGCAGCATCCAGAGAGCCCTGACCTTGGGGATGAGTTCTGGGCACACTGAGGGCTGTGTGGCTGGCACACCGTCCCTAACATGGTTGTACAAGGTAGGATTCTGCAAAAAGGTGCTGCTCTCTCCACTCACACTGTCTGGCTCGCAAGGAGCCATGTCTGCAATCAGGCATTCTGCAGGCAGAGGCAGAAACCATTGTGCCGGTGTAGTTAACCACGATATCGGAATCAATACTAGTGGCAATCAGACATTTCATTTTGACATTCCTACATTTGTTTATGAATGAAGATATATATATATATATATATATATATATATATATATATATATATATATATATATATATATATATATATATATATATATATATATATATATATATATATATATATATATAGGGAGAGAGAGAGAGAGAGAGAGAGAGAGAGAGAGAGAGAGAGAGAGAGAGAGAGAGAGAGAGAGAGAGAGAGAGAGAGAGAGAGAGAGAGAGAGAGAGAGAGAGAGAGAGAGAGAGAGAGAGAGAGAGAGAGAGAGAGAGACAGAGAGAGACAGAGAGAGACAGAGAGAGAGAGACCGAGAGAGAGAGAGAGAGAGAGAGAGAGAGAGAGAGAGAGAGGAAGAAGAGAGAGAGAAACAGAGAGAGACAGACATACACACACAGACAGTCCTTTGAAGAACATTTGAGACATTCCATAGCAGTAGCAAGGTGCTGTGAGAAGAAAGCAGCAAACTGACAAATTTTGGCAACTCCTGAACCCTCCCGATCCAACACGTCTGCAATTCATGCAAATCCAATTTGAATAATTAATAAACATCATGTGAGGCACAAGGGAGTCTGTCAGGACAGCTCAGAGGTAGTGCACTCACCTTTGAGCAATCTAGTCCGGGTTTGAGTCGAACCCGACAATAGACTATCATTCTTGGATTCCACAGGCAAGGCAACGCATCAGTGAGTGCGTCGTCTGTGGAATGGGACATTAAGGTGGGGACTCATCTGCAAGCATACAGAAGGTTGCTACTCACGGACATTAAAGATACCACACTCTTTCAAAGAGAGTAGGTGATGGTCGGTGGCAATGACTACAACTGGAAAGGCAATGGCAAACCACCCAGTGTAATACTTGTCATAAGACATGCAGGTCACCACAAGATGCACTCAGGGAAGCATCAAGGATGCCAAGGGCATAACTACGTCGCAAGTGTTTCCTTTGCTTATAGAATGTTTCCTGGAAAGGTTACTACTACATTGCAGGTTGCTGCTGAAGCCACCCTGCGTTAACAGCAGGAATTTGTAATCTGACCAAATACCAGCACACACAGCCAAGTGTTTTCAAAAAGGTACAGTGGGATCTTTAGCATCCTCCATCGAAAGCTATTATTCATGAGAGCAAACGTATGCATACCCTTTGAAGGATCAGGTACCCCTTGATGTAAAAGCCTGCTTGCAAAAGCATCAGAATTGTCATGAATCAATCCCAGATTACACAATTCAACTATGACTGTGCTCCCTTTGAGCGATCTTGCCAATCCCAAATAAATAAAATGTGCAAACATGATGCGAAAAGAAATCTTCGTTTATGCAAAATAATGACAAAATTTAGTCATCAAATGATATTACTTCCCGTAGTTGAGTTTAACCATGTAGGCGGAAGTAATGATGATTTTGCCATGCTTCCAATATTCGTACCTGTGTTTTTCATCCTGGTCTCCATTGTTACTTGTTTCATCACCTCTTGGTAAAGCTCCTGCAACTTGGGGTCAGACAGCACCCCTGCAGGTTGCTGCACACAACGTTCAACATGCTAGGGAGGAAATGTGGACAGCAGATGTGATATAATGAAAACAGTTAATTGTACAATAATTATTCGCCACCCTCCATCCCCCCCCCCCAAAAAAACCTCACCACCCCCTTTGCCAATAACTAAATCTACGTCTAACCTCAATACACTCATGGTCTTCTTCTTCTTCTTCTTCTGCTGTTACTTTCCAATTCATGCATGGCTGTGGGTAGCATCATTTGCTTGGAGTGCAGCTGTGCTGCTGATGCAGTGCCCCAAGTAGGTTGGAGCAGAAATTTGGCCAGGGTGCCGATGATAGCTCGCTTACTCTTCAGGGTGGACACTGTATTATCTTTAACGTCCACCAACTAAAGGTGCTGTCACACCTTGACGATTTAGCCAGCGTATGCCGACTTATGAAAAATTTGTCTAAAACGCTGGCACACGTCAAATACGTTATGGGTAAGTTTTGTATACGTTGAGAGCACACTGAAAAACACTTCCATACGTCGTAGTACGCTGGCTTTCATCATTGTACTTTGCGGTTGTCCTCAAATTTTAGCATGCTTGAAATTTTACGACGTATGCCAGCGTATGACTCACACGTTCCGCTTCGCTGGCCATAAGTTGTAGGCACGTTATGCGATCGTTGACATACCTCGACACACGTTACTTGTAAGTAACTCATAAGTCGAAACACGTCGAGGTAATGATTAGCGTACCCGAAACTTATTTATAACCTATGAGTAACGTGTTGTAGGCACGTTACACGATCGTCGACACACGTCGAGGCACATTATGCGATCGTTGACACACGTCGAGGCACGTTACTTGTAAGTTACTCATTAGTCGAAACACGTCGAGGTAATGCTTAGCGTACCCAAAACTTATTTATAACCTATGAGTAACGTGCTTTGAACCTATGTGTAACGTACCTCCAACGCATATTGACGTATGTAGACGTATTTGATTGACGTCTTCCGGACGACCACAGAACTTACTGAACGTGTTTCTAATTTACAGTTACCGTATTATGGCGTATTGGCAGCGTTTAAAAAAAAAACAACAACAATAACTTCCGATATTTCGTCACGTGCCGTTACGTCACGTCCAATTGCCTCTTCAGTTTGCTCATGTCTTATTCTTAGTTCCTCCTCTGTGAATATTTCCTGTTTGAGGATATTGTCACGTCGACGTCGAAACTTAAAAGCAAATGCCCGAATATATTTTAAAATTCGTGATAGACTAAAAAAAAAAAAACAACAACAACAAAAACAACTTCAGATGTTTCGTCACGTGCCTTCACGGAGCCAAGGAGAAAAAAAAATGTCTTGACGGAGAAAATAAGTTTCGGGTATGCTAAACATTACCTCGACGTGTTTCGACTTCTGACTAACTTACAAGGAACTTGTGTCGACGTGTGTCAACGATCGCATATTGTGCCTCCAACTTATTCCCAGCGTAGCGGAACGTGTGAACCATACGGCGAGTAAGTCGTAAAATTTTCAGCATGCTTGAAATTTCACGACGTACCAGACGTACCACGAAATATGACAGCACACTTCATCGTTTTTCAGCGTGCTTTTAACGTATACACAACTTACCCATAACGTATTCGACGTGTGCCAGCTTGGTTCGGCAAATTTTTCATAGGTCGGCATACGCTGGCTAAATCGTCAAGGTGTGACTGCGTGGTTGACACTTTCAATTCTCAGGCGGTTATGATTTAAATCGGCGAGCGGCAGCTTTTTAATAGAGAACGCCACGAGTTCGTCGGTGATACGTCCAGCGCGCTATGCCTAAGTTAAACTATCGTTGGGCATAGGTTGTGAACGCCGACAACAAGCTAAGCATTCGTTGGTATAAGTTATCTAGAAGACAACGAAACGTTCTGTGCCGGTTACTAATATGTTATGCATATGACCAACACGTTATGAATACGACCAAAACTTTAAAAAAAAAAAAAAACATCAAAATTTCAGCGTACACCAACGTTTTACATACATTTTTATATGTTGCCATTGCTGGCTGAATCGTCAACGTGTGACCACCTTCATTCTGGCAGATAGAACATCTAGTTTAGCATCTATCTTAGGGATGGCAAACATTCATGCCTTGCCCTCCCTGCGAAACACCAGGATGATAGCTTGTAGAAGGGGCCAAGATTCAAATCCAGTCTAAGCAAATCAGGGGCATGTGTTGGTCTGGTGTCAGCTTAAGATCCTACGGTTGTGAGTTCAAACCCCTGTCGGAACATTTAATTAACAGCTGGCGAGTTGACTCAGCCTGTCATCCTTCCAAGGTCAGCAAAATGAGTACCAGCTCATTGGTAACAGGGGTATTGCATCAACAGCACACCTGTGCCCCCAGAAAATGATGCAACCAAGCAGCCACAAGCTGCATACGAATAAATAAAAAAGAGATGCGTGTGTATCCCTTTCGCTAGGCTATCCTGCCAGGCCCACAAACTCATGGTATCGGTCATGGACACACATTGGAACACTAGCATTTTCCTAAATCCTTGCGCACAGTTACTATCTCCAAAGAAAAGGCCAAGAATGATCACCAACTGGGTCTCTTTACCAAGTGGAGTAAATGTTCTCCATGTCACTAGCAGTACATTCAAACCTTCTACCCTTTGTCGTAAAGCGATACATCTGCACTCAAGATGAAATTATAACATTCCTGAAGAAGTGACATTGTACTTCATTCCATGACAGTCAGCCATGAAGTCCTCCTTTGGGACACGACAGCAGAATTGATCGAAGTAGAATCTTTGATCTTTCATGGCAGTAGAATTGTGGCCATTGGAAATCTTGTGCCGTTTTGCAAGTATATCAGGTTGTCTATCATGTTTGGAGTTAACACAGCAGTGGACTAGAACCAGGAACCTTTCATAAGTCCGATTGGGCCCTTCGTTGATGACAAAACCCATTCAGACTTCGTGATGCACCCAATAGCCCTTTCCTCACTTTCTCAACCCTCATTCTCTGGGTTACTTTAACACAGCTCTGGCACAGACACGAGCTCTGGTCCTTATCAAGCCATTCATGATGGCACCCCGAGGGAGGCTTCTGTGGTGCACAAATGTCCTGCTGCCAGCATCTATTTCTGCAACCCAGCTCCAAGGCCCCTGGCTGTTGAGCTTCCATCGATTTATTATCAGTTTCTTAAACCAGGGTGTTGCGCTGAGGTTTCATGATGGTACAATCTCAGATGAGATGTCACATTGATTATTTTTGGATTGCCGTATTAATAATCTTCATGTTGATACAATGACAGAGAAGATTAAATAAACCATTTATGACAAAGTTAAAATGCTGTTGTGGACCATATAATACCAGCGTACATGCTCATTTTCATCATAATCAATTTGCCATCGTATATACTCTCCACAGAACATCCACAGCGGTCTATTGGCAAGGGTTATGCTAGGTCGTTTTCCTTTGCCTTCACAGCAATCAATCAGGGCAGGAATTTGTAACTTCACAAGGACATCGGTGATAACTCAACTACTCTTCACGAAAAACTGTGGGATCTTTAACGTCCGTCCACGAAAGACCAGGGCAAGCAGACAGGTCTTCCAGCTTAACGTCCATCCGAGGGACGGTGCACACAATGGTGCCTCACCCTCATTGCGAAGCACCATGGTCACAGTATATAGCTGATCGAGATTCAAACCCAGGGTGGAAAGCTCAAAGGTGAGCCTGTCAACTTACGAACCTGGACGAGAAATAATGATAAACTATCACAATCACAATAAAATGTGATCATAATCATATTACTGTATCCCTCAAACTAAGATGAGTTATTCTTGTCTAAATAGTGAAAAAAAAACTTTTAATATAACTTTCACTGCCACAAGGTCAGCCTAAAAGCACAGTCGAAAACATCCCAGTATAATAATGGAATCCATCGACGTTCATGAGCAGAATCACGGTGGGAGTATATTCTACGTGCTGAAGTGTTGTAACAAAGCAGAATCGATCATCAGGACGAGAGATTCCGAGTCGAG
>NC_140962.1:68254428-68294428 GCF_056783735.1 Eptatretus burgeri
ACTAGGTGTCCCATCTGCCGGCATTAGTTGGTGGACCTTAAAGATCCCAAGGTGTCCTTCGCGAAGTGTTTAGGCGAGCTATCGCCAGTACCCTGAACCAATTCGAAAATCCCACCCAGACTACCACTGGGAAGGCAGCGGGAAACCACCCAGTGTAATCCTTGCCATGAGGCTGCTTTGGCAGCACTGGATCTGCATTTGGAAGGAGCACCAGATTAGGTGATGTATGATGCACGGCAACGGAGGGGGAAGGTGTGTTGTTATAATTCGATCTGATGCATACGTAATATGTAGAAGTCTCAAAAAAAAAGTCATTTGAACATTTGAGTGAGATGAGTAGTTCGTGGAATTGAAGCAAAGTCAGCCCCTCAAGAGAAGAACTGTGCCGTGAATGTTCATGGATGTCATATGCCAGGGATTCCCAAACCTAGGGTCGCGATCCAAAATTGGGTCGCGAGGGCTTTCTGGTGGTCGTATGGCAGCTTAGCTGCCGGGTTAGCTATCATTTCTTGAAGCGCGACTGTGTCGCTGATGCAGTGCCCCTCTACCAGTACACACACTGGAACTGGCACTCATTTTGCCAACCTCGGAAAGATGACAGGCTGAGTCAACCCCCTGGTGTATTAATTCAGCGGCCGACGGGGATTGAACTCAGGACCTTTTGGATCCCAAGCCGCCACCCTAACCACTGAGCCAACACCAGACTCGAGGGCTTTCTGATGGGTTGTGGATGACTATACAGAGACATAACAGAAGTAAATAGACACCATGATTTTTAAAGAATTGATTTAACATCTGAAGCACATTTGATCCATTTTAATACACACACTCGTATTTGGTAGACTTGCCATTTGCAGATTTCAATGCTTTTACTTTTTCAGGCATAGAACCAACGAGTTCTGAAATTTTCTCTTGTGGGATTTCTGCTCAGTCTTCATGCAAACGGGTTAGCAATTCTGCCCATGATGTTGGTTTCCTGGACTTTTTCTGCACAGCTCGATCCAACATGGCCCAGAGGCGTTCAATGCTATTCATGTCAGGAGACTGACTTGGCCATGGAAGTCGCTTGATCCCATTTCTGTCCTGCCATTCTTTGGTCTTTTTTTGCAGTGTGGCATGGAGCTCCACCTTCTATGAACAGTGTTGTTTTTGACCATCTGACCAGTGGAGAAGACAGGGAGAAGTCAATCCTCATGGATAGAAATGTATATCGTAGAGTTGATGGTGCCAACACACTCCACAATCTCTGACCGACCAGTGCTCCAGATTGCTCCCCACACCATCACTGAAAAACCACTGTGTTTGACAGTTGGCTGCAATCGGTTCAAAGAGAACTCTTGACTGGGAAGTCTCGAGACCCATATGCGTCCACTGTCAGAAAATTGAGCAAATTGGGACTCATCTGAAAAAAACGACAGTTTGCCAAAACTCCAAGGGTCTGGTGGCGATCTCGTCAGCCCACTTCTTTCTCCTTTGAATGTTGGCTGGTCTAAGAAGAGGTTTTCTCCGAGCTGCTCTCCCATGGTTGCCCAGTTGATGAAGGTACAGCACGGCAGTTCTTGAGCTAACTTGGCCCTCCTCTGCAACATCTGCTACCTTGCAACGGGGAGTTTTCTCAATGGACCGCTTGACAGATTGAAGACACCTTTCTGACGGCCCAGGTCGACCAGAACGGGAAGCTGTAGATTCCTTACTTTCGCTGGTGAATTGCACAATCACCCACTTGACTGTAGAAAGTGGAATGCCAAGGTTCTGAGATATCTGATGCTGTCTGACTCCACTTTCCGATTGGCCAACAATTCATCCTCTTTGAAAATCACAAATTCATGTGCTCCCTGGGTTCGAGGCATAGTTAGTTGTCACAAACGACTCAGGAACTCATTTCTGCAAATAAATAGTTGAATATTCGAACAAATCACTGAGTAAAACTTGCTTTATACAGATGAAATGAATAAATTTAAGGTGGCTATTTATTTCTGTCATGTCTCTGTGTCTCTTTATCTTACAGTGATATAGAGTGCATAAAGAAAGTCTACACCCCCTTTCAATATCTTCACCTTTTGTTGTCTTATTGCCTGGAATTGAATTGCATTAAATCAGACTTTTTCCACAATTATTTACACATCGTAACCCAGCACTTCCAAATGAAAAACATATTGTACAAATTTCAGAAAATTAATTAAAAATACAAAACTAGAATATCTTGGTTGGATGAGTGTCCCCCCCCCCCCCTGAGTTCATACTCGTTGGAAGCACCTTTCACAGCAATTACAGCTGTGAGTCTGATGGGAGAGGTCTCCATGAACTTTGCACACCTTGATTGGGCAATATTTGCCCATTCTACTGCACAAAACTGTTCAAGCTCAGTCAAGTTGCGTGGGGAGCATTGATGGACAGCAATCTTCAAGTCATGCCACAGATTTTCGATTGGATTTAGGTCTGGGCTCTGACTGGGCCACTCAAGGACATTTATATTTTTGTTCCCTAGCCACTCCAACATAGCTTTTGCTGTGAGCTTCGGGTCATTGTCATGCTGAAAGGTGGACTTCCATCCCAATTTCAGCTTTCTTTCAAAGGGCAACAGGTTTTCCTCTTGGATTTTTCAATATTTTACTCCATCCATTTTCCCTTCTCTCCTGACAAGTGCCCCAGTCCCAACTGATGAGAAACATCCCCATAACATGTTGCTTCTACCACCATGCTTCACAGTATTGATGGTGTTCTTTAGGCGATGTGCTGTGTTGGGTTTGTGCCAAATGGAACATTTAACATTTTGCATTTCTGCCAAAAAGTTCCATCTTGGATTCGTCAGACCACAAAACTTTTTGCCACATGGCTTCAGCATCTCCAGAGTGGTTTTTTGCAGACCTCAAATGGGACTCAAAGTGGCCTTTTTTGAGTAATGGCTTCCTTCTTGCCACCCTACCGTACAGAATATTATTGTCACATGCACACAGTGACTAGTCTTTGCCATAAAAGTCTGTAGCTCTTTCAAAGTTGCCATTGGCCTCTTGTTGGCCACTCTGATCAGTCAGTCTCCTCCTTGCTTGGTCATCCAGTTTGGAGGGACGGCCTGATCTTGGCAGGGACTTGGAGGCACCATTCACCTTTCCACTTCTTAATGATTGTCTTGACTGTGCTCCAAGGGATATTCAAAGCCGTTGGCATGTTTTTATACCCATCCCCTGATCTGTGCCTTTCCACAACTTTATCCCCGAGGTCTTTTGAAAGCTCCTTGGGTCTCGTGGCTATTGAGGAACAGCTGATTTTATCCTGAAATAATCAGAATCACTACAATTTAACACAGGTGGAGGCCATTTAACTTGGTATGTGATTTTAAAGGCGATTGGTTACACCTGAGGTAATTTACAATGACGAGAAAAAGGGAGGTGGACACTTATCCAACCAAGATATTCTAGTTTTGTGTTTTTAATTAATTTTCTGAAATTCGTAGAATTTGTTTTTCACTTGAAAGTTGTGGGTTACAATGTGTAAATAAAGATGGGAAAAGGTTTGATTTAATGCAATTTAATTCCAAGCTATAAGGCAAAAAAAAAGGTAAGAATTTTGAAAGGGATTGTACACTTTATATTGTCACTTGTATGGATTTAAACGTTAGCAATTTTCCACCTTCTCACAAATCTCAGTTTTTGAGGGGGGTTTTTGATGTCTAAAGTGTTTTCTCCAAAAAAATTTTTATGGTAGGTACAGGTACAAAGTAGGTCGGCCGCCTGGTACTCCTGGTAGGCGAATGTGATTTCAAATTTTCGGTCATGGACAAAAAAATTGAGGAGCCTATGTCATATGTTAACAAATCTCCAATGACTTCTTAAATATTGTTTTTTAAATCAAGACTTCCAGGCACATGAGGGCGAGGCTGGGGAATCAGAGACTCAAACACATTTCTTGGGGCAAAAGCTGGAGGCACATGAGGGTGGCAAGTGGTGTTTAAGAAGGGGTGATATGCAAAACCTCTGGTCTGACTGACTCATGCAGGACCCAGTTGCTGGATAGCAGATCTAAGTGACCGAGAGTAAGTGAGTGAGGATGCCAAAAAAAGTATAATAAGGCCGGTGGAGGCTATGGAAATCTGCTGGATCATTGCACTGCTCGTGGTGGTGGTGGGTGTGGAATTTGTGGTGAGCAGTCACTGACACAGAGCAATTTCCGACCTCAAAACTTTACTTTAGCTGTGTCCTGCAGTGGGCCTGTGTCCCCGTTTAGAGGTCGCTGTGTCCACGGTGTGCGTTGGTGTCTGGCACAGGCTCCTGCCTGGGTTGCACCCACAATGGACATTCCTCTTCCATGATCCCAAAAACATAGCTTTCACCTCTGGATTGGTATGCTGCCAAGTTACTGAGGGACCTGGCTGCCCATGCTCTTTACTGATTCTCGGGCAGGATCGTTTTGACTCTGCACAAACTGTGAGATAGAAAATCCAAATCCTTACTCCCTCTTTCACATTCAGAAAGAAGCCTTCTGCATCAAGTAGACATTTCAGTTTTTCATTACGCTGTGAAAAATACTCACTTTGTCAAACTTGTGCAGATTGGTTGCACCTTTACAAACCAGCCAACTGTACATTTTGTGGGGTAGTATATCTGTGTACATGTTGTTGTTGTTGTTGTTGTTGTTGTTGTTGTTGTTGTTGTTCAGAGTAGAGACTGCTCTGTAGATCTCCAATTTCAAAATGTTCATTCATTCAATCTATGCTCATTGAATTATGCCTTGATATGTAGATAATGTTTGTAAACTAGCCATGCCTCGACAGCTTTCCTCCAAACTTAAAAGCCTTGCACAGTACTGCATTTCCTTATCTGAATTCGGATTTCCATGGTATATCAGACCTCATGGGGGTGGCGAATAGCCCACAGAATCATGACAATATTGTCCACTGTTGAAAATGTCAGTTCATCCTCTTGTATTCATAAGAGGATGAATTGAAAATCAAAAGAGGTCGTGTAACACTAAATAGGAATAAAGTGAGGCCTCATATAGAATAGTGGAAAGTTTTGGTTACCAGATATCAGGAAGTACATAGCTGCCAGAGAGAGGGATCAGCGTAGAGTGACTAGATCGATTCTGGGGCTAGCTAAACTGAGCTAAGAGGAAGGAGACAGGACTTTATAGATTATAAAGGCAGCAATTATGAGGGGATCTGATGGAAATATTCTTTAAAAACGAAGGAGAATCAAAAAATTTGGAGCAAAAAATGTTTTTCGTCAGAATGGACAATGACAGGTCGATGGGGCCACAGCCTTAGAGTAAATAAGCGGAGAGTTAGGATGGGACTAAGGATGTGGTCTTTCCTCAGAGTAGTTACCTCCTTCAAGGAAGGTGGATGAAGGTTATATTTTCACCACTGTTTGTCTGTCTGTCTTTCTGTGAGAAAGATAACTCAGAAATTATGGATGGGTTCAGATAATGGTGGGCAATGTTGAGTGTGTGACAAGGATAAATTGATTTGTTTTTGGCGAAGATCTAGATCCAGAAACGAGAATTTTATAAGTGATTCTTCACCATTGAGAGATATCTCAATAAGAAGTTATGGACCAATTATGACAAAACTTTGTGGACGAGTTGGGTAGATGACAAGAACTAGCCGATTACATTTTGGTTCGGGTCCGGATCCAGACCTGGCCTATCAAGTGGGATATAAAATGTAAACTGTTCAGCCTGGTGGATATATGCACTCCACTGAGTGCTGTTCCAGTTATTAATGCATGGAACAGTCTCTCTCAAAAGTTTGGGGCAGCAGGAAGAGTAGATAGGTTCAAACTAAAATTAAATAGCAACCTCGAACCACTGGAGATAGAGCGGTACATGTATAGTGCAGGACTGGTATGTAGTTTAGGTGTGGATGGGTGAATGTATACGTGCGTAGCAATTGTAATGTTTGTGAGAGGGGTTCTCTCCATCATTATGTTGTTGGTCTCCTCAAATGGTGAACGTGCTGTTGGTGTTTGTTAATTCCTCACCCAAAATCGTCTTCACACCCTCCTCACATTCCTCGATTCTTTCAGAAAATAATGCCCCACGTGTAACTCACTTTATCAAATTTTGAGAAAAAAGTACTGTGTATATATTTACCTCTGCCACCGAAGGTGGACGGAGGTTATGTTTTCACCCGTCTGTCTGTCTGTGAACAGGATAATCTCAAAAAGTTGTGGATGGGCTTGGCCGAAACTTGGTGAACTGGTTGGTGAGTGACAAGGACAAATCGATTTGATTTTGGTGAAGATCCGGATCTGGATACAATATTTTTATTTTATTTTTACAAGTGATTCTTCAACATTATGAAATGGGGCCAAAAACGATATGGAGCATGATATCTCAAAAAATTGTGCATGGATTATGACAAAACTTGGTGCATGAGTTGGTTAGATGACAACAAATCAATTAGATTTTGGTTCAGGTCAGCAGATACAGCCGATCCAGCTTGAAAATAGCTTCAACTGTTTGCAAATCATTTCATTAGTGTCACCTCCTTGGATGAGTGTGTGTGCGTGTATACACTATTTTTTTTATTACAATACAACACTTACTTGTAACATGATGTCATATAAGCTGCTATACCTAATCTGAGTTATAACATTAAAACAATTCACCGGTTAGCTTGTATTGAGGTATTCAGCAGTCATGCCTGAGGTTATATTGCCAGTAGTGTAGAGGTCTCTCTCGCGCCTTTTTCCCACGTCCCCCCTGGCGTCCGTCCTGGCGTGCAACTCACTGTGACGCGCCAATCAGGCACGGAATGTTTTTACTGCAGAGCACGGAGCAGAGGTTACAAAAAGCGAGCAGAGAGAGGAAGCAAAGCATAGCAGTTGTGCGGTACCCACGTTGAAAATACGGCGATTAAGAAGTGGGATAAATAAATAAAGTGGGTCGTTTTCCACGGGACATTTGCAAAAATCGAACGGTTAATCCTACATGGTTCCCTTAGCAAAGCAACTCGGAACGGAAATGTTAAAATGCTCAGCTCACGAGCATTGGTGCAACTGAATCATGAACAATTATAAATATATAACAACGCACAATCAAAATCACATCCATATCAGCACTTGTACAGTCAGATTTACCAATTCAACATTGGAAGGCATATGAAACTTATACCCCTTATTATCATTCTTGCATACGGCAGCATTTAATTGCTGGTTGCATCACTTCTGTGGGGGGATGTCTATACAACTGATATAATAGCCCCTGTAGATTCAGGCAGAAATTTTGAATGTTCTCCTCTCTCAAAAGGTAGGATGAGATTTTTAAGTTCGCGAACAACTTCTTGCAGACAGGACAGCAGATTTAACAACTCATTTAAAGGACTATTTGATGCAACGCCCTGCGCCTCCAAGCAACATTATGAAAGTTTATATTCGTTTTGGGAATCAAACCCAGACTATACAGCTCAAAGGTGGGTATGCTACCTTTGAGTAATCCTGTCAACCCATCTGGAATGGCTAACATTAATTATCTTTGCTGTCAAGGACCCAATATGCTCTCAGCCTCAATAGCATTCTCCCTGATAGCTCACTACCACAGTGGTCTGTCATGTCAAGCCCTTCACAAAATCCATGTTCGCAAGGCAGACCCTCGACACCTGTTCCCTTTCGCGTCTGCAGCAGCCTCTGATTCTCACTGCCACCAGCCTTTGGCTTCCATATGGCCTCCCCCGTGTACCCCCTCAGTGCGTCAGCCTTACAAATGAACACACATGCATAGTTTGGCGAGGGAGCTGCACCTATGGCCTAAGGTATAGCCCTGGCTGTCAAACGCCAAATAGTTTCCCACCAAGTGCTATGAGAATGAGAGGGGAAAATAAGTTGAAGGAAAAAAAAAAAAATCAAGGAAAGTTGTGCTTCGTAGGCCTACATCAAAGTGACATTGCTGTATTTTAAAGTATTTTATGTATCACTTTATTTGAATAAAACATTCTCATAGTTCTGTTTTTCCATATTAACACAAAACGAGTTGCGGTTGTGGCTTATGTATGAATCACTTTTGACAAAAGTACATTTGCCAACCTTCCTTTATTTTAAATGAGACGTGCCGACCTATCACTTCACTGAAGGGTTTAATCGAAGGAGAGCATGTTGTAATTCACAAACATATTGCATATCTATTTGAGAATCTCAATGGGAATGCAAAATTCAGTGAAACACATGAAAAGGGATCTTTTATAACACGTAGTTGTTGTTTTTGCTGCTGCCGTGGTGGCATTGGTTGTTACCTCCGGTGGAAGGAGGTTATGTTTTCACTCCTGTCTGTCTGTCTGTCTGTCTGTGAAGAGGATATCTCAAAAAGTTGTGGATGGATTCGGACAAAATTTGGTGGACAGGTTGGGTGTGTGATAAGAACGAAAAGATTAGATTTTCGTGAAGATCCGGATCCGGATCTTGATACTGTAATTTTTTTTAATTGCTTCTTCATCATTGATAGATAGGGCCAAAAATGATATTTAGCACAATACCCTAAAAACTGTGGATGGATTTGGAAGAAACGTGGTGGACAGGTTGGGTGGATGACAAGGAAGAATTGTTTCGATTTTGGTGAACATCCGAATCCAGATGTGGATCCGAGAATTTTTCAATTCATTCTTCATCATAGAGTGATGGGGCTAAAAACTATACACAACACAATATATCAAAATGTTATATACTGATATGGACGATGGACGAAACTTGGTGGACAGGTTGGGTGTATGACAAGGATGAATCAAATCAATTCTATTGA
Organism: Eptatretus burgeri; assembly: GCF_056783735.1. NCBI lineage: Eukaryota > Metazoa > Chordata > Myxini > Myxiniformes > Myxinidae > Eptatretus > Eptatretus burgeri. The sequence goes on from NC_140962.1 coordinate 68,263,159, forward strand.
AGATCCGAATCCAGATCTGGATATGAGAATTTAATTTTTTCTAACAGAGATTCTTCACCATTGAGAGATGGCGCTGAAAATGATATCTCAAAACGTTGTGGCCAGATTATGACAAAACTAGGTGGATGAGTTGGACAGGTGACAAGAACAAGCCAATTCAATTTTGGTTCAAATCTGGATCCAGATTCAGTGGGATACAAAATGCAAACTGTTCAGCCTGGCGGAAGGTCAGGTCAAGTATGGGAGCATACGCCGGAGCAGCGCGTCGCGACGTCCACTTTCCGCCAGTACTCCAGGACCCTCCGTCTGGCCATCCTCCAAGCAAATGCCCAGGAAATCCACATCTCCTGGAGATGCCGATAAACCTGCTGCAACCACGAGGCACGTAGTCAACCCATTGGCCTTTCTGTTGCCAAGAGAATCTGGTGAGCTGGATTAGCGTCAGGAAAACTAGCTACATGTCCATACAGCCGCAGCTGATACTCTCGGATTATGCAGGTAACAATCTCATTTGAGTCTCTCTCAGCAACTGGTCGTTGGACACAAATTCTGACCAGTGAGAGCCAAGGATTCTCCAAAGAGACCTGGCATCAAAGGAATTAAGTCTCCGTCTCAGATTCCTGGTGAGAGTCCAAGTCTCACATCCACAGAGCAAGACTGGAAGCAACAAGGACCAAAAGACTCAGACTTTTGTCTTCCTGCACAGGTACCACCACACCCATGATCCAGTGAATCCATGACTCCCCAGGCCTGAACAAGAAGTCTGTTGACCTCTGGCTCACAGCCAGCAGAGACATGAATATCACTGCCAAGGTAAGTGAATCTCTCCATGACCTCAACATCCTCAACAAAAAAACAGGTACAGACAAGAGAGCAGCATGTCATTGAAGATGTCATTGAAAGCCTGGATCTTAGTTTTGACACAGGAAACCCGTAATCCCAGCAGTTTCGACTCCTCATTCAGCACCTCAAGGGCCCCCAAAAGGATATCTAAAGTCTCCGCAAAGATGACTACATCATCTGCGAAATCAAGGTCAGAGATCTTGCCATTCCCAAATGATGCACTGCAACTTCATCCCTCCGACATCCTACCCAGAACCCAGTCCATACAAGTGCTGAAAAGTGTGCAGGCCAGGACACACCCCTGACGAACTCCAGAAACAACTAGAAATAAGTCAGAGATGGTATCACCACATCTCACAGCACTCTATGCCTGGTGTTGGCTTAATGGTTAGGGTGGCGGGCTTTGGATCCGAGGGTCCCGAGTTCAAATCCCGCTAGGCAGTTGAATTAATACCTGGTGGGGTTAACTCGGCCTGTCATCCTTCCGAGGTCGGCAAAAGGAGTGCCAGCATGCTGGTATAATGTGTCGGAGTGGCGACCCTTCCAGGATTGTGCCCAATAGCCAAGGAGACTGCTTAAGCAGCACCAACGCTCTGCACAGAGTATGGTCCCAATCACCTCCTCCTCGGTACCAGAGTATAGTACAGACATCAGATTGATCAGTTTTGGTGGCACCCCACGAAGACCAAGAATCCTCCAGAGGGCATCCCGATTCATTGACTCAAACGCTTTACAGAGATCAACACAGGCTGCAAGCAGCCCCCGCTGAAATGCTCGTCTGCATTCGGTGAGGACCCGAAAAGCATGCAGATAGTCAATCATTGACCTCTTTGGTGTAAAGCCTGACTGCTCTGGAAGCTGGTGCTCAAACAGATGGTGGTGAACCCTATCAATGATTAACCGAGCAAAGACCTTGCCCGGCACTGAGAGCAGCGTCACCCCTCAGTAGTTGTAGCAGTCTTGGCGATCACCCTTCGCTTTTCAGAGAGACACAACAAAGACCCTCTTCCAGTCAGTTGGGATGATGCCTGTGTTCCAGGCAAAGCACAGAACTGCATGCAATGACACGAGTACAGCATTTACACCAGCCTTGTGAAGTTCAACAGGGATACCACAGATACCAGGAGCTTTAACCCATTTCATCCGGTTCACCGCAGCCAGTGTTTCCACAAACGAAGGTGGACCACAGTTGATTGGAGGGTCAGCAATAGGGATTGTAACACCCCTGACGACCAACTCAACAGTTGGTGGATCAGCCTGGTACAGGCGCTCAAAGTAACCGGCCCAGCGGGCCTTCATTTCGAACTCCTCTGTCAAGAGCCCACCACCCTCTGCTCCAACTGCAGTCCACCGAGGGAAGAGCTTGAAGGAATGCAATGCACGAATTCCCCGATAAGCAGGACGAGAATCACTTGACCACAGGTGATGCTCTACCCGCTAAAAGTATCCTCACACATAGGCCTCCATATCCACCCTTCGTGCACATATAGTTTTATGCCTCAGCTTCCTGAACAGCTCAGCTCTGCCTTTCAGCCTGGCCCTGTGACTCTGGTCAATGGTATCCAGTGTCCCTTGAGAGACAAAATTCTTCTTCGCCCTATGGTGAGTTCCAAGACGTCCACCGGCAACATCAAGGACGGTTGTCTTGAAGGCACTCCACAACTTTTCAGGATCTCCCAAATCATCTAGATTCCTCAAATCTCCACTCTGCCTGTTCGCAAGCTCCTCAGGTACCCTCTTCTCCTTGAGCTTGCCAACTTACAGCCGAGGCTGGGATGGTACCATTCCCCTGGATTTACGCTTCAGCTTCAGAGTTGCTACAACAAGACTGTGGTCAGTAATGAGGAACTGAGCACTCCGGTAGACCCTCCAGTTCTGGAACATCCTCCAGCGACCATCAACGAGGACATGGTCAATCTCCTTTGCCACACCACCAGCGTTGGAATACCAAGTCCAGGGATGAGCCTGTGGGCACTGAAACCATGACCCAGCCACCCTAAGTTCATGCCTTCTTGCAAGGTCAAGGAACTTAGTGCTATTCTGGTTCACATTTCCAGACCCATGGGGACAAACACATGTCTCAGAACCATCCCTATAAGCTCCAGTCGATGCAATGAAATCCCCTAAGACTAGAAAAGTATCTTGCCTGGGATGCTGATCAACCACAGACTCAAGCATGGCATAGAATGCGTCCTTCACGGTGAGATCACTCGCCTCAGTCGGAGCATGCTAAGAGACCAGGGAAATGACACCCAAGGAGTGATGAATCCTTAGTCTCATAATTTCCCCCTTTTGACTGTTGTTACCTCAATTATCATTGGAGTCAGCTTGTTGGACACAGCTGCAGCAACTCCTTGGGCGCAATAACCATCAGAGCGACCAGACCAATAGTAGGTGTAACCACCCGTCATGATCTCACCGCAATCCGGTCTCCGAACCTCAGAGAGAGCTGCAATACCGATGTCCAAATGCTTGAGCTCAGATGATAACAGAGACAGGTGATCATCCTTTCTTAGGGATAAGACATTCCAGGCACCCATCCGAAGGGACCGCCTCAGGTTACCCAAGGAGACTGTCTTCTGGTAGATGACACCTCAGCACCACCCTGAAACACACTACTGCAATCTGACCCGGGAAGGTTACGCATGCTGTCCCTCCTATCATCAAAGATTGGGGGTCCCAAAGGCTTTGCCCCAATCCCGTCATCCGGTGAGCTGCCCTGCGAAGGGCAGCTGCACAGGAGGTACTCCCACGGAGTTGATTTTCAGATTTTTTTTGTGCTTTAAGAATGTTTTGCGGAATGAAGGGTTATACGGTGGTCGGAGTGCAAATCCTGCGACCATCCTCCTTATAAAAAGTACCCTAACTGCAGGAGGACGTTCGCAGGCACAGTTGGGTACTAGATATGGATGGCCGTTGGCTCACAAGGAGCTCCTCTTCCATTTGACAGGTTTTATTCTTTATCCTACTGGGTGTCCATATTATACACCTTCCTCAACAAGAAACTTGGTGGGGGAGAGGGTTTAGTCGCCAACAATCCGACCATGGAACAGGTTCGTACAGGTTTACATGATACCTGCACAGCAAGTCAAAGATCTAATCTGACCTGACCGGACACACCTGGCAGAGGTATGCGCTCCACTGAGTGCCATTCTAGTTGTTTGTGTGCTCCTTCCATGTACTTTTATGTTGTTTTTTTTTTATCTTGCTTCGAGAAAGGTTACTTCCGTGAAAAGAAAATATATAATTTTGGGTGCTCTTTCCAAGTCCTTCTGAAGGATAACTGTTGGAACCACTACATTAAGCTAACATTCCTACTTCTTCTTCAATCCTGGAAAGAGGGCTTTTAAAACGGGCATCTTTATAGTTATAAATAGCAACAAATTTTTGTTCCAAGTAAATCGATTATTAGCTTTCCAGCCAAGTAAATCGATCATTAGCTTTCTAAAAGTGGCATTTATATTATTCTTTGACAGCAGGAGCCATTTAGAATGAAGCGTGACACATGAACGGACATCTCTCTTTTTAGTAATAGACACGGCGTGCCTCCCATCATTTTGCTGACGAGTTTAATCAAACAACAGCATGTTGCCTGTGTATCACAATCATATTGCCTGTGTATCTGAGAGTGTCAACGAGGATGGAAAATGAAGTAAAGTAGGGGAAAAGTGACATTTTATAACATGTAATTGTTGTTGCGTGGCTGCTGTTGTTTGTGTGCTCATTCTGTGCACTTCTATATGTTTTCTCTATTGCTTTGAGAAGTATTACTGCATATAATTTTGGGTGCTCCTCTCATGTCCGAAATCTGAAAGGGTTCCTGCTATCGTAAAGTAATAAATGTTAGCGTTTTAATCACCATATTAAAGCTCAAGGTCTCACTTCTTCCTCAATCCCAAAAATGCGGGCTTAAAACAAGCATATTTAAGAATAAATGGACACTCATTTTTGTTCCAAGTAAATCTATTATTACCTTTCAAACAGTACCATCTTATATATTATTTCAGAGTTTGTGGTTTCGTGTCGCGCTATCTTCGACTTTGTTCTGCGCTCGAGTAACGTGATATTCGGCTTACATGATCTCAAAGACCATATGAGGTGCATGGTACAAAAAAAAGTAAATAAAATGGTTCTGAAACAGTGAAATCGTATTCCACTTCCTGCATTAAAGTAAAATTACTACTGATACTCTGCATCAGTTCCTTTCTCAAACACACCCACCCCAACATGTCGCGCAGAGCACGGGTTATGCTAGTTTTTATTATTCTATGACAACAATATTATCTATATATTACTAAAACACTCATTATGTATGTATGTGTGTATGTATGTACATATGTGTATGTTCCCGAAATACAGCCAAAACGGTACATGATAGCACAAGCATTTTAGGGCCACCTTACTCAACATTCACCTGCGGTGTGCAGTATCAAGTTTCATTCAAATCGGGCAATGAAAAAATTATTAAAAAATCAATTCCCGTGCAAACAACCTCATGGGTATAGTTCGCTGGAGCTATCTTTTTTTTCTTGAAATGATTTATTTAAAATCTAAAACATTTAGTAAAGACAAAGAACAATTTATTTTAAGCATAAAATAAACATCGCCATTTTGATCTAACACTTCCGTGTTCATGAATAAATATAATTGTGTTTAGAAGATTACGCACAATAATTTCTTCGACTGTCTTTTCTCAGGTTTTTTTTTTCACATTGACGCGCAATATCAAGTTTCATTCAAATCGAGCAACGCAAAAATTATTCAAAAATCTATTCCCGATTCAGTCAAGTCCTCTTCCGGAGTATTTGATCAATGCAAACAACCTCAGTGGTATAGTTCGCTGGGTATAATTTTTTTCTTGAAATGATTTTTTTTTCATTAACCGCTGTCACAACGGGAACCCAATGGGTTCACGGATCATCTAGTATAATATAAAACTCCTCAGAGCCGGGAGTATCTGCTTATTTTTATACAAATGAATATACAAATGAATATTTTTTCTCGAATACAAATGAATTTTTTTAAATCAATTAATTAATTTAAACTTTGCAACATCCAACAAAGAAGGCATCCAAACTAAAAACCTAAGATTCTGTGACAAGTTACATTATCCTAAACACTAACATATATATATATATATATATATATATATATATATATATATATATATATATATATATATATATATATATATATATATATATATATATATATATATATATACATATATATATATATATATATATATATATATATATATATATATATATTGTTACGTTTAAAGGGGGGGTATGCATTTAAAGGGTAATTAGGATGTTTAATTAGGTATGCCATGCTGTTCGAGTTTACCAGGATCTCGATGTAATAAGTAGCAATTCAGTGGTGATAAGTTGTCTAGTAAATGTTCATTTCTTCAAGGGGGAAATGATAAATGTCACGTAATTAGATAGGGACACGGGATAGGGTAAGTGTGTCTGCGTAAACCCCTTTTGGTATTCTCTGAAGACTGGCCGTGACGTCACAGGACAGTGCAGCGGATGGCTCCGCCCCGTGATCACGATTGGCGGAAGGCGATGGCGGTGGGCCAATAAACGGCTCGATTGGGAGTGACGAGGACGAAGGATAAAAAGGTTCTGTTCGGGGTCGAAAAGGAAGAGGAAGAAGATTACAACCAAAAGATCGTGTTTTTTTGGTGGGGAGGCTGTGGCGGCAGAGAGCGTCCTTGTGGTTGTGCTGAGTCAATCGTGTTCTTGATCGTGTCCTGGAGCCTTGCCGAGCCTCGTGCCTCACCTTGGTTGGCTCTGGGGTTCTGCTGACTCTGAGTACGGGGTCGAACGGCGGGCGGACCTGCCTCCCTCTCCTGCTCGCAACTTGGCGCCAGAACTGGTTCCCTGGCAGCTGTGAGCGGACTTGGGCCAAGACCAGGAGGTCGACAGCACCACGGTTTCTCCTGCCCCCCTGACGAGAGCAAGGCCAGCTCGTCCGACGCCGATCCAGGGACAGTTGCGTCCACACCACGGTCCAGCCTGACCACCAGAAATAGCTACGTTTTGTGTGTGTGTGTGTGTGTGTGTGTGTGTGTGTGTGTGTGTGTGTGTGTGTGTGTGTGTGTGTGTGTGTGTGTGTGTGTGTGTGTGTGTGTGTGTACTTGGTGCCTTAGAGGGATTGAGAACTGTATATTCATTGGAATTGTCTGTGTTTTTCCCCACGCCCGATCCCACACCAGTCTTGTTATTTCTGGTAATAATAAAAACAAATAAACATCATCAACTCAGTGAAAAGTGACTCGTGCCACCTTCCTCGTCCCGTTTGCGGTAAAGCGATTAGAACTGCTATGTTTGGGTTATAAATAAATAAACCGCCTCCATCGTTTCAGCTCATTCTACGTTGGCGGGACTGTTCAAGTCCCGTGGACATCACAATATATTTATATATATATATATATATTTATATATATATATATATATATATATATATATATATATATATATATATATATATATATATATATATGTATATATATATATATATATATATGTATATATATATATATATGTATATATTTACATATTTACATATATCTATATATATATATATATATATATATATATATATATATATATATATACATATATATATATATATATACATATATACATATATAATGTGAACCATGGTGTCTGTCCGTGCATTCGGCTATCTCCCATTTCCGGCAGCCGCTCTCGCAAGGCATGCTTTAAAGAAAGTGAGGTCGACACAAAGTCCAGTTTGAAAAGCACCGCACATGCAGATAAAGCTCAACATTCAACCAGAAGAAGAACATGATACCAAATGAGATGCATTTTAAATATATAAATACAACATGGAATCGGTTTGTTTAACAGTGTGTTAAAGATGTGACCTGAGCATTATCACAAAGTTGAACAAACCATGTCAACATTGCTAATAACAGTACTGTAGCCTGTACTGAAAGTCTTTGAACAAAGGTTGCAGTGCAAGGCGGTCATTCAGTTAAAGAAAAACCTCCATTTTGCATTGTGACCTAAAAATAACGTTCCATAAATAACTTTATCATTCCTGTGTTGCTCCAACTATCACTGGTACAATTTTGGCACTCTTCCGTGTGTGTGTGTGTGTGTGTGTGTGTGTGTGTGTGTGTGTGTGTGTGTGTGTGTGTGTGTGTGTGTGTGTGTGTGTGTGTGTGTGTTCACACAACTTTTTTATTATAACTTAACATTCTTCCTGATGCACTATAAAATCACACTTACCTTACTTATTGCTTCTTTACACAGCATCAATTGTTAACGTTTTGTCTATAATCGTTACCAAATCTCCCTGTATTAAGAACAAATCACTGTGTTTCTACATATTCTCACGACCTTCACGGAATAGAGAAAATTCAGTTTCGGTTTGCAAGATAATGTTTCTTATTTTATTCCTTTTCTAAAGTAATCTAATACGAGGATGAGCTTTTGCGTTCACAACTCATGCAGGAAAAGGCCGTTAAGATAAACTGTACCAAGAGCCAAATGTCGACAAACACGCCGTATTCAGTCATTTGAATCGATATGTGCAGGAATTGCCCAACAAGGCATTGATATTTGCAGTAAAGCCAGCAACTGGCCTTCATCTGCAGCTCAAGGCCTTTATCCACAACCCTATGGAATACGGCTCTCCCCTTTGGGCTAGCACCCCTGCCTCACACCTTTCACATGTTGATGCCATTAAAATCATTGGAATCTCAGTTGATTATGCCAAATCTCTGGGCATGGTACTTCTGCATCGCAGCCAGGTTGGAAGGAGCTCTCTCTATATTATACCGCCTAATTTCTGGTCTTGCACAACTTGGCCTTTCCATGATGCCTCATTCGACTCCAATGTTTTTCCAGGGGACACAGTCTGCTTATAACCTACAGAGTGAAACTCTCCAAATCTAGGTTCATGATCACATCCACTCAATCGTTCCTCTTTTCTCTCACCTGTACAACCAACTTTCTCTGTTAGTTCAATCCCATCCCTCTCTCCAGGGCTTCAAGATTGCTGTTCACCTCCTCAGGTCATTCTCCATCGATACTCATATTTTCCACACCCATTAACCATTCACATACCCACCCCTTCCTTTCCAAGTTATTGTGTTTTTCTCCCCTCTCCCTCAACCTTCCTTGTCATTTTTTGTTCCAATGCCATTTTATTCTCTTTTTTCAGTTAACTTCTTGTGTTTGAGCTTGTATCCAGCATATTCACCCCTTTATCCTCACCCCCTCACCCCCTCTTTCTGTCATTTTCCCTCCAAAAGTTCCTCTGTTGTGTCCTTCTACCATGCTGTTGGTGTGTTTCCCCACTTTCCACTGTCTTCTTTTTGTTCTGTTGTGTTCTAGGTCTTACACAAGCCTTGACTTTTTATATAAAAATAAAAAAACAGCCTTTTTACAGCCATTTTTCCCTGCTAAGCAGGGGTTAGCTTTTTGCAGGCTCCATACAATTATGGTTCCCTTCTTGAGGCAATGTTTTTTGGCTGGATTCCCTTCCTGACGCCAACCCTGGTCACCTCTTATGACACACAGGGATATGGTATACCTATTCTAACCGGGGCATACACCGGGACCAGTACACACTGGTACTCATTTCGCCGACCTCGGAAAGATGACAGGCTGAGTCAACCCCCTGGTGTTGATTCAGTGGCCAACAGGGCTCGAACTCAGAGCCCTAGGATGCCAAGCCAGCCACCCTAACCACTAAGCCAACACCAGGCTTACTTTTTATATAAATATTTGGTAGAAAATTCACCTGGACAGTCACCAAAAAAAAAAAAAATGAAAAATTATCAAGGATTATGAAATCAAGGTTTTTAAAAGTAGTTAGCATTGACAATTGGGCATTGAGATCTCCTCTCTGAATAACTTTATTACTGAAAAGAGAACATTTTATTTTTCATTTAGCTAAGTGGAAGGAGATAAGATATTCACTTCAGTATTCCTTTCAAGTGATAGATAAATACATATAACACCATACCTGAGAAGGAAGAAGTTGACAGTAATAGTCAGATCTGACTTCCTCAAGAAGTGGTGTAACTTGACAGACTTTCAGAATTGCCGAAGTCAACCATGTGAAACAAAGTTAAGGATATAGCTAGGGAAGGACTATAAAACAACTGAAAAACTAAAAAAAAAATTCTCCATAAGAGTGAGGCTCATGGAAGAGCAATGTCAAATCAATGGTGTGGGTTGGGGGACAACAATGAGAGAGAGAGAGAGAGAGAGAGAGAGAGAGAGAGAGAGAGAGAGAGAGAGAGAGAGAGGGAGCGAGACAGAGAGGGGGAGAGGGAGAGAGAGAGAGAGACAGAGAGAGACAGAGACAGAGACAGAGAGAGACAGAGAGAGACAGAGACAGAGAGACAGAGACAGAGAGACAGAGAGAGAGAGAGACAGAGACAGAGACAGAGAGACAGAGAGACAGAGAGACAGAGAGACAGAGAGACAGAGAGACAGAGAGACAGAGAGACAGAGAGACAGAGAGACAGAGACAGACAGCAAAAAAATGCCCCTGAAATCAACAAGAGGACTGGGTTAGGAAAGGTTAATGAGGGTAATAAATACCATGAGTCAGGATGGGGGATGACATGAGGTGGTGGTTGAAAGTTAGTTCCAGAGATGGGAAAAGAAAGGAACAAAGGAGTTGAGGTAGGCAGTCTACCTGGAATTTGAAGTTTAACCAGAAGAGGGTTACTGGAAGAATGCATGCATCCTGGAGTTGCTGAGAAGGATCTGAGGACTGGGAGCACAGAGGGAGCAATATTGGAGAAGAAGTGGTTAAAAAAAGACCAAAAGAAAAAAACAGAGATCACTGACCTGCCTGCAATGTGAAAACAACAGACCTTGTGCTTAGGCCTCTTCTCAGGAGATTCTAATTCTACAGAATCCAGGATAGATAGATGTGATGCTGGGGCACCAGCCTATAGGGAAGAGCAGTACTCCATTGAACTCTGAACAAAGGCCTTGTAGACTGTAAGTAGCTTTGATATTCCAAGGAAAAACTTGGATCAATGAAGGATGCCATGCAACCCAGTCTGCGGCTAGCTTTGGATGTTAGCTTTGATATGTGGTTGGCCCAGTGGAGGCCATCACAGATGGTGAGGCCCATGCATTCAAGAAACTGAACCTCTTTCAGTGGCTGACCATGGAAAAGGATAGGTGGGTTAGTTTGTTGATGCATCTGGAGTGACAGGGTGAAATGTGAGATTTTCCAGGATTGAAGGAAATTTTTTATTTATCAGACCAGCATCGAATCAATTCCAGAGCAGCAAAATGCAAAAAGAAAGGGTTTTCCAGAGCAGAGGACAGGTCACTTATACAGGTGAGGAACAATACGAGGCCCAACACACTGCAATCTGGAACTCCAGCCTCCACTGGGAGAGGGGAGGAGAGAGTTCCATTGGCAGCAACAAGTTGACTGCCTGAGTGGAGGTAGTGAGAAATTCAGGAATGAAGGTGGCCTTCTAAGACACAGGCAGAGAGCATTGCAGGCAAAGCAGGATTCCAGACTGTGTCAAATGCCTGAGATATGTCCAAGGAGAGGGTCCTGACCTCTTGATTGAGATTGAGGGCCTACAACCATTGCTGAGAGAAGAATAGCAGCATGTCCAGAGTTGAGTGTCTGGGATGGAATCCAAAATTATGGTCAGAGATCAGGCTGTTTGATAACAGAAAACATTTGACATCAGCAGCAATTATGGACTCCACCACTGTGCTTGTAATTGGAAGTAAGCTCACTGGTCTGTTGACATGATCTGTTTTTGCACCATTGTACTAAATGGGAGTAATGTTTGCTGACTTCCAGGCCAATTGGAGGTGGCCAAAGGAGGACAGACTGAATCGGGCAGCCAAAAGCAATGCATCAGGGCCCGTTGCTGAGGCAGGGTCAAGGCTGGACATAACTTTTGCTATCTTCTCAGGTGAGAACGATATAAAGTCCAGTAAATAGTGGGTATGAGGGGGTAAGATGGGGTCAGAGCGGGATGGGTGGATGGGTTGAGAACACAAGATTTGGAGGGCAAACACGGAGTTTAGACATTCTGCATCATCTTGAGCAGAGTCTGCAAAAATGCCATTTGAGTTGAGGGAAGGGATGGAGGGGGAGCATACACCAGAGACAGACTTGATGAGGCACCACCATGACTTCAAGGAAGGAGACTGATTAGAGAGTTCAGCCTTGAGATGAGCAAGATGGTGTTTCTGACTTTCTTGAGGATGGACACACTTCTTGCAACCTTTCATTCAGGTTCGCCTTCCATGTTGAGAAAGTAAGCTAATTGATATAAACTGCATCTCTGAAGCATTCAGTGTACCAGGGCTGAGAGAATGGAAAGGATAGCCATAGGTGGGATGGGATAAACTGGTGCATGAGAGAAAGTAGACTTTTGTGAATGTATATCCAGGTGGAATCAATATCAGGTGCCATGGAGATGGCAGCCCAATCTTTCTGTGAGTCACAAATTACTGCCATTATTTTGCTAGTAACATTATTGGTCTATAACACAAAATACATTTAAAAATAATATTTGCAACATCAACTTATCTAATATTTGCCTTATTATGTAGTGTGCACTCCTAATGAGGAGTAAAATGGCTTTTGGTATTGCTAACTTGAGCTTCTTGACCCAAACCTCTCTCAGAATTATGTGCACTGGTACCATTCCTAATAATGTTTAATTAGAAATGGCATACAGGAATCCTTTTTTCAACAAATACCTTTAACATGAAGTTTAGAAAATAATAATAATAAAAATTTAACTCAAAATAATTTGACATGTTTTTTGCAACTGTCATCAAAAATTAAACACAGAGCCCACTTGCTTATTACAAAAGAAAGTCAACAATATAATATTCAACAACACACTTTTAGTGCTGGTTTAGGGCTGATAGGATGGTCGAGAGGTATGTACACTCACCTCTAAACTGTCTCGCCTGGGTATGAATCCCAATCCAGCTAAGAACAATCATCCCGGTGTTTCATAGGCACAGTGATTCATCAATGTGTATGCCGTTCCGCAGATGGACATTAAACTTGGCATCCAGAATTCGTTTGTGGGCATTAAAGATTCCATGGTGTTCTTCACTAAGAGTAGGTGAGCTATCATGTCCTGAACAAATTCCTGCCCTAACTAGCAGAGGGCATTGCATCAGCAGCACAGTCATGTCCTCAGCCAATGATGCTTCCCCACACCCTTGTGCTGCATACGAACGAAGAAGTGCTGGTTTGCTTAAAAAAATATCCCGTTAGTCCTGTCTATTGCAATCCAATATTCATGCAGTTGTGTTTTTGTTCAGATTCTTTGCTTTACTGTCATGGCAACAAATATTGCTGGCACCTAGCTTTAGCTATTACAATTATCAAAACATTTGCAATCAGGATGCTTGTAACCAATTAAACAACTCGTTATTTGTATTGCTTCAGCAGGTAAATGATAGTGATTATTCCCCAACTACCATGTACCCCAACCCCCTCCTCCCCCACCACGACTTTCCCCAAATAACGTGTGTGTGTGTGTGTGTGTGTGTGTGTGTGTGTGTGTGTGTGTGTGTGTGTGTGTGTGTGTGTGTGTGTGTGTGTGTGTGTGTGTGTGTCAGTCTGCACACAAACATACTTTTATATCGCACCCTCTAAGTGGCCCTAAATACAGTTCGACAAAGTTATTTGATGTAACCATGACATTTTCCCTCTCATTACCTCCACCAATGATGGTGAAGTCGGTTATCGTTTTCACCCCTTTCTGTCTGTTTGTTTGTTTGTGTGCAGGATATCTCAAAAGGTTGTTGACAGATTCGGATTAAATTTTGTGGACAGGTTCGGTGTGTGACAAGGATGAACTTATTCGATTTTGGTGAAGATACAGATCCAGATCCAGATCCGGCTACGATAATTTTTTTTAAAGTGATTCTTCTCCATTGAGAGATCGGGCCAAAATGATATATAGCACTATATCTCAAAAATCTCTGTACGGATTCGGACGAAACTTGGTCGACATGTTGGATGTGTGACAAGGAAGAATCGATTCAATTTTGGTGAAGATCTGAATCCAGATCCGGGTCTGAATTTTTTTTTAGTGATTCTTCACCATTGAGAGATAGGGCGAAACCAATATATAGCACGATATCTGAAAAAAGTTGTGGACGGATTTGGACGAAACTTGGTGGACACATTGGGTTTGTGGCAAGAACTAATTTATTTGATTTTGGTAAATATCTAAATCCGAATCTGGATACGAGAATTATTCAATTTCTAAAGTTATTCTTCACCAATGAGAGATGGGGCCAAAAATGATATATAGCATATTTCAAAAATGTAATGGGCCCGATATGTTCTCGTGGATCAGGCATTGCGTGGCCGAGGTATGCGCTCTACCGAGTGACCGCCTAGTTTAACCATAACCTTTTTTGTATTTTGAGTGTGCATTATGTCGAAATTATCCCTGCCTGTTCTGGAGTGTGTGCTTGTCCGCACCACTCTTGCTTTAAGGTATGCTGCAAGGCCAATGGGTTTGACGAGCATGCTCAGCCAGCCTCCACAATGATTCAACAAAGTTTTCTCATCTAACCTCAACATTTCTATGTCTAATTTAACCGCAACATTATTACATCTAAGTTAACCATACATTTATTTTAAACCTTGTATGTGCATCATGTCTCAGTTAACGACCATCATCTGCAATTTTTTATCATACATTGAAAGGTGTTTTAAAAATTACGTCAAACCCACACAGGATCACACAGCAATGAAATAGCGTTGTAAATTTTGCATTCAAAATATATGAAATTATAAAAAATATTGATAACTGAATTTTTAATAATAATTAAAAAATACTCTTGATGAGGAATTAATCTTTGTTAATTGCAAATGTGAAAGTTCGCAACCACAATGTATTGTTTTGGTATAGTTACATTTTAAATGTAATTGTTGGTTTTGACAACTATAAAACGTGTCCCTTGCATTTTAATGTCAATTATTCCATGCTAAAAGAGACCTTTACAACAAGAAACAAGCTTGAAAAATCTAGCAAGACATGAAACCAAGTTTTCTTGATAAGGAAATATTCTTCTGTCAAATAAAAGTCACTTGAAATAACTTTTTAAAGATTGTTCACACAAAACACAATTGGGAACAAGCACACATGCACACCTATGCATAAAAAACGACTCATTTGCACTGTGAAGGATTCCATTCGAAAGCCCGTAACCATTCTGAGGTGTTCCAGGCCATGAGCAGAGCTGACCATTTCTAGTAACTAGGCGACATGATTGAGGGCGACGTGATTGCGTAACCATATGTAAGCATGACGAGTAATAGCAGGCCCGCTCAGAGGGCACTGTTGAGCTTCTCATGATACTGGCTTGTTTGTTGGCATTATTCTGGTTTTGCTATTGCAGTCTGCCCTTTGCTTGTATGCAAACTTCAGCTTTCACATTATATCCTGTCATTGTTTTGCAGAACATGCATGCCCTGCTATAACAGCTGTGCTGAAATGCCATTGAACACTGAATGTCATTCCCTGAGCTTGATACCAGTCCATCTGCACATTCTTTTCTGCCCAAAGCTCAAGAAACTTCAGTTTTGAAGGATTGCCAAGACTCTCTTCACTACATTTGCCAATTTGTCGAACTTGGCCTGACAGGAGAATGGGAGGATAATGACAGATGGCTGAGAACATGATGATGATGATATGACACCAAAATAAATATTCCACTCACTGGAATGAGATGGGAAAGCGTCCCACAAGAGCATTGCAAAGACCTGGATGAAGGAGATGTTTCCTTGCAGAATGTGGGATTTAGATACTCAAGCTGTTTAAGCACAGAAACAGTTTGTAATGCAAACGAGGCATGAACATGCACCGTTAATATTGTTGCAGTTCTGGGAACCGCATCCCTCCAAAACAATAGCAACCATCATACAGCGGTCCCTAGACAGTTATTCCATTAATATACATTCAGATAGTCCCTTCCCTTTTGTCTATCCTCTTACAGGACAGTGTGTTGTGTGGATCTCACAGCTAGGTCTGTTTACACCACTAACTTCATATCTACTATTCTTTTCTGCTTATTCCTTTGGTAAATCCGAATTTTGGTCCTCGCGGAGGTTAACACGTGCAGCACATACTGCGGCCAGGGGAGGGGAATAGGAAAGCCGTGACGACACCACACGAGCATCCACAACACAGCTGCGAGGATACAGCGATACCCTCGAAGGAACCTCTGCCGCAAGCTCGAGATGATCGTCTGACGTTTCCAATGATCTGGGATGAGATTACTGGTTACATTGAAAAGGCATATGAACGAATATCTCTTAAAGAGGCTGCACGGATGTTGTTTTTCACAACACAGAAGCAAATGGCCAAATATCGGCGAGAGCGTGGCTGGCAGCTTGGTGCCAATAACTACATCGTCGGAGGCCGATAATAGAAAAACAACAACCATGCCAAGTTGTACAGGACACAAGTGTGCAAGATACGGGTAGCGAGTTTTTTTATACCCATTTCTGGATTTAATTCTATCGGCATCCTCTTTTCCCTCCATTTCTCCATCTGATACTTATATCTATATTCTTTTTCATTCCAAACCTCCATCTAATTATTATGTCCGATCGTTCCCCTCAATTCCTGACACAGATCGGGCTTGGCCCCACGCACACGATAGCAGATACGGGTGAACGCGAGCGCTGACCACGTGTTCCATGGCGGGTCCGCACGTACTGTACAGAACGTGCTCGATGGCAGGCAAACCCGTTCACAGCCGTGATACCTTATCATCGCACAGAGCAGGGCTCAAATGACACACATCTCATTCTGGTCTGTGCATGGGTTTATCCTACCATGTTACCGTTTATGCATGGGTTTGCCCTAACACCTTACCATCAGTCCTCGCTGGCGGCCGCGGTTGTTCCCCACGGATGGTGGACATCTCCTCGCCTCTCCGCCCGGCAAAGCCGCGATCAGGCAGAGACGTGCTGTGCAGTTCGGATCGCTCGGGATGCGTGGCACATCACGGAGCAGACATTGAGCAGACCGGCCTGGTCACCGGGGCATGGTCTGGGAGATCTGTGAAAGGCAATTCATGCCGCGGAGTTCGGTGTGGGGCGATTCATCTCATGAGCCTGGGAGTGAGACGATTCCGCAGCTTGGAGTTATCTTGCCGGAAGTGGAGTGGAGCCGCTTCCGGCCATCATGGCCAGGCCACGCAGTGGTCTGGGCCCAATCTGAGTGGAAGATTCTGGTGATGACACATCGCTTCGGGGTAATGCCCCCACCCTGCACCCCAGGGTCTATAAAGGGCGGGTGGGAAGGCTGTCCTTAGTTCCGGTTTTGGTGTCTTGCCCATTGCTGCTGTCGGCTCGTCCAGTTCTCTGCCCGGCCTGGGATCGATCTCTCCGCCTGTCTGCTAACTCTGCCTTCTTCACCCGCCCGTCTGCGCCCACTCGCTTTCGACTCCGCCTTCTCCACCCAAGTCCTTCACTTCACGCCCGACAGTCACGTCTCATTCTCTGGACTGATGCTAGCTGCATGAAGTGCCACGAAGCAAGAGACGACGCGCCAGCTGTCAGGGAGGTATCGCCCAGCGGAGCGTCCCCCAAAACGTATTGGTGGCGCGATCGGGCAATCGTGCAAGGTATTGAGAGACTGTTAGCCTCATCTCCTCTCCTCATTTTTCTCTTCATCGGTGTGTGTGTGTGTGTGTGTGTGTGTGTGTGTGTGTGTGTGTGTGTGTGTGTGTGTGTGTGTGTGTGTGTGTGTGTCCTGGTGCCTGTCCTCGTTTAAGTTAAGATTGTGCAATAATTATATCAGGATAAGTCTGCTCTGTGTCTGCTTTTGCAAGTTGCTTGTATATTGTTGCACCTCACATTTCTTCCTATCCCTACATTACACACAAGAATGAAACTATTCACTGTGCCACATATCTTTCCTCACCTGCTTGTAAATAAATTATTACGAGCATAACCCACGCTCTTCACGACATGTTGGGGTGGGTGTGTTTGAGAAAGAAACTGATGCAGAGTATCAGTAGTAATTTTACTTTTATGCAGTAAGTGGAATACGATTTCACTGTTTCAGAACCATTTTATTTACTTTTTTTGTATCATGCACCTCATATGGTCTTTGAGATAATGTAAGCCGATTATTAGAAATGTTCGCAGCTCGTTTTTGTCTGTTCTTTAATTGATCCAACATGGTCTGAATCCGAGCTTATCTGGGACTTTATTCCCAACGATCCATTCCTTTTAGCGGGTATGTCCTTGGCAGTGTTGCTCAGCTGCATCCGCTCCAGTAAAGTGATCCGGTTCGGACAAGGCGTACCGAGGGCATGTTCCCCGGGAATTAAATCACATGATTAATTAGGTAACTCGGTTAACCGATAGACGGGAGGACCCTAGGTCATGCGGTTGAGTTATTGGCATTCACAGTCGGTTAGCAACCCGCCGCGTCATGAAGTCATCCGTGTGCGACAGCCTGCAATTCCGGGGAGTTTGGTGGGAACCCGAGATAGCTTCCCCCCCCCCCCTGGTGGTCTTCTCACCTGACCCCTGGCATGCGACAATATCAAGCTTCACATCCATGTTGATGTTGGTTTAAATCTAGCTGAAAGCAGCAGTATAAGGATAATTTTTTAGTTCCTGGAACCTGAGCCAATTTTAGGAATACTGTATTACTATGTCACGATTCAAATTTTGATGAAAAACCCAGATGAAATGTGCCCACTCAGCCTGTTCTTTGATGTTGTTTTTGTTGTTTTTTTGTTGTTTTTTTTTTTTTACAAGAAGGAGATTCATAAACGAGCAAGTGCTTAAATTAGGGCAACAAATGGGCACAACCAGCAAAGGGATAAATGAGCAGTAAAGGAAGAAAGAGAGAAGGGGAGGAAACACTGAAATCATCAAGTAAGGTTGGGTTAGGAAGAGTTAATGGGGGTAATAAAGATCATGGGTCAGGATGGGGGGGTGACCCGAGGTGGTGGTGCACTGCTTGTTTGAAACCCTGGACATAAGGTTGAATGTGGTTCCATGTATGGGAGAAGCAAAGGAATAAAAAAAGTTGAGGTGTGCAATTTGTTAACATGTTGTGCAAGTTCATACCTCGTAATTGACTCGAAACATTGACATGCTCTGCACATGCGAGCACATTTGAATGGATCTCTGCTTGAGGGGGTAAGTAGAAAAGGTAAGTATTTAGGATGCAAAAGGTAAAAATTGTCCCCGTATTGCGAAAAACAGAGCTGCTCAATTTTTCTGATGAGTACTGCTTGAGGTATCAACCGATTCTGCTTTGTAATCATGGGATAAGACAGATCCAGAACAAATTTCTACTATGCCTATTCAGTATTGGGTAAGGGGGGAGGAGGGGAGGGAGAAGAGGGGGCAAGGGGTGGGGTGGGGGAATGAAAGGTAAAATGAAGGCTGAGGCATGTAAATATTTTAACTGCCATTATGGTTATTAAATAAAGAATGAGCTAAATGTTGACATGCCAAAAAGGAGGAATGCTAATTAATATATTACTCTCTGAGGATTATGGGAGAGCAAATAAAGAAACGATTTTCCCTATTCACTGCCAAGAAGTGCATAAAGGAATGGAACAACTTGTAACAGATCTTTCTTTGAAATAATTTTTAAACTGTTAATGAGAAGAAAAACAGAAAATAATATGGAGTGTTAGCATGGAAAGTGTTTCCCATTCAAATTAAAATGCGACAAAAACTGGATTTAACTGGAGGGTGTTTTTTTTCGGGTCGAAAGACTTGAACATATATTATACACTAGCAAATACAACCCATGGTTTCGCTGATGGGGACAATAAAGAGGGGGGGGAGAGAGAGAGAGGAGGCAGGTATAGGGTGAGAGGGGGGGATGGGGAGGCATAGAGGATGAATAAGGGGGAGCTATGAAGGGGGAGGGGGGAGCGAGAAAGGGGAGGGAGGTGGGGAGAATGACACCTCACCAAACATTGCTATTCACTGTGAGAGGGAGGGTGCAGCGAGACACACACAGAGACAGCGAGAGGGTGACAGAGGTATGGGAGGAGAATGCTGCATTATATTAGGAGGGGGGAGTGAGGAGGGGATAGAGAGTGAGAGAGAAGGGTGGGGGGTCAGAGGAAAAAAAGAGACAGGTGAGGGGTGGAGGTAGGGTTAGCAAAGAAAATGATATGTGACGCTTAATGACCAAACATGACAAAAAAAAAACATGTCAGAACAGCTGTACACACAACACAACAGAGTTCGTATGGTAATCCGCTGGCACATTTGCAAAACCTTTGAGATTCCAGTTCCAGAAAATTTGTGGGAAAATGAACCAAAAGCAATCACTGAAAACATTGAAGTTCCGCTCACGTACAACCTCATGATCCCATCAGACACGAACATCGAAAACAAAGCATTGCGACCAGATGTAATCCATCCATCCATTGGAACAATACTCTGTACAGAGCGTCGGTGATGCCGAAGCAGTTTCCTTAGCTATTGGGCACAATCCTGGACGGGTCGCCACTCCGACGCAGGATACTCGAATGACTCTATCATCCCCAGCAAGCTGGTACTCATTTTGCCAACCTCGGAAGGATGGCAGGCTGAGTCAGCCCCTTGGTGAAGTAATTCAGTGGGCAACGAGGCTTGAACTCAGGATCCTTGGATCCCAAGCCACCACCCTAACCACTGAGCCAACACCAGGCTTCCAGATATCATATCTAGGTACAAAAAAAAAGAGAAGAAAGCATTGCTGATTGGGGTGTTAATACCAGTGATTTTGGACCAACGATGCAGAAATCAAGAAATTGACCAAATACCAAGACCTCAACAATGAAGTGAAAAGATCCTGGAAGTTGAAGAATGCCGAAGTTGTACCAGTGAAAACGAAGAACCTCACAGAGATATTAAAAACCATCCCTGGGAATATTACTACAAACGAACTACATTTGGAAGCTGTCCAGGACTCGGTAAAGATGACAAAGAGAGCCCTCAGCACAAAACTTTGAGAACAGAAAACTTCACAACTTGGTCCACGAATCATGATCCTTTACCAAAATGAACGCGGATACTTTGAGCTCGCCCTGTGAGGACTCCATTCCACATTCTGAAACCCATGTCTGGAGATACCAACCAAACACACACACACACACACACACACACACACACACACACACACACACACACACACACACACACACACACACACACACACACACACACACACACACACACACACACACACACACACACACACACACACACACACACAATGTTCCGTTCTGGTCATAGTTTATATACGCACACACGCATAAATTTCATAAAAACGACAAACACAAAGATTAACCTTGAAGCAGAGTTCTTTGAAAGAGGACTTCAAATGGGAAATTAGCAAAATTCAATTGAAAGATATTATATCAAGGCTCAGAACACAAAATCATGGCAAACACCTGGGAGATATATGAAAAGGAGATCGCACAAAAGGTAAAAACAAACAATTTCCTGTAAAAATAAAATTGTACATTTTCAGTGGCTGAAACACCTCCCGAAGTGGCTTCAGTGGCTTAAGTCACGCTCGCAAAGTGGCTTCAGCACTCAAACAAAGCATTTGATAAGAAACGGCTCGTTTCGCACGCGATTAGCAACACATTAAATATACACCTACCGGAGACGTCCGAAATGTCAAATATGTCCGAATCGCTTTACAGAGATTTGACTGAGGGCTGACCAAGATGGCTGACCAAGATGGTAAGGGTTTTTTTTTTTTTAGCTTATTTGGAATAATTCCAGATAAGGTATTATCATCGCGCACCATCCATCCATCCGTCCGTCCATCTCCTATTTCGACTTCTCCGGCCAAACCAAACCGATCCCGCTGAAATTTGGCAGCCCTCTAAAATAGGTATTTACTTTCTTCTCAGAAACTATACACACAATTCTGATGAAACTTGACCACAACCTTCATAACCCCCCCCCCCCAATCCCTCCCTGTAAACTCCCTCCGTCGACCACCTCAGACCCTGAATTTTTGTTTGTTTGTTTATTTATTTTTATTTTAATGCCATGAAAAAAACTTTGGTACGTATATGGTGATGAACGTTGTGGTGAAGTTTCAGAGAAGTTGAAAGTATTTGTGGACTGACTGACTGACTGACTGACTGACAAACGGACGACGTGGCATCCTAAAAGCTCCTCGGAACTATGTTCCAGGTGAGCTAAAAAGGTGCAAAAATTGATCCTGATCCCCTTAACTACAGACCTATCAGCTTACTTCCAATGATCAGCAAGGTCATGGAAATAATTGTTGCAGATTACATGAAATCATTCCTTTTCCCCAACAATTTCGTCTCAGATCACCAATTTGGTTTCAGACCAGGTCACGAAACCTTGAACATGCTGCTTCTACTCACCCAACAATGGATGGAGGCCCTCAATATCAGACATGAATTCAGGGCCATTTCTCTTGCTTTTGATTCAGTCATGCATCCTGCCTTATTCTCCAAACTCTCTGCCTATGGCATCCAAAGCCAACTCAACACATGGCTCACTAACGTATTCTACTCTCGTAGCTTATGCGAGGCACTCAAAGGAATCCTTTCACCTCCTCTCCCTGTAAAGGCTCGAGTGCCCCAAGATAGTATTCCAAGTCCAGTCCTATTCCTGACCTTCTTCAATGATCTGTCTGAATCTATAGAAAATCCTCTTTATCTATTTGCTGATGACTCCACCCTCTGCCATGGCATCCCTCATCCTTCAGACAGGAAAGCTGCAGCCTCTTCCCTCTGTTCAGACATTGACAAAAATCAGAAGATGGTAAAACACTTGGAATATGTCCTTGAATCCTGACAAATATCTGACTCAACTATCTCTTTCCAAAAGGACCACCTGGTAACACCCCCCTCCCCCAATCGACTTAATAAACAACCCTCTTGAGGAAGTTCAGTTATTCACTCTCCTAAGTCTCACGATCAGCCATGATCTTTCTTGGGCAAACCACATTTCAAAATTGGCCTTCAAAGCCAGCTGCTGGCTGGGCATCCTCTGTCGTAAGAAGTCCTTAATTGGCACAACTGAACTTCTATCCACCTACAAGGCCTTTATCCACAGATTGATAGAGTACTGCTCTCCCCTCTGGGCAGGCTTCCCTGCCTCACACCTTGCTCAGCTTGATAGAATGGAAACCAAGGCCTTCAAGATTATTGGATTCTCCCATGATGAAGCTGAATCTATACATCTATCACTACAACATCACAAACAGGTCAATGGTCTCTCTGTCTTCTACCACCTCCTTTCTGGTCTTACACCTTCTGCTCTTTCTGTGCTTTGTCCCCCCCCAGGTTTCTGCAGGGCACACATGGTCCACAATCAACCCCCTTCTCGTTAAACTCCCCAAATCCAGGATCTCTGCTCACCACCACTCATTCGTTCCTCTTTTAACCCGCCTGTGGAAGCAACTTCCACATTCGCTTCAATCTCATTCCTCCCTCCAGGTTTTCAAGACAGCTGTTCACCACTATCTCAGATCATCCCCAATCAAAAAACCATGATCTTTTCTATCCCCATTCCTTCCAACACCATTGTTTGTCCAAAACCACCTCTATCCTGGCCTTCAACTCTGCTGATAGTGTTTCCCTACTCTCTCAACTCTTCCTTTTGTCCTGTTGTGTTCTGATCCGTTCAGTGTACTAATTCTAGCTCTTCCATGAGGCTTGACTATGTTTATAAAAAAATAAGATATTGGGAGGATAAAGGACGACACGACCATCAATACATATGGCAGGGATCTGGTGGTCGACAGACATAAATAAGAATGAAAGGGTTAAAGAAACACAATTTTAATTACAATGAGAACTCAATATAACCCAATATTGGTGCGAAATACTGGACTCGTGCCACAAAGACGAACAGAACAATCAATGACTTGTGCAGGTATGAGCTGGTTTTGGCTGCAGGATGATGTGGCACAGTGAGATGTGTGCCTCGGGGTGGAAGAATGACAAAGAGCAGCGATTTTGATGAGGGCTCTCAAGAACGGTTCTTTTGCGGGGAGTGATGAAAGCATAGAGAGCACTTGAACGTCCAAATCCAACTGCCGTCCATATGCACGGTCACAGCCTTCATCACGTCTCGGACTGCCTTTGTGGGCGGAGGATCCTGTCATTGGCCGCCCACTGCCTGTGAGATGCACTGTCTTTTTGGCCATGCTGCCCCTCTTCAGGGCTCCAGAGATCACTCTGCATCAGCGGCCTGTGGTCCACCGGCCAAATGGTTTGTGATTTGTGATGGTTCATTTAACAGCTTCTTCTGTGCCTTGCCAGGTGTCACAAGTCCTCCACCTGACCTCTCCTGTTATAGGAGGTTTTACACGATACAACCTTACTCTAGTCTGCTCTAAAATGGATGCTCACGACCAGCTCGGTGCACGTTTGACAATACGACTTCCTCTGCAGATATTTAATACAGGAGTATAATGCTACCATACTCAATCACATGGTTCATACTGATGTCTTACCACAATCTAGCTATTGATCCCCCCTCCATCCTTTCCAAAAATAAAGATGCCACTTTCAATAATGCAGGTACAGGGTATGCCTGGTGTTGGCTTAATGGTTAGGGTGGTGGGCTTGGGATCCTAGGGTCCTGAGTTCAAATCCTGCTTGTCTATTAAAGTAATACCAGGTGGGGTTGACTCAGCCTGTCATCCTTCCTAGGAGGGCAAAATGAGTACCAGCTTGCTGGGATGGTTGAGCCATTTGAGTATCCTGTGTTGGAATGGTGACCTATCCACAATTGTACCCAATAGCCCAGGAGACTGCTTCGGCAGCACCAATGCTCTGCACAGAGTATGGTCCCAATGGATGGATGGATGGTCCACGGTCATCCAAAATGATGTGCACTTTTTATTTGATGACAATATTTTTTATTATTGAACGATAATGTTTGTTTTTGTCTCATAATACACAAGGTTAGTTAAATATTTGTTTAATGGAGCAATAAAATGATAAACAAGCAATAATTAATGAGCAATATTAGTAGTAGTTCATGGAGTGCTCAATCCAAGCACCACACCTCTGGATGACAGCTGCCACATGGACACTGAAGTAGTCGACGATTCAGCTGAGAACTGGAGCTGGTATGCATCTTATTTTCCTGTCTGATGTTATTTTTAACCCCTGCAGTGTGTATGGCTTGCTTTCGTATACTTTCGCTTTGAGCGAACCCAACAGGGAGTATTTGAGGGATCATGCACCAAATATGTTGTCTCGAAAATCCTGGTTTTCTTCAATGCGCTCGGCAATTGTGATGCAAAATTCCAACCTCTCCCTCTTATTTTTTTCAGTCTGCTGCTTCAGAAACTATCTTGTATGACACAGTTTCAGTGTGTCATGTATGATTCTGCCAATAGTCGTGTGAGAAATTCCCACCAGCTGTGGAAGCGGGAATGTTGACTTTTTCAGAGAGGCCCACAAAGCTTCTCTTACAGCCTCTATCTTGTCGGGTGTTCTCACTGAAGGTTTTTGACCACTGTGTCCTTCAATTTGGTCTTTCACACGTCTTGTGTGTCCAAACCATGTTTGATGGTTTTGTATTGTGGAATTTCTGCACTTGGATAGACCCTACAAGACTGTCTTTGTGTATAAACGAATGACTTTGTTGCAAAAAAAGTCTCTAAAATGAGTGTTCACTGGGGCACAGAAAAATTGGTCGACATGGTTGAAACTTCTATGGAAAAAAAACTTTACATCTTGTCCTTTAGGCGATCTGAAAATAAAAGAAGGGTCACGTTCGTAAAATAATGATAGCTGTTTGAAAACTTGCACGTCATTTTGGACCACCCTGTAAGGTACGCAAGAGGAATGGGCACACTCTCAGTATGCAAATTGCAAAACTGTTTGAACTCTTCTCGTAACTGTAAAAATGGATGGAAAGTTCATGTACATTTCAGTGATGTTAATTTCTGTAATATTTTATATGATTCAATGAGCAAAAACGACAACATTCATGGTCATGTGGAATAATTATTTACTATAAAAGGATGAAGCAAAAAAGGTTGTTTTTTTTTCTCCCAACATCACCAGTTCTCAAGTTAATCAAAAGGGTTTTCCTTGACCAAGGGGATATACAGATATTTGTGGGTTAGGTACATAATTACCTTTTATATTTTATCCTTGTATTGATGCATCACTGATCTATCTGTCACCGATATAAACTGCTGTCTGAATGATGATAATTTCAAGTTTGTGAAAATCACAGAATCATAATGGTTCTTGGTATGTTTTATTTTGTACTACACTGTGTTTAGGTACATCTGTTAGCCTGCTGATGATGTAACACATCGTCGTCTCATACTTTCTCCCACACCCATCCATTCTCAACTCTCGTTGCCAACCCCACCCCCTTTCCCCTCCACCAGTTCCTTCCTTTCTGCCAGTCTTGTGTGACGTTACGTCTTTGTCTCCCGTTCTCCTTTTATCCCCTGCCAGTTGGTGAACTTGATGTCCTCTGGTATGCAAGCTCATCCACGAGCCTAGATAACTGTATACAAATGAAAAAAACAGTAACATAACATTGTGCCATTGAGTGTTGTGCATTTCATAAAGTTCACTTAATTTTGGGAGCCGATTTAAAAATTCAGGAAATACCCATCAGAGTTATGGCAAATTAAAAAAAAAATTTAATCAACCGCCAAACACCACTTCAGTGTTGAGATGAAGACATTTGGGTAGAAAATATGGAATGTACAAGCAGACATTACTTTGATTTACATTATTTAAAAAGCAGAGATATAACATTTCAGAATGCATTAAAAAGTTACATTTTTAACATACACTCAAATACATTATTTTTGGAAAAAGAAAATTAATCATATTGCATTTTATACTTCTATATTAGAGCAAGGATTTTTTTTTTTGTATACCTTGGTCGAGGCTCGTATGAGAGCTAACACACAACTCACGGCAAGGAGGCATGAGACAAGAGGGGTGGGAGTGGAAGGGACAAAACAGTGGGGAACAGACACATTAGGTGAACTGTGGGATTCACTGAATTAACCCTCTTAGTAGCCCTGAAACTTTATAATCACTTTGGAAATATGCCATCCAATGTGTGACCACCCAAGAATAAATCAGTGGCTAATTGCACTTGGCCACAGTGGTCACTCGCAAATTAAAAAAAAAAACTGCTGCAATACTGTATATAAACAAAGATAGGAAGCAAAGCTTTTAATCATCTAAAAAGGCAGGGAAAACGGCAATCATAATATTTCCCAACGCCATCTATACCTCTCCCAGGACCATTGAGAAGGGAAGCATTCTACAAGTATGGTCTCAGAACAGCGTTAACACATGAAAAGAATTCTTGACGAAGCCTTTCTTGAACAAATGTCCCACGGCAGTGAGCAGTGGGAGGGGATGAACCTGGGTGACGATTGGTCAAATTGGCAGACACACGCATGGCGTCACACTCTTGTTGACAGCTGAATGGTTTGTTACAGAACTTGCACGTGTTCTCTACTCATTTTTTGTCTTTTTTGTTTCCCCTCTCCTATGTGTGTGTGTGTATATGTATGTATATATATATATATATATATATATATATATATATATATATATATATATATATATATATATATATATATATATATATATATATATATATATATATAGTGCACATCAATGAGATGACAGAGAAATAAGCTGACTGGTTTACCTTGTATCCTAAACTTCCTGCCTACATTTCTACTGTGAACATCTTAAAAACTACGATAACTGAGTCGCATAGTTCTAAATGGTATGCACATTAGCAAGAAAAAAAAAATGAGCGAGGAATGGAAAAGGAAGAACAATGTTAAAGAGAGCAAAATAATGAGCAAAACGCTTCATTCCTTTCCACGAGGAGGAGAAAAAGAAAATCTTCACAGTCTTCTCAATATTCTCGACTTGTACATTACTCTTCACTGTATTTGTTTGCTTGTAAAGTATAGAATACCGACAACTTTGTAAGCAAGAGTAAAAAAGGCGCTGCAGGTCTACACGAGAGGAATCCTGAAACTGACCAGGTAACCAAAATGTGTTTCATATTTTTTTTTAAAAAACTGACATGTTATTTAACCTTAAAAGTAACACAAAATCCAAGCAAACAACCAAATAATTTTACAAGCGTAGAATACTGAAGGGTCTCAAACACGGCTGTATTCAGTGTGAAAACAGCTAAAAACTTGCTCTGTGGTGCTGCAGCTGTGGATCCAGATCTAACGGACAACTCATAGCAGCAGGAGGGAGTTGGGCCATGTTAAGGAAGCCAAATTAGGTCCGAACTTCACCTCCTGGGCCGCATGGGGATGGCCATTCCAATTATCTTGGTGCGAATGCGAACTCACCCTTAGATAGCCTGTCGCCATGCCCGACAGCAAAAGCAACCCGATGCAGAGATTAGAGTGAAGATTACAGGCCCTCTTCGGCGACCACTCAGCCTCCAGGGGCAGATAAATTTTCTGAACAAATGCAGCTCTCCTTCAAGCATTTCTCGACCCCTTAGTTCCGGATGTAACAAATACTTTATTTTGGAAAAATAACACAACGATGGCATTTATCATGTGAAAAAGAATTAATTTGTGCTGCCTGCGATGGCCACCAAATGTCATCACACAAGGCAAGACCGAGTGCAGATGGTGGACTGAAAAGATACATCACAAGTTGGAAGCAATGGAGCGACTCTCCCTAGCTGTCTAGTCTCAGTCCTATTCCGTCCACCTCGTGCTTCACATGCCGGAAGTTGCATTATGCGATGCACTTAACGTTCACAAGCAAGTGTGAGCAGAAGGAACAGCTGTCTTGTGGATATCATTAAGCCAGCTGTCCCTTCTACTCGCACTTGCTTGCGAACATTAAGGACACCATGGCATCGTTCATAAAGTAGGCCACAATGCAACAAGTTCTAAATTCCTGCCATAATCAATTGTGGGCACTGCTTCAATGACATACTTGAATCTCAACTGACAATGCAACCAGTCGACCAAATTGTTATCGAAACCCAGTTAAACATGCATTCGCAACATAATTAGTGAATAGGGTAGAGCACTTATGTGGAAGGAACCTAACAACAGAGAAAACAAATAATGTTATATTTTTCCTTATGTGGTACTGTCTTGCCTGCATCATTGGCAGTATACCCTGCACAAGGCAGTCATTAGTTCTTTGATCGTACAACACCAGAGACAACCAGACGACCTCAGTGCACTGCTTAAAATGTATCAATCGAGCTAAAACAAACACAGTTGAAAGATAAAATTGCTGTTGGTAAATTCATGTAAATAATTTGAGATCCAAAAAAGAAGAAAAGAAACATCTATGTCGGTTAAGAGTCTGTTTGAATCAACAAGGGTTCACCCCACAAAGTGTTTCATTGCCCTCGTATGTATGTACAGTGATCTTGCATTTCGGACAGTTTTCGTCTCGACAATGGTATTTGTTTGTGGGTTTTATTTTTTTCGAGTTTGGAATCCGGTCCCCGTTCGAGCCACAAAAGTGGTGCCCGTTCACCATTATTGGATAGAATTACATCGAGACGAGAATAGAAAGATATACAGCCATGGATATCGATGGCGCTGCGTCCATCGGTATATGCACAATCCTTGCTAAAAATAACAGTGGATAAGCATTTTCAAAGAGTTGGTGACAATGCTCTACAGCTCAGACAGACTTGTGCATTCACAACAACACTCATTAATTGCTTATACTCGAGCTCGAGGCTCCTCCCCCTCCTCCTTTTCTTCTTCCTCTTCTCTCTCTCATTTTCTTTGCTCTTCATATGGTGTCTAATGCTATTTGAGGAGATTGTGGAACTATTTCATAAAGGACATGAACGTTATGACACGAGAGATGACTTAATACAGTTTATGTGACATTTTGGGGTAAGAGTTAACATTTCCATGCCAGGACTAGTTTCATAAGCATATTACCCCTCCTCCCTCTATATGCCACTCCTTCTTGTGATTCTGTTCCTTTTTACTCTTTGTTTCCCCTACTCATTTGCCCTTTATTCCCCATTAATCTCTCTCTCTCTCTTTTCCTCCCTCTCTTCGTATATCTCCCCACTTTTTCCTCCACTCTCCTTCCTTTCCCATCTTTAGCGGTCATTGTCGGACTTTAGTTCCACTCTAGCAAAACCTCATAATCAAAACCTCATTGATATAGGCTTTGGTTCCACTCGAGCAAAACCTCATAATCATCACCACCAAGCTTTTTCACCATAGTTACATGCATCAAAGGTCTTTCTTTCGACATAATATCACCTTCCTATTTCCTTGCCCCCTTAAAGCATCTCCAAGATTTATCATCTGAAGTTCATGAACAAAAAACTGATAAGTGGTAAATGTCTGAATAGGTCACGAACAGGAAACAAGCTTGGTGACACATGAATAAAAAGGTCACAAAACAAAGTTTACAAACGTTGCTGGTGGACATGACTTTCTCCTCCACCACCGCCTGTCACCACCTCTCAAAGAATTCCGCGTGTTTGCATTTTCCTTTCCTAACCTCCCTCACCTTTGGATTATCACGCTCTGCCACAAGCCATGTCTGCACAGAACCAAAAATAAATACGCTTATATTAGGCGAGCGAGAGGCAGGTCACTGGACAGAACCCACGCTTTGTGATCCAGGGACTTTTTGTGCAACTCCAAACTTTATCTGAGTCATTGATGTAAAAGGGGCATTGGGAGTTGTTTTTGCAATGAACATAATGCTATTAATGGAGAGATTTCATAGTTTCTAAAGCAAAGGATAACAAATTTCAAAAGCTTTGCATCACATCTAACCGAGCCAAATGTATTGTCAGAAAGATGTCCGTGAGGAAAGAAACAAGAGTTAAATTCAGCCTCACGTCTTCTAAGAGTCTCACAAGTGTGTTGAATCATTCTCATTTACACATGAACACCATCTTTTTGATTTACCTCTCTTTTCAGTTTTGGTAAATTGTGACATCACCACCACCAACAAAATAATCTTTCTGACAGGAGCATTTCTCATGAATTGCAGATCATATTGATCTCAGACATGTTTGGAAATACAGTGACCACAAATTTACTGATGACTGTTTCTTTTGCACGTAATTAAAATCTTATGAAAGGCTTTTCAAAATTTTCTTAATTTTTCAAGCTTATTACCCTCACCAGAGGAGAGGGCATTACATGTGGGTCCATTTGTCTGTCTGTTTGTTTGTTTGTCCGCACAGAACATGAGGGTTATTCTCTGCAACTGCTTGTCGAATTGATACAAAATTTTCATCACAGGAGTGACTACTCATTTGGAATGGTTAAATAATTATGATGTCATCGGTCATGTGATGAGGCAGCCATGTTGAAAAAAAGGAATAACTGTGGACCACTGTATCTCCGAAACCGTATCAAAGAAAAAAATTTAAA
>NC_140962.1:68299428-68317173 GCF_056783735.1 Eptatretus burgeri
AGCTTGGCTCTACGAGCCCTGCAGCTGGTGGTATCCATCAGGGGGGACATCAAATTTCCAATGTACTGTACTACGAACAGACACCATTTTCTGAAAAATCTGCCATGCCATCACTCACTAACTCCACAAATGTTCTGCGGTTGTTCTAGTCAAGATCAAAGAGGAGGCTGCCAGCAACATGTCGTCCTCAATTAACAATACGCAGCAGTCATTCGAGATGGACAGAAAATCCCCTTCGTCGCGAAGGGAACAGAAACCAGTGGAGAAAAATCATACGGATCCTTTTCATCACAGCCGCAGAATTTGCTTTCACACATTGCCCAGTGGGAGAGTTCACGAGCCTTACAACTAGTTACTCGTCAAACAGAAACATTCACACATATACCTGTTGGAAATATGCAGCTTGATTAAAACACTTTTCATGTCTGTTGTGTTGTACATGGCATAAAAAGATAATGTAATAAACCTTACTGTAACTAATACCCAACAGAATGCCTGGATTTAATGCCGAGTGACAAAGGAGAGGGGAAGGGAAGGAGACTTGTGTTTGGATAGGATGGTTGAAGTACTTATAAGATCAACTTAGAGTCTTGTGCACTGCATTGTGCAGGGTGGCTGAAAAAAAAAAAGACGGTAGCGCAAATTACAGTGATTTATTTAGTATTTTGAGTCGCAGGTCGAAATGAAATATTGACAGTCCAGGATCCCACCACTTCAGGCCAGAGGACAGAGGCCCCAAGTATTGAAGGTTCCTAAAGGGTCTCTCCTGTATTCTCAGCCACTTCTGACCATAAAAATGACAATCATTCCAACATTTGGTACTTTTTAATCTAGTTATAAAAATCAAATTTCGCTTGACCAACACTTTCATTAGTAACATGTCTTGGAATATGACGTGAAAGCAAAAAAAAAAAAATGCAAAAATGGACGATGGTATTTCAGAAACTGCAGTTTTTTTGCTCATTTGTAAATTTGGTATGGTCTGTGTAAATGTATATTTTACCTTTGAACTTCACTTATATTAAGGAATTCATAATTTAAATTAAACTTCATTGCTTTTGTTGTCATTCAATTGCTTAGGTATGACCATTACTCTTGATAACATTACTCCTTAGCTTTGGTGTACTCCTGATAATTTAAGCAGTTTGTTCGGCCTTCACACCCAAACAGCACAGCACACCGCCAAGTTCTGAACGCAGTCAAAAACCACACAGGTCATAAAGAAAAAGATTTAACAATTTAACCCAAATCAGGACTGCACGACGAAGGCGCTGGAAATGTAACAGGCAGATGGACATTGGACATGCTAGTCTCAGGGTTGTAATTGTTTAATAAATAAAGGATAGACACGATGAGAAAACGAAAACTGAGCAGATCCTCAGAACAGTAGCACTGAAATCTGGGAGTGTGTATTATGAATAAGCAAGAATGGCACTCGGTAGAGCACATACCTCCGCCTGGCTGAACAGTTTACTTTTTGTATCCCAATGATATGCTGGATCTGCATCCGGATCCTCATCAAAATTAAAAAAAAAATTGTCCTTGTCTCACACAGCAAACCTGTCCACCAAGTTTCGTCTGTTACCGTCAATAACTTTTTGAGATATCCTGCTCACAAACGGACAAAAAAACAGGGGTGAAAACGTAACCTCCGTCCACTTTCAGTAGCGGAGGTAATAAAACAGTAAAAACATACTGTACTTGTGTCTTTCTCACAGTCCTCATGGAAGACAAAAATCTCCATGAGGCTTACTTAACACGATCACTTAATCTTGCGTACCCTTCCCTCAACGATAGCACGGGACATTCCGGTGAATCCCACAACGTCCAGGCCAATCTGGTGAAGGCTTCTGATTGGATAAATTGACCTTTGGGAATCGTCACAATAACTACGATAGCTAAGTTGATGGTGCCATTGCTAATCTCCACACTTCCCACCAAAAGCAAAGTTGAAAGATGACAAGTAGTTCCACAAGGTATGACCCAATATCAAATTTTGAGTTAAAATGATTTTCCGTTTTGACCCCTTTGGCCCCAAGTCCCCATCCTTGGGGAATGAACCGGGGGTCAAATCTGAAAAAAAAAATCATTACATATTTCATGCATCCCCTAATGTTGGTTGTATATACAAAGTTTCGTTCAAAAAATGTTTTAAAATGTCCCCACAATTGCATTTTTTGGCATTTGGTCTTTTGACCCCACCCCAGGGTGTGGGGCCAAAAATGATACTGCTGTTGTGCCTTTTTGCCAAGTGGTGATCATAACTACCAAGTTTGGTGAATTTCTGCACAACCGTTGAAGAGACAGCATGACAGATCGACAGATGGGTGGACCAACAGAAAGACAGATGGAGCCGATTACAATATTCCCCCCATTTTGAACAAAAAAGCATGGGGCTAATGAAAGGGGTTGTCAGAGGCGGACGATTGGGAAACAGGAAGTTATGGATTCTTGTCGACTACATTTTGACGGGGCTTTCAAGTAACTTGTATAACTGGAGCACTTCTGCCAAGTACGTATGGTGTTTTTTCGGCGAAACGTTGCCGGTCGAATGTTAAACCTTGGAGGGTAAAAAGATCGGTGACCAGCACCAAAATACATCCGTGAAATTGATGCTCAAAATAAGCTTCATTAACTGAAGATTGATAAAAGTGTGTCAATGGCCATGAGATCATATTCGTCCTGATGTTTTGGGCATTAGCTCTTCATCAGAGAAAAGAAAGGATCTCTCCTGCTCCGAAAAAAAAGGCGAACGTCTAAACTCTAAAACATCGGTGTTACTTTGCTTTCTGCACCGGTTAGCACACCTTATCAACCATCAGTTAATAAAACCTTATCATTCGAATTGTTCACCGATGCAGACCGACACTATGCTTAACAAAGTAGAGCGTCGCGCTGTAAAAAAATGTTATAAGATTCCTTCTCAGCATTGTTTTCTGGACACCTTGTAAGTTATTAATTTTGTCCTAATGCTATTTTTGTGGGCTGTCAGAATACCTTCGAGGACTTTGCACTAATCTTTGAGCTGTCTAGCCTGGGTTTGAATCTCAGGAAATGGTCACACTTGTGTTCCATATGCAAGGCAAATCATCACTGTGTACGCCATCTATCGGAAGGACGTAAAGCTGGAGGACCCATCCACCAGCACTGGTTGTCGTTTTTCGTGAAGAGCAAGGAGGTTATAGCTGGCATCCTGGACAAATTCCAAATTCCTACCCTGACTGACTGTTGGAAAGGCAATGCACTACCATCCAGCATAACTGCTGCCAAGAGAATGGTTAAACAGCACAGATGCTCTACAAACAGTGTGGTACATCCATGATGATGATGAATGCTCATTTTATGAGGTCCTTTATGCACCTTATGTTGAATGCCATCTCGGTTGAAGTTGTCATGCTCGTTTGTATATCAGCAATGCCTGAAACCATTTGATTGGCATTGTACCATGACCGGATAACACAAGGATACAAATATGGTAGCTCTGAAATTTTACTACTTTGTTCATATACAATGCAAGATCTCATTAATTTGTGATGGGCTTATGATAAAAGCTCCAGTCTCAATCTTGGTGGACACAACTTAATTCAAATCGGATGAGGTTCTCTGCATTGTCCCATATAACACTGTGTTCAATATCATACGAGGTACAGCGAGGTAAAGTAAGCCTGCTCAATATTGTGAATGAAAATGCAAAATATGTCATGTACTGCATCCCAGGGGGTTATAATAAGCCACATAAATAGAAAGTACCAAAAATAAAGTTTTTGTCGGCAATTCTTTTTTTTTTTTTTTTTTTTTTTTTTTTTGTATACCTTGGTCGAGGCTCGTATGAGAGCTAACACACAACTCACAGCAAGGAGGCATGAGACAAGAGGGGTGGGAGTGGAAGGGACAAAACATTGGGGAACAGACACAGGTGAACTGTGGAAGGGAGAGGGATGGGGATGGGACGGGGAACATGGCGAGGAGAAGATGGACATTACAGGGACTTTCAGGAAGGAAAGCAGGAGAATTGAAGGAAGTGGGCATGGGTGGATTATCGGGGGTAGAAAAGATCGAGGATTTGGATGGGGGAAGATAAGAGGTGGTGGTGAACAGCTGTTTTGAAAGCCTGGAGGGAAGAATGGGAAAGAATAGAGTGAGGAAGTTTATTCCAAAGGCGGGAAAAAAGAGGAATGAAAGAGTGAAGATGAGCAGTGATTCGTGATTTTGGTAGTTTTACCAGAAGGGGGTTGTTGGCGGACCTTGAGCGCCCTGTGGAAATGTGGTTGGGACAAATCGCAGAGAGAGCAGGGGGGCAAGGCTGGAGAGGAGTCGGTAGAAGACAGAAAGACCACCGACCAACCTGCGGTGATTGAGTGAGAGGCCCAAAGACTCAGCTTCATTGCGGGAGATGCCAATGATCTTAAAAGCCCTGGTTTCGACAGCGTGAAGTCGAGAAAGGTGGGAGGCAGGAGCACCAGCCCAGAGGGGAGAGCAGTACTCCATCAGGCTACGGACAAAAGCTTTGTAAGTAGTCAGGAGCTCAAGAGGGCCGAGGAAGGACTTTGCACGACGGAGGATTCCCAGTCGGCGACTGGCTTTTGAGGCAAGGTTGGAAATGTGACTTTCCCAGGAAAGGTCATGGCAGATAGTGAGACCCAGAAGCTTGAAAGAAAAGACTTCTTCCAGAGGATTGTTGAGAAAGTGGATGGGGGGGTTTTGTAAACGGTCCTTTCGAAGAGACATAGTGAGAGTGTGAGATTTGTGTGGATTGAAAGACATGTTCCACGTGTTGGACCAGTTTGTGATTTTATCCAGATCTGCAGTGAGCGAAGAAGCTGCTGCTTGCCGGTCTGAGGGATGACAGATGGTACGGCAGAGGGTGGAGTCATCGGCAAAGAGAAATAGAGGATTTTCCAGAGAGTCCGAGAGATCATTGATGAAAACCAGAAAAAGAACAGGGCCCAGAACGCTACCTTGAGGAACTCCAGCCTGCACAGGAAGAGGGGATGAAAGAAAGATGAAAGAACAAGAATTCTTGTGTTCGTCGAGAGAGTTTAGAGCTGTTGCATAATGATACACGTTATGACATGGTGTACATAGTGATGTGGTGTATAGGGCTGACAGGATGACCTAAAGGTATGCACACTCGCCTTTAAGCTGTCAAACCTGGTTCAAATTCTGACCCAGTGAAAAAATGTCATATTGGTGTTTCACAGGCAGGGTGATTCATCAATGTGTGTGCCTTCCCTCAGATGGACGTGAAACTGAACATTCTGTGTGCTGGCATTAGTTGGTGTGCGTCAAAGATTCCATAGTGTCCTTCATGAAGAATAGGGGAGCTATCGCCGGCACAATCAACTAAATACAAATTCCTGACCTAACCTAAGTGGAACATCAGACCTGGTCAGCCGGTTCATAAAAGACTTTGGCTAAGCTTCCCCCAGCCAACCACACCAGAACATGGGAATAATTGTGGAAGAAGAAAAAAGAAGAAGAAAAAGAAGAAAAGGAAGAAGAAGAAAAGGAAGAAGAAAAATAAGAAAAACAAAAAAGGAAAAGGAAGATGAATAAGAAGGAGGAAGTAGTGATGTGGTGCACATGGTGATATGGTCATGATGCTTCCATTAATTTTGATCAATGTTTACAATATAGTCATATAGTGTCACATTTTGTGAAATCAAGATTATCAGTAAAAGTCTGAAATGTGTAACTGCTTGTTTTTAAAATATTTTGTTGCATAAGCTCTTAAATGAAAACTCTTCATTGTACTTTCATTCACCAGTCGACCCATTTTGTTTTTTCCTGACCCACACACCTGGTCGATATTTGGCACTAACATGCCATAATGTGGAATACTGGCTCAACTTCTGAAGATTACAGGGAGATCATACAAAGGATGGAGATACAACATATTACTGGCGTTGATCGGCTCACTCTACTCGCCTCTCCACATGTCGTTGCAGAAATTGATCTCATATATTTGCTGGGTTGTCATGATTTACACCAATCATCATACAAACACTTCTTTTCTACAAATTTATTTGAAATATTGGTGATATTATATTTATTTGAAATTTAATTTGTGATATAAGAAGGTCCAAGTAGTCTAAATGGTCAAAGGTCGAAGCTATCTAATCTGTCTAAAGGGTATAAGGCAGTGGTTCCCAACCTGTGGTACGCGTACCACTGGTGGTATGTGAGGGCCTTCCAGGTGGTTCGCGAGCACTTTCGGGTTCAACCTTTAAAAAAAAAAATAATTTTTTTTTTAAATGTCTGACAGGTAGGGTCTTCAACCACTTAAACCTGTCGTTCCAAGGGCCAAACTGCACTGTCTCAGACTTCATCTCGAAGCTGGGAGCGTTTGTCCGGAAGTTGGACCTCTGGATCAAGAACATGGAGAGCAAACGCTATGGAATGTTCGAACTCCTGACTACGCTTAAGAGCGAGCCCAATGATGAATTTTCCCAAGAAATCGTCCGTCACCTCTCACTGATCAAGACCGAGTTGATGCATTACTTCCCAGACATTACATGTTGTGCCTACATCACCAATCCATTTTCCGTTGAACCAGGCGATCTGCCTGTCGGGACCGGGGAACAAGAGGAGCTCATATATATCCAGGCTGACGAGACAGCAAAGACGAAGCACAAGGAATGCTCTCCTATGAACTTCTGGGTGACCATGGCCTCCTCGTACCCGACACTATTCCGTCACGCTGTTCCCCAGCTACTGATTTTCCCCTCTACATGGGAGTGCGAGCAGGGGTTCTCAGCCATGACGACCATCAAGGCAAAGAGCTGGAACCGTCTTGCTGCGCCCGGGCATGAGTTCCGATGTGCTGTGAGCAAAGTTATGCCCCGCATCGACCAGCTGGTGGAGAAGAAACAGATGTAGCCCTCGCATTAAATTTTGTTCTTTGTTGACAGTTAGTTCATTTGTGTGTTCTACTTGTGAATAAATTGATATCTTATCGAATTGAGTTTTTCTGGAACCAGGTGGTACGCGGCGACGGTATGGGACCTCCAAGTGGTACTCGATCAGAAAAAGGTTGGGAACCACTGGTATAAGGGGTCTAAATGGTGTTAAAATCTAAGGGGCTGAAGGCTCTGAGGGGTCTTAGGGGTCCCTGAGTGTCATTTGGGTCTTCAGAGTCCTTTGGGAATTTTTGGGTCTTTGGGGGTTTTCGGTGACTTTTGGGTCTTCAGAGTCTTTGGGGACTTTTGGGTCTTCTGGGTCCTTGGGGTCTTTGTGCCTTCTGGGTATTTAAGGGTCTTCAGGGTATTTTGCATCTAAAGGGTCCTCAGGGTCTTAGAGGGTCTTCAAAGGTCTAAGGGTCTTAAGGGTGTCAGCAGTCTTAAGGGTCGAAAGGTACATTCCAATTGTATGTAAATAATAGACATATAGTCACACGGCTGGACAGACGGAGGGACGGAAGGAAGGAGGAAGGAAGGAAGGAAGGACACACACCGAGACCGAGCTCTTTTCATTTATTGATGTGCAAATGTCAGAAAATGCATCTCATTCTTCCCTCAAGGATTTCAAGACAGTTGTACACCACCATTTATTCAGGTCATCCACAACCATGATCTGTTCTACCCCCATTACCCCTCCTCAAGCTCACTTCCTTCCACTTCTGTGATTGAGTGTTTGTAGATGTTTTAATGTTGTTCACCCCCTGTGTCTTTGCCTTGCTCTCATCCTCCCCTCATCCCTAATTTTTCAAAGTGTCCCTCTATTTTGTTCCTCAACGATGGAGTTGGTGTCCCCACCCCCCCCCAACCCCGACAACTTCCCAATCCCTTCCTTTATTTCTACTGTTCTTTACCCCAATGCTTTAAAAAAAACAACAAAAAAAAACAGGGAGATATGTCGCTGTCTGTCAGTCTGTCACGCTATCTCCTCCAAAACCATTGTGCAGAAATTCAGCAAACTTAGGAGTGATCATCACGACGTGGGAAGGAGCGAGAGCAGTGCCACTTTTGGCCCAACCCCCTGGGGACTTGGGGCTGGGTGAAAAGGTCAAATATCATGAAAATGCAATTACGAGCACGTTTTTAAACATTTCTTAATTAAGCTTTGCATATACAATCAACATTGGGAGGAGGAGGAGAGGAGATTGGGACCATACTCTGTGCAGAGCGTTGGTGCTGCTAAAGCAGTCTCCTTGGCTATTGGGCACAATCCTGGACGGGTCGCCACTCCGACACAGTGCACCAGCATGCTGGCACTCATTTTGCCGACCTCAGAAGGATGACAGGCCGAGTTAACCCCACCTGGTATTCATTCAACAGCTCAGTGGGATTTGAACTCAGGACCCTAGGATCCAAAGCCCACCACCCTAACCATTAAGCTAACACCAGGCATAATCAACATTGGGGGATGCATTAAATATGCAAAAAAAAATTTTGACCCCCGGTTCATTCCCCAAGGGGTGGAGACTTGGGGTCACAAGAGTCAAAACAGAAAAAAAAATTAAACTCAACCTTTGATACCGGGCCATTCGTGGCAAAACGTTTTGCCATCTTTCAACTTTGCTCCAGGAGGGAAGTGTGGGGATTTGTGATGGTGCTCCATCAACTTCACTCAAGTTCGTTCTGTTACGTCCTGATGCATTCTGTGTTCTCGCTCCTCCACAAGCCTCAACACTGTGTACAAAAAAGCTCAGACAATCCCCCATTCATTGCCATGATCATTTCTACCCTCATTAAACCTCCCCAAGTTCACATCTTTCCAGGCCCCACTCCCCCTATTCATTGTTTTTCTGGAGAGAATATATTTTTGTTTTGTTTTGTTTTGTTTGGCTCCATATCTGCTTCTTCTCTGGTTTTCCCTTCCTCTTCTGTAACTGAGAGTTTACGCCTGTCTCCATCTTCTTCACCACCGATGTCGTCCTCCCCTTGCTCTCATTCTTCTCAGTATTCTTTTTCCCTCTAAGTCTCTCCATCATTTTGTCCCTACTTCCTAGATGTTGCCCCCTTCTCCCCCCCCCTTTTCCACTGTTCTTTGTGTCCTGTTACATTCTGGTCTGTTATTTCTTCTCGCTACTCCATGAGCCTTGACTCTGCATACAAACAAGCTCAAATGAGGTAAGATCCTCATCGTCTTAATGATAACATCATAAAAACGAATATGACGTCATTGTGATGTATCAGTTTTGCGATAAACTATCTGTGCTAATGCCCGGCTTGATTCCCGCAAAGAAAATTCAAACAGCTTGCCTAGTTTCGGAGATAATGATATAGGCGTTTTCCATTAGCGGCGATATTATGACGTCAACTTTTTTTCTAGGAAGAATTTCCAAAATCTGAGGTGGTTACTACCTGCGCGTGGGCTTTCTGCATATACATGGCAAGTTTCACGAAGATCCGATAAAAACTCTGGGTTGTGAAACAAAAAATGTCAAAAAATAGGAATGACGTCATAAAAATTGATATGTCATAGTGATGTATCATATGTGCGGTAATTCATGTCTCCTAATGCCCTGTTCGATTCCCGCAAACAGAATTCAAAAAGCTTGCCGAGTTTCGGAGATAATTTTTGAGGCGATTTCCATTAGCGGAGATATTTTGACGTCATAACTTTTTTTCTAGGAGGAATTTTCAAAATCGGAGATAGTTACTGTTGCGCAGGGTATTTTTACATATATATGCCAAGTTTCAGGAAGTTTCGATGAAAACTGTAGGCTGTGAAACAAACTAGTTTCGGAGATAATGGTATAGGCGATTTCCATTAGTGGCGATATTATGACGTTAACTTTTTTTCTCGGAAGAATTTCCAAAATCGGAGATGGTTACTGTCTGTGCGTGGGCTTTCTGCATATACATGGCAAGTTTCATGAAGATCCGATGAAGACTCTGGGTTGGAAACAAAAAATGTTAATAAATAGGAATGACGTCATAAAAATTGATATGACATCATTGTGATGTATCATATGTGCGGTAATTCATCTCTGCTAATGCCCTGTTCGATTCCCGCAAAAAGAATTCAAAAAGCTTGCCTAGTTTCGGAGATAATTACCTTCGCATTCCACGAAAGGTTATGTATTGGTCGCTGTGTATTTATTTCTTTATTTATTTGTGAATATGTGTGTGTTTGTTTGTTTGTTATTCGCATAACTCAGAAAGTATTAAACCAAATCGCTTGAAATTTGGTGGGATGATGGGTTATTATCCAAGGAACATTTGATTAGATTTTGGGAGTGATCGGGTCAAAGGTCAAGGTCAAGGTCACGGAAAGGTCAAATTCGTATTTTTACCATAGCGCGGTCAATTTTGATATAATTGGCATGCAACCGATGCCAAAATGTTCAGAATTCATTGCCCAATCTTGTGATGGGCGACATGACACAATTACGTCATTACCCTTGTTTGCGGTTGGGGGTCAAAGGTCAGTGGGGTCACGACCTTTCAAAATATGCGGTTTTTGTCATAACACGGTCAAATCAAAAACGATTTGCATGAAACCAACACCAAAATGTTCACTGTTCTGTTCCTCCCACTCTCATGCCAAGAACAAAAAAGTAGCGGAGGCGAAGGTATGCGCCCCACCGAGTGCCCATTCTAGTTTTTTAGGCGATTCCATTAGCGGAGATATTTTGACGTCATAACTTTTTTTTCTAGGATGAATTTTCAAAATCGGACATCGTTACTGTCTGCACAGGGTATTTTTACATATATATGCCAAGTTTCAGGAAGTTTCGATGAAAACTGTAGGCTGTGAAACAAAAAAAGTCCACAAGAACAACAACGTGAGTAAGACTTCGAGATCGTCCACGAGGATCTAAAAATAAAGCTGTAACATTTTATGATGTATGAAAGGTCTATCACTGCTCATTATACTGATTTACTGAATATTAAAAAATAAAATAATAGGTCAAAGTTGAAACAGATTAATTATTTGTCACCTCACTTGCAAAATGTTGTGGAATAAAAAGCATACCTGCATTTTTTTCCTGATACAAGCTTCATCAGCCACTTCGCTCCAGTACGTGTGTGTGTCTGTAAGGAGCAGGTGGTACGAATTTGCCGTGAAAATAGCCTTCATCATGAACTCTGTTCCACCGACCCCCATCGTGCTCCATGGTACAGTCAGAAAATGTTGTTCGGCTCCGCAATTATCCACCATTCTACTATACTGTCGAAGGACACGGACATGATATACAAGGTCATTAAAATAGAATCAAAATATCTGGGTAGATCGCTCCTTAAGAAGAAAGCAAAAATCTTAAATTTCACCGGAATAATCTGAATTGTAAAGGAGGATTTCATCCACAAAATGTGTGTAACTCGAACACAATCAAGGTTGCTCGTCCTATCAGAACCGATTTCCACTGTCATACGAAATAAACATTTACATGAGGTGGCTGGAATCAGACCAAGGCATAACCAAGCTCAGCATCCCCATCAGCAATGGAAAGAGCTCAAGAGTAACATCATTACACTATCTTCACATGCTGAGTTGCAGTAAATATATGTTTGCACAAGCATTTTACATGTGCTATCTTTCTTAGAGAATAATAGTGTATATCGAGGACACATAAAAGCCCTTGAGGAACTCTCATATCAAAACTTCGTATAACAGATAGATCTATACTCATGACTAGTAGGAGCTACCCGGCGCTGCTCGGAGTGGGGGAGGGGGGGATGCCCATCACTGCCCAGATGGGTGCGCTTTTCCAAGCGATGGCTTCGGGACGTGTTCGACATTGCAAAGCTATGGAGTTATTGGCCTCATGGTGGCTATCTTTTGCCTGTGGGCTGCGGGCTTTTGGGTCTTCAGGGTCTTCTGAGTCGTCAGCATCTTTGGGTCTTCAGGGACTTTTGGGTCTTCAGGGTCTTTTGGGCCTTCGGGGTCTTTTGGAGTCTTTAGGGTCTTTTGGGGTTTTCGGTAGCACGGGAGCATGGCCTGACCCCACATCCCAATATACACTTTACAGCGGCCTATGGTGGCCTCAAATCGGACATCAAGGCCAACGTGTGGTAGCTTAGAACCTTACCCAGATTCTAAAGTACCTACACCCAAAAGTTGTGGCCTCTAGATGCTACAGTTCCACCGTGAAAGAACAAGCCACAAACACACAACCACTAGAAAATATTTCTAATATGAAGACTACCACAAGTTTTACCATCATAGAAAATAAGAAATATGTCAGTGAAGTCAAATATATGTCATTGCGAGAGAGCGATTATAACAATATAAGTTGTATATTGGTGAAACTGTGTTGCTATTTTCTAAACAAATCACAACTAATGGCTGTTCCATGAAGTCCTTAGTTGGAAAGTTGCATCGCTTTTGTGAACGAAGCAACAGAAACGAAAGCACATTGCAACAATAAATAACACCATCATAGTGTATAAACAAGTGAAAAACCTGCAATTGGCAAAAAAAAGACAATTCTCAAGAGCAAAGGAGTAGAAAGCTCTGTATTGGTGTGATTGCTAATCTCTGCTGCAGACATCACAACAAAAAGCATATCCACACAATACATAGGACAAAACAGAATGTACTTTTATGTAAACCAGAAGAAAGTGGTTGTTACTGCCTTGTGGAAACCATAACAAGGTCAGAGAAAGCCATCCACTATGGATACGAGGATGGTATGAAATTAATAACGTACACATTATGACAAATAGAGAATGTCAAGACTTATTATATTGCACAAACTACAGTGTGCCCAACCACCAAGCCTGTTGGCCAGATTTTTCACAGTTCCAACCCAGTTCCTTCATAACTTGGATGGATAGAAATGCTGAGGCAACGCAAGTGAAAGGTGAGAATTACCAGTGGAAATACTCCACAACTCCCTTATGATGCATACAGGTCAGGTAAGGTATGGGAGCATGCGCCAGAGCAGCGCGTCGCTGCGTCCACTTTCCAGCGGAACTCCGGGGGTCTGGCCATCCCCCAGGCAGATGCCTGGCCCATTCCCATCTCCTTGAGATGCTCATCAAGCTGCTGCAACCACAAGGTACCTGGTCGGCCCATTGGCCTCCTCCACTCACGAGGCTCCCTCGCTGAGAGAATCTGGTGAGGAGGATCAACAACAGGAAAACGAGCCGCATGTCCATACAGCCACAGCTGACGCTCACGGACTATGCAGGTAACAAATCTCATTTGAGTCTCTCTCAGCAACCGCTCGTTGGACACAAAGTCCGACCAGCGATAGCCAAGGATTCTCCGAAGAGACCAGGTACAAAAGGAATTAAGACCCCATCTCAGATCCCTGGTCAGAGTCAAGTCTCACATCCGTAGAGCAAGACTGGAAGCACCAAGG
This sequence comes from Eptatretus burgeri, assembly GCF_056783735.1. Taxonomy (NCBI): domain Eukaryota; kingdom Metazoa; phylum Chordata; class Myxini; order Myxiniformes; family Myxinidae; genus Eptatretus; species Eptatretus burgeri. The sequence continues at coordinate 68,312,687 of NC_140962.1, forward strand.
ACCTGAAGACTCAGACTTTCGTCCTCCCGCAAAGGTACCGGCAGCGCCATACCCCATGATCCAGTGAAACCATGATATAGCGTTCTACATATGCAATTATGGCATCATAACGAAGGCACCTATGACATCATAGGAATAAAAAAAAATTAAAATCAAACGTTTCCCATGAGGATTACTTGCCATGTGCCAAGTTTCAATTTTTTCCTTGGTCTGGTTTCAGAGATACAGAGGTTCAAAGTTTTTCTGTTTTTCCAACATGGCTGCCACACCACATCACCAACGACGTTGTACTTAGCAACAAAACATTCTGTATGAGTAGTCGCTCCTGTGATGAAAATTTAGTCTCAATCCGACAAGGGGTTGCGGAGAAAAACACTAAAGTTCTGTGAAGACAAACAAACAAACAGACAAACAAACGAGCCAAATTCAATACCCTCTTCTTCGGTGAGGGTAAAACAGACAGACGGACAAACAATCAAACAGACCCAAATGCAATGCCCTCTCCTCTGGCGATGTTAACTCGAAGGACACTTAGTTGATCGGTTTAAGTTTTGTATCCCACCGATAGGCTGGATCTACATCCAGATCTTCACCAAAATGGAATCAATTCGTCCCTGTCATACACCCAACCTGTCCACCAAGTTTTGTCCGAATCCGTACAGAATGTTTTGAGATATCATGCTATATATCGTTTCTGGGGCTATCTCTTATTGGTGAAGAATCACTTTTTAAAATTCTAGTATCTGGATCTTCACCAAAATCTAATCAATTTGTTATTGCACACACACGACCTGTCCATTAAATTTTGTGCAAATCCCTCCATAACTTTTTGAGATATACTTGCCACAAGCAGACAGAAAAATAGGGTAAAAATATAACCTCCGTCTAGTCCGGCAGATATGTGAAAAAAAATGTGCCTTTAGTGATACAAGCATGAAATTTGGCACACTGCTAGGGCAGTATCTTACAAAGATTTTTGGATATAGGGACATTCCAGATTCTTCCCAGAGCCAAAATGGAGGCCATTTTACAAAATAGCCGATTTTGTGTTGTACAAGGAGGATACATGTGGATACAACTATATTTAAGAAGCATACCAGTGGTTTTATTAAACTAAATATAGATTCTAGCAAATAAGAAATAGCAAATAAAGGTGACAAAGCGTGAATAAACCATTTATTTGGTCATTTTTTGGTGCATTTTTGCACTTTTGGACAGTTTTCGACAACAAACTCTTCAAAAAACTGTTATCAAGCAACATGGAATGACTGTTGTTCATTTAACACTTGAACTCAGAGGAAGTGCTTCTGTTTGATCCTAACATCAACTTAGAGTCAAAATTATACAGTGGAACCTCTAGATCCAGGTAACAGACTCTACTATGATGCATTGATACATGTGTACATGTTACATAATTAACCTCCGCCATCTTCGAAGATGGATGGAGGTTACAGTTTTCACCCCTTTCTGTTTGTTTGTTTGTTTGTTTGTTTGTTTGTTTGTGAACAGTATTACGGAAAAACTCCTCGATGGATTTCAACGAAACTTGGAGGGGGGGGGGTTAGGTATGGTCCAAGGATCATGCCATTAAATTTTGGACTTGGTCCCACCCCCCCAAAAAAATAATTGTTAGAGAATTTTTTTTTTACATTTCTACATGATTTAAGTGATTTCCAACCCCCCCTCCAAAAAAAATTGTTAGAGGAAAATTTTTTTTTGCATTTATACGTGTTTTAAGTGATTTCCAACCCCCCCCAAAAAAAATTGTTACCCCCCCAAAAAAAACTTCGAGGAAATTTTTTTTTTTTTTTGCATTTCTTCATATTTTGTGATTTCCAACCCCGCCCCCCCCCCAAAAAAAAAAAAAGAGGAAAATTTTTTTTTGCATTTTTACATGTTTTAAGTGATTTCCAACCCCTCCCCCCAAAAAAATTGTTACCCCCCCCAAAAAAAAAAGAAAATTTTTTTTTTGCATTTCTACATGTTTTAAATGATTTCCAACCCCCCCAAAAAATTGTTAGATAAAAAAAAATTTTTTACCTTTTTTTTGATCAAAATTTCGATTTTTTTTTTTTTTTTTTTTCATTTTTACATGTTTTAAGTGATTTCCTACCCCCCCCCCCTCCCCCCAAAAAAAAATGTTGGAGAAAAGAACTATAACTGTCAGCACTGTTGATATCATATTTAATGAATAAGATATAAGGTTCACTTGAATGACCCAGCAGTATTGGCGGCGGAGGTTTTGCACTCTCCCGAGTGCTCCCCCTCTAGTTATCATCTGTGATCTCTCTTGTCCCAGTTCTACTCTCTTGTACACTCCCCACCACAGTGACATAGAGCTGTGCACTGGAGTGCAGCCTTGACACACTTGCATTGTCCTCTGCATCCCTTTTTGCAGCCACACCTTAGTAGTTGCCGACATGCCTCAGTTGCCTCTGGGAGGGTTGTCCAGTATATGTCCCAGCCATTATCGGTGTGAACCCATCCCCAGTCACTGGACGATGGGAGCTCTGGTGTGGACACCATCATCTGGCCCCAACAGTAGCCGGCTTGATAGGTAGCTCTCTTGATGTGCTGTTTGAGGGCTTCACGAGTTGGTGGGAGAGCATCTATTGATCTGCCATTCTGGGTGAACAGATGCTTGCGACACTCATTGACATGTTCCTGGCTACTGGTGCGATCATAGAGCACAACAACAAAACGCTCCAGTGCATCCATGTGGTCATCTACGGCTGAAGGAGTTGGCGTGGCAGCCAAGGCACAGAATGCTGCAGTGACATCAGTGACCTCATCACAGGCTTTCCAGGTTTCCCATGCTTTTTTCTTCCCCCTGCCTCCGAAGCTTGAAACGGTGTCGCATCCAGTGAGGGCATGGAAGAATGGCAAACCTCGACACTTGTTAGGTCCCAGTGCCACAGACATCTCGTGAGCTGCCAAGAACCTGAAGTTCTTTCCTGTGCCAAAAGCAACCCAGAGCTCATCAATGTCCAGACGTCCAGCTGCTGTCACCGCAAGGACCACGACGTCAGTGTCTACTGTACGGATCGACACTTTGCTGTATCCCTGCCTCACAGCGTCTTCAGCATGGAGTAGCATTCTTGTGTCAGCCTCTTCATGGCTACAAGGGGCAAGACCAGCAACATCTCGGGCCTGCGTACAAACCACATCTTTGTGGTGGGTGCTGATGACTTGTTTGTCTGTGTCTGTTGTTGCTACTCTGGTGGCTAGGAAGTCAAACAACTCCATCTTGTTCTCATCTGTGCGAAGAAAGGTCTGCCAGTTTCCAGGAATGGAACTAGATGGCTTGACTCGTCTCCTGATGCCTTTGCCTCGCTTCTTCCTAGTGTCTGCCTTCAAACTGTCTGTGAGGTATTCATCCCAGACAATATCCATCCTGCTCGTATGCTGCAGCTGAGATGTGATGTATGGCAAGAATACTTCTGATGCATACTCGTTGAAGGTCTTTACTGTGCCAGGTGGCAGCATACTAATGATCGCTGCACTATCAAGGATGATGACTTCAACTGCTGGACTAGCAGCAGCAGCAGCATTCTCCTGTGGAGGGACCAGATCTTCTAAGCAGCCAACCAGATCAGACTTTGTTCCAAGTCTCATCTTGCCCATGTGTGACAGTGCAGGGGGACATGCTTGGTTCTCATGTGCGAAGAACTCATCAAGATCTCCATCACGTATCTGGGATGCAATGAACAACCTGGAGAACAGGGAGCAGTCGTTCTTCAGAGATGAAACCTGCAGCTGTGCTCTTGACTTCTCTCTGACTGGAGGTCGGCTGAAGAGAGGGAGGTTGTTTCCCTTGATTGGGTCGGTGATGGGCTTTATCTGGTTGATAAGTCTCTCATGGACATAGGAGTCATGCGGTTCTTGTCCCAGCTTCTCAATCTGGCGTACAGTATTGATAACTGCTGGGTCTGCCAGGTCTCTGCTGTCTAGCACCAGGAGATCCTTGCTGTCATCACAAAATGGGTTGCCCATCTCCCCCATGACTTGAGTGAGTGAACGCACATCTCTAGAAAAGGCTACCTGTGTGTGCTTGGTCTGCTCGTGGTGTTTGTGAACAGCCTTCTTGGTCTCTGATGTGGCCTGGAACACAGCGATCACTCTGGCCATCTCTGGACCAGACACCATCCAGCGGCGTAATGCAGCGGGATTCTCTGTCAGGCCTACAGCTCCTCCGTCACCCTTAACTAATGCGTTATTCTGCTCGTGGGCTTGGTCGATGGCCATCGCAGAAAACGCATGAGTGGTCTTCTTTATTATGAAGTTGCCGGCAAGAAACTGCGTGTATACACTTGCATGTTTGGTTGCCAGTGTCACCTTGTCACGCAGGTGAACTGGTATCCACCTGGCGTAGTTGGTATGACCCAAGGCGAAGAACCAGGGGACAATCTTGCTCAGGGCATCAATGTATAGCAGGAAGTTCCCTTCACAGACCGATCTGACGTAGATTAGGACAGTGAGTTCCAACT
>NC_140962.1:68317673-68335173 GCF_056783735.1 Eptatretus burgeri
GACTATCTCCACACAGTACCTGTATTGTGACTATCTCCACACAGTACCTGTATTGTGACTATCTCCACACAGTACCTGTATTGTGACTATCTCTACACAGTACCTGTATTGTGACTATCTCTACACAGTACCTGTATTGTGACTATCTCCACACAGTACCTGTATTGTGACTATCTCCACACAGTACCTGTATTGTGACTATCTCCACACAGTACCTGTATTGTGACTATCTCCACACAGTACCTGTATTGTGACTATCTCCACACAGTACCTGTATTGTGACTATCTCCACACAGTACCTGTATTGTGACTATCTCCACACAGTACCTGTATTGTGACTATCTCTACACAGTACCTGTATTGTGGCTATCTCTACACAGTACCTGTATTGTGACTATCTCCACACAGTACCTGTATTGTGACTATCTCTACACAGTACCTGTATTGTGACTATCTCCACACAGTACCTGTATTGTGACTATCTCCACACAGTACCTGTATTGTGACTATCTCTACACAGTACCTGTATTGTGACTATCTCTACACAGTACCTGTATTGTGACTATCTCCACACAGTACCTGTATTGTGACTATCTCTACACAGTACCTGTATTGTGACTATCTCTACACAGTACCTGTATTGTGACTATCTCCACACAGTACCTGTATTGTGACTATCTCCACACAGTACCTGTATTGTGACTATCTCTACACAGTACCTGTATTGTGGCTATCTCTACACAGTACCTGTATTGTGACTATCTCCACACAGTACCTGTATTGTGACTATCTCCACACAGTACCTGTATTGTGACTATCTCCACACAGTACCTGTATTGTGACTATCTCCACACAGTACCTGTATTGTGACTATCTCCACACAGTACCTGTATTGTGACTATCTCCACACAGTACCTGTATTGTGACTATCTCCACACAGTACCTGTATTGTGACTATCTCCACACAGTACCTGTATTGTGACTATCTCCACACAGTACCTGTATTGTGACTATCTCTACACAGTACCTGTATTGTGACTATCTCCACACAGTACCTGTATTGTGGCTATCTCTACACAGTACCTGTATTGTGGCTATCTCTACACAGTACCTGTATTGTGGCTATCTCTACACAGTACCTGTATTGTGACTATCTCCACACAGTACCTGTATTGTGACTATCTCCACACAGTACCTGTATTGTGACTATCTCCACACAGTACCTGTATTGTGACTATCTCCACACAGTACCTGTATTGTGACTATCTCCACACAGTACCTGTATTGTGACTATCTCCACACAGTACCTGTATTGTGACTATCTCCACACAGTACCTGTATTGTGACTATCTCCACACAGTACCTGTATTGTGACTATCTCCACACAGTACCTGTATTGTGACTATCTCCACACAGTACCTGTATTGTGACTATCTCCACACAGTACCTGTATTGTGACTATCTCTACACAGTACCTGTATTGTGGCTATCTCCACACAGTACCTGTATTGTGACTATCTCCACACAGTACCTGTATTGTGACTATCTCCACACAGTACCTGTATTGTGACTATCTCCACACAGTACCTGTATTGTGACTATCTCCACACAGTACCTGTATTGTGACTATCTCCACACAGTACCTGTATTGTGACTATCTCCACACAGTACCTGTATTGTGACTATCTCCACACAGTACCTGTATTGTGACTATCTCTACACAGTACCTGTATTGTGACTATCTCCACACAGTACCTGTATTGTGACTATCTCCACACAGTACCTGTATTGTGACTATCTCCACACAGTACCTGTATTGTGACTATCTCTACACAGTACCTGTATTGTGACTATCTCCACACAGTACCTGTATTGTGACTATCTCTACACAGTACCTGTATTGTGGCTATCTCTACACAGTACCTGTATTGTGGCTATCTCTACACAGTACCTGTATTGTGACTATCTCCACACAGTACCTGTATTGTGACTATCTCCACACAGTACCTGTATTGTGACTATCTCCACACAGTACCTGTATTGTGACTATCTCTACACAGTACCTGTATTGTGACTATCTCCACACAGTACCTGTATTGTGACTATCTCCACACAGTACCTGTATTGTGACTATCTCCACACAGTACCTGTATTGTGACTATCTCTACACAGTACCTGTATTGTGGCTATCTCTACACAGTACCTGTATTGTGACTATCTCTACACAGTACCTGTATTGTGGCTATCTCTACACAGTACCTGTATTGTGGCTATCTCTACACAGTACCTGTATTGTGACTATCTCCACACAGTACCTGTATTGTGACTATCTCCACACAGTACCTGTATTGTGACTATCTCCACACAGTACCTGTATTGTGACTATCTCTACACAGTACCTGTATTGTGACTATCTCTACACAGTACCTGTATTGTGACTATCTCCACACAGTACCTGTATTGTGACTATCTCTACACAGTACCTGTATTGTGACTATCTCCACACAGTACCTGTATTGTGACTATCTCCACACAGTACCTGTATTGTGACTATCTCCACACAGTACCTGTATTGTGACTATCTCCACACAGTACCTGTATTGTGACTATCTCCACACAGTACCTGTATTGTGACTATCTCTACACAGTACCTGTATTGTGGCTATCTCTACACAGTACCTGTATTGTGGCTATCTCTACACAGTACCTGTATTGTGACTATCTCTACACAGTACCTGTATTGTGACTATCTCCACACAGTACCTGTATTGTGACTATCTCCACACAGTACCTGTATTGTGACTATCTCCACACAGTACCTGTATTGTGACTATCTCTACACAGTACCTGTATTGTGACTATCTCCACACAGTACCTGTATTGTGACTATCTCCACACAGTACCTGTATTGTGACTATCTCCACACAGTACCTGTATTGTGACTATCTCCACACAGTACCTGTATTGTGACTATCTCCACACAGTACCTGTATTGTGACTATCTCCACACAGTACCTGTATTGTGACTATCTCTACACAGTACCTGTATTGTGGCTATCTCTACACAGTACCTGTATTGTGGCTATCTCTACACAGTACCTGTATTGTGGCTATCTCCACACAGTACCTGTATTGTGACTATCTCCACACAGTACCTGTATTGTGGCTATCTCTACACAGTACCTGTATTGTGGCTATCTCTACACAGTACCTGTATTGTGGCTATCTCTACACAGTACCTGTATTGTGACTATCTCCACACAGTACCTGTATTGTGACTATCTCCACACAGTACCTGTATTGTGACTATCTCCACACAGTACCTGTATTGTGACTATCTCCACACAGTACCTGTATTGTGGCTATCTCCACACAGTACCTGTATTGTGACTATCTCCACACAGTACCTGTATTGTGACTATCTCCACACAGTACCTGTATTGTGACTATCTCCACACAGTACCTGTATTGTGACTATCTCCACACAGTACCTGTATTGTGACTATCTCCACACAGTACCTGTATTGTGACTATCTCTACACAGTACCTGTATTGTGGCTATCTCTACACAGTACCTGTATTGTGGCTATCTCTACACAGTACCTGTATTGTGACTATCTCCACACAGTACCTGTATTGTGACTATCTCCACACAGTACCTGTATTGTGACTATCTCCACACAGTACCTGTATTGTGACTATCTCCACACAGTACCTGTATTGTGACTATCTCTACACAGTACCTGTATTGTGGCTATCTCTACACAGTACCTGTATTGTGGCTATCTCTACACAGTACCTGTATTGTGACTATCTCCACACAGTACCTGTATTGTGACTATCTCCACACAGTACCTGTATTGTGACTATCTCCACACAGTACCTGTATTGTGACTATCTCCACACAGTACCTGTATTGTGACTATCTCCACACAGTACCTGTATTGTGACTATCTCCACACAGTACCTGTATTGTGACTATCTCCACACAGTACCTGTATTGTGACTATCTCCACACAGTACCTGTATTGTGACTATCTCTACACAGTACCTGTATTGTGACTATCTCCACACAGTACCTGTATTGTGACTATCTCCACACAGTACCTGTATTGTGACTATCTCCACACAGTACCTGTATTGTGACTATCTCCACACAGTACCTGTATTGTGACTATCTCGACACAGTACCTGTATTGTGACTATCTCGACACAGTACCTGTATTGTGACTATCTCCACACAGTACCTGTATTGTGACTATCTCCACACAGTACCTGTATTGTGACTATCTCTACACAGTACCTGTATTGTGGCTATCTCTACACAGTACCTGTATTGTGACTATCTCCACACAGTACCTGTATTGTGACTATCTCAACACAGTACCTGTATTGTGACTATCTCCACACAGTACCTGTATTGTGACTATCTCCACACAGTACCTGTATTGTGACTATCTCCACACAGTACCTGTATTGTGACTATCTCCACACAGTACCTGTATTGTGACTATCTCTACACAGTACCTGTATTGTGGCTATCTCTACACAGTACCTGTATTGTGGCTATCTCTACACAGTACCTGTATTGTGACTATCTCCACACAGTACCTGTATTGTGGCTATCTCTACACAGTAACTGTATTGTGGCTATCTCTACACAGTAATTGTATTGTGGCTATCTCTACACAGTACCTGTATTGTGACTATCTCCACACAGTACCTGTATTGTGACTATCTCTACACAGTACCTGTATTGTGGCTATCTCTACACAGTACCTGTATTGTGGCTATCTCTACACAGTACCTGTATTGTGGCTATCTCTACACAGTACCTGTATTGTGGCTATCTCTACACAGTACCTGTATTGTGGCTATCTCTACACAGTACCTGTATTGTGACTATCTCCACACAGTACCTGTATTGTGACTATCTCCACACAGTACCTGTATTGTGACTATCTCCACACAGTACCTGTATTGTGACTATCTCCACACAGTACCTGTATTGTGACTATCTCCACACAGTACCTGTATTGTGACTATCTCCACACAGTACCTGTATTGTGACTATCTCTACACAGTACCTGTATTGTGGCTATCTCTACACAGTACCTGTATTGTGGCTATCTCTACACAGTACCTGTATTGTGGCTATCTCTACACAGTACCTGTATTGTGGCTATCTCTACACAGTACCTGTATTGTGACTATCTCCACACAGTACCTGTATTGTGACTATCTCCACACAGTACCTGTATTGTGACTATCTCCACACAGTACCTGTATTGTGACTATCTCCACACAGTACCTGTATTGTGACTATCTCCACACAGTACCTGTATTGTGACTATCTCTACACAGTACCTGTATTGTGGCTATCTCTACACAGTACCTGTATTGTGGCTATCTCTACACAGTACCTGTATTGTGGCTATCTCTACACAGTACCTGTATTGTGGCTATCTCTACACAGTACCTGTATTGTGACTATCTCCACACAGTACCTGTATTGTGGCTATCTCTACACAGTAACTGTATTGTGGCTATCTCTACACAGTACCTGTATTGTGACTATCTCCACACAGTACCTGTATTGTGACTATCTCCACACAGTACCTGTATTGTGACTATCTCCACACAGTACCTGTATTGTGACTATCTCCACACAGTACCTGTATTGTGGCTATCTCTACACAGTACCTGTATTGTGGCTATCTCTACACAGTACCTGTATTGTGGCTATCTCTACACAGTACCTGTATTGTGACTATCTCCACACAGTACCTGTATTGTGACTATCTCCACACAGTACCTGTATTGTGACTATCTCTACACAGTACCTGTATTGTGGCTATCGCTACACAGTAACTGTATTGTGACTATCTCTACACAGTAATTGTATTGTGACTATCTCCACACAGTACCTGTATTGTGACTATCTCCACACAGTACCTGTATTGTGGCTATCTCTACACAGTACCTGTATTGTGACTATCTCCACACAGTACCTGTATTGTGACTATCTCCACACAGTACCTGTATTGTGGCTATCTCTACACAGTACCTGTATTGTGGCTATCTCTACACAGTACCTGTATTGTGACTATCTCCACACAGTACCTGTATTGTGGCCATCTCTACACAGTACCTGTATTGTGACTATCTCCACACAGTACCTGTATTGTGGCTATCTCTACACAGTAACTGTATTGTGACTATCTCCACACAGTACCTGTATTGTGGCTATCTCTACACAGTAACTGTATTGTGGCTATCTCTACACAGTAATTGTATTGTGGCTATCTCTACACAGTACCTGTATTGTGACTATCTCCACACAGTACCTGTATTGTGACTATCTCTACACAGTACCTGTATTGTGGCTATCTCTACACAGTACCTGTATTGTGACTATCTCTACACAGCACCTGTATTGTGGCTATCTCTACACAGTACCTGTATTGTGACTATCTCCACACAGTACCTGTATTGTGACTATCTCCACACAGTACCTGTATTGTGACTATCTCCACACAGTACCTGTATTGTGGCTATCTCTACACAGTACCTGTATTGTGGCTATCTCTACACAGTACCTGTATTGTGGCTATCTCTACACAGTACGTGTATTGTGACTATCTCCACACAGTACCTGTATTGTGACTATCTCCACACAGTACCTGTATTGTGACTATCTCCACACAGTACCTGTATTGTGACTATCTCCACACAGTACCTGTATTGTGACTATCTCTACACAGTACCTGTATTGTGGCTATCTCTACACAGTACCTGTATTGTGGCTATCTCCACACAGTACCTGTATTGTGGCTATCTCCACACAGTACCTGTATTGTGGCTATCTCTACACAGTACCTGTATTGTGGCTATCTCTACACAGTACCTGTATTGTGACTATCTCCACACAGTACCTGTATTGTGACTATCTCCACACAGTACCTGTATTGTGACTATCTCCACACAGTACCTGTATTGTGACTATCTCCACACAGTACCTGTATTGTGACTATCTCCACACAGTACCTGTATTGTGACTATCTCCACACAGTACCTGTATTGTGACTATCTCCACACAGTACCTGTATTGTGACTATCTCCACACAGTACCTGTATTGTGACTATCTCCACACAGTACCTGTATTGTGACTATCTCGACACAGTACCTGTATTGTGACTATCTCGACACAGTACCTGTATTGTGACTATCTCCACACAGTACCTGTATTGTGACTATCTCCACACAGTACCTGTATTGTGACTATCTCCACACAGTACCTGTATTGTGACTATCTCTACACAGTACCTGTATTGTGGCTATCTCTACACAGTACCTGTATTGTGACTATCTCCACACAGTACCTGTATTGTGACTATCTCAACACAGTACCTGTATTGTGACTATCTCCACACAGTACCTGTATTGTGACTATCTCCACACAGTACCTGTATTGTGACTATCTCCACACAGTACCTGTATTGTGACTATCTCCACACAGTAACTGTATTGTGACTATCTCCACACAGTACCTGTATTGTGACTATCTCTACACAGTACCTGTATTGTGGCTATCTCTACACAGTACCTGTATTGTGGCGATCTCTACACAGTACCTGTATTGTGACTATCTCCACACAGTACCTGTATTGTGGCTATCTCTACACAGTAACTGTATTGTGGCTATCTCTACACAGTACCTGTATTGTGACTATCTCCACACAGTACCTGTATTGTGACTATCTCCACACAGTACCTGTATTGTGACTATCTCTACACAGTACCTGTATTGTGGCTATCTCTACACAGTACCTGTATTGTGGCTATCTCTACACAGTACCTGTATTGTGGCTATCTCTACACAGTACCTGTATTGTGACTATCTCCACACAGTACCTGTATTGTGACTATCTCCACACAGTACCTGTATTGTGACTATCTCCACACAGTACCTGTATTGTGACTATCTCCACACAGTACCTGTATTGTGACTATCTCCACACAGTACCTGTATTGTGACTATCTCTACACAGTACCTGTATTGTGGCTATCTCTACACAGTACCTGTATTGTGGCTATCTCTACACAGTACCTGTATTGTGGCTATCTCTACACAGTACCTGTATTGTGACTATCTCCACACAGTACCCGTATTGTGACTATCTCTACACAGTACCTGTATTGTGACTATCTCTACACAGTACCTGTATTGTGACTATCTCCACACAGTACCTGTATTGTGACTATCTCCACACAGTACCTGTATTGTGGCTATCTCTACACAGTAACTGTATTGTGGCTATCTCTACACAGTAATTGTATTGTGACTATCTCTACACAGTAACTGTATTGTGGCTATCTCTACACAGTACCTGTATTGTGACTATCTCCACACAGTACCTGCATTGTGACTATCTCGACACAGTACCTGTATTGTGGCTATCTCTACACAGTACCTGTATTGTGACTATCTCTACACAGTACCTGTATTGTGGCTATCTCTACACAGTACCTGTATTGTGACTATCTCTACACAGTACCTGTATTGTGGCTATCTCTACACAGTACCTGTATTGTGGCTATCTCTACACAGTACCTGTATTGTGACTATCTCCACACAGTACCTGTATTGTGACTATCTCCACACAGTACCTGTATTGTGACTATCTCCACACAGTACCTGTATTGTGACTATCTCCACACAGTACCTGTATTGTGACTATCTCTACACAGTACCTGTATTGTGGCTATCTCTACACAGTACCTGTATTGTGGCTATCTCTACACAGTACCCGTATTGTGACTATCTCTACACAGTACCTGTATTGTGACTATCTCCACACAGTACCTGTATTGTGACTATCTCCACACAGTACCTGTATTGTGGCTATCTCTACACAGTAACTGTATTGTGGCTATCTCTACACAGTAATTGTATTGTGACTATCTCTACACAGTAACTGTATTGTGGCTATCTCTACACAGTACCTGTATTGTGACTATCTCCACACAGTACCTGCATTGTGACTATCTCGACACAGTACCTGTATTGTGGCTATCTCTACACAGTACCTGTATTGTGACTATCTCTACACAGTACCTGTATTGTGACTATCTCTACACAGTACCTGTATTGTGACTATCTCTACACAGTACCTGTATTGTGACTATCTCCACACAGTACCTGTATTGTGACTATCTCCACACAGTACCTGTATTGTGGCTATCTCTACACAGTAACTGTATTGTGGCTATCTCTACACAGTAATTGTATTGTGGCTATCTCTACACAGTACCTGTATTGTGACTATCTCCACACAGTACCTGTATTGTGACTATCTCTACACAGTACCTGTATTGTGGCTATCTCTACACAGTACCTGTATTGTGGCTATCTCTACACAGTAACTGTATTGTGACTATCTCTACACAGTAATTGTATTGTGACTATCTCCACACAGTACCTGTATTGTGACTATCTCCACACAGTACCTGTATTGTGGCTATCTCTACACAGTACCTGTATTGTGACTATCTCCACACAGTACCTGTATTGTGACTATCTCCACACAGTACCTGTATTGTGACTATCTCCACACAGTACCTGTATTGTGGCTATCTCTACACAGTACCTGTATTGTGGCTATCTCTACACAGTACCTGTATTGTGGCTATCTCCACACAGTACCTGTATTGTGACTATCTCCACACAGTACCTGTATTGTGGCTATCTCCACACAGTACCTGTATTGTGGCTATCTCCACACAGTACCTGTATTGTGGCTATCTCCACACAGTACCTGTATTGTGACTATCTCCACACAGTACCTGTATTGTGGCTATCTCTACACAGTACCTGTATTGTGACTATCTCCACACAGTACCTGTATTGTGACTATCTCCACACAGTACCTGTATTGTGGCTATCTCTACACAGTACCTGTATTGTGGCTATCTCTACACAGTACCTGTATTGTGGCTATCTCTACACAGTACCTGTATTGTGGCTATCTCTACACAGTACCTGTAGAGTGGCTATCTCCACACAGTACCTGTATTGTGGCTATCTCCACACAGTACCTGTATTGTGGCTATCTCTACACAGTACCTGTATTGTGGCTATCTCCACACAGTACCTGTATTGTGACTATCTCCACACAGTACCTGTATTGTGACTATCTCTACACAGTACCTGTATTGTGGCTATCTCTACACAGTACCTGTATTGTGGCTATCTCTACACAGTACCTGTATTGTGGCTATCTCTACACAGTACCTGTATTGTGGCTATCTCCACACAGTACCTGTATTGTGACTATCTCCACACAGTACCTGTATTGTGGCTATCTCTACACAGTACCTGTATTGTGGCTATCTCTACACAGTACCTGTATTGTGGCTATCTCTACACAGTAATTGTATTGTGGCTATCTCTACACAGTACCTGTATTGTGACTATCTCCACACAGTACCTGTATTGTGACTATCTCTACACAGTACCTGTATTGTGACTATCTCCACACAGTACCTGAATTGTGACTATCTCTACACAGTACCTGTATTGTGACTATCTCTACACAGTACCTGTATTGTGACTATCTCCACACAGTACCTGTATTGTGACTATCTCTACACAGTACCTGTATTGTGGCTATCTCTACACAGTACCTGTATTGTGACTATCTCCACACAGTACCTGTATTGTGACTATCTCCACACAGTACCTGTATTGTGACTATCTCCACACAGTACCTGTATTGTGACTATCTCCACACAGTACCTGTATTGTGACTATCTCTACACAGTACCTGTATTGTGGCTATCTCTACACAGTACCTGTATTGTGACTATCTCTACACAGTACCTGTATTGTGACTATCTCCACACAGTACCTGTATTGTGGCTATATCTACACAGTAACTGTATTGTGGCTATCTCTACACAGTACCTGTATTGTGGCTATCTCCACACAGTACCTGTATTGTGGCTATCTCCACACAGTACCTGTATTGTGGCTATCTCTACACAGTACCTGTATTGTGGCTATCTCCACACAGTACCTGTATTGTGGCTATCTCTACACAGTTCCTGTATTGTGGCTATCTCCACACAGTTCCTGTATTGTGGCTATCTCCACACAGTACCTGTATTGTGGCTATCTCTACACAGTACCTGTATTGTGGCTATCTCTACACAGTACCTGTATTGTGGCTATCTCCACACAGTACCTGTATTGTGACTATCTCCACACAGTACCTGTATTGTGACTATCTCCACACAGTACCTGTATTGTGGCTATCTCCACACAGTACCTGTATTGTGGCTATCTCTACACAGTACCTGTATTGTGGCTATCTCTACACAGTACCTGTATTGTGGCTATCTCTACACAGTACCTGTATTGTGGCTATCTCTACACAGTACCTGTATTGTGGCTATCTCTACACAGTACCTGTATTGTGACTATCTCCACACAGTACCTGTATTGTGACTATCTCCACACAGTACCTGTATTGTGACTATCTCCACACAGTACCTGTATTGTGGCTATCTCTCCACAGTACCTGTATTGTGGCTATCTCTACACAGTACCTGTATTGTGGCTATCTCTACACAGTACCTGTATTGTGACTATCTCCACACAGTACCTGTATTGTGACTATCTCCACACAGTACCTGTATTGTGACTATCTCCACACAGTACCTGTATTGTGACTATCTCCACACAGTACCTGTATTGTGACTATCTCCACACAGTACCTGTATTGTGACTATCTCTACACAGTACCTGTATTGTGGCTATCTCTACACAGTACCTGTATTGTGGCTATCTCTACACAGTACCTGTATTGTGACTATCTCTACACAGTACCTGTATTGTGACTATCTCCACACAGTACCTGTATTGTGGCTATATCTACACAGTAACTGTATTGTGGCTATCTCTACACAGTACCTGTATTGTGGCTATCTCCACACAGTACCTGTATTGTGACTATCTCCACACAGTACCTGTATTGTGACTATCTCCACACAGTACCTGTATTGTGACTATCTCTACACAGTACCTGTATTGTGGCTATCTCTACACAGTACCTGTATTGTGGCTATCTCCACACAGTACCTGTATTGTGACTATCTCTACACAGTACCTGTATTGTGGCTATCTCTACACAGTACCTGTATTGTGACTATCTCCACACAGTACCTGTATTGTGACTATCTCTACACAGTACCTGTATTGTGACTATCTCTACACAGTACCTGTATTGTGGCTATCTCTACACAGTAACTGTATTGTGGCTATCTCTACACAGTAATTGTATTGTGGCTATCTCTACACAGTACCTGTATTGTGACTATCTCCACACAGTACCTGTATTGTGACTATCTCGACACAGTACCTGTATTGTGACTATCTCCACACAGTACCTGTATTGTGGCTATCTCTACACAGTACCTGTATTGTGACTATCTCCACACAGTACCTGTATTGTGACTATCTCCACACAGTACCTGTATTGTGACTATCTCTACACAGTACCTGTATTGTGGCTATCTCCACACAGTACCTGTATTGTGACTATCTCGACACAGTACCTGTATTGTGACTATCTCCACACAGTACCTGTATTGTGACTATCTCCACACAGTACCTGTATTGTGACTATCTCGACACAGTACCTGTATTGTGACTATCTCGACACAGTACCTGTATTGTGACTATCTCCACACAGTACCTGTATTGTGACTATCTCCACACAGTACCTGTATTGTGACTATCTCCACACAGTACCTGTATTGTGACTATCTCCACACAGTACCTGTATTGTGACTATCTCTACACAGTACCTGTATTGTGACTATCTCCACACAGTACCTGTATTGTGGCTATCTCCACACAGTACCTGTATTGTGACTATCTCTACACAGTACCTGTATTGTGACTATCTCCACACAGTACCTGTATTGTGGCTATCTCCACACAGTACCTGTATTGTGACTATCTCCACACAGTACCTGTATTGTGACTATCTCCACACAGTACCTGTATTGTGACTATCTCCACACAGTACCTGTATTGTGACTATCTCTACACAGTACCTGTATTGTGACTATCTCCACACAGTACCTGTATTGTGACTATCTCCACACAGTACCTGTATTGTGACTATCTCCACACAGTACCTGTATTGTGACTATCTCTACACAGTACCTGTATTGTGGCTATCTCCACACAGTACCTGTATTGTGACTATCTCCACACAGTACCTGTATTGTGACTATCTCCACACAGTACCTGTATTGTGACTATCTCCACACAGTACCTGTATTGTGACTATCTCCACACAGTACCTGTATTGTGACTATCTCTACACAGTACCTGTATTGTGACTATCTCCACACAGTACCTGTATTGTGACTATCTCCACACAGTACCTGTATTGTGACTATCTCCACACAGTACCTGTATTGTGACTATCTCCACACAGTACCTGTATTGTGACTATCTCCACACAGTACCTGTATTGTGACTATCTCGACACAGTACCTGTATTGTGACTATCTCGACACAGTACCTGTATTGTGACTATCTCCACACAGTACCTGTATTGTGACTATCTCCACACAGTACCTGTATTGTGACTATCTCCACACAGTACCTGTATTGTGACTATCTCTACACAGTACCTGTATTGTGGCTATCTCTACACAGTACCTGTATTGTGACTATCTCCACACAGTACCTGTATTGTGACTATCTCTACACAGTACCTGTATTGTGACTATCTCCACACAGTACCTGTATTGTGACTATCTCCACACAGTACCTGTATTGTGACTATCTCCACACAGTACCTGTATTGTGACTATCTCCACACAGTACCTGTATTGTGACTATCTCCACACAGTACCTGTATTGTGACTATCTCCACACAGTACCTGTATTGTGACTATCTCCACACAGTACCTGTATTGTGACTATCTCGACACAGTACCTGTATTGTGACTATCTCGACACAGTACCTGTATTGTGACTATCTCCACACAGTACCTGTATTGTGACTATCTCCACACAGTACCTGTATTGTGACTATCTCCACACAGTACCTGTATTGTGACTATCTCCACACAGTACCTGTATTGTGACTATCTCTACACAGTACCTGTATTGTGGCTATCTCTACACAGTACCTGTATTGTGACTATCTCCACACAGTACCTGTATTGTGACTATCTCTACACAGTACCTGTATTGTGACTATCTCCACACAGTACCTGTATTGTGACTATCTCCACACAGTACCTGTATTGTGACTATCTCCACACAGTACCTGTATTGTGACTATCTCCACACAGTACCTGTATTGTGACTATCTCCACACAGTACCTGTAT
Organism: Eptatretus burgeri; assembly: GCF_056783735.1. Classification (NCBI taxonomy): domain Eukaryota; kingdom Metazoa; phylum Chordata; class Myxini; order Myxiniformes; family Myxinidae; genus Eptatretus; species Eptatretus burgeri. The sequence continues at coordinate 68,332,091 of NC_140962.1, forward strand.
TGTGACTATCTCCACACAGTACCTGTATTGTGACTATCTCTACACAGTACCTGTATTGTGGCTATCTCTACACAGTACCTGTATTGTGACTATCTCCACACAGTACCTGTATTGTGGCTATCTCTACACAGTACCTGTATTGTGGCTATCTCTACACAGTACCTGTATTGTGACTATCTCCACACAGTACCTGTATTGTGACTATCTCCACACAGTACCTGTATTGTGACTATCTCCACACAGTACCTGTATTGTGACTATCTCCACACAGTACCTGTATTGTGACTATCTCCACACAGTACCTGTATTGTGACTATCTCCACACAGTACCTGTATTGTGACTATCTCCACACAGTACCTGTATTGTGGCTATCTCTACACAGTACCTGTATTGTGGCTATCTCTACACAGTACCTGTATTGTGACTATCTCCACACAGTACCTGTATTGTGACTATCTCCACACAGTACCTGTATTGTGACTATCTCCACACAGTACCTGTATTGTGACTATCTCCACACAGTACCTGTATTGTGACTATCTCCACACAGTACCTGTATTGTGACTATCTCGACACAGTACCTGTATTGTGACTATCTCCACACAGTACCTGTATTGTGACTATCTCTACACAGTACCTGTATTGTGACTATCTCCACACAGTACCTGTATTGTGACTATCTCTACACAGTACCTGTATTGTGGCTATCTCCACACAGTACCTGTATTGTGACTATCTCCACACAGTACCTGTATTGTGACTATCTCTACACAGTACCTGTATTGTGACTATCTCGACACAGTACCTGTATTGTGACTATCTCCACACAGTACCTGTATTGTGACTATCTCCACACAGTACCTGTATTGTGACTATCTCTACACAGTACCTGTATTGTGACTATCTCTACACAGTACCTGTATTGTGACTATCTCCACACAGTACCTGTATTGTGACTATCTCCACACAGTACCTGTATTGTGACTATCTCCACACAGTACCTGTATTGTGACTATCTCCACACAGTACCTGTATTGTGACTATCTCCACACAGTACCTGTATTGTGACTATCTCCACACAGTACCTGTATTGTGACTATCTCTACACAGTACCTGTATTGTGGCTATCTCTACACAGTACCTGTATTGTGGCTATCTCTACACAGTACCTGTATTGTGGCTATCTCTACACAGTACCTGTATTGTGGCTATCTCCACACAGTACCTGTATTGTGACTATCTCTACACAGTAACTGTATTGTGGCTATCTCTACACAGTAATTGTATTGTGGCTATCTCCACACAGTACCTGTATTGTGGCTATCTCTACACAGTAACTGTATTGTGGCTATCTCTACACAGTAATTGTATTGTGGCTATCTCCACACAGTACCTGTATTGTGACTATCTCCACACAGTACCTGTATTGTGACTATCTCGACACAGTACCTGTATTGTGACTATCTCCACACAGTACCTGTATTGTGACTATCTCCACACAGTACCTGTATTGTGACTATCTCCACACAGTACCTGTATTGTGACTATCTCCACACAGTACCTGTATTGTGACTATCTCGACACAGTACCTGTATTGTGACTATCTCCACACAGTACCTGTATTGTGACTATCTCCACACAGTACCTGTATTGTGACTATCTCCACACAGTACCTGTATTGTGGCTATCTCTACACAGTACCTGTATTGTGGCTATCTCTACACAGTAACTGTATTGTGGCTATCTCTACACAGTAATTGTATTGTGGCTATCTCCACACAGTACCTGTATTGTGACTATCTCTACACAGTAACTGTATTGTGGCTATCTCTACACAGTAATTGTATTGTGGCTATCTCCACACAGTACCTGTATTGTGGCTATCTCTACACAGTAACTGTATTGTGGCTATCTCTACACAGTAATTGTATTGTGGCTATCTCCACACAGTACCTGTATTGTGACTATCTCCACACAGTACCTGTATTGTGACTATCTCGACACAGTACCTGTATTGTGACTATCTCCACACAGTACCTGTATTGTGACTATCTCCACACAGTACCTGTATTGTGACTATCTCGACACAGTACCTGTATTGTGACTATCTCTACACAGTACCTGTATTGTGGCTATCTCTACACAGTACCTGTATTGTGGCTATCTCCACACAGTACCTGTATTGTGACTATCTCCACACAGTACCTGTATTGTGACTATCTCCACACAGTACCTGTATTGTGGCTATCTCTACACAGTAACTGTACTGTGGCTATCTCTACACAGTAATTGTATTGTGGCTATCTCTACACAGTACCTGTATTGTGACTATCTCCACACAGTAACTGTATTGTGGCTATCTCCACACAGTACCTGTATTGTGAGTATCTCCACACAGTACCTGTATTGTGACTATCTCGACACAGTACCTATATTGTGGCTATCTCCACACAGTACCTGTATTGTGACTATCTCGACACAGTACCTGTATTGTGACTATCTCCACACAGTACCTGTATTGTGACTATCTCGACACAGTACCTGTATTGTGACTATCTCCACACAGTACCTGTATTGTGACTATCTCCACACAGTACCTGTATTGTGACTATCTCCACACAGTACCTGTATTGTGGCTATCTCTACACAGTAACTGTATTGTGGCTATCTCTACACAGTAATTGTATTGTGGCTATCTCTACACAGTACCTGTATTGTGACTATCTCCACACAGTACCTGTATTGTGACTATCTCCACACAGTACCTGTATTGTGACTATCTCCACACAGTACCTGTATTGTGACTATCTCGACACAGTACCTGTATTGTGGCTATCTCCACACAGTACCTGTATTGTGACTATCTCGACACAGTACCTGTATTGTGACTATCTCCACACAGTACCTGTATTGTGACTATCTCGACACAGTACCTGTATTGTGACTATCTCCACACAGTACCTGTATTGTGACTATCTCCACACAGTACCTGTATTGTGACTATCTCCACACAGTACCTGTATTGTGACTATCTCGACACAGTACCTGTATTGTGGCTATCTCCACACAGTACCTGTATTGT
>NC_140962.1:68340173-68425173 GCF_056783735.1 Eptatretus burgeri
TGCACACATACACACACTCAAAGATAGTCAGCACGGGTTTACCAAAGGTAGTTCCTGTTTAACAAATCTTTTAAAGTTCTATGAAGCAGCGTCTGATTGGGTGGATGAGGGAAAGGCGGTGGACGTATTATATCTCGACTTTAAGAAGGCATTTGATGAGGAACCACATCAGAGGTTGTTATCAAAAGTGAGGGCTTGTGGAGTGGCTGGTCAGGTAGCTAATTGGATTGCAAACTGGCTTGGTGGGAGGAAGCAAAGAGTGGCTGTGAGTGGGAGGATGGCTTGCTGGGAAGATGTAAGTAGCGGGGTACCTCAGGGATCAGTACTCGGACCATTACTCTTCATAATTTCATCAACGATTTGGATAGTGGGGTGAAGAGTAGGCTTTCCAATTTCCCGTCCTGAGACAAACTCCCGTCCGGACACAGCTGAAGACAAACTCCCGTCCAGACACGTCTGGAGACAAACTCCCGTCCGGAGACAAACTACTGTCCGGACACGTCAGGAGACAAGCTCCTGTCCGGACACATCAGGAGACAAGCTCCCGTCCAGAGAAAAACTCCCATCCGGGCACATTCGGAGACAAACTCTCATCCGGAGAAAAACGCCCGTCCGGACACATCAGGAGACAAACTCCCATCCGGACACGTCCGGAGACAAACTCCCATCCAGACAAGTCCAGAGACAAACTCCCGCCCGGCGACATCCGGAGACAAACTCCCGTCCAGACACGTCCAGAGCCAAGCTGTCCAGAGACAAACACCATCCAGACTTAACTACTGTCCAGATATGTCCAGAGACATATCTGTACACAGTACAGATATGTACTCGAACAGCTGGAATGTGTCGTTAGGATTGAAAGAAGACTGACAAAAAGTCCTTCAAAAAGTTCAGCATGGTTCTCCTTTCCAAAAAGTCCACTATTTGACAATTCACCTTCATCATGCAATTCATCCAGCTGTTTCCCCTCAATAACAATTGCTGTTGAGTGAGCCAGGCGTCAGGTCAGGCCAGATCAAATCCGTGATTGTCAGGTCACGCCAGACCAGATTGCTGCAGTTATCATGTAAGGCTTGTAGCAAGGTATGATGTACACATTTAGGACACGGGGGACCAAAAAATGAAAGTCATTGTATGATTAAGTTTTGCATATCATTTGTTAGCCAACATCATGGGGATTCAGGATCGATTTGGGCAGAGCTTAATTCTTCCTCTTTATATTGCTCTGACAGGTTCAAGGTCAAATAGACCCAAAGAGTATCAATTATCTGTATCAAGGAACTACTCATGTCATTCTAAAATTGGTCTGATGACTTAGATATGTATTATACACTAATTGGAAGCCACATATATGGAGAATATTTTGGTTTACCTGATATTTGACCTTGAGCAAAGAGGTCAAGGTCATATAAAATGACCGTTTTTACAGCCATTTTCCCTGCTGTGCAGTGGTTAGGCTTTTTTTTCTTGAGGCAATGTTTTTATGGCCGGATGCCCTTCCTGACGCCAACCCTGGTCGCCTCTTACGACACACAGGGATATGGTACACCTATTCTAACCGGGGCATACACCGGGACCAGTACACTGGCACTCACTTCGCCGACCTCAGATGGATGACAGGCTGAGTCAACCCCCTGGTGTTAATTCAGCAGCCAACGGGGCTTGAACTCAGGATCCTGGGATCCCAAGCCACCACCCTAACCACTAAGCCAACACCAGGCTTCAGGTCAAGGTCATATGAAATTAACAAATTGATCAAATTGATCAGTGTTCATTCAGGTCATAAATATACATGCACATAAACTTAGCCATAGAAATACATGCTGTGATGAACCAAACTAACATCTTGGGATTAAAAGTGCAGATTTCTTAAAAACGTTACGTACTTCCTAACGACCTTTGATGTTCTGTATACTGAACACAAACTGGCCTTTGGTATTGATTTTTATATCATAGGGCCATCTTGGTAAACTTATTCTATAGTTATAAAATCAAGCTTATAGCTCCCAGTAATTTTGTAGCAGCTTGGTAAATGCAATTTGTTACGTACTTCCTAACATTTTTGACCCAATCATGGAAGTGAACCGAAAAATTGGTACGTCGTAATGATCCATGTTGAAACTTGCCATTTTAACTCATCACTTTAGGCAGAAGTAAATTGCTATTTAACATGTTCTATCAGATGCATTTCAAATTTCTGGAATAAGATTTTGTAAGCTTCACTATGATTGGGGGACATTTTGCAAAATCTGAGATTTTACACATTTTAAGGTGCCAAGATATGCAGAAGGTCATAAGAAATGTATTGTTTCGAGGAATTGTTCTATCCTTATGTATAATGATATTGTTGCGGTTTTCGCGCCCGCCGGCGTGCGACGGCCACGTAACTCGAATCGCGGCACGTCGCCCACCGGACGGACAATCCAGTCGTGACCCTCTCGGACTAACGCCGGGAACCAGTCACGGGTGGACCTTTCGGTCTCACCGCGATCGAGCCAATCAGCCCCCGCGTGGGATAGGGTTGCTCGCCAAATTCGAACTACCTAAGTACCCACGCGGAGGGTAGACCGGGCGATCGCACCTCGCCGCAGGTCGACTTCGGACACGGGCCACTTAAGCGACCCGTTCCGTACTATCAGAATAACCGAGCGGTGTTATCGTCGACCTCGACGGTTCGATTAATTATCGGGCGTACTCAGCCCACTACCAACCCTTTACGTGAAGCAAGATGGGGATTCAATGGAGGAAAAGACGAAGCGAAGCGGGAGAACAGTTCAACAATAAAGCACATTTATTCGCGGCACACGGGAAGCACACAAATACAATTCCACCAAATGCACACAAAAAAAGAAAACACAATTCCATTTACACAAAAAGCAAACATAAAAGTGAAAACACAGTGCAGAGCTAATACCGCCTACCGAGCACACGGCAACACTTATACAATTCTACTTCACAGACGGCGCCGACAACACATACCCAAAACCAAGGAAAAGAAATACCTCAAGAATGAGGCGGGCCTGAGGCCGAGACCGGGTCGGGCCTACCCGTCTGGTGATGAGACGCGGAGCGGCGATGGCGCTTCTCTCCGCGGGCCTCGCGGACAGTGTCAGGCAGGGGGGTGGGAAAAGGGGCCCCCTTGGTCGCACTATCTCAGCGCGGGGGGAAACAGGAGGGGGTTGCTGATGCTCGGGGTATAGAGGATCTTTATTATCCCTGGTGTGCGTCTCCACCTCGGCCAGGTCGCGCTGCCGGCCTCCCTCGGGCGTGCAGCTCCTGGCACCGACGCGAGCACCCCCTCGTCCGACTCTCTTCAGCTTCTCCAGCCACTGCAGGCTTCGGGCTCCAGTCTTCCACACTCGTCCCCTCCGTTCCGACTCCTTCTCGTTCTCGTTTGCGACTCTCTTCTGACTGACGAACACCGTCCTTTTATCCCCCCGTAACTTCGCCTTTGACCCCCTCCCTTTGACCTTTCACCTCGCTCCCCATTGGCCCGAGAAAAAGTGGGCGTGAAGGCTTTTTGATCCACAAATTTGCATATATCGATCGCCCTGGGGGCGGGGCCAATTCGCCCCTCGCTCACCGATTGGACGGCAAAAAGTGGGCGTGTGTCGTTTTTGATCCGTTTTTGAAGCACAAAATCCGTGATTTTGTACACGCTGTTCGACGCGCGTTCTGCACGAGTCCAACACCGGGGCAAGAACGGTGGCGATGCTACGGTTGCGGGGTGTGACGTGAAGGTCGTGGCGGTTGTGGTGAAGCGGTGTTGTGGTTGGTGGTTGATGTTGTGGTTGTGGTGATGGCGATTGGTCCAAAATAAAGATAGTAAAAGAAAAACGGCTATCCTGAAGAGTCGCAGCTCGCATAAATGACATGTATTCCCACTAGACAACGGGTTCGGGCCTAACTACACATGCACTTACCGAGATACCTCACCTAAGGGACCTGAATGGTGGTTTGCGAATTTGGTAACCACAACAATATATATCAAACAAAAAATGCATTTTCAACCATTTTTGACAACATATACAATCATACATGTAACCCATTTATAAAAAATGAGCAATAAAAATGGAAAAAATAGCCTGTGTTTGGATAAAAAAAAAAACATGCTTTGTAAGCAACTATATCCATAGGACCCATAGCAAAGTATACATTTTCTGAAAGCACAGACACTTGGGCATTATATAACATTAAGATTGTTGATCTTATTAAAACTGGGTTCAATTTCTAAGCTTTCTCCTCATTTAGGACCACAGTGTACACAATACCATGCTACAAGCCGTGAACCTGTTTCATGGTCGGGTTGGCGGTGACTAAACCGTCTCACCCACCAGGATTCCTGGTGAGGAGGGTGTATGACGTGGACCCCCAACAGGAATAAAAACAAAACCTGTCAAAGTGCAGAGGAGCACCTTGTGAGCCAGCAGCCATCCATATCTAGTGCCCAACTGTGTCGGCAGATGTCCTCATGTAGTTCGGTTACATTTTTTTAGAAGGTTGGTGGCAGGATTTGTACTCCGGCCACCATAAAACCCTTTACTCCACATAACACAAGAAAACCATATCGAAAATTGAAAAGCCACTCCGTGGGAGTACCTCCTGTGCAGCTGCCCTCCGCAGGACAGCTCACTGGGTGACAGGATTGGGGCAAAGCCTTCAGGACCCCCACTCTTTGATAATAGGAGGAAAACCACAGGGTAACCTTCCCGCGTCAGACTGTGATAGTGTGTGTCGGGGTGGTGCTGAGGTGTCGTCCACCAGACGTTGATCTTTTTGAGATAACCTGAGGCAGTTAGTTCAGTTGGGTGCCTGGAATGTCCTATCCCTAAGACAGGATGATCACCTGTCTCTGTATTAATCTGAGCTAAAGCATTTGAACATCGGTATTGCAGCAATCTGAGGTTCAGAGACCGGGTAGTGGCGAAATCATGGCAGTTGGTTATACCTATTATTGGTCTGGTCGCCCTGATGGTTCCCATGCCTCAGGAATTGAGGTAGCTGTATCCAATAAACTGACTCCAATGATAATTGTGGTAACACTGGTCAATGAGCGTATTACGAGACGAAGGATTTGTCACTCCTTGGATGTCGTTTCCCTGGTCTCTGGATATGTTCCGACTGAGGAGAGTGATCTCACCGTGAAGGACGCATTCTATGTCTGTGGTTTATCAGTGCCCCAGGCGAGATACTCTTCGCCTCTTGGAGGATTTCAATGCATCGACTGGAACTGATAGGGATGGTTATGAGACGTGTGTTGTTACCCATGGATCTGGAACTGTGAACAAGAATAGCACGAGGGTCTTTGACTTTGCAAGAAGTCATGGACTGATGGTGGCTGGTTCATGGTCTCAAGCCCACAGGCTCATCGCTGGACTTGGTATTCCAACACTGGTGGTGTGGCAGAGGAGATTGACCATGTGCTCGTTGATGGTCGCTGGAGGATGATCCAGAACTGCAGGATCGACCAGACTGCTCAGTTCCTCAATACTGGCCACAGGCTTGTTGTAGCAATTCTGAAGTTTCCGCTTAAATCTGGGAGAATGGTACCATCCCAGCCTCGGCTGGATGTTGGCAAACGGAACGATGAGAGCGAAGCTGAAAAGTTTGTGAACAGGCTGAGTGTGGATTTGGGGGGGGGGGGATGGGGAGGGGTCTGAGTGCTTTGAGGGATCCTGAAGAGTTGTGGAGTGCCTTCAAGACCACCATCCTTGACGTTGCTGGTGGATGTCTTGGAACTCACCATGGGGCAAAGAAGAATTTTGTCTCTCACGGGACACTGGATATCATTGACCAGAGTCGCAGGGCCAGGCTTCATGGCAGAGCTGAGCTGTTCAGGGAGTTGAGGCATAAAACTGCACTGAGGGTGGACAAGGAGGCCTATGTGCGAGGAATCTGTGAGGGGGTAGAGCATCACCTGTGGTCAAGTGATTCTTGTCCTGCTTACAGGAGAATTCGTGCATTGCGTTCCTCCATGCACATCCCTCAGTGTGCTGCAGTTCGAAGGGAGGGTGGTGGGCTCTTAACAGAGGAGGCGCTCTTGGTCAGTTACTTTTAGTGGCTTTTCCAAGCTGATCCACCAGCTGTTGAGTTGGATGTCAGGAGTCTAACTATCCCTATTGTTGACCTTCCAATCAACTTTGATCCACCTTCGTTTGTAGAAACACAGGCTGCGGTGAACCGTTTGAAATGGGGTAAAGATCCTGGAATCTGTTGTTTCAATGCTGAACTTCTCAAGGCTGGTGGAAATGCTGTACTCATGTCATTGCATGCAAGTCTGCACTCTGCCTGCAACGCAGGCATCATTCCAACTGACTGGCAGAGATGGCCTTGTTGTACCTCTCTGGAAATGGAAGGGTGATGTCCTGCACTGCAACAACTACCGAGGTGTGATGCTGCTCTCAGTGTCGGGCAAGGTCTTTGCTCAGATACTTCTGGATAGGGTTTGCCACCATCTGCTTGAGGACCAGCATCTAGAGCAGTCAGGCTTTACACCAAAGATGTCAATGATTGACTGTATCCTTGCTCTTCGGGTTTCGGCAGGGGTTGATTGCAGCCTTTGTTGATCTCTGTAAAGCGTTTCATCCAGTGAATCGGGATGCCCTCTGGAGGATTCTTGGTCTTCGTGGGGTGCCACCAAAACTGATCAATCTATTGTCTGAACTATACTCTGGTACTGAGTGCTGTGAGATGTTGTGATGCCATCTCTGACTTATTTCCAGTTGTTACCACCACTGAAGGTGAAGGAGGTTATGTTTTCACCCTTCCTGTCTGTTTGTCTGTTTATTTGTTTGTTTGTGTGCAGGATTTCTCAAAAGTTGTGGACAGATCTGGATGAAATTTTGGGGACAGGTTGGGTGTGTGACAAGGACGAACTGATTATATTTTGGTGTAGATCCAGATCCGGATCCGGATCCGACAACTATAATTTTTTAAGTGATTGTTCACCCTTGGCAGATGGGGCCAAAAATTATATACAGCACAATATCTCAAAACTTTGTGGACAGATTCGGACAAAACTTGGTTTTTGTGTTGGGTGTGTGACAAGGAAGAATTGATTGAATTTTGGTGACGATCCAGATCCAGATTTGATAATTTTTTTTAGTGATTGTTGTGTTGTGGCAGTTGTGGCATGGGGCTGCTTGCAGCCTATGTTGATCTCTGCAAAGCATTCGCTTCAGTGAATCGAGATGCCCTCTGGAGGATTCTTGGTCTTCGTGGGGTGCCACCAAAACTGATCAATCTGAAGTCTGAACTATACTCTGGTACTAAGAGTGCTGTGAGATGTGGTGGTACCATCTCCAACTTATTTCCAGTTGTTACTAGAGTTCGTCAGGGGTGTATGCTGGCCACACACTTTTCAGCACTTGTTTGGACTGGATTCTGGGGAGGATGACAGAGACATTAAGCTGCGGTGCATAATTTGGGAATGTCAAGATCTCTGACCTTGATTTCGCAGATGATGCAGTCATCTTTGCGGAGACTCTGGATATCCTTTTGGGGGCCCTCGAGGTGCCGAACGAGGAGTCGGAGTCACTGGGATTACGGGTTTCCTGTGTCAAAACTAAGATCCAGGCTTTCAATGACATCATGGATGCTGCTATGTTGTCTGTACCTATTTGTCGTGAGGATGTTGAGGTCACGGAGTGATTCACTTACCTTGGCAGTGATATTCATGTCTCTGCTGGCTGTGAGCCAGAGGTCAATAGGTGTCTGGGGCGGGCCTGGGGAGTCATGGATTCACTGGATCGTGGGGTGTGGCGCTATTGGTTCCTATGCAGGAGGATGAAAGTCTGAGTTTTCAGGTCCTTGGTGCTTCTAGTCTTGCTTTACAGATGTGAGACTTGGACTCTGACCAGGGATCTGAGAAGGAGACAATTCCTTTGGTACAGGTCTCTTCGGAGAATCCTTGGCTATCACTGGTCAGACTTTGTGTCCAACTAGCGGTTGCTGAGAGAGACTCAAATGACGTTTGTTACCTGCATAGTCTGTGAGCTTCAGCTGCAGCTGTTCAGACACATGGCTCATTTTCCTGACGCTGATCCTGCTCACCAGATTCTCTCAGTGAGGGAGTCTCGTGAGTGGAGGAGGCCAATGCGATGACCACGTGCCTCGTGGTTGCAGCAGGTTGATCAGCATCTCAAGGAGATGGGGATGGGCAAGGAATCTGCCTGGTGGATGGCCAGATGGAGGCCCCTGGAGTAACGGCAAGAAGTGGATGCAGCGACGCGCTGCTCCGGTGCATGCTACCATACCTGACCTGATCGCTTGTTGATGAATCTATTTGACTGACATCTGGAAAGGATTCTTGGGGTAGATCAGCAACTGCAAGTTCATCCAATGAAAACTTATGAGCATCATTTTCATCACTGGAATCCTCTACATTCACACCAAGTGGGGGCACTTTCTCGTCAAAGCTTGCACTTGACTCACTTTGGTTTCATTCAAGATGAGCCTCTTGTTCAACTATCCAGACGTTACAATTGCTGCAACTCTCTTCCTCAACGCATTTTTCTTGGGATTGTTCCAATATTCGCTCAACAAAATAAACTTCACGATTTTCCTTCTTGTAAGTGTCAACTTCAGGAAGCAATGCTTCAGGAACATCACGTTCCTCACCGAGCTCCTTCGCAACCTCAACGTCATTTTTCTTCACAGTATCCAATGGGTCAATTCCTATTGTACAATCATCAAAAAAACATTTCTGCAGATCCACTCTCAACTACAGCTGTACTATCTGCATTACAACAGCAAGAAGCCCTGGACTCGTCATAACCTTCTGCCTTGGCATCACTTCCACAAGGTTCATTCATCGGGACCATACTCTGTGCAGAGCGTTGGTGCTGCCGAAGCAGTCTCCTTGGCTATTGAGCACAATCCTGGACGGGTCGCCACTCCGACACAGGATACCAACATGTGGGCACTCACTTTGCCGACCTCGGAAGGATGCCAGGCCGAGTTATCCCCACCAGGTATTAATTCAACAGCTGAGTGGGATTTGAACTCAGGACCCCAGGATCCCAAATCCCAAGCCTGCCACCCTAACCATTAAGCCAACACCAGGCATACACAAGGTTCATAAACAGTGAGTAATTAGCCTTCACAACTATTATCCACATCTGAACTCTGGGATTGATTCTGCAAATTCCTTTCAACAGCAACACTTTCCCACTTGTCCATTTGACAAGCATCCTGCTTTTCATCTTGGGGTCCATCTGTGACTGTTACATGCCTTGCACTTTTTCAAATTGGGCAATTCTCTCTCTCCACAGTTTACATCAGCAAGCTCACTTTCGATTGTTTCAAGATCAGCCACTTGTTTGGTATTTGGCATGTCAACGTTACTGTCGCTCCCCTCCAATACATGATGAAGAGATGGGGAATGCCAGAGCACACTGACATGAGATTTATGGTTTGAGCTTGCGTGACTCACAGCATCCTTGTCTCGCAGACTCTGTTGGACTCGAGCAACCTCTCCCTCTGGTATTGTCCCAAGCATTCAGTCGTTCCTGTAACATCTCATCCATCCTTTCCCCAGTCAATTGTGGCCCCCAAAAGACTTTACCAACGAACACCCGATCTTATTCTGCTTCACTTGCTTCCAACTCTTTCACCTCCTCAGCCAAACCGCTGAACACAACCCCACTCTTCTATTCGCTGATGCATCCTGGCATCCACACAGGTGCGGTAGCCCTCCAGGTCCTCATTTACTTGGTCAATTCTTTTATTTGTTGACCAAATTTTCCCTTCCAACATTTCCTCCATTCGGACAGCCTGGATTTTACCCTCTTCTGTTTTCCCCATTCCATCAATTCGTAACCCCAGTTCCTGTGTTATTCCCTCCTTAATTTCGTTCAATTAACCAGTAATGTCTTTTATTTTCCCTTCAATTTTGACTTCCATTCCATTAATTTGTCCCTTCAATTCACTCGTTTCTTTATTCATTTGCTCTCTATTTTGGCTCATATCCATTCTTATTTCATCCCTGTTAAGATTCATTTGTTCCATTAATTGTTTTAACATGACCCGGACAGTCGTTGCATCTGTTCGCTGCATCTCATTTTCCACCACTGTGGAGGAGGGGAAACTGATGCTCGGGACGGGAGAAGCTTATATCCTATCATGTTCAAACAACTCTACCCCCGACTCGCTTCCTTTGGCCTCACTAACTTCCCGCCGAAATGCCATCTCTTGCACATCCGCCATTTTGTGCAGCAGCTTTCTTCCCACGCAAGTTTAATCTCCCCAGGGAAAAAAATTCCTTTAAATTTCCAAGCGCACTGCAATTAGCTGCGTTCTCCTGTCTGAATCAACGACAATTTAAAATTCCTTGGCTCGACTAATCACCTCTTCAAAGAGGCAGTGATTATCCAGATTTCATTTCTCAATCATGCCGATCCAATTTGTGCTCGTGGCTACCATAGCAGATTTAAAAATTTTCTCCTGACACCAATTTGTGAGCGGCTCGAATATCCCACACTCCTGACAGCAATTGTTGGGTGTGGGGGGAGGGGGGGTTGAAAAATCCCACTCCTGATCAATAAATATTGTGTCCCCATGTGGGAGGTTCCAACAATATCCCACTCCGAAGCCAAATGTCGAGATGGGTGGGGGAGGGGGGGTTAAAAAATCCCACTCCTGACACCAAATGTCGTGTTCAGGCCAGTTCACACGAGCCTGGATGGATAGCTGAACAGTTTCAACTCGGAGACAAATGGATGAGATTCTTGACAACTATGGCACGTGCAAGAAGAAAGCAGCCAAGCGCTTTACCAGAATTGAAGCATGTGGGTATATCCTCAAACCCACAACGAATAAACAAACACAAGGAAATTCAACAATAATAATGTAATAAACTTAAATCAAGGGTGATAATGAAAATAAATCAAAGTGTAAGGTAATAAAAGGTTAGGTGAACTAAATCCTAATTCGAGACATCTCCACTCAGTCACAAAAACAGACAAGGGTCAGGTCAGGTATGGGAGCATGTGCCAGAACAGCGCATCGCTGCGTGCACTTTCTGCCGGTACTCCAGGGGCCTCCGTCTGGCCATCCCCCAGGCAGATGCCAGGCCCATCCCCATCTCCTTGAGATGATCGTCAACCTTCCGCAACCACGAGGCACGTGGTCGGCCCACTGGCCTGCTCCACTCACGAGACTCCCCCGCTGAGAGAATCTGGTGAGCAGGATCAGCGTCAGGAAAACGAGCCACATGTCCATACAGCCACAACTGACGCTCACGGACTATGCAGGTAACAAATCTCATCCGAGTCTCTCTCAGCAACCGCTCGTTGGACACAAAATCCGACCAGCGAGAGCCAAGGATTCTCCGAAGAGACCTGGTACCAAAGGAATTAAGTCTCCGTCTCAGATCCTTGGTCAGAGTCCAAGTCTCGCATCCATAGAGCAAGACGAAGTACCAAGAACCTGAAGACTCGGACTTTCGTCCTCCCGCACAGGTACCGGCAGCGCCTCACCCCATGATCCAGTGAATCCATGACTCCCCAGGCCCGACCCAGACGTCTATTGACCTCTGACTCACAGCCAGCAGAGACATGAATATCACTGCCAAGGTAAGTGAATCTCTCCACGACCTCAACATCCTCACCACAAACAGACACAGACAGGACAGCAGCATCCAAGATGTCACCGAAAGCCTGGATCTTAGTTTTGACCCAAGAAACCCGTAATCCCAACGGCTCCGACTCCTCATTCAGCACCTCGAGGGCCCCCAAAAGGATATCTAAAGTCTCCACAAAGATGAATGCATCATCTGCAAAATCAAGGTCCGAGATCTTGACATTCCCAAACGATGCACCGCAGCTTGATCTCTCCGACATCCTCCCTAAAATCCAGTCCATACAAGTGCTGAAAAGTGTGGGGGCAAGTACACATCCCTGACGAACTCCAGTAACAACTGGAAACAAGTCAGAGATGGTACCACCACACTTCACAGCACTCTCAGTACCAGAGTAGAGTTCAGACATCAGATCGATCAGTTTTGGTGGCACCCCACGAAGACCAAGAATCCTCCAGAGGACATCCCGATTCACTGAATCGAACGCTTTACAGAGATCAACATAGGCTGCAAGCAGCCCCTGCCGAAACTCTCGTCTGCGTTCGGTGAGGACACGAAGGGCAAGGATACGGTCAATCGTTAACCACTTTGGTGTAAAGCCTGACTGCTCAGGACGCTGGTGCTCAAGCAGATGGTGGCGAACCCTATCAAGAATTATCCGAGCAAAGACCTTGCCCGGCACTGAGAGCAGCGTCACCCCTCGGTAGTTGTTGCAGTCTTGGCGATCACCCTTCCCTTTCCAGAGAGGGACAACAAGGCCCCTCTTCCAGTCAGTTGGGATGATGCCTGTGTTCCAGACAGAGCACAAAACTGCATGCAACGACACGAGTGCAGCATTTTCACCAGCCTTGAGAAGTTCAGCATGGATGCCACAGATCCCTGGAGCTTTGCCCCTTTTCAACCGGTTCACCGCAGCCCGTGTTTCCACAAGCGAAGGTGGACCACAGTTGATTCGAGGGTCAGCAACAGGGATTGTAACACCCTTGACGTCCAACTCGACAGCTGGGGGATCAGCCCGGGACAACCGCTCAAAGTAACTGGCCCAGCGGGCTTTCACTTCAGACTCCTCTGTCAAGAGCCTACCACTCTCTGCTCGAACTGCAGTGCTCTGAGGGATGGGTTTGGATGAACGCAATGCGCGAATTCCCCTGTAAGCGGGACGAGAATCACCTGTCCACAGGTGATGCTCTACCCCCTCACAGATTCCTCGCACATAGGCCTCCTTGTCCACCCTCAGTGCACGCACAGTTTTACGACTCAGCTCCCTGAACAGCTCAACTCTGCCATTCAGCCTGGCCCTGCGACTCTGGTCAATGGTATCCAGTGTCCCTTGAGAGACAAAATTCTTCTTTGTCCTGCGGTGAGTTCCAAGACATCCACCGGCAACATCAAGGAAGGTGGTCTTGAAGGCGCTCCACAACTCTTCAGGACCCCCCAAAGCACCCAGACCCCTGGGGACAAGGGGAAAGATAAAAAAAATAAAATAAATTTCCCCCTTTATGCTGGCACTCAGCTTTATGTCCAAAGATGTCTTTTTGGAGCCTGGTGTTCATTGAACCGCATAGCCACAGCGCGGGAGAATGCACCACATTGGTGCCAATTTGGTCCTTGTGGCCAGGTACGTGAGGTAAATACGTGCAGCAGTCTTCAATGCCAGGAGTCCACAAACTGCCACTCAATTTCTTCTCATGATTGAGATTGCCACACTGCTCCCTCTAACTTCCAGGTCCACACACACACCAAATGGTGTCACCTTCCTCCTCGCTCATATAACAAGGGATACTGCCGAGTTATATCTGAGAGATGCGCTCCTCTTCTATTGGACCACAGCGGCCCGAGCCACGCCCTGCCAGGCTTCAGGACCGGAACTGTCTAAGTTGCCCACCCTCTTCGGCACGGGTCGGAGTTCCTGACTCAATATAGGCATGCTCCCTGAGCTGGCACCCCAGCCCTGAACTTTCTCCGAGTGCAGTCTGAACGTCGAATAGCAACAGACTTTCCCCGCCACCCACGGGCCTGCTCATGAGCCAAAATGCACACCCAGGCCCCAAACCAAACTCCGGATCACCCTTCTCGCGACTCCTCCTCGTTGCCCCTGGTCGTGCCATGGTCTGGCGACTGGATGATAATTGTATCAATTCCGAATGCTCACCCGGGATGTCCCCGGTGAGATGCGGTCGAGCTATTAACATCTGTTGCGTGGTCGGGCATCGCGCGGTGCCATGGACAATCCGAGTGTTCCTCAAAATAGAGTGGCGAATTGTAGCAATGCAGAGGTAGGAGGGGGTGTGGGAATATGTTTTCCCGTGTGCGGGAGACGTTTGTGGTCAAAGTAGTGAGGTTTTGTGAGCGAGGTGCGAAGTCAGGTGAGGTGCCGGTTGGGAATTGGCGCACGATGCGCGGGTGGTATAGTGTGTAGTGTGAAGATGTGGTGGATCTGAACCACGGCAGGTGTCATGGTGTGCTTATTATCAATTGCCTATTGAATGACGTGTGCTTGCATGCATGTAATGTACTATGGCTAAAAGGAAAGGGTCAGAGTAGGAATCAGAATATGAATTGGAGATAGTTACTTGACCAAACTACAAGACCCACGCAACGCACTTCGTCCCGTTAACCCACTTGACATGAGGGGAGGACTAACTGCATGAAGACTTATGAAATACCTGCTTCGGGATCACTGTATGTTTTGTGCCATTGCCTTAGAAGCATGCAGTTTTCCAGAACGGCAACAATATTCTCTCTGCTAACTCCCCACCCTGACCTCTATCTCTATCTGTCTGTCTATCTCATCCTTACTCTTCCCCCCCCCCAGTACAGAGCAATACCCTCTTCCCACATCTCCTCTCCCTCACTCTCCCCTCCACTCCACTCTCTCTGTCTCTGGCCATAGCTGGACGGTGTTTATGTCCAGATGAGAGTTTGTCTCTGGACACATCCAGGCAGTATTGATGTCTGGATGGGAGTTTGTCTCTGGACTTGTCCGGACAGGAGTTTGTCTCCAGGCCATGTTTATAGTATGACTGGTAGAAAATGGATTTCAGACATTTTGTTTCAATCTTCGCTGTTATTCTATGCAGCATCATTTTGATAAAACAGTGTGAAACGTAAATTAACGCTCCACCGCACATCTGCCTTCGTTTCCTCTCACCTCACACTGTCTTCCCTTCCCCCACCTCTCCTCGCTCCCCCTCCCCCTCTCTCCTTTCCCCTCCACCTCATCACTCTCCCTGCTCTCTCCCCCACCCCTCTCTCCCTCTTTCCCCCTACCCCCTTTAGTATTACCATCAGTGAAGCGACGGGTGGTAATTGCGAGTAAGATATATGAGAAAGATGATATGCTCTCTCCAACACAAACCCTCGAATTGTCAGACTTGTTGCATCACAAGAAGCAGGCGCAAACATCTCACTAGAATTGTATCATTGACAATAGTCTACGGTACCGTGACCTGTTTGCTTATGGTGTTCACAATGCCTGGTGTTGGCTTCGTGGTTAGGGAGGCTGGCTTGTGAACTTAGGTGCCGTGACGGAGACCTGCCTCGGTGCAGGAGGGCTCCTGGTGCCATGACCAAGACCCACCTTGGTACAGGGTTCCTGGTGCCGAGACCGAGACCTGCCTTGGTGCAGGGCTCATGGTGGCGTGACCGAGACCCATCTTGGTGAAGGGCATCTGGTACTGTGACCGAGACCCACCTCGGTGCATGGCTCCTGGTGCCGCCAGTTGATGCAAAATCGACTTAGGCCGAGGGGTCATACAGGTGGTTGTTGAAGAGTTGCCTTTGGGGGGCATGAGCACGAATGAGAAGGTGAATCTGGAGGCTCCTGACTCCGCAATAGACCCGGCACAATGGTGGGCTCTCTCGACCTGGCGAGAACCCTGTGGCTTGGTCGAACAGCTGGCGGGGCAATCAGCCACGGGTTTAGTCATTGGCCCCACCCTCATAAATACTGATGGGCTTGTTGTGGATGTCAGGGTAATTAACGTGAGCACGGAACCATGCACTATCGGACGGGGCACAAAGGTGGCAGACTGCACCCCAGTTATAAAAGTTGCAAAGCTGAGAGATGATAACATCGAGTCGGACCGACCCTGTGTTGGGGGGGGGGGGGGATATCTAGCATGTAGTAGGAATTGGCCCGATCCCATTTGCTGGACGGTAAACAGGAGTCGTGTAGATTTGGAAGAAGCCCAACGGGAAGCCTTACACAAACTAATCGACCGACATTTGGAAACCTTCTTGTCACCCGAGGATATTGGATGTACGGACGGGCCTGGTGAAACATCAGATCCACACTAGTGAGGCCCAGCCTATTTGTCAGCCTGCTCAATGGCTCCCCTGGAGCAAGAGGGAGGAGGCTGATGAGCAGGCAGAAAAGATGCTCGATGCAGGTGTCATGGAGCCCTCGGGGAGTCCTTGCATGTCACCGGTTGTGTTGGTGAAAAAGAAGGATGGGACCACGCGTTTCTGTGTGGACTATCGCCAACTTAACAACGTGACACTCAAAGGCTCCTATCCCCCGCCAAGAATTGACGATACCCTCGACGCTGTTTCAGGTTCGAAATGGTTCTCAACTTTGGACCTCAAGAGTGAGTAATGGCAGGTGGAGATGGATAACACAGGGAAGGAGAAAACGGCATTCTCTTCAAGGAAGGGACCGTATCAGTTCACTGTAATGCTGTTCGGTTTGTGTGATGCCCCGCCATCTTTGAACGATTGATGGAGCGTGTACTGAGCGGCATGCCAGGGCAATCATGCCTGGTGTACCTGGATGACGTCCCGGTGCATGCTAAAACATCCCCCCAGGCGATATCTAATTTGGACCAGATGTTTGGGTGCCTCAGACAGGCAGGGTTGAAGTTGAGCCTGGGGAAATGTACTTTGTTCATGAAAGAAGGTAGGGTTGAAAACTGACACAGGCAAGATCACAGCAGTAGAGGAATGGCCCGTACCTCGTAACCTCAAGGAGGTATGGGGGGTTTTTTGGGGCTCTGCTCCTACTTCCGGTGCTTTGTGGAAAAATTTGTGGACATAGCCAGACCCTTTCATCAGCTTACAGAGAAGAGGACGCAATTTAATTGGGCACCATGGAGCCAGGAAGGCTCATGGGAATGCCGATGCACTCTCTCGACACCCTCGTCTGGGCGAAAACTGTAAATTCTGTATGAGGCATGAGGACAGGGATCGATTGGCAGATCCCTCCCATAAGATCCTAGCCCATGCAGTCCAGGTGGTAGGGCCAGTTTTGCCACTAACCGCAGACGAGGAATTTGGAAATTATTTTATTATTGATGGCCTACCGCAAGAGTCAGCATGGAGCCACCGCATGCAGCCCAGCGCTGCTCATGCATGGACGGCAGCTGCGGGCTCCTGTCGATTTGCTCTGCAGACCAACGCCTGAGCGTCCCAATGGACCCCAGCGGAGGGAGGGATACACAAGTCATTTGGAGGAAGGCATGGAAAGAATTCATGCCTTCGCCCACCGCCAACCCCATCTGGCGTGTGTAAAAATGAAGCGTCAGTATGACCACTGGAGCCAGGTGAGTAAGTACTCCCCAGGGATGAAGATTTGGTCATTCAATCCCTGGAGGAGGAAGGGCAAATACCCGAAGCTCACCTCACTCTGGCAGGGCCCGGAGGTCGTCCTGGCACAAATTAGCGACGTGGTCATCAAAATTAAAATGGGGCCATGGGCCCTCCCCCGGATCATCCATGCAGACCGCCTAAGACTCCACAAGGGCGAAGAATTGCCCTCATGGATCGCTTTGACCGAAGGATCGGAGGCTAGGTTGAACACCCACGTGGAGGCAGAAGGCTCACTGGGACAAGAGACAGATAGACAAAGCACAATGAGGATGTAAGTAAACATCATCACGTTTGGGTAAAGGAGCACGAGCAAGGGGAAGGGTATAGCGTTAGATACACCGACCCCATGGGGGCCCAGGAGCATGAGTTAGGGGAAAGAGAAGTTAGAATAGAGATGAGAAATTAATGGGGACAAGGACAGATGTGGAACATGTAGTGGGGATGTAGCTTCACCATATAGAGTTAAAGGAATGTGCATAAGAGAAAGGGATGACGAGGGGCACGGGTTCGTTAGGGGGACATCGTGACGAGAGCACCAGTGTGAATGAAACGATGGATGAAGGCGGGTAAGTGGGCCCGATGTTACTTGAGTGAATGTGGAGTGCATGGTGCAAACGAATGAATGGGGGGTGGGGGGGGAGGGAGAAATGGGTCCCACCCAAGGAAACCCGGGGTGAGAGTAAAATTAGTTAGAAGGAGAGTCAAATTAAAAATGGATGTCGTTTTTTTGGTTGGTGCTGGAAGTATGGGGCACGATATACAGAGGATTTTCCACAGAGTCAGAGAGATAATTGATGAAAACCAGAAAAAGAACAGGGCCCAGAACACTACCTTGAGGAATTCCAGCCTGGACATGAAGAGGGGATGAGAGAATTCCATTTAGGGCCACACGTTTACTGCGACAGGAGAGGAAGTCTGCGAGCCATGAGTGGAGGTGGCCTTGGATACCATAGGAAGAGAGTCTGGTGAGCAGGGCAGGGTGCCGTGTCAAAAGCACGCGATAAGCGAAATCATGTCTCGGGAGAGCGCTCTGATTTCATGTCTGGCATTGAGGACCTCCATCCATTATTGGGAGAGCAGAAGCAGCATATCCAGGGTAGAGTGAGCATATCTAGAATATCGTGTGCATTTTTGGTCACCACAACTCAGGAAAGACGTAGATGCCATGGAGAGGGTTCAGCGCATGGTTACTCCGATTGATTCTGGGCCTAGCTCGACTCAGCTATGAGGAGAGGCTGAAGGAGACAGGGCTTTATACACGAGAAAGGAGGTGATTACGAGGAGATATGATGGAGATGTTTAAGATAATGAAAGGTAGAGATAAAAATAAGTGTCGACTAATTATTCAGCAGAGTAGACAGTGATAGGACCAGGGGCCATGGCCTGAGAGTAAAGAGGAGAGTCAAGATGGTAGTAAGGGTTGGGGACTTTCACTCGGAGAGTCGTTAATGCATGGAATGGTATCCGTGGAAAGGTAGTGGCAGCAGAAACAGGAGGTAAGTTTAAATTGGGATTCGATAGGTATCTGGAAGTTTTTGAGATAGATGGGTGTGGGGTTGTTGACAGGATTTTTGGGTAGTTTCAGCATTGATGGGTGCGTCCGTGTGGAATATTGTCTGTTGGGGGGCGGGGTGGGGGTCTCATCAAGAGGTGCTGTTTGGTAATCTGCGTTTCTTCCCCAAGAACCACCTTCACCCACACTCCCCATCCTCGGAAAGAAGAAAAAAAACCCGTCAGTTTCTGTTTTTTCCATTTTCCCATTTCTGTGGGCCGACATTGGTGTGCTGTTGATGCGACGCAGGCACGATGGGCCCAATGGCCTCCTCCTCCTCCTCCCGCGTCACGTTCCTTGCGTGTCTCGATCTCTGCGCATCGTTTAGCGGCCACGACAGTGTTGTTCGCGTCAGTCGCAACTTGCCGAGAGTTTCCTGTCGAGGAACGATGACATTTCGGAAAGTTGGTCCAGCATTACGAACCTGAGATCTACCTTTGGGAAAACAGGAGGTCTACCTGCAGCGTCAAGGACGTACGTTACTAGGGCGCGATGCAACCAGCAAACCGAACAAGCGATACCAATTCAGCACCCTTAAACTCGACGGCACGAACACAACATGTGAAAGCACACGTGTGGGTGGAGGTGCATCATGGACGCCGCCTTGTACGAGTGGACGCTCCAACAGGCAGCACGGCTCGATAACTCCCGGATCGACGGTCTACCCGTGCGATTCGCCGAGGTGCCTCGCTACGATCCCTGGTTCCGAGACTGCTTGCTGCCCTGTAAGCCGGCCGTCCTGCCCCCGGCATTGACGGCGACGTGGCCGGCGCGGAGCCGCTGGTTACGAGCGGACGGCACACCGGACTTGTCCGCCTTGGCCCACGAGTTCGGTGCGCGTTTACAGTCAAGTTCCGATGTTTCAAGGTTTTCCCGGTTAAAGTGACTGCAAATCCATTTGACTCGTCACGTGACGAAAACCGTTCCGTGAGCTGCGACTGCGCTCGTTATGACGTCACAATCCATCAATGGGCTGTGACGACGCATCAAATGTACCTGCGAGAAGGGTGCATCGTCGTCAATTTAAGGGCCGTTCAAAAATGTAACACCATCGTTAGCTCACACGTACTAACGTAACAAAGCACGTACCACTCAGTACGACTGTGTGCTGGGGCTTTGTACTTGCCGATCTTGGGGATTCAATTAAATTACAACCAACAGTCGGCGGGAGATCTGGTTTTGAGGTTACGTGAAAGAGCTGTTGGGCCAAATGGCATTGACTTGGGCAGAACAAGCTCAAATGAGCTAAGATCCTCGTCAATGATGACGTCATAAAAACGAATACGACGTCATTGTGATGTATCAGGTTTGCGATAAGTTATCTGTGCTAATGCCCGGCTTGATTCCCGCAAACAAAATTCAAACAGCTTGCCTAGTTTTGGGGATAATGGTACAGGCGATTTCCATTAGCGGCGATATTATGACGTCAACTTTTTTTCTCGGAAGAATTTCCAAAATCTGAGATGGTTACTGCCTGCGCGTGGGCTTTCTGCATATACATGGCGAGTTTCACGAAGATCCGATGAAAACTCTGGGTTGTGAAACAAAAAATGTCAAAAAATAGGAATGATGTCATAAATATTGATATGACATCATAGTGATGTATCGTATGAGGTTATTCATCTCTGCGAATGCCCTGTTCGATTCCCGCAAACAGAATTCAAAAAGCTTGCCTCGTTTCGGAGATAATTTGTTAGGCGATTTCCATTAGCGGAGATATTTTGACGTCATAACTTTTTTTCTGGGAGTAATTTTCAAAATCGGAGATGGTTCCTGTCTGCGCAGGGTATTTTTACATATTTATGCCAAGTTTCAGGAAGTTTCGATGAAAACTGAAGGCTGTGAAACAAAAAAGTCCACAAGAAGAAGCAGAAGAACAACAACATGCGTAAGAATTAGAGATCCTCCACGAGGATCTAAAAAGTTGTGAAAACTAACGTAATGGTCTTACATCGGAAGCCAGAGTAACAGAATAGGCAGGAAGACATACAAAAGGCTCGTTTGATAAATCAATGATGTACTGTAATTATTCCATGGAATAATTGGGTTTTTAATCTCCGCTGGTGGAATGTTACTCAAACACCTTGGTCTGACGTCCTCGACGTTTGTTCTTTCCCATTGCTACTCCAGGAGATGCCCGTGTGCCAGTTGCAAATTGCGACCAACGGCAATACGACGCAAACCCCAAGCAGAACATGACCTTGTACGACTACATAGCCTACTGGAAAGAACACATCGCCTTGGACTACCGCTCACCCCAGGGCTGCCTTTATCTCAAGGACTGGCACCTTTGCAGGTCTTGGACACCATCTATATTTTGGATGGGAGGGAAATGGTATATAGTGCAACCAAAAGCTAGGATTGGCTTATGTGTGTGCCTTTGACCCTCATGACAAATATAGTGGTAGTGCTGGTGTGGCATGAATGTTGATATAAAGTTGTTGTTTGTTTGTTTTCCTTGCATATCAAAATTCCATGGGAGAGGTAGAGCCACACATTGCCCTTTTGTGCAGGGCATTTCCCAAAGCTGACATTTATTCGACACCGATCCACTTCTCTTCGGACTGGCTCAACGAATTTGCAGATTCAAGGCAGACCGATGATTACCGCTTTGTCTACATAGGACCCAAGGGGTCGTGGTGAGTTTGGCTTGCACTTTGGTGAGACATGACTTTTAAGTTTCTGAAAGCAATGCTTCACACACCGACTCAGCTTTAGTTTTCAATGTGGCTGAATGTATTGGCAGGACGCCTTTCCATGCAGATGTATTGAGGTCGCATAGCTGGTCCGCCAACATGTGTGGCCGCAAGCAGTGGCTGTTCTACCCCCCGGGTCAGGAGGACCTTCTGCGAGACCCCCTTGGGAACTTGCCTTACGATGTGATGATTGATCCATTGCCTAATGCAGCACCAGCACCGTTGGAGATCATCCAGGAGGCAGGAGAAGTTATCTTTGTGCCCAGTGGATGGTATCATCAGGTCCATAACTTGGTGAGTTATAAGCAAGTTGTATACTTGTCACCCACAGGGGCCCTCCTGCTTGAAGGGAGAGGTCAGAGTATGTCTCCACATTAAAACGATGACAAGGAACTTTCAGTTGCAAGTGTGCACATCCAGAGCTCTCATTCCAAGTCCATAAATGTATAAAATGCATTGGAAACAGATTTTCGACTGTACTTCTTCCACTGGAAGAAAATAATTATTAAAAATAATCTAAACCTTTGTCAAGAACAATATATATATATATATATATATATATATATATATATATATATATATATATATATATATATATATATATATATATATATATATATATAATATATTTTAAACTAAAATTGTATTTACAAGTGACATCATTTGTGAGCAAAATTTAAAGTGGTGGTAAACAGCAAACTACATCGATCATGTGCTTTGTTCCCCCTGTTTTAAACCACTTGTTTATTAATTAGTGGAGCGTTTCGTTGGTAATTAAATCCCCAAAAAAATATTATTGACAAAGCATCAACATCAGACAGGGGAAGGTGGAGTGCAAGTTTTTATTCCCATTGTCTGCAATATGGTTATTACCCAGTTTGTCGAACACAAAGAGGGTTTAAGCGATTGGTTCAATATCTGTATCAGTTCATTGGTACCATACTCTGTGCAGAGCGTTGGTGCTGCTTAAGCAGTCTCCTTGGCTATTGGGCACAATCCTGGACGGGTCGTCACTCCGACACAGTATACCAGCATGCTGGTACTCATTTTACCGACCTCAAAAGGATGACAGGCCGAGTCAACCCCACCTGGGATTAATCCAACAGCTGAGTGGGATTTGAACTCAGGATCCTGGGATCTGAAGCCCACCACCTTAACCATTAAGCCAACATACCGGACATAGTCTATTTATATAATCGAGGAACTGCTCAATTCCAATTAAATGTTATATTTTGAACACCAGAACACAAATCGGGACATGAACCTGCAGTTGAGCAGGACTCTGGCTCTCAATTTGGTAAATTGTATGGGATCTCATATGGATGGTGCATGCACACAGCACAGTAAAACAATTACTTCAGCCTGTCTGGAAGTCAAACAAAAATAAAAACAATTCCAAACAAAGGGTGACGTCGTTAGGGACGTCATAAAGGACCCATTCAACAGACATGAAGAACTAATTTAATGTGTTAATAAGGTGTTGTAAAAGATGGTGCGTCGATGGCGGTAAATTTCTGATTTAATGTTGAACACTGAAGAACACAAATCACCTTGATTGCACTTAATCTTCAGTTCAGGAGTACTTTGGCAAAAGTTTAAGCAGTCTTGACGATTCGGTTCTGAAGGCCGAGTTAATGGCAAAATTCAGACAAAATGGCTGCACATCACGCTGCAACCACAGATCTAATTTCATCCAAAAGATGTGTTTATATAAGTGCATCTTTTTCTCAAAGATTGTTCCAGAATCATCAGTTCCTCTGAGAATAATTTGCAGAAGCTTCAGCTCTGGACTATTGCATTTGACCCATCTGCTTTGTATGGTTGCCATCGCACCTGTTATTCAAAGTTCACCAACAAAACTAGCGATCATGCTCAGAAATGCAAAGCAAGAGTTTAAAAGACCCTTCCCATATCCTTTTTCTCAAGACTGCGCAGGGTAACATGTTCGATAAACTTGAGTACTTTTCTTGCGTGTAGAATATCAAGCCGATTGACTTCTAAATCGCAAAATAGTTCAAATTTGTGATGATGATGATGATGATGATGATGATGATGATGATGATGATGATGAAAACAAAGGCTCTCTTACTTTCATCAGGATGATACAATTTCCATCAACCACAACTGGGTGAACGGCTGTAATTTATACCAAACATGGGCATTCCTGCAGGCTGAGCTACGTTCTGTGCAGCAGGAGATCGAAGACTGTCACACCATGCAAGGATGGGAGCAGCAGTGCCAGGTGAAAGTAATGACTGTAATTACAAAGTTAAGTTGGTTACATTTCTCACATCCTCAGTATCTGATAACTGAAACAAATAAACAAAAAAATTATTCCCAGTCCTACCTAACCCACAGGGGGTTCAGAGTTTGGGAGAAATGTGTGCCGGGTCACTCTACAATATCGCCACTTTCTTCCAAAAACATCCTAACAGACCAATCTATTAGGATGTTTTTTATTATGAGGGGTGTTCAAAATGCTCTACGAACGAGATATTTGCGATAGCACAAGGAACTCTGAAAATTATTTCCTATATCCAATGTAAAAGTTGGTCAATGCAATTGGCAAGGAAATATTTATAATTATGTATGTATATATATATATATATATATATATATATATATATATATATATATATATATATATATATGTATGTATATATATATATATATATATATATATATATATATATATATATATATACATATGTTGTTGAGGTCCGGTGGCGAGAACAACCACTCGGTGGGGGAGGTGTTACGTCGTCTCCCACCAGACTCCCCGGAATTGTAGGCCGTCGCTCTCGGATCACTCCGTGAGCTGATGGATCGCTGAACCAACCGTGGCTGCCAATATCTCAACTGCGTAGCGTACGGTCTTTTTGTCTCAAACCAATTTACTGTACCTAATTAACGACACGATTTTGATTACCGGGGAACCACGCCCTCGGCACGTCTTGCTCGAACCGGGTCACTCAACCGACTGTGGTAGAGTTCCAACTACCGACTACCAACTCCGGTTTGGGTGCAGTCGAGCGGAACTGCCAAAGCCGTGCCTGCTACAATGAACTGATTACCGGGGATAAAAACCCACCTAAACTCAGATCCGAACCATGCTGGACCAATGCAAGAAAGGACGTAAACGAACTGGAAACATTTGTACAATTGTTTTATTTACAATAAAGAAGACACAGGGCAAGACTTATCGTGGAATATACAAGCAAGAATTTAGAATGTTCAAAAACACTTGTACAGTTTCTACTTACAAGACGGGCCCACACACTCAGATGATAAGAAACCCAGATGTTTTATTTGGAACCCTGCAGCCAGGGAGAGAGATGAGCTGGGGTCACGGTTTGGCGGGGTACCTGCACGTTGGAGGGATGGGGTGCTCCGTGGTGTGGCACCTGTTAATGGTCGTGCATTTCGGTACACGGCCGCACGCGTGGAGACCGTGTCTGCGAAGGAGCCCTGGTCGAGTAGAGCGGAGTCCGAGGCGGGGATCAGAGCCCAACGCTCTCCGCTCTCAGGGTTGATTCACGAACTCCAAGCCTTTCACTGCAAGAACTCCAACTCTCTCACGGCAACGCTCCTCACAACCAGCACTCCCCGCAACCCTCCGAACTCCAGCACAACCCAACAACCAAGACAACGAACGACCCTCCAAGAACTCCTCGCTGAGGACGGTATCGTAAATTTTATGGACCTCCCTCAGTGGGGAGGGGCCTTGGTGAAACTGACGTCACTGTCTGTCCTGATTGGACGGGGCTCCCATGGGTCCGCCCTTTCTGGGCGGGTTTCGGCCATGCCGGGGAAAACCCCGCCCCCACTCCACGCATACCCATACTCGTCAAAAAGAAGTCACAAAGTTTGTGGAAGCCGAGAAGGAACTGTCAGAGATTCTGCCTCGGACAGCGAGTCGCCGGTTCGGCGAGTGAAGCGCTTGTTCAGTGGTGTCTGTTTGTTCGTTGGATTTTTTTTTTATTTAAATTGGCCATATTAGTACCCAACAGGATCAACAAACATAATTTAATTTTCATATTCCAACTATTTTCCTCATTTTAAGGTTTACCACCCTTTCTCTAGTTTCTTTTATCATTCATACAGGTAGTGGAAAACAAAATGGAAACACCAATGTAAAGTCACTAAATTGGGCAGTGGGCCCCCATGTGCGGCCAGTACGGCATCGAGTCTACCAGCGTCAAATTCTGCAGGAGGGATGCAACACACCATTCTTCCATTGAGAAAGTTAATGAACTCAAACCTATTTGATGGAGGTGGAAAATTCTGTCTGAAGCATCATTTCAGAATATCTCACAAACGCTTGATTGGGTTCAGATTTGGTGACAGAGAAGGCCATGACGTATGCAGAGATGCCAACTTTTGGAAATCAGAATTAGGGAGGATTTTCAACCGACACCAAATAATGTGCACGAAGCGCACATCTCGAGCGCGGAGCGCTCGACCCTTGCGGCGGGGTCCAGGGCCCGCCTTAGGGCCCTGGAAGCTCTGGGGTTCTAGACGCTCTCTAGTGCCCTCTGAGCCCTATTTTGGAGCATTTAACATGTTAAGAATTCCCACTTTTTGAACAAAAAAAGGGGAAAATTGTGCACTTTTTAATGTTACATGTATGTTAATATTAGTAAGTTAGGGTCAATCAAAGATTAACAAAAAGCACAAAAGAAGCAATATTTTTCTTACCTTACTGGCTGGTACTACTGCTGCTTGCTTTTTCCATGGCAGCTTTGCTGAGTGACAGCTGTGTGGCTCTTTTAGCCCTTCTGATTATGTCTTTGCTGTATTCTCTCTGGTAGCAAGGGGTGCTATGAGCTAGTTTTTCAATTAAGAGAGCTTCCAGGGTTTTGACACTCAAATTGGGACGAAATTCAGTATGATTCTTCCGTACAAGACTGAGTGCCCGCTCACATGATGCGTTCGAATGAGGAATGACCAAGATTCCCTTCATCACTTTGCTCAAATTAGGATACTTCTTGGCACCAGTGCAGGGATCTGTGAGCTGTGAAATCCGATGCCACTGCTCATCCACTCTCACTGTCTCAGTAGCAATTGTAGCTATGGAGGCGTCTGCCTGGTAGTGAGCGAATTCACTCTCAAGACTGTCTATGTCACTATCACCGCCACTGAACAGACAGGCGCATTTCTTGATGAAAAGCTCCACACAGTCAAACCCCACTTCTTGGTGTAGCTTAACATCCAGCACCTGAGCATGCTTGGCTAATTCATCACCTAGCGGCCAGGTTTTGAAGATGTAATTGCAGGCTTTCACATAATATGAGCGAACTGCACTGAAGAAACCTTGGACGTCTGACTCACTCAGAGTGAAGGTGGATTTCTTGAGACTCCTTTGTTCCCTTATATACAGTTTGGCATCGTTCCCAATCATGAGGTCCTCATCATTCTTTTGATGATTTCTGTCAGAGAAGGGTACATTTACCAGAGCAACCGATGACACCGATGGTTTCAAAAACCGTACGAAGATATCTTTCAGAAGACCATTCAATTCTCCGTGCAGGAGATGAATACAGGGTTCGTCTCTTTGGAGCAGAAGATTCCCCTTCTCAAAAAGCTTGTTAGCATATCGAAGGAAGAAACAATAGAGTTTTGTTTGTGGAGACAAGAACATCCTGTTGACACGTTTTCTCTAGATTCCTGCACAGTGTTTGAGGAAGATGCGCTTTTAGTTGTAGAACTCGTAGTACACTTAGCCGCAGGGCGATCACACTTGCGTTCACTGCCAGCAGAAGAGGTCAGACTCGTAGTACCAGATCCAATTTTACGTTTGAGGAGAGAGCTTGAGGTAGGTGCAGCCAAGGAAGAAGACCTCTGATTCGAAGGTTTTGCTGAGCTTCTATCAAGTGATTTGGCAAAAGCAGAACTTAACTTGGGTCCTTCTTTGCCTGTAGATGGGACTATCACAGTCTTTCTCGACTCTGAAGGGATCTGCTTTGTAGATGAACGTAATGAAGGGCCGGTGATGCTACCTGCTCTCAGCATTGGTTTTGGTGCTGTCCCTGCTGTCTTCTTCGCAGCAGATACTGCAGTGGTAGTGGTGAATGCTGCTCCACTAGTGCTTGATCCTGCAGTGCCAGTACTGGCAGTAGATACAGTGCCGTCTTCTTGCTCGTTGTTAGAGTCTTGGCTACAGTTGGTTGCATTTTTCTTCGTACTTCTTTCTTTGAAGAAGAGGCTAGTGGCTCCCACTGTTCAATCAGCCTGTCTAGGCACTGACCAAGGGACAGCCACCTTGTTGCGACATGCTTCAGAATCTTGTGTGTCGGGGCATCACAGAGTTCTTGCAGTGCTTTCACTCCTTTGACGCGTTTACTACTTTTGTCCAAGTAGTAGTAAATATCGATGAGAAAGTCATCTAATTCAATGGGTAAGGCCTGAGCCGCCTTCTTGGCCGTATTGTGCATCATATGGCAAGGGCATCCCATGATGTAGCACTCTGGATTTTGTTTGTGGATATAAGCAGAGACTCCTTTGTGCTTGCCCACCATGACAGAGGCATTATCAGCACAAAAGGAAACACAATTTCCCCATGGAATTTTCCTGTCACTGAACTCATGATCAAGCAGTTTGAAAATGTTTTCTCCAGTGGAATCTTGTTTGCACGCAGGCAAACTTAGCAAACCTTGCTTCACAATCCCAGCACTGTTGTCATAGTACGAAATCAGGACAGGATATAGCTGGGCCTCACCACTGTCATTGCTACCGTCTGTAGCTAGGCTAAATGGAGCTAGTCTAGCAATATCGGCAATAGATGAAGCAGTAACATTTGACAACTCACCAATTACACTGGTCAACAACAAATTTGTTGTCTGCATTTTTTAAGCTGATTTAGGACGAATCTGATGCGCTGAATCCAAAACTCACATTAGTTTTGTTCAATCAGGTCAAGTTTTTGAGATATGGCCACATGTCATTTTTTACATTTTTGTTCACATGTACGCATGTGTGGAGTATTTTAGAAGAAGTTGGTGGGGGTAAAATGTCATGTCAAATAATTGTTTTGATTGGAAATAATTATTTTAATGACAAGAAGTATTCAGGTACGAAAGTTCTAGGTGATTATGTCGAAAAGGGATCAGTTTGAAGTCAAAAAACCTCAAAATCTTCCAAAAATTGGTGAGGCAAAGCATAAAGTTCGTGGATCAAAACTAAAGTTAATGGGGCAGATTTTGTAATAATGTGATACAAAAAAGTTGTATTTCTTGAAATAACGAACTCTGAAGAATGTACAATACCTACATGCGCCAATTTATGACATGCGCTTCTGCTCAAGCTTGGAGTGCCACAGTACGAACCCAAAGATTGGAGACTGTTCATTGACAGCAGCAAGCGATCACTGAAATGTGTTCTGCTACACAACGGCAACCAGTTTGCCTCTGTACCCATCGCTCACTCGACTACACTGAAGGAGAAGTATGAAGCGGTGAAGTACGTGCTGGAGAAAATTGGTTATGATCAGCATAAGTGGTTTATTTGTGTTGACCTGAAGATGGTGAACTTTTTGTTGGGACAACAGTCTGGCTTCACCAAGTACCCATGTTTTCTGTGCATGTGGGATAGTAGGGACCGTGCTCAGCATTACACGAAGAAGGACTGGCCTGTGCGGGAGGAATTGGTGCCATGCAAAGAAAGGAACGTCATCAACGACCCTCTGGTGGACAGAGACAGAATACTCTTCCCACCGCTGCACATCAAGCTCGGCTTAATCAAGCAGTTCACCAAGGCTCTGGACAAAGATGGTGACTGCTTCACTTACTTGTGCCAGGCTTTTCCAGGATTGACCGTGGAGAAGTTGAAAGCTGGCATCTTTGATGGTTCTCAGATCCGTCAGCTCATCAGAGATCCAGAGTTCAAAAACTCAATGAACGAAGTGGAACTGGAAGCGTGGAAGACATTTGTTTTGGTAGTGAAGAACTTTCTTGGCAACAATAAGGCCAGAAACTACGCAGAACTTGTCAACAACATGCTGACTGCTTTCAGAAACCTGGGCTGCAACATGAGCATCAAGATGCACTACCTATTTTCACATATGAACCGGTTTCCTGAGAACCTGGGTTCAATGAGTGATGAGCAGGGGGAGAGATTCCATCAGGACATGAAGGAGATGGAGACCAGGTATCAGGGTCGCTGGGACGCAGTCATGATGGCTGACTACTGTTGGAATCTGAAGAGAGACCTCCCTGCCGCTGAACATTCCAGGAGTTCGAAGAAACGGAAGTTCAAGCCCTGAAGTTTGAACAGTGGTGACGCAACATGCAATTTACTTGTACTTACCTTTATCAATGCCCACCATTCAGATGACAGTAATCGATGTTTCTATCATGTAATCAATAAATGTTGTTGGCAAAACATTTTTTTTTCTTAAAAACATGTTTAGGATGATATGTGTTGACAAAAATCAGCTGATAATGCCACAAAAATGTAATTGATTTTGTCACAAGATCTGATTTTTTCAAATCAACTTAGCACAAAACCTGACCTGATGGAGAGAAACGGATGCCATTTCCTGATTCAGCAGTGCCAGAATACCCTAATTCACTTGTAGAAATATAGACAACATTCAGAAAGTAAAAAATTGTTGACCAGTGTTCTTTTTTTCTTCTTTGTTCTTGTTCTTTTTTTTTTTTTGTTTTTTTTTTTTTTTTTTTTTTCTTGCTTTTTGTTCTTGTTTTTTTTTTTTTGTTCTTGCACATCTTGCAAGTTTTTGTTCTTGCACATCCATACTTTGAAGCAACTTTTGAATCTGGAAACATCTTTTGAAATAGAGGTCCAGCATGATCTGAGACTGATATGGGCAAGTTATGTTCCACAATAAATCCACTAAAGAGAAGTTCCGCTCGGGTAACATCCTCTTCCTCGCTTGTCCCTTGTTTGGTGAAATAATTCAGAAGTGTACCGGTACTCGTGCTCGAAGATCTCTCCTTTGCAATGTCTGTGTGCCGTTTGCTTCCAACGTGCTTCCGAATATCATCGCGACCTCCGTGCTCAACTGAAATATCAAAGCTGCATACTGTACAATACGCATGATGAATTCCTCTTTCAGACTTTCGAATACACGGGTATTGGAGACTGTATTCGGTCTTGTACTTCTGAGACCATTTCTTGGTCTTCGTAAGCTTCTTTTCTGCCATTTCGTAATCAACATCGAGGGCTTGAAGCATCGGTAACTTCGAAGTCGATGTTCCACAGCTGCAGCGCGACTCGTAGAACTCTAGCGGCTGTTAAACACCGCACGGTGGTCGCGACCGCCGGGCTGGTACGGGGCCCAGCTGCATGCAGTGAGCGTATCGCATGCATATACACTGTGCATACATACCGCATGCACTGTATTGCACACATACCGCATGCACTAAATCCCAGTGCATGATCGCATAAGCGAGATCCAGACCCAATGTTTCGCTGCTCCTCATTTGAATTTGCATTTTTTTACGTACAATTTGGTAGCAGCGAACGTTATGGAGTTACCACATGCTATACGTAGCAGACGATGCTTTTCATTCAATTCTCATACGAGTACATTCTGATTAGTGAACAGTGCAAAAATATCAAAATTTCGGGAGGATAAGGATAGTGATCGTAAGGGCGGGAGTTTGGGTGAATTTTCGGAAGCCTCCCGATGAAATCGGGAGGGTTGGCATTGCTGCGTATGGATAACATCATTGTCACGCTCAAACAATTGGGAGACCACACCTGTTCTGTGGATGGGGGAATTGTCATCTTGGAAGACACCCCTCCCCACAGGAAATAAATGCTGCAACATGGGTTGAAGTTGATCACTCAGTACCATTAAGTAAACAATTGGTACTGACCTTGCCTTCTGAAGGAATGTCTGCAGCCAAACTATGCCAGGAAAATGTGCCCCACAATATTACAGAACCACCAGAACCCTTCATTGTTGGAACCATGCACTCAGGGTTGTGGAGTTCTTTAGGTTGGCACCACACGTGCACTTGTCTGTTTATCGAGAACATGGCGAAGGACGATTCATCTGACCATATCACATTTCTCCACTGTTCGATAGTCCATGACTGCTCCTTGCATTACTGTACTCGCAAACGTGCATTGCCAGGTGTGATGAACGGTTTTGCACACTTCGACCCGACTATGTATTCCGTTCTGTGGAGTTGTCGGGCCATTTTGGATGAAACTTAGTCAATTGATCTGTAGTTGCTCAACTGCTTTGCCTTGCACTTCAAATTAATGCACAGATATCACAATCCTCGTGTATGCGCTTCAGCCCACTGTTGCCCTTTTGCTGATGATGTCTTTCCCTGAGAGTTCCATGTCGACTTCACCTCAGACACCGTTGCTCGTGAAACATCAGCCAGTAGAGCTGTCTGTCACTGGAGCTCCTGCCAAACACACCCCAACAATCAACCCATTTTCAAAGTCACTGAGGTCTCCTCCTGCAGCCATAATTATAGGAAACCAGGCCTGTGCAACATTTTTATACGTGACCCGAACCATGCTGGGATGTTCTTTGTTTTCAATATACTTTGTGTCCCTCATTTACGCAGGTGTTTCCATTTTTTTTTTGTCCACTACCTGTATTTATCTGTTATTCATTTCTTATTAGATCCTCATGGAGGATCTCTAAGTCTTACTCACGTTGTTGTTCTTGTGGACTTTTTTGTTTCACAGCCTACAGTTTTCATCGAAACTTCCTGAAAGTTGGCGTATATCTCTGCTGTTGTCATAATATCTCCGCTAATGGAAATCGCCTAAAAAATTATCTCAACCTAGGCTAGCTTTTTGAATTCTGTTTGCGGGAATCAAGCAGGGCATTAGCAGAGATGAATTACCGCACATATGATACATCACATCAATTTTTATGACGTTATTCCTATTTTTTGACATTTTTTGTTTCACAACCCAGAGGTTTCATCGGATCTTCGTGAAACTTGCCATGTATATGCAGAAAGCCCACGCGCAGGCAGTAACCATCTCAGATTTTGGGATTTCTTCCGAGAAAAAAAGTTGACGTCATAATATCGCCGCTAATGGAAATCGCCTATACCATTATCTCCGAAACTGGGCAAGCTGTTTGAATTTTGTTTGCGGGAATCAAGCCGGGCATTAGCACAGATAATTTATCGCAAACCTGATACATCACAATGACGTCATATTCGTTTTTATGACGTCATCATTAAGAGGACGAGGATCTTAGCTCATTCGAGCTTGTTTTGTTTACTTATCACTTTCCCTTTTCACTGCAAACTGATATTTCACCCTGATACCACAACAGGTCATTGACCTCTTGTACTCAATGATGTCATTCGTCCGTTCTAGCCCCACCTTCTGACCAAAGACATCTCACCCCTCCCCTCGACCTATGATGTTCAAATCATCTCTCCCTTTACAATCTTCTCTTTATCTGCACTTCACTCTGCTGCAACAAAGGGGTGCCCAAAAATGTCAACCTCACCTCAAATCATGTTTGGGGAAATCCAATGTTACCCTTTCCTTTGCTTAAACAGAACCAAGGATTGGCAGGATGGTCAAGGTGAGAGGTACCCACACTCACCTCAAAGCTGTCTAACCTGGGATCGAATCTCGACTCAGCTAAAACTCTCATGCAGCACACTGAATCTCTGCTGAACAACCATCTCAATTGATGTGCTCTACTGACCCCCCCCCCCAAACCCACATCCACAAGGTTCTTTGTTCAGACATGGAAGACATTGTGGGAGGACAGCAGAGAATCCCTCATTTTTATTTCACAGTCAAGGCGTTTCATCAATTTGTGTGCTTTCCCTCAGATGGACGTTAAACTGGCATTCCGTCTATAAGCATTAGTTAGTGGAACTCCCACTGTCATTCGTGAATTGTGGGTGAGCTATCGTCAGAACCATGAACAAATTCCAAATTCCTGCCCCAACCAGAAGGGGGAATTGCATCACTGGCACAGCCATGCCCTCAAGCAATGATGCTACCCAACAGCCCTGTGCTGCATACAAATGAAGAACAGAACCAAGTCACATCCTGGTAATAGCTGCAGTGTGTGTTCATAACTCCCCAAAGCCCTTGCAGTCTATTTCTGGTTTCACATCTTTGCTGAACAACCATCTCGATCTATGTGCTCTACTGACCCTTCCCCCCCCAAACCCACATCCACGAGATTCTTTGTTCAGACATGGAAGACAGTGTGGGAGGACAGCAGAGAATCCATCACTTTTATTTTGACCCCTCATTTCGAGTTTTGCTCCTCCCACCCACGCATTCCTCATCACCCTGCCCATTCTTGGTGATGCAAAATATTTGAGGCTGAACACACCCCCATTCCTCTTTTCTCTCATTTGTAGAATACAACAATTCCTGTCTGTTATCTCATGACCTTCCCTCAAATGTTTCAAGAATGCTGTCCATAGTCACCTCATGCTTTCTCCCACGTCCACCCTTTCCATTCTCATCAACCCCCTCATACACA
Source organism: Eptatretus burgeri (assembly GCF_056783735.1). NCBI lineage: Eukaryota > Metazoa > Chordata > Myxini > Myxiniformes > Myxinidae > Eptatretus > Eptatretus burgeri. The sequence goes on from NC_140962.1 coordinate 68,374,043, forward strand.
ATGCCTTTCCTCTTTGCCACTCATGTGACTTCCTCACATTCCCTTTTCATCCTCCATTTGTGAACCTACTGCCCTTTCATTTCACTCCTCCACAAACCTGGATTTTTGTACCTCTTCCTCCCCATCTCTCTTTTTTTTTAAACAGGGTATCAACAGTGGTCTAAAAGCCTGGTGTTGGCTTGGTGGTTAAGGTGGCTGGCTTGGGACCTTAGGGTCCTGAGTTCGAGCCTGCAACGGTTTAATTAACACCAGGTGGGGTTGACTCAGCCTTTCATCCTTCCGAGGTCGGCAAAATGAGTACCAGTGTACTGGGGAAATAACCATTCGGGGTAATCTGCGTCGGAGCGGCGACCCATCCAGGACTGCACTCCTTGCCAATGAAACTGCCAAAGCAGCCCTTTTATGGCAAAAAAGGAATGGTATTATTGACACAGTGGTCTAATCTTTACAAAATATTGTGATATATTTAATGTCGACAACATGAGTGCTGAGGGATAGCTAATTTTGTCCTGGACTCAATGTAGAGACCCACTCTTGTAATTGCTCCTAGTTATAGACAAGACATTAAAATAGATATAACCAGGTGAGTGAAGCTGAATTTTCTGTCATCTTTGCCAATTATCTAATGTCAATTCACCATATGCAGTCAACAATTTCAAAAAAAAGATGTGTTCAAAGTGTACCATGGGCTTGCTGTGCTATGTGATCTCCATGACAATGAGAACTGCACTCGGTAGTACTGGGTCCTGAGTTTGAGATAGAGCACATATCCCTCACCAGGCTGAACAGTTTGTTTTATATCCCACTGATGGGCTGGATCTGGATCCAGACCGTAACAAAAATCTCATGAGCTTGTTCTTTTCACCTACCAAACTCATCCACTAAGTTTTCTCATAATCTGTAAATAACTTTTTGAGATATCGTGCTATATATCGTTTTTGGCCCTCTCTCTCCCTCAATGGTGAAGAATCATTGAAAAAAATTACAGTAGTCGGATCCGGATCCTCACCAAAATCTAATCGGTTCGTACTTGTCACACGCCCAACCTGCCCACTAAATTTCATCTGGATCCATGGAACAAAGGTACATGATGAACACTTACCCTTATTGAACGGAGATCCAATTGCAAAAAGGTGAATTTGCATTCGACAATTATGCAAAAACAAACTGGTGTACAACTTCACTCTGCAGGATGTATGCACAAAATAAATCACTGCACAAAATTGTTTGTTCTCTGTGAAAGATGTTATCAGTAAAAGTAGATTCCCATTTTGATATTTGCCTTCTTTTGATCTCAGCTCATCATGAAATCATGCACGGGAATGGACTATCAAGATTTCTATCTGTTTCTACTGACAATTGCCAAAAACAGGATAGAGTTTTTGAAGCAGCTGTCAGGGACCAGTCTTGACGAGGCGACTCGGAACCAGGCCGACAGACATGGTATGCTCACAGAGCTGGGACCGTGGCATGCCATATTTGACCTGCACAAACTCTTGCCAGTCTTTCGTTCAGTCGCTGCAGATCCGCACATCAATCAACTGGAGAACGACTCACTTTTGGAAAAGTCATCGCATATTACAACGGCTGCAGAGACCGTGATGGCTGAAGCAGAGCGGAACCTATCATAGTTAATATTATGCTGACTTTAACTGATAGGCTCTCACATTTCACATGTCTTATAAAGCGTCCATGACCCGTGACATCATAAAAGGGTGGATTCAAAATTACCAATGTGGATAATATGGATCGTTACAAGCATTGCAGGATTGGTCAAAGATGGATATTTGGCAATCGGCCGAGACTGTGGACTTTGTGGCCAAGAAAAACCCCAAAGTCTGTGCTTTCTTCTCGCTCTGCCATTTCAGTTGCATGCACGGTTTCCCATGCTCTACGAAACAACCGTGCACAGTTCAAACATCTCAGGGTGAAAATGTGACACAAAAACACAATTACAATCTCCTTTTGTTTACATCGAAGTGGTTTCATTATTAGCAACACTTTCATCCTTACTCTGGAGCTTGCAGTGTGATCTTGTTGATGGAATGTGCAAAATAACATCCCCCCAACCCCCACCACCACCAATTTGAGGCTCATCAGGAACAGCATCAAATTAACAGTGCAGCAGTGAGGGGGGGGGGGGTAGATTTTTTTTTTTTTGAGATATCCTGTTCACAGAGAGACAGACAGACAGACACGGGTGAAAACATAACCTCTGTCCAACTTTGGTGGCGGAAGTAATGAGACTTCACGTAGCAATCGTGAATGCAGAAAACGTTTACGAAAAGCATTCTGTATTATGAAAAGCGATCATTTGCATAAATACATGATAGGAAGACTGATATTTTCTCTGCTTCTCATTAATGTCTGCTTTTCGAGATTTTGGGGATGGGAGGAGGGAAAGGGAGAGGTGAGGAAATGCACAATTGTGATGAAATCAAATGTCAATGTTCAGTTTCTCAAACATTCATTCACCAGCCAGCACTTCAAATGAATGTGGGCCACTTGAGTTTAGACATTTCACCCGTTTGCACTATGTCTTTGAAACATATAGTGTGGTGGTCAGATGAAGCATTAAACACAAGGAACAAAAACTGATCAATTAATGAACAGGGCAGAATAGAAACAAATTAGTATAATTTCGATGAAACTCATTTTGAGATCAGTCAATTTTTGTTGTCCATGGAACAATTTCTTCGCCGTTACCATCGAGCCAAAGCACCTCAAAACGGGAATCAAATTGATCATATCAATTTAAATGGAGGAACAATGATCATATATGTTCGCATGTATATGTCGATTACATTCAAGATTTAAAAGGACAACGTTAACTGAAAGGAAAATGCTTTGGAAGAAAAACAAAACGATTGATTAACAAAGCAGGCAAGAACACCAGGTATCATTGCAGAAATACCCGAAAAGGAAGAGAAATACTGAATCATCCACGAAGTACATGTAACTTTCAAAGCACGTACCTGACGATGACAAGTGACATGTACCAAAGTCCGACGCAGGGGCAATCGGCACACCAACCGGATTCAAAAATGTAAACGACATCATAAATAGGTGCAGCAACGATAAATTAACACAAATAGAATGTCACCAAGGAACAGGCTCGGGGTGGGGGGAAAAAAAATTTTTTACATTCGTATTTTAAATCCAAAGAATTTTCTAATATTAATTATAAAATCTGCTCATTACAAATTTTACAAACCAACGACCGTATAAAGCTGTTTTGATGTGTGGAAAATAGCAACGACCCCTCCTTTTTTAATCCAAAAAATGTTCACCTTGTTTTTGTGCAATATCAACCTGTAGCAGGTAGAACACAATCTGATCACAAAACACAGCAACTCAGAGGATTGGACGTGTCGGGGGAAAAAAGAGCAGAGGATTGGATGTGTAGGGGAAAAATGCCAGAGGATTGGACTAATTGGGGGGAAATGCCAGAGGATTGGAATAACGGGGAAAATGCCAGAGGATTGGATTAATTGGGGGGAAATGCCAGAGGATTGGACTAATTGGGGGGAAATGCCAGAGGATTGGAATAACTGGGGGAAAATGCCAGAGGATTGGATAAATTGGGGGGAAATGCCAGAGGCTTGGAATAACTGGGGGAAAATGCCAGAGGATTGGAATAACGGGAGAAATGCCAGAGGATTGGAATAACTGGGGGGGGGGGAATGCCAGAGGATTGGAATAACTGGGGGAAATGCCAGAGGATTGGAATAACTGGGGGGGGGGAAATGCCAGAGGATTGGAATAACTGGGGGGGGGAATGCCAGAGGATTGGAATAACTGGAGGGGGGGAATGCCAGAGGATTGGAATAACTGGAGGGGGGGAATGCCAGAGGATTGGACTTACTGGGGAAAATGCCAGAGGATTGGACTTACTGGGGAAAATGCCAGAGGATTGGACTTACTGGGGAAAATGCCAGAGGATTGGACTTACTGGGGAAAATGCCAGAGGATTGGACTTACTGGGGAAAATGCCAGAGGATTGGACTTACTGGGGAAAATGCCAGAGGATTGGACTTACTGGGGAAAATGCCAGAGGATTGGACTTACTGGGGAAAATGCCAGAGGATTGGACTTACTGGGGAAAATGCCAGAGGATTGGACTTACTGGGGAAAATGCCAGAGGATTGGACTTACTGGGGAAAATGCCAGAGGATTGGACTTACTGGGGGAAAATGCCAGAGGATTGGACTTACTGGGGAAAATGCCAGAGGATTGGACTTACTGGGGAAAATGCCAGAGGATTGGACTTACTGGGGAAAATGCCAGAGGATTGGACTTACTGGGGAAAATGCCAGAGGATTGGACTTACTGGGGAAAATGCCAGAGGATTGGACTTACTGGGGAAAATGCCAGAGGATTGGACTTACTGGGGAAAATGCCAGAGGATTGGACTTACTGGGGAAAATGCCAGAGGATTGGACTTACTGGGGAAAATGCCAGAGGATTGGACTTACTGGGGGAAATGCCAGAGGATTGGACTTACTGGGGGAAATGCCAGAGGATTGGGCTTACTGGGGGAAATGCCAGAGGATTGGGCTTACTGGGGGAAATGCCAGAGGATTGGGCTTACTGAGGGAAATGCCAGAGGATTGGGCTTACTGGGGGAAATGCCAGAGGATTGGGATAACTGGGGTGAAATGCCAGAGGATTGGACTAACTGGGGGAAATGCCAGAGGATTGGAATAACTGGGGGGGGGGAATGCCAGAGGATTGGAATAACTGGGGGGGAATGCCAGAGGATTGGAATAACTGGGGGGAATGCCAGAGGATTGGAATAACTGGGGGGAATGCCAGAGGATTGGAATAACTGGGGGGGGTGGGAAATGCCAGAGGATTGGACTTACTGGGGGAAAATGCCAGAGGATTGGACTTACTGGGGGAAAATGCCAGAGGATTGGACTTACTGGGGGAAAATGCCAGAGGATTGGAATAACTGGGGGGGATGCCAGAGGATTGGACTTACTGGGGGAAATGCCAGGGGATTGGACTTACTGGGGGAAAATGCCAGAGGATTGGAATAACTGGGGGGGGATGCCAGAGGATTGGACTTACTGGGGGAAATGCCAGGGGATTGGACTTACTGGGGGAAATGCCAGGGGATTGGACTTACTGGGGGAAATGCCAGAGGATTGGACTTACTGGGGGAAATGCCAGAGGATTGGACTTACTGGGGGAAATGCCAGAGGATTGGGCTTACTGGGGGAAATGCCAGTGGATTGGGCTTACTGGGGGAAATGCCAGTGGATTGGGCTTACTGGGGGAAATGCCAGAGGATTGGAATAACTGGGGGAAATGCCAGAGGATTGGAATAACTGGGGTGAAATGCCAGAGGATTGGACAAACTGGGGGAAAATGCCAGAGGATTGGAATAACTGGGGTGAAATACCAGAGGATTGCACTAACTGGGGAAATGCCAGAGGATTGCACTAACTGGGGAAATGCCAGAGGATTGCACTAACTGGGGAAATGCCAGAGGATTGGAATAACTGGGGAAATGCCAGAGGATTGGAATAACTGGGGTGAAATGCCAGAGGATTGGAATAACTGGGGGAAAATGTCAGAGGATTGGACTTACTGGGGGAAATGCCAGAGGATTGGACTTACTGGGGGAAATGCCAGAGGATTGGACTTACTGGGGGAAATGCCAGAGGATTGGACTTACTGGGGGAAATGCCAGAGGATTGGACTTACTGGGGGAAATGCCAGAGGATTAGACTTACTGGGGGAAATGCCAGAGGATTGGACTTACTGGGGGAAATGCCAGAGGATTGGACTTACTGGGGGAAATGCCAGAGGATTGGACTTACTGGGGGAAATGCCAGAGGATTGGACTTACTGGGGGAAATGCCAGAGGATTGGGCTTACTGGGGGAAATGCCAGAGGATTGGGCTTACTGGGAGAAATGCCAGAGGATTGGGCTTACTGGGGGAAATGCCAGAGGATTAGACTTACTGGGGGAAATGCCAGAAGATTGGACTTGCTGGGGGAAAATGCCAGAGGATTGGACTTACTGGGGGAAAATGCCAGAGGATTGGACTTACTGGGGGAAAATGCCAGAGGATTGGACTTACTGGGGGAAAATGCCAGAGGATTGGACTTACTGGGGGAAAATGCCAGAGGATTGGACTTACTGGGGGAAAATGCCAGAGGATTAGACTTACTGGGGGAAAATGCCAGAGGATTAGACTTACTGGGGGAAAATGCCAGAGGATTGGACTTACTGGGGGAAAATGCCAGAGGATTGGACTTACTGGGGGAAAATGCCAGAGGATTGGACTTACTGGGGGAAAATGCCAGAGGATTGGACTTACTGGGGGAAAATGCCAGAGGATTGGACTTACTGGGGGAAAATGCCAGAGGATTGGACTTACTGGGGGAAAATGCCAGAGGATTGGACTTACTGGGGGAAAATGCCAGAGGATTGGACTTACTGGGGGAAAATGCCAGAGGATTGGACTTACTGGGGGAAAATGCCAGAGGATTGGACTTACTGGGGGAAAATGCCAGAGGATTGGACTTACTGGGGGAAAATGCCAGAGGATTGGACTTACTGGGGGAAAATGCCAGAGGATTGGACTTACTGGGGGAAAATGCCAGAGGATTGGACTTACTGGGGGAAAATGCCAGAGGATTGGACTTACTGGGGGAAAATGCCAGAGGATTGGACTTACTGGGGGAAAATGCCAGAGGATTGGACTTACTGGGGGAAAATGCCAGAGGATTGGACTTACTGGGGGAAAATGCCAGAGGATTGGACTTACTGGGGGAAAATGCCAGAGGATTGGACTTACTGGGGGAAAATGCCAGAGGATTGGACTTACTGGGGGAAAATGCCAGAGGATTGGACTTACTGGGGGAAAATGCCAGAGGATTGGACTTACTGGGGGAAAAATGCCAGAGGATTGGACTTACTGGGGGAAAAATGCCAGAGGATTGGACTTACTGGGGGAAAAATGCCACATGATTGGAATAACTGGGGTGAAATGCCAGAGGATTGGAATAACTGGGGAAATGTCAGAGGATTGGAATAACTGGGGTGAAATGCCAGAGGATTGGAATAACTGGGGGAAAATGCCAGAGGATTGGACAAACTGGGGGAAAATGCCAGAGGATTGGACTTACTGGGGGAAATGCCAGAGGATTGGACTAACTGGGGGAAAATGTAAGAGGATTGGACTTACTGGGGGAAATGCCAGAGGATTGCACTTACTGGGGGAAATGCCAGAGGATTGGACTTACTGGGGGAAATGCCAGAGGATTGGACTTACTGGGTGAAATGCCAGAGGATTGGACTTATGGGGGAAATGCCAGAGAATTGGACTTACTGGGGGAAATGCCAGAGGATTGGAATAATTGGGGTGAAATGCCAGAGGGTTGGAATAACTGGGGGAAAATGCCAGACGGTTGGACGAACTGAGGGAAAATGCCAGAGGATTGGACGAACTGGGGGAAAATGCCATAGGATTGGACTAACTTGGGGAAAATGCCAGAGGATTGGACTTACTGGGGGAAAATGCCAGAGGATTAGACGAAATGAGGGAAAATGCCAGAGGATTGCACTAACCAGGGGAAAATGCCAGAGGATTGCACTAACCAGGGGAAAATGCCAGAGGATTGCACTAACCAGGGGAAAATGCCAGAGGATTGGACTAACCGGGGGAAAAATGCCAGAGGATTGGACTAACCGGGGGAAAAATGCCAGAGGATTTGACTCATTGGGGGAAAAAATGCCAGAGGATTTGACTCATTGGGGGAAAAAATGCCAGAGGATTTGACTCATTGGGGGAAATGCCAGAGGATTTGACTCATTGGAGGAAATGCCAGAGGATTTGACTCATTGGAGGAAATGCCAGAGGATTTGACTCATTGGAGGAAATGCCAGAGGATTTGACTCATTGGAGGAAATGCCAGAGGATTTGACTCGTTGGAGGAAATGCCAGAGGATTTGACTCATTGGAGGAAATGCCAAAGTCGTGGAATATTTTGGGAAAACGTCAGAGGATTTGACGTGTCGGGGAAATGTCAGGAACTAGGACCGAATGGGGTAAATGCCTGAGGATTGGGCATGTAGGGGAAAATTCAATCGGATAGCATACGTCGGGAAAACTCTCAATCCTGCCTTTTGGATAGCCTGAAAACTTGCAGAGAAGAAAGACTTGCCCAGAACAACGAGTTCTCCAAACATTGCCACAAAGCCTACATCTCGTATTTTCTTGGGTGATTTAATCCAACTGGTCATGTCAATTGCTCCTTGTGGATCTGGAAGTAACATGCCTGGACACACAAATAAACAAAACAAAATTGCAATCCAGATCAAAAGCTGTCGACGTGTGTGGATGGTAAAGTCGTAAAGCTATGCAATATTGTTGCTTACCTTAAGGGTTGTGAACATGATGCCTTGCTCACCATGTTGCACATAAGGATCCATGAGATCCTCGATCAGATGTATCTCAGAACCTAAGTTTCGAATTCTGCAGGGAAATGTAAAGCACGAACATGGCGATTCGTTTTAAAATGGATTTGGCTGCAAGAAGTAATTTTCACAATGGGAATGCCCTTCCAATTTTTACTTGAGACAATTGTGCTTGATATTATGATTCGCGACATGACAAAGAAACCTTTCACTTTCTCAGTAAATATTTAAAGCCGTCAGACTTTTCAGGCAATTATCATGGTCATATAGACCCGATGCAATGGCTGCATTGAATTAAATGAGATGTGCGTGTGGATACTAAGATTGAAATGAACAGTATACAGGACAGAAATACAACACGGGCAAACCAAAAGGTTTTCTTCTTCTTCTTCTACCATTTAAGCTTCCTAATGACCAAAGTCGATGTCATGGTTGGAGCATCCAATCAGTCTGGGAGGTTGGCGGTTCAAACCCCGGCCGAGTCATACTAAAGACTTTAAAAACGGTATGTGCTGCTTCCTTGCTTGACAGTCAGCATTTAAAAGGTTAAGAGCATGAACAATCCCATAATTTGGCATTCATGGAAGGAGGAAATCCCTCCTCAAGAAATGCCTCACAAATCCCCCAAAAACCCAGCACCATTGTTTCACTGGTACCCACAATGCCCAAGGAAATTATGGCGCTTCCCCCAAGTTCAGTGGCTGTGTTTGTCTCATCTAACAGTCCTGTGTTGTGCATCATGTATTCGCCTATGTCCACGTGTGTGTGGCAGCTCTACTACGAGCCTTAGATACTGGAAAAAAAAAACCATTGTAGAAAAGCATGAGGTCCTCACTAATCCAAATATAGGACTGAGCAATCATAGATTGCCCTATTTGTTTTTTTCCCCATCTGAACACAAATTGTGGTGTGAGGTCCCAATTTCAAATAGCATAAACCACATTCATTTTCCCTTGCTCTACTGAAGTCTTCAGTTTCACACAAAGGTAGGTCCCCCAAAGCCCCCATTCACGCCTGAAGTCCTTTCTGTTTTAAATAGTCTTTGAAGAGTATGATATGAACTGCAGAAAAAACTGGAAGGCCACTCGGTAGAGCACATACCTCCGCCAGGCTGATTCGTTTATGTTTTGTATCCCACTGAAAGGCCGGATCTGGATTCGGACCCGACCTAAAATTTAATGAGCTTGTTCTTGTCACTTAACCAACTCATCCACCAAGTTTCATCCAAATCCGTCTCTAACTTTTTGAAATATCATGCCATATCTCATTTCAGCCCAATCAATCAATGATGAAGAATCACTGAAAAAATTCCAAGGATCCACATTCAGATCTTCATCAAAATCGAATCAACTCTTCCTTGTTACATACTCAATCTGCCCACCAAGTGTCGTCCGAATCCGCCCACAACTTTTTGAGATATTGTGCTATATGTAGTTTTTGGTCCCATCTCCCAATAAGTTCTCAGACCCAGATGCAGACTTGGATCTTCACCAAAATCTAATCAATTCATCCTTGCCACATACCTAAGCTGTCCACAAAATTGTCCAAATCCGGCCACAACATTTTGTTCAAAAACAGACAGACAGACAGACAGACAGGTCAGGTCAGGTATGGGAGCATGTGCCAGAACAGCGCGTCGCTGCGTCCACTTTCCGCCGGTACTCCAGGGGCCTCCGTCTGGCCATCCCCCAGGCAGATGCCAGGCCCATCCCCATCTCCTTGAGATGATGGTCAACCTGCTGCAACCATGAGGCACGTGGTCGGCCCACTGGCCTCCTCCACTCATGAGACTCCCTCGCTGAGAGAATCTGGTGAGCAGGATCAGCGTCAGGAAAACGAGCCACATGTCCATACAGCCGCAGCTGACGCTCACGGACTATGCAGGTAACAAATCTCATCCGAGTCTCTCTCAGCAACCGCTCGTTGGACACAAAATCCGACCAGCGATAGCCAAGGATTCTCCGAAGAGACCTGGTACCAAAGGAATTAAGTCTCCGTCTCAGATCCTTGGTCAAAGTCCAAGTCTCGCACCCATAGAGCAAGACTGGAAGTACCAAGGACCTGAAGACTCGGACTTTCGTCCTCCCGCACAGGTACCGGCAGCGCCACACCCCATGATCCAGTGAATCCATGACTCCCCAGGCCCGACCCAGACGTCTATTGACCTCCGGCTCACAACCTGCGGAGACATGAATATCACTGCCAAGGTAAGTGAATCTCTCCACGACCTCAACATCCTCACCACAAACAGACACAGACAGGACAGCAGCATCCAAGATGTCACCAAAAGCCTGGATCTTTGTTTTGACCCAAGAAACCCGTAATCCCAACGGCTCCGACTCCTCATTCAGCACCTCGAGGGCCCCCAAGAGGATGTCTAAAGTCTCCGCAAAGATGACTGCATCATCTGCAAAATCAAGGTCCGAGATCTTGACATTGCCAAACGATGCACCGCAACTTGATCTCTCCGACATCCTCCCAAAAATCCAGTCCATACAAGTGTTGAAAAGTGTGGGGGCAAGTACACATCCCTGACGAACTCCAGTAACAACTGGAAATAAGTCAGAGGCGGTACCACCACACTTCACAGCACTCTCAGTACCAGAGTAGAGTTCAGACATCAGATCGATCAGTTTCGGTGGCACCCCACGAAGACCAAGAATCCTCCAGAGGACATCCCGATTCACTGAATCGAACGCTTTACAGAGATCAACATAGGCTGCAAGCAGCCCCTGCCGAAACTCTCGTCTGCGTTCAGTGAGGACACGAAGAGCAAGGATACGGTCAATCGTTGACCTCTTTGGTGTAAAGCCTGACTGCTCTGGACGCTGGTGCTCAAGCAGATGGTGGCGAACCCTATCAAGAATTATCCGAGCAAAGACCTTGCCCGGCACTGAGAGCAGCGTCACCCCTCGGTAGTTGTTGCAGTCTTGGCGATCACCCTTCCCTTTCCAGAGAGGGACAACAAGGCCCCTCTTCCAGTCAGTTGGGATGATACCTGTGTTCCAGGCAGAGCACAAAACTGCATGCAACGACGCGAGTGCAGCATTTCCACCAGCCTTGAGAAGTTCAGCATGGATGCCACAGATCCCTGGAGCTTTGCCCCGTTTCAACTGGTTCACCGCAGCCCGTGTTTCCACAAGCGATGGTGGACCACAGTTGATTCGAGGGTCAGCAACAGGGATTGTAACACCCTTGACGTCCAACTCGACAGCTGGGGGATCAGCCTGGTACAACCGCTCAAAGTAACCGGCCCAGCGGGCCTTCACTTCAGACTCCTCTGTCAAGAGCCTACCACTCTCTGCTCGAACTGCAGTGCTCCGAGGGATGGGCTTGGATGAACGTAATGCGCGAATTCCCCTGTAAGCGGGACGAGAATCACCTGTCCACAGGTGATGCTCTACCCCCTCACAGATTCCTCGCACATAGGCCTCCTTGTCCACCCTCAGTGCACGTACAGTTTTACGCCTCAGCTCCCTGAACAGCTCAGCTCTGCCATTCAGCCTGGCCCTGCGACTCTGGTCAATGGTATCCAGTGTCCCTTGAGAGACAAAATTCTTCTTTGCCCTGCGGTGAACTCCAAGGCATCCACCGGCAACATCAAGGACGGTGGTCTTGAAGGTGCTCCACAACTCTTCAGGACCCCCAAAGCACCCAGACCCCCCAAGTGTCCACTCAGCCTGTTCGCAAACTCCTCAGCTACTCTCTCATCCCTGAGCTTGGCAACATCCAGCCTAGGCTGGGATGGTACCATTCTCCAGGATTTAAGGTGCAGCTTTAGAGTTGCTACAACAAGCCTGTGGTCAGTATTGAGGAACTGAGCACTCCGGTAGACCCTGCAGTTCTGGATCATCCTCCAACGACCGTCAATGAGGACATGGTCAATCTCCTTTGCCACACCGCCAGCGTTGGAATACCAAGTCCAGCGATGAGCTTGCGGGCGCTGAAACCATGAACCAGCCACCCTAAGTCCATGACTTCTTGCAAAGTCAAGGAACTTAGTGCTATTCTGGTTCATAGTTCCTGACCCATGGGGACCAAAACACACCTCATAACCATCCCTATCAGCTCCAGTCGATGCATCGAAATCCCCCAAGACTAGAAGTGTATCTCGTCTGGGGCACTGATCAACCACAGACTCGAGTGTGGCATAGAATGCATCCTTCACGGTAAGATCACTCGCCTCAGTCGGAGCATAAATAGAGACCAGGGAAATGACACCTAAGGAGTGACGAATCCTTAATCTCATAATACGCTCGTTGACCGGTGTTACCTCAATTATCATTGGGGTCAGCTTATTGGACACAGCTACAGCAACTCCTTGGGTATGGTAACCATCAGAGCGACCAGACCAATAGTAGGTGTAACCACCCACCATTATCTCGCCGCAATCCGGTCTCCGAACCTCAGAGAGAGCTGCAATCCCGATGTCCAAACGCTTGAGCTCAGATGATAACAGAGACAGGTGATCATCCTCTCTTAGGGATAGGACATTCCAGGCACCCACCCGAAGGGACCGCCTCAGGTTAACCCAAGGAGACCGCCGTCTGGTGGACGACACCTCAGCACCACTCCGACACACTCTCCCGCAATCTGACCCAGGGATGTTACCCCGTGGTTTCCCTCCTATCAAAGATTGGGGGTCCCGAAGGCTTTGCCCCAATCCCATCATCCGGTGAGCTGCCCTGCGAAGGGAAGCTGCACAGGAGGTACTCCCACGGAGTGGGTTTTCAGATTTTTTTGCGTTTTTGCGTTTTGCGGAATGAAGCGTTTTACGGTGGCTGGAGTGCAAATCCTGCCACCAACCTCCTAATAAGAAGTAACCCAACTGCAGGAGGACGTCCGCAGACACAGTTGGGCACTAGATATGGATGGCCGTTGGCTCACAAGGAGCTCCTCCGCCCTTTGACAGGTTTTGTTTTTAATCCTGCTGGGTGTCCATATCCAAACACCCTCCTCACCAGAAAACCTGGTGGGGGAGACGGTTTAGTCGCCGACAACCCGACCATGGAACAGGTTAGTACAGGTTTACATGGTACCTGTAGCAGGTCACAGATCGAACCTGACCTGACAAAAAAACAGACAGGGGTGAAAACATAACCTCTTTCCACCTTCGGTGGCAAGAGGTAACAATATGGAAAAAAATGGGCAAAGCCATAGGTTCACAGAGATCACTACACAGCAAGGAGACAAAAAAAAATCCTTACCGGGCTCGCAACACGACGTACAGGAAAACAGGAAAAAGATCATCCATCGACCACACGTAGCCTGTCTGCACAACACCTTCCAGGCTCTGGTTGATCTCTTCAAACGTTTTCTGGATCACCGTTAGCTTTTCAGATGGTGTGAATGTCGTGCTAGAGAAGGATAAACATGGTGGTAAAATGGATAATACCCAACAAAACCAACCAATCACGATGCAGCACAATAGCAGCATTCAGAGGACGTCCACGAGGTTATAGAAACGAGATACTTGAATCAATACAAGACACACTAACTTTTTCTTTTTCTTTCAATTTTGTGTCCTTCGACCTAAAAGCACTTGCTCCATTTGTCCTTCAAGTCTGTCAGTAATCAATGAGTTTTCCGAATGCTCCTTCAGCCGCTTCAGTCAATTCCTCGTCAGCGAATCGTCCGCTATGCAGGTGCAATTTCAAATGTACCAGATAATAGTCACTCGGGGCCTGGTCGAGGCTACAGCAGAAGGGGGCAGGGGAGGCAAGGGTTATGGGTGATCCAGATGCTCGAAGCCACGGTAATGGATGGCAGTGTGCACAACATGGGCCTTGTGCACAGTGGCATTGCCGTGAAATAAGCATACACCATTATTCTACAGCCCCATGTTAACCATTTTTTAGCCTGCCATGATTTTCGCATGAGGACGGTGCGATATTCCCCTGTGATTGAAGTTACGAAAGGCATATAATCAAATATGATTGTCTTAACATCCCAGAAGAATGAAAAACTCATATAGCCGACTGAGGGTTGGATGCAAAGCTTCTTGTAAAGCAGTGATCCCTTGGGCATTCAAATGCATGGATTTCAATTTGGTTTCTGGATTCCAAGAGTTAAATCACATGGTCGACATTAGTTGCCAGCCAAGTAATAAAGTCGGCTGGATCTGCGTTGCACCGTTCAAGAACTGAGTGACACGTCAGCCATTGATATTAATTGTAAGAGCTGAGGTTTTGTTGGGGGACCATCTTTCTGAGACCTTGGACCTGGGTGAATGCTTGAGGTTGGTGGTGAAATGGCGAGCTTGAGAAACTCAAAGTTCTTTTGCACAGTTCGGTGACCTCAACGAGATGACCCTCCATGATCACTACCTCGATCAGGTCAAGTTTTTCTGGCCGGTCGCATCCGTCGCCCAACCTTATCTGGGGTCATCTTCAAAGGACTAGAGTCCACGCTTGAAGTCAGTCACGCATTCGACTCCTGTGTAATACGAACACATAACTTCATCTTAAATGGTCAGGATGCGTTTGCGGATCTCTTTTGAGGCGACACGTTCTTTGCATAAAAATTTGACGACACCCCAAGGTTCAATCTTAGTAAGATCCAAAATTTTATGAAGGAGAAAAACTTCAGTTTTCAACTTGAAATAACAAACAATGTCAGATTAATGAAACTAATGGCATATAACAAACAAGCCTTAAATCAAAAAAAAAAACAATGAACAAACCATGGCTCTACAGTGCCCATGAATCCCCCATTCCTATAACCTTGTATAATAAAAGACTGTCACCTGCAATCAACATACAAGGAAGCAATGTCAATCTAAAGCTTTGTGAAGCATGTCCGTAGGTTTTTCAGAAGAATGTACTGTTTTCTGTGCAAAAAGTATGTTAAAAAAAAAAAATATATATATATATATATATATATATATATATATATATATATATATATATATATATATATAAGAAAAATCAAAATAGTAAGTTACGACAGCATTGATGTGGCCAGCCCACCTGATTTGTTGCAGAGAATCCACAGCTGATGCAAAACACTCATCACGGATTGTGGACAACCTCTGTCAGGAGAAACCATTTTTTTTTTCAAATAATGAACAACAGGTTGCATCTTATCCTAAATTTATACCTGCAGGTTGTGCCGAGTATTACAAAGCTGTTTACACGTAAGCGCTGCGTGCATTATGTTGAGGCACAAGCACAGTTCCGGTTATGCACATCACATTACTTACAGATAATCTTTACAACGAATGCAGCCTGTAGTGTGACCAAGACTTGGTGGACCATGGATGCACTCACTGGGCTTGCATGCCATCAAGATTACAAAGCAATCATTTGGCCAAATTTAAACTGGGCTTCACGGACAGTCATGTGACCGCGGTTTGAGTCTGCACCAAAGGATTTGATATGCTCGTGTAACTTTTTCTGCCGAGACAGAAGCGAAATGGCAGCTTTACGCATGATAATTTATTAAATTGTATTAAAACAAGGACACAACATTATCTAGCACGAAAACACGCAAACAAGCACACACACACATATTAGGATTGGCAGGGCTCAAAAAATAAAGCCCAGGAGAGAGGATCAAGAAATAAAAGAAACACCGGTGTCAGTAAGAAGATGGCGGCCGCTTGCATGACCATTGAGAGGCACAAAGAAGCTTGCCGTATCCACGTGTGGACAAATGCAGCACTATACTTGAACAGAGATTTTCAAGTGAATGAAATGAAGTAACCACTTTTCAATGCCAGTTCTAACTACCTTTGACTCGATCACTACGGGCTCCAATTCCCACTCAAACTGTAAAAACTCCCTACCCTACCGCTGCTTCAGCTCTTTGAAGACCCCAGGCGGAGCATATCGGAAGCGCTTCACCGTCCTTTCGGGGTTGGAGCACTCCACGTCCCCTTGAGCAGAGGTTGGCCCCCAGGGGAGATGAAGGACCGTGGTGAACGAGAAGATAAGAACAAAGAGGGATGTGAGGTAGAGGGGAAATCGGATCCACATACCCCCATGCTAAAGTAACCCCTTCGTTACATTTTATCACAAAATACATCCACAGATGTGGGGCAGATTAAGCAGGGAAGAGGGGGGGAGGGGTAGTATAGGTGATTCAGATGCTTGAAGCCATGATGATGGGTGGCAATGTACAGTATATGCAAGTTGTGTTCGTCTTTCGGCTGCTCCCGTTAGGGGTCGCCACAGCGGATCATCCGTTATGATCCGCATACCGATTTGGCACAGGTTTTACGCCGGATGCCCTTCCTGACACAACCCTGGTCGCTTCTTACGACACAGGGATAAGGATTGGGTTTCGCCATGATTCCGGGCTGCGCTACACCCTCTCATAGCACGGCCCAGCACAGAGCACCCGTCCTCAAGCGATCCTCCAACCCAAGTCTCCGAGTTGCCGGATTACAGGCGCACGCCACTACGTCCGGTATGTACAGTATATGCAAGTATGAATACAAAAGAGAGGGTCCCACTCTTTTCCACACATTTCAACTCATCATGCACACAATAATCATACAAACCCAAAGTGTTTGCACACCTGCCTCCCTTCAAGCAGCAAGGATTCATCAATCGGCCAAAACATCCTGAAAATGAAAATTATATTAAAAAATAAAAATCCGTTTAAAATATTGCAGCAAAGTACACTTGGTGAAAGATTGCTCATCTCAAGACGACAAAGTGCAAATATCAGGCAATTAAAAAATATATCCACGACATGGATTGGCTGAGAGATTCGTAGGTAAAGAAACATTGCAATACACGGTTTGCCTTTAGATGTCACAGGAACCAAAGAAGAAACTACATATTCACATAAAGGCTGGGATTCCAATAGGAATTGTGCAATTTTGTTTAAGTTCAATGGTCCAGGTGGAAAGCATATGCAGTCATTTGGGGGTGCAAGGTGTGAAGCCTCGTAAACACTCACTGCTGCACACCCAGGAAGGAAAGCAGGCCGACATCAGACTGCTTGTTGAGACGCAACACTCGTTCCCAATATAGCTCATCCCTGCACTCGTGCTGTAGTGCGTAGATTGTGAAGAGTGGTGGGTAGAGGCGTGGCAACAGGATGGGCAGGACGAGTCCATAGTGGGTCACCATGGGTCTGCACAGCAAACAATGAGATGTCACAATAATATGATCAGTCCTCATTCGGTGATCCCCACCATTATTTTTTGTATGCTGTGTACACAGTGGGCAAGGTTACAGGTGGAGGTGATGCAAGACAATGAATGAGGGCCTCACCCAGTGGTTGGGCATTGTTGTTTGACCTTCACGTCAGATGGCAACTCATTGCTGCTTTCGTTCTGCGGCACAAACCGTCCTTCAGGGAGCTCAGGAAAAAGGAATCTGCGAGTGAAATTTGAGCAGGGAAAATAAACAGAATCCCGAAGGAACGAAGTGCACAACCTTTACAAGCCGTAGAAGCAAAATATGATCAGGGCTGCATCTGTCATCAAATATGAAGGTTTGTGGATTTGTATCGAAGCAATTTGAAGTTGTGGTCAATTGCGACGTGACAGGCCAAATGCCCTTTTTCTGTTTTCTTTCAATGTTACCCGAAGCATCAGTCATTAGCCTTGAAAAAACAATAAGTTCAATGTAGTTCAAGGAGGATTTAATTTAAAAAAAAAATCATCATCAGTGCACATGTAATGTGCAGGACAACCAAAAGTAAACATGCTGCCACTTCAACCAATAGCAGTGATGACATCCATGAAATGTGAAGAAAATTTAAAGAAAGTTAAAATGCATTTTCAACAAAGACATGGACGGCGTCTACGAGCGACAAATTTGAGTGGTCATGACGACAGAAAATGCCACATTATTTTGTCCAAGCGCTGCTAAACTGGTGTTTTCAAAGTGCCAAGAAAGGCGATTTGTGTTCTGTTCAAGTACATAATTCGAATAAAATTTTAAAAAAGATTTTAAAGGTTGTCGGAAAAAAATTATTCCAGAAGGTTACAGTCATTGATGCAGAGCCTTTTACACCACCTTATTTAACACGTTACACGTTAGGTATGCATACCTGTTGTTTAAGTCCTTAAAAACAGCAAGTTTCCTGTTTGGAATGACGTAAAACTTGGTCTGTTTGCCAGATAGGCAGGCAGACAGGAAAAAAATCTCGCTCCTCTCTGCGCATGCACAATCGGGCTGAATTTGGAGCCAAATTACTGCTAAATTTTAGGTTTGTTTTCCGATTCAAGTTCAGATTCGTGTTCAAAATATAACATTCAATTGAAATTAAGTTGTTCCTCGATCAGGAACCGACGTTTGTGGACAGAAGGATTGATCGATTGACCGACCGACCGACAGACAAGTGAACCAATTGCTGAACCACACTTTTCCCTTTCGCATGCACGGGGTGATGACGAAGGCGGCCCCTGTCCAATAATGATTGGAATAAAATGAAAAGGGGGCATCACTACCATGCTACAAAAGACTTTCATGAAAATGAATTCTCAATAAATTAATCTTACATTTCACAAAGATGAGTGCACCAAATGTTTTATTTTAGAAACAATTGTAAGGCTCCCTCCCAGATCAATGTGACAGCCTCAGTAAAGCTGAGCAGTTATAAAGAAGATGGTTACAATAAAGTATCTCAGGAATTCCACTGTGAAAGTTTAAGTAGAGCAATGCAGACATTTATGCTGTTACATTCTGAAGTGGGAATAGAAAGCTTATTTGTTGCAAATGACAAAGAAATGCTAAATTTTTGAAAAAAAAAAAAAAAGGGGGGGGGAATTGAATTCAAAATCTAAACTCTGCAATAATGAAGCAACAGAAAGTAAAAGGCCAAAGCACTGACAGTAGGGCAACAGGTGGATGCAACAAACAAGGGAATGAACAAACAGGAAAAGAAGAGAGAATGAGCAAGAGGGGAGGAGAGGAAGTACAGGGTGTTCCAAAAAGACCTAGACAACTTTGGTTGTTGAAATATTTAGCACCACAAATGATACGATAACCTTTATTTTATACGATACAGAAACTCAAAGTTTTCTTTCTTTTCAGGTCTGTTGATTCAATGTGAAACAAAATGGTGACTCCACAGGTGAAAGCTTGGTGCGTCGAATGGTTCAGACAAGGTCTGACACACAAGTTCAGCGTAATTTCCATATAAGGTATGGAAGGAATCCGCCATTGCAGACTAGTATCAGAGAGTGGTGGCACAAGAGGTTGAAGGAGACTGGAAGTTGTCAGAAACAGAAAGGTATCGGTCAACCAAGCACAAGTGCAGCAGACGTTGAACGAGTACGTGAATCATTTCAACAAAGTCCCAGAAAATCAATTTGACACGCATCCAGAGAAATGGGACTACCAACCAGCAATGCACACAGGAATTTGCATAGAAGACCGAAGATTTGTGCCGATAAGGTGCTGATTCTGCAGTAACTCAAACACAAGGCGTCTGCCTTGGAAATCCTCATTCGCGAAGAGGATGACGAAGATTACCTGAGAAAGGTCATGTTCAAAGAGGAATGTCAACCAGCACAGTGTGAGGCTCTGGGGCTCTGAAAACCCCCATGTGGTGATTGAACACATTCATGACAGACCAAACGTCAATGTGTGGTGTGGCCTTCTCCATGACCGTTTGGTGGGTCCATTTTCCTTTGCAGAGGACACGGTGACCTCAACAATTTACGTGACCATGCTGGAAGGATTCGCCTTTTCAAAGATTGAAGACCTGCAACCTGATATCATTTTTTCAACATGATGGCACTTCCCCTCATTCGGCCTGAATCATTTGAGCCCTCCAGAATGAAAAATTTCCACGTCGCTGGATTGGCTGAGACGGACCAACCACCTGGTCCCCATGATCACCAGACTTAAACCCCCTCCCTCGATTTATTTTTTTCTGTGGGGGTTTGGTCAAAGCTGTTGTCTACAACTCCAAGGTGGCAAAACTCCAGGATCTTTCTTCTCGGATCACAGCTGCATGCACACTGGTGGACGCAAATATGCTGAGCCGAACGTGGCAAGAAGTCGTGTACTACCTTGATGTCCTGCGCGTGACAGACGGAGCTCATATTGAAGTGTATTGATGATGTGCACAAAACTTGATGAGTTTCTGTATCATATAAATCCAAGGGTATCGTTGTGTCATTTGTGGCTCTAAAAATATTAACAACCAAAGTTGTCCGGATCTTTTTGGAACACCCTGTAAGACCAAAAAAAGGAGGGCAAGTAAGACAGACAAAAAGTAATAATTGACAAATACATGAACATCATCTTCCCGAGGCCTAGATTCTCTCCCCTCTCACGCTCCCCGAAGCATTTTTCTAAATGCAAATAACTTGGATGTTTTTTTGGATCAATGATTTGATCATTATCCCTCACCAATCTCCTCGTCAAATCAGCTTGACGGGGAGATTGGTAAGAAGCTTGGTGAAGTGGGCTGGTCATGTGGTGCGGATGGGGAAGAGAATGGGAAAGGAAGCGAATACTGTACAAAAGTTGTTCATCAAAAGGTCTGAGACAAGGTCTCACAGCATTCAGCAGCACTTTATTACAACACATTAGGGGCACATCTATTTATTATGTGCAGAGTGGGGTTGACCCTGAGGTGTGAACCCACATCTTCACCTTTTAGCAGGGAAGCGAATGCGGTACAATGCTGAAAATGACAAGTATAGGGCAGACACTCTGCTCTTGGACAATCCAGACTTTCTTTTTTTAATTGCTTGTTTCACTGGAGGGTGACAAGCTCAGTCAGGTAAATGCCCTCCCCCCATACCCCCTACCCCCTTCAACAGTAAGTAACACAGAAGCCAAATGACAATCAAAAGAAAACAAATCTGTTGATCAGTCTCAGAGTTGGGGGTTGTAGGTTAAAGACAAACAACTGAGAAAAGTAAATTATTCCAAAGCTTAACTGCATGCCGGTTGAAAGAGGATGTGTGTTGCCTCGTTAGAAAAGTAATTGTGATACAATATGGGTGACGTGTCAAGGCCAAGAGAGTTTGTAGCGAGAGAACCATTGGAGCAGGGACTCCACTGGCCAATTTTGCCGAATAGCAACCATGCCGGCAGCAATTTTAAACCAGAGTTGGTGTCAAAGCCACCCAATGCTCGCCTGTTTATACATTCATCGTTTTTAAAAGACTAGTCTAATAATATTTTTTTATAAAGCATTGCAGTGAAGTCTGATCCAAATAATTTTAAAGCAATATATGTATTTGTTGATTGTAATCAGTAAAAAAATAGTGTGGAAGATAAAAACATGAGAAAAGAAATAACTTGCACCAAAAACTTTAACATTTTCATGCTCACGCTGACGCTCACGCCGGGGGTATCGCTATAGCTCTCTGTTCTTCGAACAGGCGAGCTAAAAAAAAAAAAAACAACCAACCGTGATTAGACCACTCGACAGTGAGCCAGAGGCTGGAAGCTGGAAATAAGCAAGGGAGTTATCAATCAATCAATCAATCTGACGGCTTTTGCATGCCATCAAAAAAATGTGAAGAAGAGGAGGAGCATCGCCCAAGATGTGAGAACAGCATTCTTCCATGGGCTTCTGGGCTTTGTCAAGAGAACGGTGCTCGTTAGATGCAAAATATTCCAAGCTCGAAATAGCAAGGCCAAGCTTCCTGGATGTCTTTCTCGCAATGATGGTGATATGAGGCTTCCAGGAAAGAACAGAAGAAACCTCAACAAGCCAATGGCCAGGGATTCCAAAGGAATACAAGAAAATGCAACGAACTTGGATACAGGAGGCAGCTTTTTGGCCTATCATATTTTACATGACCTTGGAGATAATAGGTGCAAGAGCTATTGGGTGGTCAATAACAGGGTCTGAAAATTACCTTTGGTACTGGAGAAACAGAAACCGGTTTCCAAAACGAGTAATAGTTGATGGAGGAGAGAGATAATTTGTAAAACTTAGCTAGAACTGTCTCCATCAGGTTCACGAGCTTTATTGATGCCAAGTGCCAAAAGGTCTTGATGCACATTTCTTGTAGTGATGAAAACGTGTGGCATGCCAGTTGCAGGGGCACATCAGATGAGAACATTATTGCTCGTATAGACGACAGTTTAGTTGGCTGCAACTAGGGTGACATACTAACCCTAGCCCCCCCCCACCCCCACGCCTCAACCCCTTCAAATTACAGAATTGCTGCTCACCTCCACTCATTCATTCTTCCTTTTCCCATCTGTGGAACTAACTTCCACAGTCTCTTCAATCTCATTCTTCCCTCCAGCTCTTCATAAAAGCCGTTCACTAGCATCTCAGATTGTCCCGCATTCAAAAACATGATCTTTTATATCCCTGATAACTCCCCAAGCCAACCTCTTTCCAACTTTCCTTCCTAAGGGTTTGCTTCTGCATCCATCTTGTCCATTCCCAGTCCTCATTCTTCCTCACACCCCCTTATCCTTTAAGTCTCTCTCTCCATCTTGTCCCTCAACCCTGCTGTTGTGCATTTTCACCTCTCTCCTCTGCTGCTCCTTTTGTTCTGCTGCACCATGATCCATTTTATGTTCAAGCTAATCCACAGGCCTCGACTCTGTACTGTCGGAGCCCACTATTCGTGGGAAGGGGGGGGGGGGGATATGTTCCTGGAAAATGCCGCGAATGTCGAAGCCGTGCAAAAAGGGGGATAGGTTCCCGGCAGTTTATGACTCATAAGGGAAAATCAAAAATCTTGTGAAAAACCATGAATACGTCCATGAAAAGCTGTGAATACACCCCCCCCCCAAAAAAAAAAGCCCCACGAAAATGTGAAAAAAACAAACAAACAAACAAAAAAAACCACGAATACGCGAAGCACAGGGCCATGAGTGGAGAAGCAGGTCACATTTTATCAGCCGCAAATAGCAGTGGGGTCCAACAGTATACAATTGGGACAACGAGCATGGTTTTCTATCAAATTTCATTCTGTTGGAATGGGATTAAGAGAAAAATTTACCAAAGTTGTGGTAGTACTGTTGTGGGGCCGGGTCTCGGTGGCGAGCACGGCCGCTCGGGGGAGCAGTAGAGTAGGCTCCACCGAACACCTGGAATTTAGGTCGTACCTTTCAGATAAATCCGAAAGGTCATGGGTCCCTTATCGGATCGAAGATCGCCAATAGGTCGACCACGTTGGGTAAGGTCAATTGCCAATTTCAATATACCTAATTACCCATGTTGTCAACTACCAGGGAAATTCACCGTCGACAGGATCTGCACAATCCGGGCCGTTACCGAGCTGGATCTGAGTCATACCCCGAGCGGAGAGTACCAGAACCCTGCCGGCCAATTGCACAATTACGGCAACAATGAGGCCTCCTAATTCCTGTTCACAGCACGGCACACCAATGATAGAAAGGACAAGGACAAGCTGGGACATTCAACAATAGGGAATTTATTTACAATAATGGGCAAAAACCGGGAAGGGAGACAAAGAGCAAATTACAACTGAATATATTCCAATGTACAATAACACAAGCACTTAACAATTCTACTTAACAGACGGGCACACACACACACACACACACACACACACACACACACACGAAGTGGGCCGGCCGGCCTTTTATTGATGCCCTCCAGCTCGGAGGGAAGGTGAGCCGAAGGGGAGAGCCTGTCTCGCACCTCCCTGCCTCGTGCGGTTTTCGATGATCCGGTTCGGCGGGACTCGAACCCGCAACACAATGCCAGCCGGCGTGAAGCCGGTTGACGCCAGCCGGCATGAAGGCGGATCAGACAGAACGCCGCCAGGCCAGACGAGACGACCAGGCGACGAGGCTGACAAGGCAACCAGGCGACGCGACCTTGACTGGACCTCAACACAACTGAACTCCACTCGACTCCAACTAAACTCCAGGCGGATCGTCACTCACTCGAGCACAGTCACGTAACTCACTCAACACACTCTGTCCCAACAACTGCGCTGGACCGATCGCAACCTCACTTGCGCATCGTCGGGTCTCAGCACTCTCTGGCTCAGTCCGATCGCGCCGAATCATTATCCCCTCCTTGTCCAGGGGGGGGGGAGGGAACGCCTCCTCGCGACCCGCTCTCCCTCACTGGACGGGTTTGGCGCGCAAATGCGCTCGTCGCCGCTGTCACTGGCCAAAACGGGCGCCAAGTCCGTTGATTGGTCTGGGGGCGTGGTGACATCACGCGGACCGCCCCTCACACAGTGGAGGAGTCCCATTGGTAGAAGGACGGCAACCTTGCTCGCATCACCCCGATTGGGCGAGAGCCGCCGCGAGGTTCCGCCTTGAACTCCGCCCACCGCGGGCGCTATGGCGTCGGGTTGAGGAAGCGAGGCGAAGGCGTGTTGTTGTTATCGTTGTTGTTCAAGATGTCAGATATAAAGATTTAAAGCCTGACTATGAGATAACTTCGCAGAGCACGAACACTTAATTACCCACTAAACAAGGAACGGGACCCTAACTAGAAACACACAGTTACCGATATAACTTCTACAAGGACCTGAATGTTGAGTGCTCATGGCTGCCAGATTCGTAACAGTACTTGTGGAAGGATTTTACTTTATTTTTTACCATCAACGCACAGGTATGGAGAAGGGGAGGTGGGAATCTAAGGTAGAGGCCAATTAATTATAAGTGTTTTCATTAACTTTTTTTCTGATCTTTTCAGCAGATTGCATGAGACCGGGCTCTTCTAAAAGAGTGGTGAACAGAGCAATGAGGGGAAAGTGTTCCCAACTGAGAAGCAACATTGGGCCATTTGTGCTCATTCCACATTGTATACATGATGCGCCCAACCACAATTAGATTGAGGGAAACGTGCAGATGGGCACCTGACAATTTTGAAGACGCTCCGTACATAAGATTTGACCTCTTCTACTGCCTGGCGCAGCAACCGCTTGTTGGCACCGACACCCACATATGTGGCACGGTACACGGTCACCAGCATGTCTAGAAGTCGGCCAAGGGGGTGTAACACAGAGTCACATGCCTGAAAAGGAGGACAGTGGAAAAGAAAAGAGGCATGACAAGTGCAATCAAAGAACGGTGGTTTAGGGGAGAGGAATAGCACGAATGTAGGGCTTTGAGAAAAGCTCGAGTTCTGGCAATATATGGGAGTGGTAACGACAAAAAATTCAGACATGGAAGGATGAGGATTGTTTGTGTTGTGATCGAGTAAGATTTATGGACACACCTTGGACAAATAGTTCTCGATGACTTGGTGCCGCTCATTGGTGAGCTCTCCTTCCCATCGTTGTGGAATCACCTCGAGCTTGTCAAAATTCAGGCTCCCAGAGCGTGAAATGTTTTCTCTGCTAATGCCAAGAACCCACAAAAGCTTACACTCAAAATCCATTAAAAAAAAAAATCACCGTCATGCAGAGCAAAAAAAAGCACACAACACCTGGTTCTACAAGTTTAAAAAAAAAAAAATTCAAAAAGGAAGAAAAAAAATCCCCCGGACAGGCAAGACAAAAAAAAAAATCCTTCCCGATTTCAAACCAATGTTAAATTTACGAGTGCAATTTGTGTGATGTTGGCAAGTTGTGCAAATTAAAAGTCCATCTTTTTATGGTGTTGGGTAAAAAAGAAAAAGCTCACATGTCCTAAAAATCTGCTCTGCTGTTCTTGCACATCCTCTCTGTCCTTTTACGCTATAATTTGCCCGAGGTCATCTTCCATCTGCTTGGAAATCAGCTACCATCACCACGTTACATTAAAAAAAAACGGTGAAAACAAAAACTGTCAAACAAAGTCCTTCCTTGGCACACCTGAACTCCGATCCACCTTTAATGCTTTCATATACACAGCTCGAGTACTGCTCTCCCCTCTGGGCTGGCTCCCCTGCTGACGTCTTGCTCAGCTTGACATGGTGGAAACCAAGGTCTTCAAGATCAATGGAAACTCCCACACTGAAGCTGATTCAATTAGTGTGTCACTTTTCCATCACAGACAGGTGAGTGGTCTCTGTCTTCCACCACCTTCTTGCTGGTCTTTCACCCTCTGCTTTTTATGTACTGTGCCCCCCCTCCCCCACTCTCTCTCCCCAGATTCCTGCAGGACACACACGGTTCACCATCAACTCCTTTCTGGTCAAACTCCCAAAATCCAGGATCACTGCTCACCTCCACTCATTTGTTCCTCTATTTTTTTCTGCCTGTGGAACTAACTTCCACATCCTCTTCAACCTTTATTTCCTCCAGGTCTTCAAGAGAGCTTTTTCACACCATCTCAGATCATTCCGCATCCAAACTTTATTTTTTTTTACCCCCGTTAAACCAACCTCATCCCCTCCTACTTTCAAAATTTCCCATTTTCCTTTCAGCAGAAGAGGCGAGACGAGCAGAGGCTAAAGTTTTAGTAAAATCAAGGATAGGTGGGCTAGTTTGATGATCCTTCCAGAGTGACAGTGTGAGACTTCCCAGGATTGAAACCTTTGCTGAGGCAGCAAAAGGAGAGGCGGCGATTTACACATCTACTGAAACCACTTTGCACGAGTGCATCTTCATATTTTTTTTTTTTAGTAAGCAAAGTCGAGGCTCGTGGAGAGCTGTTCTTGAACAAACATTAACACCCGCACTTTCAGCTAGGTCATTCGCCAGATCTCTACTGGATTATCGTCTCTCACAAATAACATACCCTGGGGTAGTTAACATTGCTGTTGGAGAGTTGGTCCTTTCCTCCTTGTCTGCTTATATTATAAACAGAACCAATTTCACATATCATCCTCAGTCTTGTTGGGCTGTAATCTGCCACATGGAGTCGCCTTCACTAGCGAAGACTGATTACCATCTGTTATCGTCATGGGATATTTACTTCCCAGAAACCATAATATTCACGACATGACAAAGATATCACTACCTACACACTACTTTTATAGTTCTCCTGCAAATGTTTAACTTTCTGAAAACTTGCATGACAACCAAAGTGGGCTGCATCAACACATGACTGGACTTGATGGAGCATTTCATTTTAATTCCACCCATGTTTCCAGAGTTTGTATTTTTTTCTCTTCATTTTCCACAATATATGACTTTAAAAAAAATGACATGAATGCTAAACGAGGCCTTCTGCACATGTGCTGTGTGTATGTTTGCACCGGCTCGCTTCTGCTTGCCGGGCACTTTTAATCTTCCCTTCCCAGCATGAAATCTGTAATTAAAATAGTCTTTGAAACATAGTTTTCAGCTTTTAGATGAAGGAGTGGCAATTTCAATATGCTTAACCGTAATTGGTCTGTTCTTTCATGTAAACCGGACTCTCAGAAATAGAGGAAATATTACAAATATCGATGGATGAGATAAGTCAGGTTCATACGATTAATGTTAATACAATTAGCTAGCGGTCGCAGTGGATAAAAATTAAAAAAAAAAACACGCACACACGCACATTTTCTGTTCCTAACAATTCCATAAGACACAAATTCATAATTTTACAGGATCGTCTATTCCTTAAATATAATAAAATTTAAAGGATTGCTCAAAATGATGTTAATTTCACAACCTCCTGTATTCAACTTCAATTAAAATTGTAAACCTCAAAACATAGAACACATGACCAATGCTTGTACTTTCACCAATAAATGCAAAAACCTAGTACAATTACCTCCGCCACCAAAGGTGGATGGAGGTTATGTTTTCACCCGTCTGTCTGTCTGTTACTTGGCAAAAAAACAAAATTAAATTAACAAATATGTTGATCACTTCAGTTTGTCCGCTCACCTTTAATCGCCTATAGGTCACAATTTTAAACTGATCTTCACGGAACTTCACCAAATGGTAGAGATGGTGGTCCGATAGAAGCCTATTTCTTTTTGAGGTCAAAAGGTCATCGTAGGCCAAAAGTCAACAACCTTTCCAAATGTCTAAAATCGTCACTTTTAATCTGATTAACTCGAAATTTGAAGAGCATTTGCACATCAGGTCACTGAATTGAACCACCTATTATTTTTGAGGTCAATATTGGCATAATTTCTAAAATTATCAATTTCCATCGGATTAACTTGAAATTTGAAGAGTAATTGCACATCAGGCCACTGAATTCAACCACCAATTATTTTTTTAGGTCAACATAGGCCAAAGGTCAACAACTTGGGTGGTATTTCTAAAATCCTCAATTTTCATCCGATTGACTTGAAATTTGAACAAGATTTGAAAATCAGGTCACTGAATTCAATCACCAATTATTTTTAAGGTCAAAGGGTCAACATAAGCCTAATTTCAAAAAATTGAGAGATAGGGCCAAAAACATATGTATATGTATCACGATATCTCAAAAAGTTGTGGACGAGTTGTGACAAAACTATTTGGACGAGTTGGTTCGGTGACGAGAACAATAGGATTCGATTTTGGTTCAGATCCAGCCCATCAGTAGGATACAAAACGTAAACTGTTCAGCCTGGCGTCACTCTACCAAGTGCTGTTCTACTTGGTTCTTTTTTGCCAAGTGTCACTCAGAGTGATTTTCTATTTTTCTGTTTGTGAACAGGATATCTCAAAAAGTTGTGGACGGATTGGACGAAAAATTTGATGGAGAACTTTGGTATGTGACATGGACGAAATTATTAGATTTTGGTGAAGATCTGAATCCAGATCCGGATTCGAGAATTTTTTAAAGTGGTTCTTCACCATTGAGATAGGGCAAAAACGATATATAGCACGATATCTCAAAAAGTTGTGGATGGATTCGGATGAAATTTGTTGGATGAGTTGGTTAGGTGACAAGAACAAGCTGATTAAATTTCAGTTCGTCCGAATCCAGATCCGGCCTATCCGTGGGATACAAAATGTAAACTAAAATCAATCTGGCGGAGATGTGCATTCTACCGAGTGGCCGTTCTAGTTTCTCGTGGGCACAAAACCAAACAAAAAATATATTTGTAACAGCTCTCACAGCTCCTCCAGCTCCCACCCTCCCCACCATGAATGATAGTAAATATCATCATATTAAACATACCCTGTGCATCAATAAGACCAAGTTAGGATCTTCTCAATGGTGTTAAGAAAGTGCAAAGGTTTGGGTAAAACACGCCCATCTACAAATCTTCGGGCCTTGCACGGCCCACATGGTCGAGAGGTTTTGCAGTATGGGCTGAAAGATATCTTTTGGAACGAGTTCATCAGAAAGTTATCTAATTCTTTCATTGTGGAGGCACACCCCTTTCTCGCAGGTACGTTTCCAAGTATTTTTGGCTTCTTTAAAAGCTTGGTGAGCAGTTTCATGCTACAATCCTTATCTGGCACATATGACGCACATCCAGGCCATCCTGATCGACTTCGTTACTTGGAGTTTCTGCGCTTGCATGCAAAGCAATTTGGGGCGGATTACATAATTTTGAAAGTTATGTATTTCCAATACTGTAAATCTGTAAGGACCAGCCTTCCCCAATCTAAAAAAAATGCTCCCCAGTCTGATTCAATGCAGCAAAACGGCTTTGCATTTCACCATCCACATGTACCATGATTTACATCAAAAAAGGCCAGAAAAGGAATGCAATCTATTTACATCAGTTGCATATAAAATAAGGTTGGTGTGTGGTCTCTCATGCTTTTCATCGACACAGAATTAATTTCGTTTCGGAATGTTATTTTTGCCAAATGACTACATTTCTGGGCACAATGGCTGGAAAATGTAAATTTCCTAAGGGTCAGTTTTCCATGTTTGTTCCACTTTGTAGCCAATCACATTTCTACAATTTCTCACACACCTCCTGCACTCTTGATCCCTCCATCCATTTGCCAGGTACACTGCAATGGCTTCCCAAGCATGCTCACTGTCTCCTTGACCCTTAGAATCACAGCCAAGCAAGGCCCAGCACTCAGCGAAAACTCCTTTCCATTTTCCCTCTGGACTCACAGCCAAGTCACCCCATTGCCTAGGAAGAGGTCAGAGGGCAGGCACAGACAAGTAATGATACAAGTGGCTTTCAGAAATAAACCGCCAAGCCAAACTTTCAGAACAGTATTTCCCCGAAGGTTTAAGCGCGTTTGCTGGCAAGACAGCCGTACTATAGTGTGGAAGTCAGGCTGAAATATTACACCCAAATGAAACCAAATGTAAACATGGGTGTTATGACACTGTGGCACATTTATCTATCATTAATCCAGCACAATATGCAGCGAGAAATTAAAATGGCAAAGAAACTGCAATCGGTGCATTATGGAGGATTTTGAAGATTACTCTGATAAATGCTCACGGTTTTGTCGTCGATTTTTCTTTCTCCCCAGGGAAGGTCTTTCTAAATGTTCCAGTGACTTTTAGCTCCCCACCCCACACACCAGAGAAGTTTCCAGCCAGCTGGTCCCCACTGGGAAGGGTAAGCATTCCCTGACAGTCCAAAGGTATTAGCGTAACAAATTACAGATCTACACAAACAATCTTCACAACCACTACTGCCACTCGTATTCAAAGATATATAAATATCATGTGAAAGCATTCTGTCGTCATGAAAATTTCAAATGCAACAATTCTGACAAAAAAAATTTAAAACATGGAAAGACCTTATTTAAGCCAAGTAATGTGAACAAGTAGCTGATATTATTGGTCCCCCACCTTTTAGGTGGTATGAGGAATAGATCTGTGTAACATGAAAGCTACATCTTGAACGGTTTTTGAAATATCGCATACAAGCCAAGTCGAGATGAGATGGTTGCTACGGAAATAGAATTCAGCCAATCACAGCTATCATCTAATAAGGTTGAGATAATGTCATGAGGAATAGGTATCTGCAAAATGAAAGCTAAATGTTCAAGCGTTTTTGAAATATCACAGACAAAAAAAAAAAAGTACGTGGATGGATCGGTCATAACACATTTTAATGTCCCTCGTCTCCGACCTTGTCAGAGGGGCAGGCGACAAAACTTTTTACCAACTGTTACAAGCCGACACAACAGCAAACATTGGAGTGCAGAAGCCAAAACCGAGCACACAAACTTTCAAATCAGGCTCATAGTAGCGCTTGTGATAGATGTCATGCAGGCCAATGGCACGAGGAAGTGCCCTTCTGACATCAATGAGGATGTAAGTTGACAATGGACAAATCAACAGGAAATAAGGATATAGCTTGGTGATGGCTCAACAGTTAAGGTGGTTGGCTTGGGATCCTGGGGTCCCGAGTTCAAGTCCTAGCCATGCCAAAATAACACCAGGCGGATTAACTCAGCCTATCGTTCTTCCGAGGTCGGCAAAATGAGTACCAGCTTGCTGGAGTGAGCCAGTCGAGTATCCTGTGATGGAGTGGTGACCCCCTCCCCCCCAGCCCATGTCCAGTGTGGTGACCCTCCAGTGGTGACCCCCAGCCCATGTCCAGTCCAGAGTGGTGACTCACGAGTCCAGGAATGTACCCCCCCCCTCATGAAACTGCCTGAGGAGGATCATGCAAACAAGCATACGAATATGGATCTCAGATTTCGATGCCAATGTGAAACAGGTCGTGTCTCGTTTATACAACACAGTCTTGGCAGTTAACAAGTTAATTTGTCAGTGTATGATGTCAATTAATATACTTAGTTTCTCTATCAATAATCCCATTCTTATCAAAAACTGAAACATAAATAAACGTCATTAAAAATATAAATATATATATTTTAAGACCATAATCCCAAAATTCTTCCCCCCAAAAAAATAAATAAAGGTTTTGAGGAATTATAAAAAAGTAACGACAAATTTGTCTGTCCGAAGGAACTTTGGGCACAAGGTTTTGTGCTCACTTTGCACACGACCCTTACATGGCTCATCGAATAACCATTCGTCTTTCTGTTCCCAATCTCCCTTGCACCTCCCAAGCCGATAACTAATCGATTAACCAAACTCAGGGACACAATTTGCAGTTGTCCAGCTTCATGTACCTTGCCATTGAGAGCAAGGTCTGCTGTGAACTCTCCTTGGAAGCACGAGTTGTCCTCTGCAAGAAGTATGCCTTGACCCTGCAGACACACAATGCAAATGTACATTACACAAAATAAAAATATTAAAGTCACAGCTTCCTAAATTCCCAAGAAACAATGCATCAGCCCACGGAGTTCGAGTAGAAGCAGAAACAAAGCTACAGTTGTGACAGACAAATATATCTGAAACATAAATTTACAGTGCAGTAAACCAGCCAAAAACAAGTTCACCTAATCTCAAAGTTTTGGGATACCACGGAGAAAAGGTTCACAAAAACATGACAGAAGAGTGCAACAAAAAAAAGGAAAGAATCATATTTTAGGCAAAGTAATGAGCTGAAGTCACAAACAGAAACAATTAAAAAGCACCGACAAAAACAAACCCCCTCTGCCTTCAAAAAATAGAAACATTTGATTGAAGATGCACCTAATCTAAAACAGATGTGGGCCAGCCCAGCTTATCGGAGTCTTTATAGTTTAGGAGCTTACCTGTTCACAAAAGATGGTGCTAAGGGTGGCCCACAAATTGATGAGATTTGCAATTATGAAAAGTTACAGTGTGTAGTAAAGCAACACTATGGTCGTACAATTATAAACAATGTTCTTTAGAGCTTCTGTCAGAGAGATGGTCGATGCAACTTCCATATTGCCTGTGCACTTCCTCCAAACCAATGGGTGAAATTCACGACTGACACGGGTCTTAATCTATAGAAATGCACGATTCTGTAACTTTCACCTTCAACTCCATGAGAGTCTGTGGCCTTTGGGAAAATGACGACTTTCCAAAATAAAAAAAAAAATCCCTAAATAAAATGATCTCATGGATTTAAACGAAGGTTATAAGTGAGCTGTGTGAATGAATTTGAGAGGGATGAGATCTTTAAAGGTTTCATGGAGAAAGTCGTGGACAACCCTTGCAGTATGCTGAGTCGCACCATTTCACCTGGACCGTTGTGTGCCCTGTATGTCAAAGCACGCGTTCCACAATGCAGTGGAAAGCCATTTTAAAGCATGGTGAGATTCCATACAGAACTAGAATGGCACTCGGTGGAATGCATACCTCTGCCAGAATGAACAGTTTACGTTTTTGTATCCCACTGATAGGCCAGATCTACTGACCTGAACCAAAAGCGAATCGGCTCGTTCTTGGCATCTGACCAACTCATCCACCAAGTTTCGTCTCAATCCATCCACAATTTTTTTTGAGACATTGTGCTCTTGTTGTGGGGCCGGGTCTCGGTGGCGGGCACGACCACTAGATGGAGCAGTAGAGTTGGCTCCACCGAACACCCGGAATCTAGGTCGTACCTTTCAGATAAATCCGAAAGGTCACGGGTCCCTTATCGGACCGAAGATCGCCAATAGGTTGACCACGTGGGATAGGGTCAATTGCCAATTTCAATATTCCTAAATACCCACATCGTCCAAACTACTGGGGAAATTCACGCTCAGCAGGATCTGCGCGATCCGGGCCGTTACCGAGCCGGATCTGAGTCGTACCCCGAGCGGAGAGTACCAGAATCCTGCCGGACCGATTGCACGATTACGGCAGCAATGAGGCCTCCGAATTCCCATTCGCAGCACGGCAAACCAATGATCGAAAGGAAAGGGACGAGCTGGGACATTCAACTAGAGGGGAATTTATTAACAATAGTCGGGGGACGAGGGGAGCACGTAAGGGAAGAGTTATCCGAATAAGCAAGACAAATAATATACAACAACAAGCACTTAACAGTTCTACTTATAGACGGAGCCCACTGACACACACACACGCACACACAGATACCCAGAAATGGACCCCGTCAGGTCTTTATTGAAGGCTTCCAGCTCAAGGAAAGGGTGAGCTGAAGACCAGAGCTATCTTGGACCTGTCCACCTCATGTGGTCTTCGATGTTCTGGAACGGCAGGACTCGAACCCGCAACAACGATGCCACTCCAAGTACCAGGGACGGAGGATGAAGGACAGACACCAACCAGCGCGAGAGCAGACAAGGCAGCGAGCGCCAGCAGGCAAGGCGAGGCGATCCGAGACGACCCGGCCGGCAAACCCCAACTGCCCCCAGTCGGATTGCGCTGATCAATTATTCACTCCCTGTCCAGGGGGGAGGGGACTCCCTCTCGTAACCCGCCCCCCCCCTTACTGGACGGTTTTGGCGCGCGATCCGCTCGTTCTCCCTGTGATTGGCCAAAAGGGGCGCCAAGTCCGCTTATTGGACCGGGGAGGCGTGGCGGGCGTCATGGCGGACCGCCCCTCAAACAGGAAGATGAGTAATATTGTCCTGCGTTGGCTCCCATTGGCCGAATGACGGCAAACTCGCTCGCATCTCTCTGATTGGTTGAGGGAGACGCCAAGTCCTTCATTGAACTCCACCCACCGCGGGCGTTATGGCATCAGGATGGAGCGAGG
This sequence comes from Eptatretus burgeri, assembly GCF_056783735.1. Lineage (NCBI taxonomy): Eukaryota > Metazoa > Chordata > Myxini > Myxiniformes > Myxinidae > Eptatretus > Eptatretus burgeri. The sequence continues at coordinate 68,408,670 of NC_140962.1, forward strand.
TGAAGGTGTTGTTGTTGTTGTAGTAGTTGAAAATGTAAAAGAAAACCCTGACTATCAAAATAACTCCGTAGCGCACGAACATTTAATCACCCATTAGACACAGGGGATGGATTCTAACTATACACATATACTTAACGAAATAACTGAGCTACGGGGACCTGTCTGTTGTGTGCTCATGGGTGCCAGATTCGTAACAATAAATATCGTTTTTGGCCCTATTTCTAAATGGTGAAGAATCACTTTACAATTCTAGTATCTGAATCTTCACCAAAATCGAATCATTTTGTCATCGTCACACACCCAACTTGTCCACAAAATATCGTCCGAATCCATGCACAACTTTTTGAGATATCCTGTTCGTTCACAAACAGACAGACAGGTGTGAAAACAAAAATTCCTTAATTACCTGTTTGGCTGTTAGGACAATGAATACGAGACAAATAATAGCAAGCACAACTTTAGTTGCTGTGTCAAACGATGCACTTTAAAAAGTTTCCAACAGATTCCACTGCAATACGATCATGCGATTGTATGGTGATAATCTCTGCTTAGCAACCTGTACAGAAAAGAAAACCAATTCCATGAATCATCCCTGTGCACCTCAAGATGGCGTCGGAAAGAGGTGGAATTGTCGATGTCAATCGTGAAACAAGATTTTATGTTGAGAAGATAAAGTAATAATATCCTTTTCATGTCGAAGATTTAAATGAACGTTTTCAACAAGCAACATGTGCCACGACATAATGCCCACATCTTGCACCCATTTATTTATTTACTTTCTCCTCAATGGCACTTTCTGCACAAAAGACATACTTAAGTCAATTAGCAAATTGATAAAACCAAGAACAGTGCAATGCTTCGTACATCCTGACTCGCAGGTGCATTTACACATCCTGCGTCATCACACATTTTGTGACACTCAATCAACAAAGGCGAGATGGATGACATTTACCTCTGCCACCGAAAGTAGAGGAGGTTATATTATCATCTCCTTTCTGTCTGTTTGTGGACAGGATATCTCAAAAAGTTGTTGACGGAACCAGATGAAATTTGGTGGGCAGGTTGGGTGTGTGATAAGGACGAATCGATTAGATTTTGGTGAAGATCCGGATCCGGATCTGACTACTAGAATTTTAAAGCGATTCCTCATGATATATAGGGTCTTTGTGCAAAACCACGGGCAAAAATGATATCAAGCACGATATTTCAAAAAGTTGTGGACAGGTTTGGTGTGTAACAAAGACGAATTGATTTGATTTTGTTGAAGATCCGAATCCAGATCTGGATAAGAGAATTATTTCATTTTTGAAGTGATTCTTCACCATTGAGAGATAGGGCCAAGAACGATATAGTACTGTATAGCATGATATTTCAAAAATATATTGGGCCCGATATGTTCTCGTGCATCAGGCATTACGTGGCGGAGGTATGCGCTCTACCGAGTGCCCTTATAGTTCATCATGAAAACAAACTTGTGGTGAGGAATAACACCTCTTCTTTCATGGTTTTGCAACTTTTGCAGGAACAACTTTTTTAGAAAAAAAAGAAACAAAGCAAACAAACAAAGACCCTTTTTTAACTCCCCTTGTAGGTGATATGGTAAAGCAGGATTATTTTACACTGAAGAATCCACACAAACCGTACCGCCATCTTGTTCATGCTGAATATTCCTTCGTAGTAGAGGCCAAACTGGCTAACAACAACACCCTGACCATGTCTGTTGTCATCCAGCCACATTCCCATGTACTTCTCTCCACTGGGAAGAAAAAAAAAAAGGAAAGAAAAAAAAAAAAAGCAAGAAAAAAAAGAAGTCAAAAAGCATGTTAAAAAAATAATAATTAATCCACTCATCCATCCACTGATTCAAGACTAATTCCACCTATTCATCCCTGTAACCCAACCAAAGGTGGATGGAGGTAATGGTTTCACCCATGTCTGTCTGTCAGCAGGATCTCTCGAAAAGTTACGGACAGATTTTGACGAAACTTGGTGGACATAGTGTGGGGTCATATGTTGAAAAATCTGAGTTCGCATTTTTGGTCTGCCAACTGTTGTTTATATACATTTTTGTATCCTTTAGACATCCCTAAAGGCCCAGTCACACCTTGACGTTTTAGCCAGCAATGGCAACACATTAAAATGTATGTAAAACGCTGGCTTACGTTGAACTTTTGATGTTTTTTTTTTAAAGATTCGGACGTTTTCATAACGAGTTGGTCGTATGCATAACGTATTAGTAACGGAGACAGAACGTTTCGTTGTGTTATAGATAACTTATACCAACGAATGCTGAGCCTGTTGTCGCCTTCCCAACCTATGCCCAACGATAGTCTAACTTATGCATAGCGTGCTGCACGCATCGCCGACGATGACGTGACGTAGCTTATGAAAAGGCTGCCGCACAACGATTCAAATCATAACCGCCGCAGAAATAGAAGTGTCAACATCGCAGTCACACCTTGGCGATCTTGCCAGCGTATGCCGACCTCTGAAAAATGCGTCTAAAACGCTGGCGCACGTCGAATACGGTATGGGTAAGTTTGGTATGCGTGACTTAAATGCTAAAGTACGCTATCATACGTCGTATTAAGTGGAGTACGTCTTGTAATTATAAACGTGTTAAACATTTTACGACGTACTTGCCGTATGACACAGGTTCCGCATGCGATGGGAATAAGTTGTACGCACGATATGCGAACGTTGGCACACATCGACAAAAGTTACTTGTAAGGTGCTCATAAGTCGAAACACTCAAGGTAATGGTTAGCGTCAGTGTTCCAGATTCCCTGTTTTTTTTTTTTTTCTTCGGTAAGACGGTGATGTTGGCACTTCGATTTCTAGTGCGGTTATGATTTAAATCGTTGAGCGGCAGCCTTTTAATTATATTATATTATAACCGCACTAGAAATCGAAGTGTCGACATCACCTTCATACCGAAGAAGAAAAAAAAAACCCCAGGGAGTCTGGAACACTGACATCAACCATTACCTTGACGCGTTTCGACTTATGAGTACCTTACAAGTAAGGTGTGTCGACATGTGTCAACGATCGCGTAACGTGCCTACAACACGTTACTCATAGGTTATAAATAAGTTTCGGGTACGCTAAACATTACCTCGACGTGTTTCGACTTATGAGTAACTTACAAGTAACGTGTGTCGACATGTGTCAACGATCGCGTAACGTGGCTACAACTTATGGCCAGCGTTATGCGGAACGTGTGAGTCATACGCTGGCATAAATCTTAAAATTTCAAGCATGGAAAATGTGAGGACAACCGAAAAGTACAACGTTTAAAGCCAGCGTACTATGACGTATGGCAGTGTTTTTCAACGTGCTCTCAATGTTATCAAAACTTACCCATAACGTATTCGACGTGTACCAGCGTTTTACACTAATTTTCCAAAAATCGGCATAAGCTGGCTAAAACGTCAAGGTGTGACTGGGCCTTAAAGGATATGAAAGATGTTGGGAAGGTTTCATCTTCAGTTTTATGCCTTTTTTTTTAACGAAACAATGCATAACCGTCAAAAACATTTAAAAAATGTGTATATTTTCTATCAGTATTTTGTTTAAGAAGTAAAGTGTATCATGTGACACATCAAAATGATTGGAATGATGAGCTTTAACAATTTCTGACACTTTTCAGTTATTATAGTAACAACAAAATAAATATTTGGACGAATTTGCAAAAAATAGGCAAAATATTCTACTTTATGAAACCAGTGATATACCCAATTATAGCATAAAATATAGACATGCAAATAGAATATTTTATTCTTTGACAAATAAATCCATGATGCCATTTGTTTGGATGCGTTTTGCTCTGCTGACATTAGTCAACCAGCAGAGCTGATATACACATATATCATTGCCATGAATGCATCATCTGCCCATCCTTCCATCAATCGACCATCATTATAAACAAATTAGAAAAAACTAATTCTGAAACAATTTGTGTGGAATCCATTGTTTTTGAGGTTATGCAGAATTGCTGGTGGAGATGTTGACAAACTAAATAAACCAATGTCACCCGCAGGATGACCCGTATCTTGCCAAAAGGTGACCACGTGTGACTTCTTTAAGGTCACACTGAGGTGAACAGAGCTGCTATCCACCAGGAGCGACTCCTTGAGGAATATCTGCCGACGAGAGATTCCGATGAGAATCGTTCTACAGAGTAACCATGAAAAATATGCGTTTGCCTCATAACGTCACCAAATGACGTCATAATGTCTCAAGCTTGACATATCTAGAAAGCACTCATCGAGGTGTTCAATTTGAGGTACTACACGATATGGTTCCTAAAACTTGAAAATTTGACCTTGGGGTCAAATATGTTTGACCTCAGGCGCTAACCATGAAGGTCAAGGCCAATCGCCACCAAAAATTAATCAGCTGAGCGCCAGACCATGAACTATATTCCCATGAAGTTTGAAGATGATCCGATCAAAATTACTCAAAAAATAAGGGTTTCATCGACTCCCCTGATTTGCGACAAAGTGACCTTGGCCTTTGACCTTGACCTTCAAAATTTTATGCGCTGAAAGGGACCTCTATAGGCCTCTGATATGCGAAGTTACAATAATTTCCAATGATAACTGTGCTCTGCAGAATTTTTTATACGTGATTACAGACAAACAAAAAAAAACCAATGTCACCCGCAGGGTGACCCTATCTTGCCAAAAGGTGACCACGTGTGACTTCTTTAAGATCACACTGAGGTGAACAGAGCTGCTATCCACCAGGAGCGACTCCTTGAGGAATATCTGCCTACGAGAGATTCCGATGAGAATCATTCTGCAGAGTCACCATGAAAAATATGTGTTTGCCTCATAACGTCACCAAATGATGTCATAATGTCTCAAGCTTGACATATCTAGAAAGCACTCATCGAGGTGTTCAATTTGAGGTACTACACGATATGGTTCCTATAACTTGAAAATTTGATCTTGGGGTCAAATATGTTTGACCTCAGGCGCTAACCATGAAGGTCAATGGCCAATCACCACCAAAAAACTAATCAGCTGATGCCATACCATATACTACATTCCCATAAAGTTTGGAGACGATTCGATTAAAATTACTCAAAAAATAAGGGTTTCGGCGACTCCCCTGATTTGCGACAAAGTGACCTTGACCTTTGACCTTGACCTTCAAAATTTTATGTGCTGAAAGGGACCTCTATAGGCCTCTGATATGTGAAGTTACAAAAATTTCCAATGATAACTGTGCTCTGCAGAATTTTTTATATGTGATTACAGACATAAAATAAACAAACAAAAAAAAAAACATACAAGCTGACTAACATATCTTGCAAAAACTTCGTTTTGGCAAGATAATGAACAAATACAATTATTTATATATGATATTATTTCTTCAGATAAGCTGAGAAACTTTGATATAATAGAATGTATTATTAACTGCATTATAGAATGCATCGAACTGCATGGGCAGTGGTGGTTCCGAACATGAATACGTTTGTGTGTTTTAGGAAAATAGCAGAGCCACCAAGAAAGCAGCAGAAATGTGAACCTATTGATTATAAACTGTGCATTAGGTGCCAAAATGCAACTGGAGATCTGGTAACAAACCCTGAAGATGAGTCTTATGAAACCCTTCTTGACCACATACAGAAATGGGCCAGTAACCAAGATCCAGAATGTCTATCAATCAGCAACAGACTTGGTAGTGTTACAGCAGAACATCTGAAACAATGGGGTGCTTCATGGCACAGAAACTGCTACAGAGACACAGTCAGTTCAAAAATGTTGGATGGTGCAAAAAAAAGGTACGACAAAAGTGTGGCACTAGGTGATGCAAGCCTAATCACAAAGCGTAGCAAAGGAGGACGGCCATCAAAAAAAGCAGACTGCAGATAAACCTAAAGTAGTTACATGTACAAGTGAGGGCCAGTCTTCCAGCTCAGAACGATTTACAAGATCATCTGCAAAATCCTATGACAAGGAACTATGCTTCTTTTGTGATAAGGATGATACCAATGAGCAGCTACATGATGCATGTCCATAGAACATGAAAAACATAGAACATGAAACAGGGTACACGCGATCATCGGAAAGGATCTATCAAGGATTCACGGAGCTTTGGGTGTATGGACTCAACACCTATCAGAACAGCTATGGACACATTCCTGAGCAGCTCAAAAACAAAGAGCAGTCTCACAGAGTATCTTTCAATGAAGGTACTTAACCATTTCACCGAAAGTGAAAAATCAGTCATTGTGTCGACTAAAAATGGTGTACAGTCTACTCAGCAGCAACCTGTGATGCATCTGACCACAACCCAGGAGGAAGCAGACACAATCTTGATACTGCATGCTCTCGAAGCTGCAAAGTCTCGAGGTGTAATTCACATCCTCTCACCTGACACACACGTGTTTATTCTTGCCTTACGTCGTTTCCCTGAACTTGGGCAGCAGACATGCATGATATTAGGAGCAGGAGAACACCAACGTGTCGTACCACTGAGGGCAATCTATGAAGCACTTGGGGAAGATCTGGCAGCAGCATTGCCTGGATTTCACAGTTTTACAGGCTGTGATACAACAGGAAAGTTTGCTGGGAAAGGAAAACTGACCTGCTGGAAAGTTATGCAGAAGGCTTCTCCAAACATGCTCACTGCCTTCAAAAACCTGGGCTCTACCATAACACCCACAACACAAGAGAGACAGAAGCTGCCTTAGAAGAATTGTTTGTCAGCTGTTCCAGCCACAGACCAAAAAAAAAGGATGTGGGACAGCTTTGTTGGGAGATGTTTAAGAGGTCACAGGCAGAGTCTGAAAGGTTACCACCAACTGCAGCTGTGTTAAAACAGCATACCTACGTGCCCACTATCAGGCCATGATTTGGTGTAATGACCGCAATCCACCACCAGAAAGGTATGACTGGAGGATGGAGGACAGTACCTATGTTCCAATCATAACCACTCTGAAACCAGCACCAGATGTTGTGATAGAGCTCACCAGATGTGGATGCGGAACTAGTAAATGCATAGGGGGTAGATGTTCATGCAAAAAAGCTGGTCTCCATTGCACAGAGATGTGTGCCTGTGAGGCATCACCTGAGAAATGCATGAACACAGAACCTGTCAATTTGATGATTGACAGTGATGATGAAACTGAAAGTGATGATGATGATGATGATGATGTTGATTACTGACTATAAAGTATTAACCTGAAATTAACTTTGTGATTTACTATAAATAGAACCAGTTATGTGCATGTCATTCATGTTGACAGTAAATGTTAGCAGCCAGATGTGTAGAATCTCTAATCTAGTAATTAATTAGTATGACCATACATTGGAGTGGTAGTAATTAGAGTAGAATGTGTGGTATAGTAGGTTGGTTTAGAATGTGGAATACTAGTACATCGTTTCACACATTTCAACAAACTGCATGAATATATGCAGAAATGTGAATTTTCTGTGTTAATCACCTTGCTTTAAGACTGCATCGCTTCCTTAAAGTATTGTCATATACAATGTAGATTAGAACCACCCACCCCTCCAGACTAATGGGAGAAGTGATTTTTAACAATGCATCCCCCCCTCTGTGACCAACCAGCCACTCACCCACCCACCATAAGAAAGTACTTTAGGGAAGCGATGCAGACTTATGATATGACCCTTAATACATTTAGGTATTATATAAAAAGTGCAACATAATGTTGTCTTTCGAACCACCTGGATCTATACTGGCATTGTCCCCAACTGTTTTATATTTGGTAACAAGAGTTTATCATGTATTTCCCTGAAATACACTGCAAAACAATGAGCATATAATTATATTAACTTGATATATGTATATGATTCCAAATTATACAGCTTATTGTTAGTCATGTTAGTAAGTTTACATGCCATCCAAGCAAAGAATATTTATCTATGTATGCTAACAATGCCTTAAAATCTATATCAAATGTCTAAAATAGTATGCTCATGTGTTTGTAGTCACCGAAAGGCTCATTTTGAGAGTCACATGCTATATTTATGGACAAAATAAAAAAATAAAAAAATAGTTCACTTTTTTTTAGCTAATTTAGGGTCATATCAAAATTGGGTCTAAAATTCATCAAAATAAGTAAAATTAAAACTTCCCAACATCATTGTTTTGTTGGAAGGATGTCCATAGAACATGAAAAACATTAGAAACAACAGGTGGCAAAGAAAAAATACAGGATTACACATGGCCCTACACTAAATTTTAAGGCCAAGTCACACCTTGACGTTTTAGCCAGCTTATGCCGATTTTTGAAAAATTTGTCTGAAACGCTGGCACACATCGAATACGTTATGGGTAAGTTTTGGAAACATTGAGAGCACACTGAAAAACACTGCCATACGTCGTAGTACGCTGGCTTTCATCGTTGTATTTTGCGGTTGTCCTCAAATTTTAGCATGCTTGAAATTTTATGACTTATGCCAGCATATGACTCACAAGTTCCACTACGCTGACCATAATTTGTAGGCAAGTTATGCGATCGTTGACACACGTCGACACACGTTACTTGAAAGCTAATCATAAGTCGAAACACGTCGAGGTAATGTTAAGCATACCCGAAACATATTTCTAACCTACGAGTAACGTGTTGTGGGCACGTTACACGATCTTTAACACACATTACTTGAAAGTTACTCATAAGTCGAAACACGTCGAGATAATGGTTCGTGTCAGTGTTCCAGACTCCCTGGTTTTTTTTTTTTTCTTCGGTATGACGGTGATGTTGACACTTCGATTTCTAGTGCGGTTATGATTTAAATCGTTGAGCGGCAGCCTATTAATTATATTATATTATAACCGCACTAGAAATCGAAGTGTCAACATCACCGTTATACCGAAGAAAAAAATTAAAATAAAAACAGGGAGTCTGGAACATTGACGCTAACCATTACTTCGACGCGTTTCGACTTATGAGTAACTTACAAGTAACTTTTGTCGACGTGTGCCAACAATCGCATATCGTGCATACAACTTATTCCCATCGCATGCGGAACGAGTGAAGCTACATGAATGTACTTGTAAAATTAACACGTTTAAAATTTCAAGACGTACTCCACTTACTACGACGTATGATAGCGTACTTTAGCATTCTATTCACGTATACCAAACTTACCCATACTGTATTTGACGTGCACCAGCGTTTTTGACGCATTTTTCATTCGTCGGCATATGCTGGTAAGATCGCCAAGGTGTGACTGCGATGTTGACACTTCCATTTCTCCGGCGGTTATGATTTGAATCATTGTGCGGCAGCCTTTTAATAGGCTACGCCACGTGATCGTCGGCGATACGTGCAGCGCGCTATGCATAAGTTAGACTATCGTTGGGCATAGGTTATGAACGCCGACGACAGGCAAAGCATTCGTTTGTATAAGTTATCTATAAGACAACGAAACGTTCTGTGTCCGTTACTAATATATTATGCATACGATCAACTCGTTATGAATACGTCCGAATCTTTAAAAAAAAAAAACATTAAAAGTTTAGCGTAAGCCAGCATTTTACATACATTTTGATACGTTGCCATTGCTGGCTAAAACGTCAAGGTGTGACTGGGCCTTTACTTTGGAAAGAAAGCTTTCTAATGCTTCATTTTACACGAAAATAAAAATTTATAAACGGAAACCTTACGGGGCATTATGATCATTGAATATATTTTTTGGCATGTATAATGGCAATTGGTGTACTGTCGGACCCTGCTTGCTATTCATGGGGGATACATTCCTGAAAAATTCTGTCAATGCTGGGGCACTCTTTAAATTTTTTTAGCATGGTCTCGGCTCATGGAAGAGCGATTACACAGAGCAAATCAGGAGAAAGGGGAAACAACAATAGCAGGGCGGAGGGAGAAAGTGGTTGGAGACTGGCAAACAGGTAATGATGAGGGGTAAGGGAAAATGCAAAGGGTGAACCAATATGGATACATCAGCAAAATTTTGCTTGACCAGTTTGTGAGCTTTTTTTCAAAGTTTTTTTTGTCAAGGTCTAAGCCCTAAGGAGAGGAAAGAGGCTGTTGTCTGTCTGTCAGAAGGATGCGAGATGTTGCAGCAGAGAGTGCAGTGATCACCAAAGAGATAAAGAGGGTTTTCCAGTCGGTGAGCTCATTCATGAAAATTAGGAATAATATGGGGCTGAGAACACAGCCTTGGAGTACTCCAGCTTTGACAGGGAGATGAGATTAAAGGGTTCTGCTGAGAGTCACATGTCTACGAGAGTGGAGTAACTCAGTAAACCAAGAGTGGAGTTGACCTTGGATTTGATAGGCAGACAGTTTTGGCATCCTGCCTTGTTGTCCAGACTGTATCGAAAGCTTGAGACATGTCCAGAGATGGCCCTGATCTCATGTGTGATATTGAGGGCCTCCACCATTGTTTGGAGAGTAGAAGCAGCATGTCCAAGGTAGAGTGAGTGACCAGGTTGAATCTGAATTGATGAAATGATATTAGGCTGTTGGAGAAAAGGAATTATTTATGTCAACTGTGATGATGGATTCCATGACCTGACATGATTGGAAGTACAGTAAACTAATTGGGCTGTAGTTAATGGGATCTGTTTTTGTACCTTTTCATGTAATGTTGTGACGTTGGTTGATTTCCAATTTCCCAGGTGGATATCGGAAACCAGCCCTGAAGTGTTAAGAAAAAAAAAAAAAACATGAATGCGGGTCACACATTTATGATCCGCGAATAGCGGGGTCCGACAGTATTAATATTTGTGTAATGACGATATGCAAACTGACAAATTGTGCTTTTGCAAGAAAACTTTTTGTCAGAAAGTATGATGTGGTGCTCCGTAAACAAAGTTCATTCAGACCACTCAAAAGCTGGCAACATGTGGATAAAATAGTGCTGGTTGATTCTCTTATTTGTCATTGATAAGTATTATTGATAAGTATTATATTATTATTGATAAGTATCGCTGGTTGATTCAAGTTTATTCGAGGCTGAACCTTGTGACATTCGTTTTTGGTTCTTTCTATTTGCCAATGCTTCAAAGCAAGTAAATCATTCAAATCGAGTATGTTTGTTGTGGTGATGAAGTGTGTGCAAGTAAATTAATCATTCGAAGTTGTGTGTTGATTGTAAACTACATGAAATATGTATGTCATGGTTCCCGAAAGCATGTACTATCGTGTACTGTTCTCTCCTGTAAAAAATTAAATTCCCAAAATTCGGAATGAAAATAGTCTCTTGACTTTTGGCTCCAATCCCAAAATAATTCGATGTACCTCATGCTCAGACGTTGTTGCATAAATGTGCCGAATCTGAAAGAATGTGTCCAGTCGTTTTTGAGTAGAGACTGGATGGACAGACAGATGGACAAGACCCAAGTGATGTGGCCCAGCCTGGCCTGGTTAGGGGTTATGTGCCCCTATAGCCAGGGCTGCATCGGGGTTTAAAAAGTAGTTATGTCACAAATAGCCATGTTAACCTTTTGATGTTGAAATCGGACCATTTACGCAGGTTAACAAAAGGACATGTTAGCAATGCCCATGGGTTCAACGAGATAAATGTGTTGCTACGGTTCATTTTTATTGTCACATTGCTGCAACAAAAGTTTCTGGAAAGCTGCCATGATTGGTGTTATGAATGCATAAACAATTAGAACGGCACTCAGTGGAGTGACTACCTCTGGCAGGCTGAAGAGTTTACGTTTTATATCCCACTGGTTGGCCCAATCTGCATCTGCGGACCTCATCCAAAATCGAATCTGCTTGTTCGTGTCACCTAACCAACTCATCCACACAGGTTTCTTCATAACTCGTCCACAACTTTTTGAAATATCGTGTTCTAATATATCATTTATGACCCCATCTCTCAATGGTGAAGAATCACTTAGAAAATGTAAATGATTCTCGTATCCGAATCCAGATCTTCATCAAAATCAAATTTAGTTGTCCTTGTCACACACACCCAACCTGTTAGTGTAGGGCCATGTGTAATCCTGCATTTTTTTATTTGCCAACTGTTTCTAATGTTTATCATGTTCTATGGACATCCTTCCAACAAAACAACGATGTTGGGAAGTTTTAATTTTTTTATTTTTATGAATTTTAGACCCAATTTTGATATGACCCTAAATTAGCTAAAAAAAAACAAAACAAAAAAAACAAAAAAAAACGTATACTATTTTTTATTTTGTACATAAATATAGCATGTGGCACCTCAAAATGAGCCTCTCAGTGACTACAAACACATGAGCATACCATTTTAGACATTTGATATAGGTTTTAAGGCATTGTTAGCATACATAGATAAATATGCTTTGCTTGGACAGGATGTAAACTTACTAACATCACCAACATTAAGCTGTATAATGTGGAATCATATACATATATCAAGTTAATATAATTATGTGCTCATTGTTTTGCTGTGTATTTCAGGGAAAAAAACATGATAAACTCTTGTTACCAAATATAAAATAGTTGGGGACAATGCCAGTATAGATCCAGGTGGTTCAAAAGACAACATTATGTTGCACTTTTTATATAATACCTAAATGTATTAAGGGTCATATCATAAGTCTGCATCGCTTCCCTAAAGTACTTTCTTATGGTGGGTGGGTGAGTGGCTGGTTGGTCACAGTGAGGGAATGCATTGTTAAAAATCACTTCTCCCATTAGTCTTGAGGGGTGGGTGGTTCTAATCTACATTGTATATGACAATACTTTAAGGAAGCGATGCAGTCTTAAAGCAAGGTGATTATTACAGAAAATTCACATTTGTGCATATATTCATGCAGTTTGTTGAAATGTGTTAAACAATGTACTAGTATTACACATTCTATACCTACCTACTATACTACACATTCTACTCTAATTACTACCACTCTAATATATGGTCATACTAATTAATTACCAGACTAGAGATTCTACACATCTAGCTGCTAACATTTAGTGTCAACATGAATGACATACACATAACTGGTTCTATTTATAGTAAATCACAAAGTTAATTTCAGTTTAATACTTTATAGTCAGTAGTCAACATCATCATCATCATTTTCAGTTTCATCATTACTGTCAATCATCAATTTGACAGGTTCTGTGTTCATGCATTTCTCAGGTGATACCTCACAAGCACACATCTTTGTGCAAGGGAGACCAGCTTTTTTGCATGAACATCTACCCCCTATGCATTTACTAGTTCCGCATCCACATCTGGTGAGCTCGATCACAGCATCTGGTGCTGGTTTCAGAGTGGTTATGATTGGAACATAGGTACTGTCCTCCATCCTCCAGCAATAAATACCTTTCTGGTGGTGGCAAGTTGGGTTGTGGATTGCGGTCATTACACCAAATCATGGCCTGATAGTGGGCACGTAGGTATGCTGTTTTAACACAGCTGCAGTTGGTGGTAACCTTTCAGACTCTGCCTGTGACCACTTAAACATCTCCCAACGAAGCTGTCTCACATCCTTTTTTTTTGGTCTGTGGCTGGAACAGCTGACAAACAAATTCTTCTAAGGCAGCTTCTGTCTCTCTTGTGGGTGTTATGGTAGAGCTCAGGTTTTTGAATGCAGTGAGCATGTTTGGAGAAGCCTTCTGCATAAATTTCCAGCAGGTCAGTTTTCCTTTCCCAGCAAACTTTCCTGTTGTATCACAGCCTGTAAAACTGTGAAATCCAGGCAATGCTGCTGCCAGATCTTCCCCAAGTGGCCTCAGTGGTACTACATTGGCCTTCATAGATTGGCCTCAGTGGTACTATACGTTGGTGTTCTCCTGCTCCTAATATCATGAATGTCTGCTGCCCAAGTTCAGGGAAACGATGTAAGGAAAGAATAAACACGTCTGTGTCAGGTGAGAGGATGTGAATTACACCTCGAGAATTTGCAGCTTCAAGAGCATGCAGTATTAAGATTGAGTCTGCTTCCTCCTGGGTTGTGGTCAGATGCATCACAGGTTGCTGCTGAGTAGAGTGTACACCATTTTTAGTAGACACAATGACTGATTTTTCACTTTCGGTGAAATGGTTAAGTACCTTCATTGAAAGAAACTCTGTGAGACTGCTCTTTGTTTTTGAGCTGCTCAGGAATGTGTCCATAGCTGTTCTGATAGGTGTTGAGTCCATCCACACATAGCTCCGTGAATCCTTGATAGAGCCTTTCCGATGATCGCGTGTACCCTGTTTCATGTTCTATGTTTTTCATGTTCTATGGACATGCATCATGTAGCTGCTCATTGGTATCATCCTTATCACAAAAGAAGCATAGTTCCTTGTCATAGGATTTTGCAGATGATCTTGTAAATCGTTCTGAGCTGGAAGACTGGCCCTCACTTGTACATGTAGCTACTTGAGGTTTATCTGCAGTCTGCTTTTTGATGGCCGTCCTCCTTTGCTACGCTTTGTGATTAGGCTTGCATCACCTAGTGCCCCACTTTTGTCATACCTTTTTTTTTGCACCATCCAACATTTTTGAACTGACTGTGTCTCTGTAGCAGTTTCTGTGCCATGAAGCACCCCATTGTTTCAGATGTTCTGCTGTAACACTACCTAGTCTGTTGCTGATTGATAGACATTCTGGATCTTGGTTACTGGCCCATTTCTGTATGTGGTCAAGAAGGGTTTCATAAGACGCATCTTCAGGGTTTGTTACCAGATCTCCAGTTGCATTTTGGCACCTAATGCACAGTTTATAATCAATAGGTTCACATTTCTGCTGCTTTCTTGGTGGCTCTGCCATTTTCTTAAAACACACAAACATATTCATGTGAGGAACCACCACCGCCCATGCACTTAGATACATTCTTTTATGCAGTTAATAATACATTCTATCATATCAAAGTTTCTCAGCTTATCTGAAGAAATAATATCATATATAAATAATTGTATTTGTTCATTTAGTTTGTCAACATCTCCACCAGCAATTCTGCATTACCTAAAAAACAATGGATTCTCCACAAATTGTTTCAGAATTAGTTTTTTCTAATTTGTTTATAATGATGGTCGATTGATGGATGGATGGGCAGATGATGCATTCATGGCAATGATATATGTGTATATAAGCTCTGCTGGTTGACTAATGTCAGCAGAGCTAAATGCATCTAAACAAATGACATCATGGATTTATTTGTCAAATAATAAAATATTCGATTTGCATGTCTATATTTTACGCTATAATTGGGTAGATCACTGCTTTCATAAAGTAGAATATTTTGCCTATTTTTTGCAAATTTGTCCAAATATTTATTTTGTTGTTACTATAATAACTGAAAAGTGTCAAATTGTTAAAGTTCATCATTCCAATCATTTTGATATGTCACATGATACACTTTACTTCTTAAATAAAACACTGATAGAAAACACATTTTTTAATGTTTTTGACGGTTATGCATTGTTTCTTTAAAAAAAAAAAAGGCATAAAACTGAAAATGAAAACTTCCCAACATCTTTCATATCCTTTAGGGATGTCTAAAGGATACAAAAATGTATATAAACAACAGTTGGCAGACCAAAAATGCGAACTGAGATTTTTCCACATATGACCCTACACTAATTGGTGAATGCGAGACGTTTCAATGGTTGCTTGCCTAAATCCAAGTATAGTACATGAAAATTAATGTGTGCACTGAAACCTTGGAGTATGTATCACAAGTAAACTAGAACGGCACTCGGTGGAGTGCATACCTCCGCCATGTTGAACAGTTTACGTTTTTGTATCTCACTGAATGGCCGGATCTGGATCTGCACCTGAACCTGAACCAAAATCAAATCGGATGATTCTTGTCACCTAATCAACTCACCCACCTAGTATTGTCACAACGAATCCACAACTTTTTGAAAAATCATGCTGTATGTCGTATTTGGTCCAATCTCTCAATTGTGCAGAATCACTTTAAAAGTTGTAACTTTAAAAGTAACACGAAGGGTTGGTTTTCAAATCTTAAATAGTCTTCACACCGCTACTACCCTTTGCCCCCACCCCAAAACGATTAATTTTTAGTGAACAAAATGATCGAAACAAATCTTACCACAAAGCAGGTGCACAGTATTGCTTACCGTGTGATATCATCCAGAACACCATAACCAGACCTGCGGTCTTGAAACCATTGCCCGATGTATATTGATGAGGACAGGGAGGCAAAAGAACCACTGCGGTGCATACCATGCCCATGTCGAGCCCCATCCACAAAGCTTCCTTCATACGTGTCCCCATTGGCATAACTACAGAAAAACAGCAACATATAACCAAATACTCAAGAAACCCAATAATTCAAATTCAGGCAAAGAGGAAACACTTGATTTGAAAAAAAAAAAAGGATGAACAACAGATTTATATATTAATTTTTCTCTAAATTCAAATAGTCAGAAAATTCTCCATGCAGACCACAGAAATGTCGACTGTAATGATTGTATCGATTCTTTAAGTTTTCAAGGTGAATGAAGCAAAACGTGTTTCAATGCCAGCTAACCAAACGTGCTGCCATAGATCGAGGACCGTTAACATGACCTAAACATTTACGGGAGCCAGTCTGACACCACCAGCA
>NC_140962.1:68435173-68465173 GCF_056783735.1 Eptatretus burgeri
TTTTGGCTCATCAGTGTATTTTATAGACTAGTGCGTGCCCGTAGGTGCGTGCCCGTATGTGCAAAAAAAACAAACAAAAAATTAACTGTGACGTCAATAGTGACGTCATAGCACCGTGTCCTGTCATTGGTTGATAAATAAATGGCCATAACTTGGGAACCGCTTGTCCGATTAATATCAAACCTTGAAAAGGCACATCATCGGGTCCCCAGCAATATTCCTGGCAAGTTTCAATTAGATCGTACCAGGGGTTGCCGCGGTCGCAGACACACATACAAACAGACACAGAGATTGCTGGAATTTTATATATATATATATATATATATATATATATATATATATATATATATATATATATATATATATATATATATATATATATATATATATATGTCGATATAATCTTTAAAGGAAAAGGCACTTCCAATCAAAAGCAAAACTCTATCTACTCCAATAATTTGAGCAACTAGAATGGGCCCGTAGGGGTGGGCCCGTAGGTGAGTGCCTGTATGTGCAGCCCTCTCTCGCCTCCCACTCTAATCCCCCCTCTCTCACCCCCTCCCTCCCCCTTCCTCTCCCCCTCCTCTCTCGCCTCCCCCTCTCTCCCCCCCTAGTCTCGCCCTTCCTCTCTCTCTCCCACCCCCTCTCCCGCCCCCTCTCCTGCCTCCTCTCTCCCACCCCCTCTCTCACCCTCCCTCTCTTCCCCCTAGTCTAGCCCTTCCTCTCTCCCCCCTCTATCTCCCCCCTCGTCTCACCCTTCCTCTCTCCCCCCTCGTCTCTCGCCCCCCTCTCTCCCGCCCCCACTCCTACGCCCACTCTCATTCCCCCCTCTCCCGTCGCCCTCTCTCGCAGATATTGGTCGACAGATAAATGGCCGTAACTTGGGAACCACTCGTCTGATTGACATCAAACCTCGAAAAGGCACATCTGCGTGTCCCCGGCAATATTCCTGGCACGTTTCAATCAGATCGGACCGGCGGTCGTCGAGAAACGGCGGTCGCAGACAAACAGACACACACACACAGATTGCTGGAATTATAGATAGATAAGCAAGAGCAGACCCGGTCTCAGGTGACATTTCACCAGTTTCATTTAACCTCTCAGCAGCTTTTCAAACGGTGTGCAGGAAGCGGCCACCGAAACTGGGTGACAGAGAAAATCACCGACAGACACCACGGTTCGCAATCCATAATCGGATGTGAGGAACAGCTTTATGGAATAAAAAAAATAATTAAACAAGTGGTGCCAGGCACAACAAATCCCACCCATTTAAGGCATAAAGTTATTTTGGGGACCAAATTTAAATTTGATACATCCTTAACCTGAATGTTGATTATAAGGAATAGAATAAGGAATATTTTAGTCTTAGTTTTAAGTCAATTAAACCATTTTTGACAAAGTTATGACCATAAAATGATTTTAACCTTTCAAGGCCATGTAAGGTCAAAGGTCATGGTGTCAAATGAAAGCCAATAAAGGACTTGATATATGTCTTCCATAGTAAACACGCATATTCCTAACCTTTTTTGATTTATAATTAAATGGAAAATTTATAATTTTGACCGATGACCATGACCCCCAAAACTTCGGACCCTACCGATCTTCACAAATATGCATTTTTCACTATAGGAATGGGTAGGATTATAAATGACAAATAGAATAAGGTTCACTATAAGCTTAGTTTGAAGTAAATCAGATCATTTTTGACGAAGTTATGAGCGAAAAACGATTTTGATATTTTTGTGACCTTGACCTTTGATCCAATTGGACCCAAAAGTTAATGGGGTCGTCCAAGGTTCATTGCCCACCCGTGGATTAAATTTGATAGTGTTTGCTAAAGCCGTTTTGCCGTAAAGTTGCTAACAGACAGACAAACAAACCAGACGATTACAATATCCCACTCCCTCCCACCGGGGGGCAGGATAATAAATAAATAACAAGCTCGAATGAGCGAAGATCCTCGTCCTATTAATGATGACGTCATAAAAACGAATATGACGTCATCGTGATGTATCAGGTTTGCGATAAATTATCTGTGCTAATGCCCGGCTTGATTCCCGCTAACAAAATTCAAACAGCTTGCCGAGTTTCGGAGATAATGGGATCGGCGATTTCCATTAGCGGCGATATTATGTCAACTTTTTTTCTTGGAAGAATTTCCAAAATCGGAGATGGTTACTGGCTGCGCGTGGGCTTTCTGCATGTACATGGCAAGTTTCACGAAGATCCGATGAAAACTCTGGGTTGTGAAACAAAAATGTCAAAAAATAGGAATGACGTCATAAATATTGATATGACGTCATAGTGATGCATCATATGTGCGGTAATTCATCTCTGTTAATGCCCTGTTCGATTCCCACAAACAGAATTTAAAAAGCTTGCCTAGTTTCGGAGATAATGTTTTAGGCGATTTCCATTAGCGGAGATACTTTGACGTCATAACTATTTTTCTAGGATGAATTTTCAAAATCGGAGATTGTTACTGTCTGCGCAGGGTATTATTACATATATACGCCAAGTTTCAGGAAGTTTCGATGAAAACTGTAGGTTGTGAAACAAAAAAGTCCACAAGAACAACAGCGTCAGTAAGACTTGGAGATCCTCCACGAGGATCTAAAAACCAAGAGACTGTGATGTATCGTATTTGTGTTGAATTGCTTCAACTTATATTGCACTTGAGGCAGGGAAAAAAACCCCCCAAAAAAGACTCATACAACAACCCTTTTATCCTCGAAGATCTACAAAGTATGGGTCCACAATCCTGTGCAATTCGAAGGTCATTCAATCACGTGGATGGAGATGGAGACAAATGGAGGAGTTTTTCTGAGGTGGTCTTTGACTGAAGGATTCCGGTTAAGCTGAGGGCAGAGTTATAAAATGGTAACAAGATTGCTTATCCTGTATGGAAAGGAGGACTGCGACTTGAGAAAGGACGAGGAAAGATTGCTGCAGATGATGGAGAGGTGGATTCTGAAAAGGTTGATGTGCATGTCTGAGAGAAAGGAAGAGGATTAACCCTAACTGTAATATTAGGTGGGTCATGGAAAGGGACATGAACAAAAGGGCATAGAAGGCACATCAGTATTGGTTGGGGCATGTACTCAGGAGGGAAAAGGGAAATGTGGTCAGGCCAGCCTTCGATATGCATGCATTTGGCAAGAAAAGGGAAGTGGGGGGTGGGGGGAGGGGACCAAAATGCAAAATGGAGGTGGAAGGCGGTCGTACGGAGGGACAAAAGAAAAGTGGGTGTACAGGGAGGATGTTAGCGTTTGAGGGGTGTGGAGAGGAAGTTCCATCTGCTCTTTTTAGTTGTTGGTCATCAACTATCCCATGGTGTCTTTCACGAAGAGTCGGAGAGATATTACTGGCAGGCTTAGCCGACTGCTTCCTAAAATACTTGGGCCACTCTCCCTTCTGTGGTTGACCACATAAGAAGTCAAGGAATTAATTGGGTCACTAAAGCAGTACAAGAGAATTATAATAAACTAGCAAAAGTATCCGTCCCCAGTGACGGGAAAAGCCAATTATGGTGATGGCGAGAATAACCACAGAAGATGAGTCAGGCAGTTGTCTGGGGAAATCAAATCCATCCTGTAGTCCTGAACTTCACCAAAGGTGGCGCTATTCAAACCAACTGCAATAGCAGGGAAGTATTCCTCATCATTTTTCCTGGGGTTTCCCGGGCAGCCGAAGGAGCTGCGAACCCCGCTAAAACATGGCCGGTACAACCTTTTACCTCTGTGAACATTTGGTCCAAATCCGTCCAGAGGTGTACGAGTGTGTATGTAACAGACAGACAAATTTATAGATATAGATTAATAGAATTGCATACAAATATAAATATATTTGGAACACAAAATATATTTGGAATACTGCGTGTACAAAAGGAAAATATTGATATATTTTATAGCCGAATCTAAAATCTTGTACATTTAAAAATTAAGAGATGCTGGCATGTTTTGGACGACTGAGCGTACCAAGTGAAAGTTATTTTACAAAACAATCCACCCAGGCCCCCATGCCACAAACAGCCCACCAATACTGTACCTTGCCTTTCGCATCTGGGGTGCTTAACAGGAGTCGTTCCTCTGGCGTGATGATCTTGAATGAATTTCTTCCACACACAGACATAAAGGCAATAATTACAAAACATTGAAATTCAAAAACATTATTTTTTTTTTTTTCATCCAAAGAAAATTCCACATAAAGCTATGGTGCCTCCGCACCTCAGTTAAATCAGCGGTGGCAAACAAAATAGGCTTTGTGAAGGTGACGACCAAGTCAAATTGCGTTATTTTACTTGTTCTCCAATCTTGCTAAATGCACCAACTTCATCATACTTTGGAAACTAGCACAGAAACATATATTTTGATGATCTGTCAGTGGGATTGACAAAGCTGTGTAAAAAAAAATATATATATATATATATATATATATATATATATATATATATATATATATATATATATATATATATATATATATATATATATATATATATATATATATATATATATAAAAGTTGTCAACCAATGCAAAGTGATTTCCCAAGGCTGGTTTTCAGTGGAAAACTACAACAATGCCAAAAATATTTTTCTTAAGAAAATATTTTCTTGAAATAAGAAAAGTGAGAAAATTATCATGGTGTTCATAATTGAAGAAAACTTTGATTTTAAGAAAATATTGTCTTCTGAAGAAAGTTATTTTTGCCAGTGAAGTATACGGTAAATAATTTTGCAACGGGCACTCATTTCCAAGGGACGATCACATTTCAATAAGTGCTTGGTTGTAGTCATGCACACAGCAGGCCACACGTGATGAAGTTATTCCATGCAGATTGGAGAAGTCGTTTATGTTGCAATACTGTAGAAATCGCAATTTTGGTATAAAAATGTATCTCCAAACTACACCAAACTGTTAAATATCTGCTTGGTTCCCTGTAATATAATCACTTCTCTTTGGACTAATTCCAAGAGTTGCAATACATGTAGTACAGCTGATAATCTCTCATATCATAAGAATTGTGCAAATTATGACTAAAGCATGAAATTTCTACCAGTGTTAGTACATGCCATAAGCTTCCTTTTCAGATCGGGAGGTAAGGCAGATTTGACCTCTGAGGACCGTGAGAGGTCAATGACAAAGTATCAAAATATTGATGTTTGGCTTCATTCGTTAATGGTAAACATGTTTATGATGTACAAACCATGCATTTGTGTTCCAATAGAAATGTCTACATATTGCACACAGTGTTGGTAGTTATTTACAGGTGTCTAGCTTTGACCTCTGAGGACAGTAAGAGGTCAATTACCTCAACATATCAAATATTGATGCCAATGAATGTAAACTGTGGTGGCTGGTACTAACACAATTGTTGTAATTGTGTGTTGCAGGATTCCCTGCCTGATGATCGAAGCCAAGATACAAGCATCCCAGACCTGATCGTCACTATGGCAAAGCGTCATATCCTCATCGACCCAGCCCAGCCCTCTACGTCCAAGCAATCAAGACCACCCCCAAGAACTAACTGGGAGCTTTGTATTCTATGCCAAGCAGAGACAGATGAACCTTTGCAGTGCCCACGAAGATCAACCATGAAACCGAGTGGTAGTGGCTATGCATCATTGACAGAAGACGTCCTCCAGTTCAAGGGACTTCGGCACATGCCAATGGAACTCAACGTGAACAGACTGGATGATGGTGATGGCGTAGAAGCTACCTTGAGGACACACAGTGCTCAGTGGCACAAGAAATGTCGTTTAAAGTTTAACAAAAAAATGTTTGACCAGCAGAGCAGAGCAGAATCAGCTTCAGGACAGCAATCTAGTACCGGTACTCCAACCGTGCACACATGATCAGCAGCTGCCCACAGGCTTCCACAGTCAACCGAGCATATCTGTTTCTTCTGCAATAAGCCAGCTGGCACTGCAGACTTGAACGAAGCAGCTACAAAGGAAATTGACAAGAACGTTCGGAGATGTGCCACTGAATTGAGGGACACTGAACTGCTGGCCAAGCTGTCTGCAGGAGACATGATTGCCAGAGGCAAAATACCATCGCAACTGTCTCCATGCATTATACAACAAAATCAGACCAGCCGCACTCAAGGACGAGGATGCGGATCGTCTGCATGGCATAGCTTTTGCTGAGCTGGTGGTATTCATGGAGGACATGCAAGCAGATGAGGACAATGCCCCTGTATTTAAACTCTGACGTGGCTAACCTCTTCAAGACGAGACTGGAGCAGCTGGGTGCCATGGTAACCAACAGAATACACACAACCAGACTGAAGGACAGACTTCTTTCTGTGCTTCCTGATCTGAGAGCCCATTCTCAGGGCCGAGACACTTCTCTTGTTTGAGAAAGATATAGGTCTCGCCCTGAAGAAGGCCTGTGATCATGACAGTGATGCCATGCACCGAGTAAGAGCAGCACAGGTAGTACGTAGAGAAATGTTTGAGACCAGGTTCACCTTTGACGGTGCGTTCCAAGCTGACTGCCAGAAAGATTCTGTGACACCATCCCTCCTTGCTCTAGTGAACATGATCCTCGATGGGGCGAACATCAAGCACCACAACTGCTGCTCTTACAGTATCGCAGCTACTGGTGTTCAACAGTGTAGAGCATGCACGCAGTGTGGAGTCAACCTCAGTGCGCCACAGCCGCGCGAGAGAGAAACCCCACTCCCACTCTGACTGGAGCTGGACAAAGGAGGCCTCTGGGTGGCAGCCTCTTTGGACAACAATGCCAGAGGCATCAAAATCTTGCCACAAACTGATCCATTGTGGCTGCGAGAAGGGATGTACCAGCCACTGCAAGTGCACCAAGGCTGCACTCAAGTGCACTGCATTATGTGCAATCAGACACCTCTATATTTATGCGTCTATATGGATAATGTGTGTGTATTACATGTACTATACATGTGTCTGAGGTAACTGACCTCACTGTACTTTAAGCTTATAGACTATGTTCAGTGCACATTGAAAATTAAGGTTTCACAGATGATCTTACAACACAATTTCATGCAAGCTGTTCTGGACACCACAATAACCTAAATGTGTATTTCAATAAATTTGTTTTCTGAGGTCACTGACCTCATTTAAAGCACTTGTTCAGTCATGGTTGCATCCTGTGATTATGTATAAAGGCTCTCCAGAAGATAAAGGGACCAACACATGGCAACATACCTTTTAATGATTCCCAAAACAGACAAACTGCACTAGAATCGTGAAAAAATGACAATTTCAGTGTAATTGAGGTCATTGACCTCTCACTATCCTCAGAGGTAAAATCTGGCTTACTTCCTGATCTGAAAATGAAGCTTATGGTATGTACTAACAATGGTAAAAATTTCATGCTTTAGTAATAATTTGCACAATTGTTATGATTATCTGCTGCACTAATGGTTCATATACCCATATAGCTGCTGGGAATCTGAAATTACTAAAATATGGTATGCCCAGACCTCCCCAATGCAGGTGCACAGTATTGTGAAAAGCCACCAATTGCTCACTCTGGGCTGTCTTGTGTAGCATCGACCCATAGTGTTTCCAGAGGAAGGATTTGGTGGTTGGAGAACTGAGGACGGAGGAAACATGCGAAGAGAGGCTCAGAACTTCATTTCTCACAAAAGACAACATAATTAAAAGACCGACATGCAATGCAGGAACAGTAAACAATATCCAATAAAAAAAAACAACAACAAGCTTTCATTTCCCAACAATGCCAGTGTGGTTGAAAATTTATTTTAAAATATTAGCTTCATGTTTGGCTGTGGCCAAATTAAGCCTAATGATTGATTTAACTTCACAAATAAAGGCTTCTTGCCCATATAATACGCATTAGTGAAAAACCTATATGATAGACAGTGATTGATTTAAAAGCTCATTATAAACATGATTATCACATTCATTTTATGAGGATGTATCTGTGTTCAGTATCAATTAATATACTCCGGATGTCAAACACCATTTTTCAAGATGACCTTGCATTAGGGTCCGCACAATGTTTTTCTGCATTTTTGTGATCACCAGACCATCTGAATGAATAGTCCGATTGATGCCACTCTGGCACCCCTGAGCATCTTTGTAGAAACCCATTAATATGCAAATTAGCGGTGGCCATTGTCAAAATAACAATTTTTCTTAATATCTCCAGAAGTAAGCATCCAAACAGCCTGGTTGAGGTGTCCAAACCCATGTTTTTAGGGTCACTGGTCATGATAAACCCACATACAATTTGATAACATTGAAATTTAGCTCATTAATATGCAAATTAGCAGTCGCCATTATTGAAAATGTAGATAAAGACATATAGATAGAAAAAAAAAACACTTCAGTCTTTGTGAATATAGATCACTTTATTATTCATACAGATTCAACAAATCGACAGTATGCAATGAAAGCAGCTAACAACATGAACAAAAGAAGACATTCCTGTGTAAATCAAATGTTCATATATATATATATATATATATATATATATATATATATATATATATATATATATATATATATATATATATATATATATATATATATATATATATATATATATATATATATATATATATATAAAAAACAGGTTTGTAAACCTTATGAAGGCTACTTCAGTGCTTGGTGTCTCATTCAGTGTCAGAGTCATCATCAAGGGCAAATGCAGCAGCTGTCTTGGTGCGCTCATTCCTGCAGCCAGTATCTCCATGGCACGTACAGAAAACTGTGCATGGTAACTTGGCTGCTGTGCAGCGGCATTGAGCTGTGTAGCATTGCTTGGCGGAGGAACATCCACATCGTATTAGCTCCAAGATCTCTGGTGGTACAAGAGCAACGTTGGGCGGCAGCATAACTGGAAGTAATGATCTTGATGCCTCATCACGTTTCCATCCATACTGAGTGGGATCCAGAGGTGGTGGCTGCAGCTCAGCAGCTGACTTCCATATTGCTGTCTGTATATGAGCATGTCACACGTTTTGTTCAAAGGATTCTGGAGTTGGTGGCAGAGCCTTTAGATCTGGTGCTTTGATGGCGTTTGGTTTCACCATTCTCATAGACCACACCTCTTTGCGAACATCAGACATGTTGCTTCTCTCCTTGCTGCCGTAGCAAACAGCCATGAACACAGTGGCTTCGGCAATGACAGTCAATAGGTGCATCCTCATTCCCAAGTTTTTGAAGTGAATGGCCTGCTGCGAGTGTCTTCATGTCAGTCAGTTTACCTCGACCATACATCTGGGCAACAGTGTCGCAACCTGTCAGTGCGTGTAAAGCTAGTAGGTCTTGCACCATCCCGGCATGCTTTCTGGCAGTGGCCCAAATGTCGATCAACGATCGGCCAGGACATGTTTCTTCCATTGTTACGCAGAATTGCAGATGAAGTTCTGGGAAGTGATACACAAGCAAGATGAACACATCAGTACCATCACAGATGACTGTGAAGCATTTTGTGCCATCTTCGGCAACTTTAGCGACTTGCTGAATTATGATGACATCTGCCTCCTCATGCGTCGTCTTCAAATCAGTGCGACACCTTTGGGCTCCATGGTGTATTTACACTGGGGTAGACTCCTGTCCCATAATGACGAGCCTGTGTTGGCTCTGCTTTCTGTTGACTAATGTCAATCAAATTCTGGCAAATCAGTTCTCTCAGTTGAACTTTGTTCTCAGTTACTGACAGAACCACCAGCTGTGGAGGCAGTGGAGTCTGGCGGTTCAACCTGTGGTGCCTGCTAGCTTGCTGCCCAGCTCTTGCATATCTTGTTGCACTTTTGATGCTGAAATCATGAAATCTGTCAAATACCATATAAACATCTGATTTGTCCACCTTTGCCATAATGTAGCGCGTGAAGTTGTCAACAAAGTCTTGCACAATTCCCCTGTTGGGCCAATGAATAACCCAGAGGATTGCACAACCATCTAAGAAGGTGACTTCAGGTTGTGGACCCAGTCTTGTTGAGATTTCCACTTGGAGATTCTTCTTCAATGTCGACTTGGTCTTTGCTATTCTCATCTCCCCCTTTTCATCGAACATTGATGTTGGCACAGGTGCAAGTTCGTACTCCAAGACGTCACATAGTTTGATGTTTCGACTTTGTTGGAGTCCCATGACCCTGGAGTAGATGAGATTTAGATCACAAACTTCAGTAGATCCCACACGCATGGCTTTCCATGTCACTGCCATAGTTATGACTTGTTTAGATAAGGGAGTTTTGAATCCTGCTGGCCAGCTTTCTTCATACGAATGCATCTGTGCTCGGCCAATGTCAACTGCCCTTGGCGCGTTCACCTTCTCCGGTCCAATTCTGCCAGTTACAATGTTGACAACTCTGTTTGCATGTTCGTTTGGGTCAAGTGGGTTGATACAGGACTGGAGTTTTCTTCTTATCTTGTCCCGGTCCTCTGCATCAGATCGTATGCGCGATGGCTTCTCTTCCTTGTGAATGGTCACCTCTGTGACTATGTGCCCATCAGACATATCTGTGAGATCGTGGACTATCTGACTAAACGTGTGCATACTGTAGGCCCACTTCTTCAGTGTAATGCCAACGATTCCATGTATGCCATGACCGTAGCGCATGAACGTGGACTCAATATACATATCCCACCATATGCCGTTCCATCGGACCTTCTTGTGCCGAATCATGTGATCTTTTAAGAACATTTCCAGAATGTCTCCATGAAGCCTTCCCATCGATCGAAGGTAGTCGAGCCCATATCTAGCATCGTTGTGATGTCCAGCCACGAAGAAGTAGGGGAGCATCTCCTTCATAGCCCAAAGATGCAATGGCCAGTCTCCTTCACGCTCAGCACGAACAAATGCCATCATGATGAATACAGGTTTCACAAGGTTCTGTACCCATAGTTGTGTGGCCATGCTCTTTGTTTTCAAGAGTGTCCATCGTCTTCATGACTTTCTGCCTGAACCACGCTTGAACGAAGGACCTCCTCAGTCACCAATCGCAGGGCCCTGAAGTTTTGGGGAAACTTTTTTTTCCACCAAGCATATGAGCAACACCTCCAAAGGCAGATTTCATCACGTCTTCCAGCCCACTTTCAGCCATCAAGTTCACCACACAACCGATGAAACTCATAAGGGTGTGCATGCCACCCAGCCTTGGTATGAACTGGGTAAATCGCTCAGGATAAACCCATTTAACATTAACGGCCGCTCGATACAGCTGTTGGTCGTTTGTCCACACTCTGTGGTCATGTGTTTTCCCCCCTCCATTGCTGTAAACATCGTGTCCGGATCAGCTGGATCCATATCTATGAGTGTTGTATAAATGGCCCTTGTTGTAGGTTGGATGGATCGTCCTTGCTCTCTGCAGAACTTCGTATTAAAGCCACCAAACTTTGGTGTGTTCTGATCAGAAGTGATTTGCTTCAGAAAAGAGAAATCCATATCTTGAACTCTAAGATGTAAAGCTTGATGAGCCGATATGTGGAGAGGTAACACGACACGTGTGGCTATTTTAACTGGCATCGCTGGTTTCTTAGATCCCTTGTACCTTTGAACCAAAATGTCTTCTGTCACAGGTGTCTTAATTTCATCACGGGTCAATTGTCTGATGATGGGTTCATCTTCAGATGTGGAAGATATCTCCTGATCTTTTATGGCAAGTAGTACTGCAAGAGAATGTGTTGAAACGAGTCCATTCTGGGATGAGATATTTGTGTCGAAGTTGTCAGCAACAACCTGAACGAGGCCACATTCAGCATTGGTGGTTCCCCTAATCCCGGAGTGAACAGTTGCAGCCTTTGCTGCTGATCCCTTGAAACGCTGAAACTCATCATCGGAACGGGTCACACGATAGTTGTACAACTGCTCGATGAGGCTTTTACAACTGACCAGAACTCCCAGTGCTATTTGGAGTGTAGTTGGTCAATTGGTGATCATATTCGTTATGATGTTTCCTATCAGAGCTCCTGGAAGTGTGCAGTCCAGTTTAGCTGATATTTTGGAGAGTAGCAATTGAAGGGTTGAACTCACTGCTTCATCAGCAATATCTATATTAATTCTAGTCTGATAAGAACTGGGGTCGGACGACAACTGCTTGGATTCCTGTGCAACCTTCTTGGCAATACGTTCTATGGAAACATCAATGGCGTCATCTTCATCTGATGCTACCAAGTTGATCGCAGTAGACGCTCTGCCGCGAAACAAGATTAAACTCGCGACACCTTCACCAGACAGAACCAGAAGCTCAGAGCCAAGTACATCCAACAATTTGGATAACAGGGTTCGTCGAGAGTATAGCTTTCCTCCATGATCCTTGTACATATTGTAGACTTCTACTGAATTCCAGATGCGCAACATGTCGTTTTTCATTGATAGGATGGTAGAACTGACAGCTGGCTCAATGTCCTGAGTTTCTCTGCCACTGTGTGCTGCTTCTGCAACAGAACGGGGTGCCATGAAGGACTTTCTGCAGTCATCGTGATATCTCGCATCAGCAGCATGAAGATCGCTGATTGCGCCCATTAATCGTATCTTGACCTGGCGTCCTTCTTCATCCTAGCGGGAAGCGATAACATCTACAATAGTTTGTTTGAAGTTGTCCGATCAACATGATCTGCAGATCTGCAGTCCTGCAAAGGAGAACTCGCCGCCAACGATTAGGATTCTTCTTATCAAAGTCCATGATGCACTTTTCTCCGCAAAAAATACAATGTTCTTTCAAGTCAAATACTGTCATCTTGAAACGGCGGCTTCTTTTTCTTGTTGAAGCATCTTCCAAACAGACATTACTCATTCGTTTCAAGTGTCTTTCTATGTGTGAGCGTGATGTGTACGTTGATACAGTCTCTATGGCATTTGAGCTCGATAGATTCGTCTGCCTGTAATCTCTGTTCAAGCTCTTCATGTATACCATCTTGTCTTGCTTTGCTTGACCGGATGATACTTTGCACTCTGTCCGGACCAACTGTTTCCAGAGGTTTTCCAGTTTTAGTCGCATCGCAGGGACTGAAGAAACAGTCTCCCATGGTGATGGAGCCTCAACCTGTAACAATAGAGGTAATTATAAACATCAGTAAACACTTAATTTATTTGTTCATATTTGAAAAAATTATGAGGAAACAGGTTCCACCCTGTGTACTTTTAAAAAATCAATAAAATACACAGTTGCTTTCAGACAGATCATGTTAAATAATAATAATAAAAAAAAAAACTTGCTCGCAAATAATATCGATCATTTTACTGTATCAGAAGACATTACTCTTACTTAAAACTCAGTTCTCCATGTTTCTTTCATTACATTACAAGCCTCAACTTACTTGATCAGAAACAGTTCATGCTGTTGATCTTCTGAGGTCAGCCATTTCTTCACAACTGTACTGGGGATAAACGGCTCTGTGCAAGTTATTTTCAAACAGTTTTGTTGTTGTTGTATAACTGTACTGCAAAAACGCCGATCGGCACGGACAAATTCAGGGGGTAGGGTTATGCTAATTTGCATACTAATGAGATAAATTTCAATGTTATCAAATTGTAAGTGGGTTTATCATGACCAGTGACCCGAAAAACATGGGTTTGGACACCTCAACCAGACTGTTTGGATGCTTACTTCTGGAGATATTAAGAAAAATTGTTATTTTGATAATGGCGACTGGTAATTTGCATATTAATGAGCTAAATTTCAATGTTATCAAATTGTAAGTGGGTTTATCATGACCAGTGACCCTAAAAACATGGGTTTGGACACCTCAACCAGGTTATTTGGATGCTTACTTTTGGAGATATTAAGAAAAATAGTAATTTCGACAATGGCCACCGCTAATTTGCATATTAATGGATTTCTACAAAGATGCTCAAGGGTCCCAGAGTGGCATCAATCGGAATATTCATTCAGATGGTCTGGTGATCACAAAAATGCAGAAAAACATTGTGCGGACCCTAATGCACGCTTTTCTGGCCAACACTCGGACCAATACCCATGTATGAATATTAACCGGCTTGATTGAAGCTTGTGTGATTACAAACACGAGCCCCATGGACATGCATATAAAAATCCATGGGGACATAATTGATACAGCTCTGTATTCTCTTTGCGACTGAAACAACATACTTATGCTTTTAAATGCTAATAAAGGTATAAAGTCGATTGTAAAGCATTGTGATTACCTGAAGTTGGTTTGTCACCATATATGGGGTTGTTCACCAAGAAGGATCATGGGGAAAAGATCATCTGACCCAGAGTTGATACAAATGAAAGTGTTTTTGTATTCAAAACGAAACATGTTTATCACGTCCTTGAAGAAAGGAAGCGGCCCACATATATACTGCCCGAAGGATAGAAGAGCCCTTTGTGCTGTGAATCGAACTGCTCGCTTGTAATGAGTGGGAGATCACTTCCCATGCTCGGACACAACCCATATATGGTGTTCTGCGAATTAAGAGACTGAGTAACATTGAGTGATATGTAGTTTTGCCAAGATAACATGTACTGGTCATTGTCCGACCGCCCATCTTTGCTCGTAACTATGCGAATATTTTTGCGATGAAAAGCAAGGCTTGTGAACAGAACTCAGAGAGGGAGGTATACGGGGACTCATCTTGGTGTTTCCTTGTACACTTGCCTCTTCCAGTGTACACAAATAAATGATTCAACTCATTGCGACTGGAGTTCCTGGAATGAGGTTCGATTCCACTGGAGATTCGAGTAATTCCACAACACCCCAGCACCCAACCCAGCCAGCCCAACCCTTTCTCATGAAAGTCAAAATCTTGAAGGTGGCACGAAAGCCTTATAAACACAGTGAAACTTCAGATCTGCTATACAACAGGCTTTTCAGAAAGAAAATTAAAAAGAAGAAGTTGCTGCAAGATGCAAGAGTTTGTGGAGTCAATGGCACAAGAGCAAATTGCAATTTGTTGGAGTTGAGCAATAAAGCTGTGGACTGTAGAGCTAACTTAGGGGAATCTGCAAGGACGAAAAGAGCTTATGCCTGGAGTTTGCTTAATGGTTAGGGTGGTGGGCTTGGGATCCTTGGGTCCTGAGTTCAAATCCCACTCGACTGTTGAATTAATACCAGGTGGGGTTGACTCTGCCTGTCATCCTAAGGTCGGCAAAATGAGTGCCGGCTTGCTGCTATCCTGTGTTGGAGTGGCGACCCGTCCAGGATTGCACCCAATAACCAAGGAGACTGCTTCGGCAGCACGAAAGCTCTGCACAGATTATGGTCCTGATGGATGGATGGATAAGAGTTTGCAATACAGTCAACCTTCAAATGATTGCAGGCTTCTACCAATCACAGGCAGCCTACTGTGTCGTGATTTCATCATCACGCTATTTCATTTTGGCCAATCGCTGTTTTTGAGTTGATAAGAGTCATTGTTTGCGTCCGCACGTACGATTACTGTACCTCTCATTGCAAGGCTTTTCTTGTTTTCCGTGTACCGTTAAATTGCCGTGATCAGACCAACATACGGAACGAAGCTAAATTTAACAGAGTAATGAATAGTCATCGAAGAGGAAATGACATACAGGAGATCCTGTCATACACACACAAGATCGAGAACACACACAACAGTTAATAGTGGCACACAAACACAAAACGATGGACAAAATCAATTGTGTCAAAAGGTAGGGAAAGGCTATGACATTGTGCAGAAAAAAAATGGAATTGGTATATGTTGGCAAGAATTGGAAGTGCGGCATCTGTGGGCCACCATTCCAGGATTAATGAATCGACCTTGCGGAGAGAGAGGGACAGAGACAGAGACACAGAGACACAGAGAGACAGAGAGAGATTATTTCTGGCTGCCATCGATCTTCCTCGAAGTCCAGTAGCCGAACGACCTTCTTCCCATTGGCCCTTGGTTTCCACAATCGCAGTTTTAACTTTTCCGTAATTTTCCAGGAACCTAAACCCCACAATATTGGAGGGTTTACTGAATATCATTATGAATTTGCCGGACAGGTCACGAGTGGCCTCTCGGACCCACTTCACAACCTTTGACCCTGAAGTCGACGAGCTGCAGATAACTCCATGACACGACAGGTTGCTAAGCAACCATGGACACCGTCCGCGATGGTAAATTTGGTTGGGTAAGGGCCTCACATCCAATTCCCACGTTACCTTCCCGATAAATTAACACCACCCCTACGTGTATGTGTATGTGTGTGTGTGTGTGTGTGTGTGTGTGTGTGTGTGTGTGTGTGTGTGTGTGTGTGTGTGTGTGTGTGTGTGTGTGTGTGTGTGTGTGTGTGTGTGTGTGTGTGTGTGTGTGTGTGTGTGTGTGTGTGTGTGTGTGTGTGTGTGTGTGTGTGTGTGTGTGTGTGTATATATTGTTGCGGATTCGCGCCCGCCGGCGTGCGAGCGGCCACGTAACTCGAATCGCGGCACGTCGCCCACCGGACGGACAATCCCGTCGTGACCCTCTCGGACTAACGCCGGGAACTAGTCACGGGTGGGCCTTTCGGCCTCACCACGATCGTGCCAATCGGCCCCCCGCGTGGGATAGGGTTGCTCGCCAAATTCGACCTACCTAAGTACCCACACGGAGAGTAGACCGGGCGATCGCACCTCGCCGCAGGTCGACTTCGGACACGAGCCACTTTAAGCGACCCGTTCCGTACTATCGGGATAACCGAGCGGTGTTATCGTCAACCTCGACGGTTCGATTAATTATTGGGCGTATTTAACCCACGACCAACCCTTTACGTGAAGTAAGATGGAGATTCAATAAAGGAAAAGACGAAGCGAAACGGGAAAAACAGTTCAACATAAAGCACATTTATTCCGCGGCAAACGGAAAGCACACATATACAATTATACACCAAAAGCAAATGTAAAAGTAGAAGAAGCACAACAATTCTGCACAAAAAGCAAATGTAACAATGCAGATCTACTACCGACTACCGAGCACACGGCAACACTTATACAGTTTTACTTCACAGACGGCGCCGACAACACATATACTCAAAGCAAAAGAAAAAGGGACCACCCTCAACGATGAGGGGGGCAGATGGGCCTGGGGCCGAGACCGCGTCGAGCCTACCCGTCTGGTGATGAGCCGCAAAAATGGCGGTGGCGCCCCGACTCCGCGGGCCTCGCTGGCACTGCCTGGAATGGGATGGGAATGGGGCCCCCTTCTCACACTATCTCAGCGCGGGGGGAAACAGGAGGGGGTTGTTGATGCTCGGGGGATTGAGGATATCTCGCTGGCTTGGGTCCCGCGACGAGCGACTCCACCGCGACCTCGGTCGCGTTACCGGCCTCCCCTCTCCGCAGCTCCCCGACTCTGACACGAGCGCCCTCTCGACTGCCTTCGCCGCCGCCACAACTCTCCAACTCTCCCACTCTCCACTCTTCTCAACTCCGTCCAACTGCGATTCAGAAACTCTTTTTCTCTCCCGATTCAGAAACTCCCTCAACAACTGCCTCGATTCCGTCCAACTGCCCGACTCCCTCCAACTGACTTTTCGGCGAGCGAACGCGGCCCTTTATAGCCCCCGGGGCTTCGCTCCTTCACCTTCGACCCTTCACCTCTGGCTGGCTCCCCATTGGACAGAGGAAAAGTGGGCGTGAATGATTCTTGATCCGATTTCTCGGAAAGGCTGGTGTTTTTGCACCCGCTGCTCGGTGCGCGCCCTGTACGAGTCCAGGATCGGTGCCCACAAGCGGCGCGGGAATGGCGGTGATGCGATGGTTGCGAGAGCGAGATGTGACGGCAAGGGTCGTGGCTGTTGTTGTGAAGCGGCGTTGCGGTTGGTGGTTGTGTGATGGCTGTTGAGACGTGGTTGGTGGTGGTTGTGGTGGTAGTAATGGCGGCTGGTCCAAAATAAAGATAGTAAAAGAAAAACGGCTATCTAAAAGGGTTGCAGCCCGAATGAATGACATTTATTCCCTCTAAACAACGGGTTTGGACTAACTACACATATACTTACAGAGATATCTCACCTAAGGGACCTGAATGGTGGTTTGCGAATTTCGTCAACCACAACAATATATATATATATATATAAATTTAGCCCTCTCTCTCAGGTCAGGTCAGGTATGGAAGCATGTGCCAGAACAGCGCGTCGCTGCGTCCACTTTCCGCCGGTACTCCAGGGGCCTCCGTCTGGCCATCTCCCAGGCAGATGCCAGGCCCATCCCCATCTCCTTGAGATGATGGTCAACCTGTTGCAACCATGAGGCACGTGGTCGGCCCACTGGCCTCCTCCACTCATGAGACTCTCTCGCTGAGAGAATCTGATGAGCAGGATCAGCGTCAGGAAAACGAGCCACATGTCCATACAGCCGCAACTGACGCTCACGGACTATGCAGGTAACAAATCTCATCCGAGTCTCTCTCAGCAACCGCTCGTTGGACACAAAATCCGACCAGCGATAGCCAAGGATTCTCCGAAGAGACCTGGTACCAAAGGAATTAAGTCTCCGGATTGCGGCGAGATAATGGTGGGTGGTTACACCTACTATTGGTCTGGTCGCACTGATGGTGCGTGTTGTGATGGTGCGTGTGATGAGAAATGGAAAACACGAGGTAATATGATGGAAGCAAGACGTACTGAACGATTCCCCCCCCCCCCCCCGTGCTCTATATGCTGTCAACGATATAGCAAATGGTTAAGAGAGGCACCTCTCTCTCTCAATGGTGAAGAATTACCTTAAAATTAAATAATTATGCTATACACCAAAATCTAAACAGTTCATCCTCATCACACACCCAATCTGTCCACCAAATTGAATCCAGATCCGTCCACAACTTATTGAGATATCTTGCACACAGACACAGACAGAGACAGAAAAACAAATGAAAAATCACTCATAGAGCAACACTTGGCAAAATAGAACAAAGTAGAACGGTACTCGATAGTGCGTATACCTCCGCCAGGCTGAACACGTGACGTTTTTGATCCCACTGATGGGCTGGTTGGATCCCAAAATCTAATGCACTTGTTGTTTTCACCAAACCAACTCATCCACAACTTTTTGAGAAATCACACACACGCACACACGCACACACATGCAATTTTTGGTGCTATCTCCATTTTCAGAAATTAGGCCTATGTTGACCCTTTGACCTTAAAAATAATTGGTGGCTGAATTCACTGAGCCAACATGAAAATCCTGTTCAAATTTCAAGTCAATTGGATGAAAATTGATGATTTTAGAAACTTCGGCCAATGCTGACCTTTAGGCCGAAGTTGACTTCAAAAACAGTTGGTGATTGAATCCAGTGACGTGATATACAGGTGAGGACTTGCGCTGTTCTTTTTGTGTAAAACTGCCCCAGAGGGCGGTAACCAAAACAGTCACATGACCGCAGTGTGATTAAATATAGTCCTGTACTAATTTTCATTTTATAATTTGAACTGACAGTTACTCTGCTGACAAACAGACAAACCCACAGATGGGATGGATCACACGAGTTATGCACCGGACTTCGGCCGCGTCAAGAGTAATTAATCGATGGCCACACAGTTCATCGATTTTAGATCCGAGGTTAAAATACCATATAGTGGTACGATTTCTCAATGGTCTTCCCAAGTCCTTTTGACTCATGTAAACTACAACGCAGTCTCCAAATATCATTGTCCTGCATGTGGAGCATTCGATCACTTGAGAAAGTAAAGAGAAACTAAAAATGGCAAATAACATTTCAAGAGTATTTTGCAGGGAGAGCCGACAGATCCAAGTAAGCAATCTCATCATGAAATTGCAATTTACTCGGTTGCTTACTCAATATACTCGCCAGAGTTCAAAAAATAAGTTGGAGCAAAATAAAGAGTTAATTGTGGCACCATCAATCATATCCAAATGGTGAGGCTTTGTCAACAGAAGAGACAAAAAGGAAACGAGGAATTTATATTAGATTAAAATTTAGCAATGAGCACAAGGAAGAGAAGAAGGCGAGTAGCAAAGTAACAGCACTCCAATCAGTCAAAATCATCAAATGGAATCATCTTGCAGAGAGAACACAACAGATCAAAATCAAAAGGTGGAGGGAGGAGTGGGATATAAAGGCCACCAGTCCCCCCCGCCCCCCCAAAAAACTCCTCCAAACCCAATCCTCCCTAATTAGAAAGTGTGAGTGCAACACACAGCCTACGCTGTGTGTAAACACGAGGTAATATGATGGAAGCAAGACGAACTGAACGAACGAAGCAA
Organism: Eptatretus burgeri; assembly: GCF_056783735.1. NCBI lineage: Eukaryota > Metazoa > Chordata > Myxini > Myxiniformes > Myxinidae > Eptatretus > Eptatretus burgeri. The sequence continues at coordinate 68,455,291 of NC_140962.1, forward strand.
GACGAATAATGCTTGCATTTCTTGGTGGTTGCTTTTAAAGTGACCCCCCCCCCCCCTGTGCTCTATATGCTGTCAACGATATAGCAAATGGTTAAGAGAGGCACCTGGACATGGACGAACATATCATTGAACAGGATGAACCAGTGGATGGAAAAACGGGTGGCATTTTGCAGTAAAAGTGGGCAACAGTGGCTCTCCCGAACAAGCCTTCTATCAGGCTGACGCAACGAATCCTGGTGGAAGACAGGCATTGTATCAGACACAGAACCGCACCATTAAAACGTAATGGAGGGGGTGGGGGCTATTCACCTTACCCACTCTGTTTCAACAGTGAAATAACACCCCCCCCACCCCCATGCTCAACTTTGTGGAGAAAAGTCAACATCAATGTAACCAATTGTTCCATTTACATGCATCGTTTGCAAAATTGTTCAGATTGTGGGGGGGGGGGGGGGTCACTTTAAAAGCAACCACCAAGAAATGCAAGCATTATTCGAATAAGACAATGGGAGTGACCAAAATGTATTCAAACAAAGGCTCCCTTTCCAATTTTTACTCGATCTGTAACATGCAGTTTAAGATTCCAAAATTCCCCTATCTTTGCCAATAATTCTCATTGACAAGAAGAGTACAAAAACAACCTCTCAACTACAGTCCAATAACTTCCAATTACAAGCAGAGAAAGGCAATCAATCACCACTGCAGACAAAGTCTTTCCTCTTTCCAAGCCGCTTGCTCTCCGACTATATGTTTGGATTCCACCCTGGTTACTCAAGCCTGGACATGATGCTGATAGTCTCTCAGCAAATGTCAAATGTCTATATCATAAATAAGAGGTCAGGACAGGGTGCGCGATGTATCTCAAGCATTCGACGATATGGCATCCTGATCTACTTGCGAAGCTCGCTGCTTGCCGAATGAAAAACCACCTTCGCATACACAGTCAATGCAATATCTGCGTTTCTTAGCTCATCTGGACTTTAATCCGATGAGCTTATGCAATTGAGCAGTGTCCGCAGGTGAGTCAGTCAGTAAACACTTCAGTCATTATCACTTGAACCAAATGAAAGATTTTGATGAAACTTGGCCACAAGCTTCATATCTGATGCCCAACGAAGGCATATTGACCGCATCCAAATCTGTTCTCATTAAGGGGCTCTGCAGGGGGTTTGAGCCCCCAAAACTGGAATTTGCTCTCATCTCCAAAGTTACACACAATTTCAATGAAACTCGACCACAACCTTCATCACACGTGATGCACCAAAGTTTGTTCACGGCATGCATGTATCAAGATCTGCGGGGGTTTAATTGACTGTTGCTCCTGATCCAGGTGAGCTTCAGGACAAGTGGTCCAATTTTTTATTCTTTTCAGGAGTGAGGCTCATAAAAGAGCAAGATAAACCCAACAGTGGGACAAACATCAAGGCAATGAATGAAGAGGATACGAAGAAAAGGAAGAGGAGAGGAGGAGAGTAAATGACTGATTGATTCAAGAATCATTCCTATACAATGGCTGATTGATATTGAAAGTAGCCCATAAAATGGTTGGGTTAAGAAAGGTTAGCAATGGTAATAAAGATCATGAAACAGAATGGGAATCGACAAGAGACGGAGGTACGCTGCTTGCTTGAAGCAATGGAGGGAAGCATGAGACAGAACAGCCTCTGGAAGGTTGTTTTATATACGAGTGAAGTGATGAATGAAAGAGTTGAGGTATGCAGATAATTATTGAAATTTAACCAGGAAGGGTTACTGGAAGAACATGTGCAAGTTGGAGTGGATAGGAAGGGTCAGATGACAGATAGCAGAGGGAGCAATGCTGGAGAATAGGTGGTTAAAAAAAAAAAAGGAAAAAAAAAAAAAGAGAGACCACTGACCTGTATGCAATGTGAGAGCAACAGACCTTGTGCATCAACCTCATCACAGGAGATTCCCATAATTTTGAGAGCTTTTGATTCCACCTAATCCAGTCGAAACACACGATGCTCGGAAACAAACACACAGCAAAGAGGAGGACTCGATTGAGCGAATGATAAAAGGCTTTGCAGACTACGAGTAGCTCTGATTATCCAAAAAAAATGGACTTTGATCGACGGACAGGTAATGACAAGTCTGCGGCTGGCTTTGGAGGTTAACTTTTCTACGTGGTCAGCTGAGGAAAGATCATTGGTGACAGTGAGGCCAAGAAGTTCCTCTCCCAGTGGAGGTGAGAGTGCCACAGGCAGTGTTTTGTGCAGTTTAGTTCCTTATTTACATAAACAGACAACTGATGTTTTGGAAAACCTTTTTGGAGAAGGTTCTACATTGTGTTGCACAATACACACCATTCCATTAACAGCGAGTTCACTCTGTGCAGGTTTGATAAATTAACCATCTTTCAATTCTGGTAAATCTTAGTCTGACCCTGTCAATGTAGAAGGACTGCAAATTAACCCACCTGTCTAATCAGCTACCAGATTTCCACGATCAGGTCCGAGAAGAGGTCCAACCATTTCAGATGGTGGTCCTAAACATCAGTCATGACCGAGACTGAGCTGACCATACACTGTATAAAAAAAGCTGGCAACCAAACGCTGATTCAGACTGGGCATGTCATTGATCGGAAAATTACAACTACTTGCATCTTGCAAAGGCTATTGTTCTTTTGTCAATGGAGAATTGCTCTTTCTGATGGGATGTAACCCAAACGTATATATATATATATATATATATATATATATATATATATATATATATATATATATATATATATATATAAATATGTTGTTAGTCTTTCAGCTCTCCCGTTAGGGATCGCCACAGCGGATCATCCGTTATGATCTGCAAACTGATTTGGCATAGGTTTTACGCCGGATGCCCTTCCTGACGCAACCCTGGTCGCCTCTGACGACACAGGGATAGGGATTGGGTTTCGCCATGATTCCGGGCTGCCCTACACCCTCTCATAGCACGGCCCAGCACAGAGCTCCCGTCCTCAAGCGATCCTCCAACCCAAGCCTCCGAGTAGCCGGATTACAGGCGCACACTACTACGCCCGGTATATAGACAAATATATATATATATATATATATATATATATATATATATATATATATATATATATATATATATATATATATATATATATATATATGTCTTCTAGATTCTGCAGAATTGAAATCTCCCAACCTTGTTGGCTACTCCCATGATAAGACCAAAATACAAGGCCTGTTGCTCTCATTGCAGGCAGACTGGTGGCCTTTATTATACACCGCCGTTCCAATGATCTAGTTCCCTTTGTTCCCTCTCATCCGATGCAGCTCCTCCAGGATATGAGCATTCATCCAGTAAACCCCTCATTAAAACTCCAAAATCCAGGCTTACCGCACACCTCCAACCAGTTGTTCCTATTTTCTACAATTTATGAAACCACCTCCGATTGTCAGGTCAGGCCAGATTAGATCTGTGACTTGCTACAGGTATCATGTAAACCTGTACTAACCTGTTTCATGCGAGGGTTGTTGGTGACTAAACCATCTACTCCCACCAGGTTTCCTGTTGAGGAGGGTGTTTGGATATGGACACCCAGGGGGATGAAAAACAAAACCTGTCAAAGGGTGGAGGAACTCCTTGTGAGCCAACGGCTATCCATATCTAGTGCCAAACTGTGTCCGCAGATGTCCTCCTGCACTTTGGTTACTTTGCTTTTTCGGAGGTCGGTGGCAGGATTTTAATTCCGGCCACTGTAAAACCCTTCACTCCACAAAACGCAAGAACAACGCAAAGAAAATTGAAAACCCACTCTGTGGGAGCACCTCCTGTGCAGCTGCCCTTCGCAGGGCAGCTCACTGGTTGACGGGATTGGGGCAAACCTTTTGGACCTCCACTCTGATGACAAGAGGAAAACCATGGGGGGACCTTCCTTGGTCAGAATGCGGTGGTGTGTGTCTGGGTGGTGCCGAGGTGTAATCCACCAGATGGCGGTCTCCTTGGGTTAACCTGAGGCGGTCCCTTTGGGTGAGTGCCTGGAATGTCCGATCACTAAGAGAGGATGATCACCTGTCTCTGTTATCATCTGAGCTCAAGCATTTGAACAATGGTATTGCAGCACTCTCCGACATTCGGAGACCGCATAGTGGTGACCATGGTGGGTGGTTACACCTCCTATTGGTCTGGTCGCTCTGATGGTAACCATGCCAAAAGAGTTGCTGTAGCTTTGTCCAATAAGCTGACTCCAAAGATAATCAAGGCAACACCGGTCAACGAGCGAATGAGATGAAGGATTGGTCACTCCTTGGGTGGCACTTCCCTGGTCTCTGAATATGCTCCGACTGATGCGAGTGATCTTGCCATGAAGGATCCGATCTATGCCACACCAGAGTCTGTGGATGATCAGTGCCCCAGGCAAGATACTCTTCTAGTCTTGGAGGATTATCGACTGGAACTGAGGGAGATGGTCATGACATGTTGGTCCCCATGGGTCTGGAACTGTGAACCAGAATAACACTATGTTCCTTGACTTTGCAAGAAGTCATGGACTTATGGTGGCCGGTTCATGGTTTCAGCACCCACAAGCTCATTGCTGGACTTGGTATTCCAGCGCTGGTGGTGTGGCAAAGGAGATTGACCATGTCCTCGTTGATGGTCACTGGAGGATGAACCAGAACTGCAGGGTCTACCGGAGTGCTCAGTTCCTCAATACTGACCACGAGCTTGTTGTCGCAACTCTAAAGTTGCAGCTTAAATCCAGGAGAATGGTACCGTCCCAGCCTTGACTGGATGTTGGCAAGGTCAAGGATGAGAGGGTAGCTGAGGAGTTTGCGAACAGGCCGAGTGGAGATTTGGGGTGTCTGGGTGCTTTATGAAGTCCTGAAGAATTGTGGAGTGCCTTCAAGACCACCATCTTTGATGTTGCGGGTAGATGTCTTGGAACTCACCATCGGGCAAAGAAGAATTTTTGTCTCTCAAGGGATACTGGATACCATTGACCAGAGTCGCAGGGCCAGACTGAATGGCAGAGCTGAGCTGATCAGTGAGTTGAGGCAAAAAACTGTACATGTGCTGAGGGTGGACAAGGAGCCCTATGTGCAAGGAATCTGAGGGGGTAGAGCATCACCTGGAGTCAAGTGATTCTCGTCCTGTTTACAGGGGAATTTGCGCATTGCATTCATCCAAGCCCGTCCCTCGATGTGCTGCAGTTAGAGCGGAGGGTGGTGGGCTCTTGACAGAAGAGTCCAAAGTGAAGGCCCGCTGGGCCGGATGCTCTGAGCGGCTGTACCAAGCTGACCCAACAACTATTAGCCTGGATGTCAGGGGTGTTAGCATCCCTATTGTTGACCCTCCAATCAACTGTGATCCACCTTCGTTTGTGGAAACACAGACTGCGGTGAACCGGTTGAAATGGGTAAAGTTCCTGGGATCTGTGGCATCCATGCTGAACTTCAACGCTGGTGGAAATGCTGTACTCATGTTATTGCATGCAGTTATGTGCTCTGCCTGGAAAACAGGCAACATCTCAACTGATTGGAAGAGGGGCCTTGTTGTCCCTCTCTGGAAAGGGAAGGGTGATCGCCAGGACTGCAACAATTACTGAGGGGTGACGCGCATCTCAGTGCCGGGCAAGGTCTTTTCTCGGATAATTCTCGATCGGGTTCGCCAACATCTCCTTGAGCACCAGTGCAGTCAGCATTTACACAAAAGAGGTCAATTATTGACCATATCCTTACCCTTCGGGTCCTCACCGAATGCAGATGAGTTTCGGCAGGGGTGGCTTGCAGCCTATGTTGATCTCTGCAAAGCGTTCAATTTAGTGAATTTGGATGCCTCTGGAGGATTCTTGGTCATTGTGGGGTGCCACCAAAACTGATTAATCTTATGTCTGAACTATACTCTGGGACAGAGAGTGCTGAGAGATTTGGTGATACCATCTCTGACTTATTTCCCGTTGTCACTGGAGTTCGTCAGGGGTTTCTACTGGCCCCCACACTTTTCAGCACTTGTATGGATTGGATTCTGGGGAGGATGTCAGAGAGATCAAGGTTTGGTGCATTGCTGGGAATGTCAAGATCTCCGATCTCAATTTCACAGAGGATGCAGTAATCTTTGTGAAGACTCTCAATATCCTTTTGGGGGCCCTCGAGGTGCTGAATGAAGAGTCGGAGCTGCTGTGCTTACCGGTCTCCTGGGTCAAAACTAAGATCCAGGCTTTCAGTGATATCTTGGATGTTGCCATCTTGTCTGTACCTGTTTGTGGTGAGGATGTTGAGGTCACAGAGAGATTCACTTACCTTGGCAGTGATAATCACGTCTCTGCTGGCTGCAAGCCAGAGGTCAATTTACATTTGGGTCATCCCTGGGGAGTCATGGAATCACTGGATCATGGAGCATGGCACTGTCGGTACCTGTGCAGGACAACAAATGTCTGAGACTTCAGGTACTTGGTGCTTCCAGTCTTGCTCCACAGATGAGAGACGGACTCTGACCAGGGATCTGAGAAGGAGACATAATTCTTTTGGTACCAGATCTGTTTGGAGAATTATTGGCCATCACTCGGCAGACTTTGTGTCCAACGAGCAGTTGCTGAGACTCAAATAAGATTTGTTACCTGCATAGACCGTGAGCGTCAGCTGCAGTTGCATGGACATGTGGCTCGTTTTCCTGATGCTGATCCTGCTCACAAGATTCTCTCAGCGAGCGGACATCGTGAGTGGAGGAGGCCAATGTGCCGACCATGTAACTCATGGTTGCATCAGATTTGTCAGCATCTCAAGGAGATGGGGACGGGTCAGGCATCTGCCTTGGGGTGGCCAGATAGAGGACAAGGAGAAAGTGGACGCAGCAACGTGCCTCTCCGGTGCATGCTCCCATACCTGACCCGAACTTTCAGAGGCAGATGAATCACGTTTTCCTTCCAGTACTTCAAAAGCAGGCAGTCCACCACCATCTCAAGTCATCCCCCATTCACTCTACATCACTAAACTCTCTGACTTGCAGATTGCTGTCTCTTCCTCTTCATCAGATTTTTTTGTTTCATTTAATTTCCTCGATCTATGCATGGATTGGATGCAACAGTTCCTTCTCCAAAAGCCTGTGCTTTGTAATATGTTGGCAATTTTGCACTTAAGAAAACAATGGTATACTCACAGAAAGCTTTGTGGGACATGATACCCAAAAGAGTCTGGTCTTCTCAGCATCTGCTTTCTGTTGCGTCCAGAAAGTCGCAAGGCTTTCCCACAAGGTGTGAAGACCAGAGAAAAACTGTTCCTTGACAGAGTCCTAATCATACAAGTTCATATCAGGGAAGTAAACGAGGGATCAACAAATATAATTACTGTATCGTTCTTCATTCACCAATGAATAAACATCTGATTTGTTATAGTTATTACAGCAAGAGGATGAGACGATTAACTGTGAAGAAAGAAAAAAAATTAAGGAAAAAGTTACCAACAACAAGTCAAATTGCATGCAAATCATTCTCCTCCACCACCACCCCCAGTTATTTGAAGTCAAGATCGAATTCAAGTATTGCGTACCTTCGGCCAGAAAATGTCCAACTTGCCAATGAACTCTTCATATTGCTGGACGTGGGTTATGGGAAATTCGAGCAAATTAATGAATGACTGGGCCGGAGAAGGAACCTCATCGAGCTGGGGCCAGTATTCCTGAATGTTCTGCAGGGCATTCTTGGTTGTCTCACTGATCGCAGAAAGTACAAAAGTATTTGTGAGTGCAGAAATGGTAATTATTATCACTCCAATTCCCACTCAAAAACCACTTAAATCAATGGAATAACCATCATGAAGCACATGCAGCAGAATCTATCAGTAATTATTAAAAAAAAGATAAAACAAAATTAAAAAAAAAAAACGAGAAGGCCACTTGGTAGTGTACATTCCTCCACCAAGCAATGCCTGATCCACGAGAACATATTGGGCCCAATACATTTTTGAACAAGAACGGGCACTCATAGAGCGCATACCTTCGCCGCCACTACTTTTTTTGTTCTTGGTATGAGTGTGGGGAACTGGTTTCATATGAATGGTCTTATGACACATATTACATATCTATAATGTCATGACCCTCCCCCCGACTTTCGGGGGCTACGGACTAAACAACAATCAACTCACGTCGTTTTGGCGAGTCTTCACTCGCAAGCTCGGTGAATACAACGTTTCAACAAGAGAAGGTAATCTCGTTTGATGCTGGTTTCATGCAAATCGAATAAGAATTGACTGAGTTATGCCGAAAACCGCATATTTTTCAAGGGCGTGACCCCCCCCCCCCGACATTTTACCCCAACCAGTGACATGTGTTACGACGTCATTGTGTCACAAGATTGGGCATTAAATTCTGAACATTTTGGTGCTGGGTTCATGTAAAGCAGACAAGAATTGACCGCGTTATGACAAAAACTGCATATTTTTCAAGGTCATGACCCGCCTGACCTTTGACCCCTAACTGGTAACAAGAGTATGGGCGTCATATTGCATATCACAAGATGAGGCGTTGAATTCTGAACATTTTGGCGTTAGTTGCATGCAAATTGAATAAAAATTGACCGTGTTATCGTAAAAAGACGATTTTGACCTTTTCGTGACCTTGACCTTTGACCCGAACGATCCCAAAATCTAATCGAATGCTTCCTGGCTAATAACCAATCATCCCACCAAATTTCATGCAATTCGGTTTAATACTTTTGAGTTATACGAATCACAAGATTACAAATAAATAAATAAATAAATAAATAAATAAATACACGCCAACCAAAACATAACCTTTCGCAGAATGCGAAGGTAACTACCATGCTCTATATCGTTTTTGGCCCCACCTCTCAATGGTGAAGAATCACTTTAAAAAACATAAATTATCATCATATCCAAATCTGGATCCGGATTCAGAGCTTCACCAAAATTGAATCAATTCTTCCTTGTCACACACCCAACATGTCCTTGAAGTTTCGTCCGAATCCGTCGCAACCCTGGTCCTGATCGCCTCTTACAACACAGGGATATGGTACACCTATTTTAACCGGGGTATACACCGGCCCAGTCCACTGGTACTCATTTCGCCGACCTCGGAAGGATGATAGGCTGAGTCAACCCCCTGGTGTATTAATTCAGTGGGCCAACGGGAATTGAACTCAGAACCTTTTGGATCCCAAGCCGCTGCCCTAACCACTGTGCCAACACCAGGCTATATATATATATATATATATATATATATATATATATATATATATATATATATATATATATATATATATATATATATATATATATATATATATATATATATATATATATATATATATATATATATATATATATATATTAGACAAGGCGTAAGTCGTCACCATCGGGACCGAGAAAAAAAGTGATGACTTAGACATGTGACGACTTGCGCGTATGCGAACATTCATGATGACTGTGGGGTGAAGGATGAAGTCGCGCGTGGCCTGGACACGTACGTGTGAGAGGGCGCAACAATCTCGAAGCCGGCTCTTGTACCAAAAGGGAAGCACAATCCTCAGGGCATAGGTGGGGGTTCATTGGTGAGTTGGAAAGTGATCAAGCAAAGATGGAATTCATGAATCACTTTATCAAAAGTAAAGACAATGAACAACTGTAAGACAACTCGTATACCATCGGTGATGGTATATGACCATCAACAAATGTGGAATGAATGGCTGTTAGAATTCATTCATTGGAATGAATGTAAAATGAGTTTTCATATGGAATGAAAACTCATATACCATCGACAAATTACATGATACACAGTCATCGTGATGACTACCACTCAATACCTATGTGAAAGTGAGTGCGGTGATGTACAAAACAAGCCAATATAAAACTATGATCGGACTTCAACACGAAGCTCGATCGATCCTTTACTCCTTCGCCAGAGA
>NC_140962.1:68470173-68482673 GCF_056783735.1 Eptatretus burgeri
GAAGATGAGGGCTAACGGCCTCGCAATACCTTGCATGGTCGGTCGCCCGACCGTGCTACGCAGTTTGTTTTGAGGGACGCTCCACTGAGCGATCCCACCTTGGAAGTCGGCGAGTTATCTCCTGCTTACTGTTCGAGCTCAGCACGTGCACCGGTCCAGAGAATAGGTGGGGCTGACAAGCAAGGAAGGCGGCAAGCAGAGCGCGCAGACGAGAGGAAGGGCGAGGCAGTAAGGCGGGTGGAGTGGGCGGATCCAGCCGGTGAGTGATGTGGGTGGAATGGGTGGACCCAGCGGGTGAGTAAGGCAGAGTCAGCAGGAGTAGCAAGCGAATGTAGAGATCCCAGAGAGAGGAAGGCGGAGATGGAGAGCGAGTGGGCGGAGTGGCAGACGAATGCAGAGATCAATCCCAGAGAGTGAACGGCTTTGCTATCCGCCTTTAATAAGCCCCATGGTGTAATGTGAGGTGATGACCTGAAGCGGCGGTGTCACCAGAAATCGTGCGCTCCTATTGGACCCTGGCCCCACGCTGCCAGGCTCCCCCGGCCAGATGTGGTCCCATTTGTACATCCGGCGCAACATGGCTGAACTGTGGAATTGTTTTTCACTGAACACTGTGACATGAATCACCTTGCACCGAACTTTCGGGCCACATTCCGGCGACCAGCCGAGGGTCGCGTCAGTCCTGCATGCCTGTTCAGGCACCCCCGGCCTTCTGTGGTTGGCGCTGGTCAATGCGCTCGTTCCGTCCGCATGCCACGCAGCCTGAGCGATCTGGGCCGTGCATTTGCGCCTCTGCTTCGTGCGACTGTATTGAGGCGGAGGTTCGAGGAGGTGCCGGATGACCTCTTCCGTTTGCGGGAGATATTGGTGGCCGAGGTAGGGGTGATGGGGGGGGCGTGAATCTATCGGATCCAAAGAACGACAGGCACATCAAACATGTGAAGTACTTGGTCAATTTGTTTATAATGCAGTGGCTATTGTGAAGACAGCAACCCAACCACACTCTGAAATAGCAAGGTGTGTCAAGGAAACTCCAACAAGACCAGACCACTTGCTACCCGCAGTCGAGGCAGGAATTTGTAATTTAGCAAGGGTGCTGTCAAACCTCACGTCCTAGTCACAAAGGATACCAAAGGATCTCCAAGGTCCACCAACTAATGCTAGCAGATGGGACACCAAGTTTAACAGCCATCCAAGGCACAGCGCACACATCAATACATCGCCTGCTTTCGAAATACCAGGGAGGGAGTTTATTGCCGGGCCGCCAAGATAGACAACCAAAACATGCTGCAAATCATACAATTACAAACCTGTCGGTCTTCAAAATGCTTTCGAGTCCATCAACAGCAAAGAAATTCGCCAGGGCTACCAAATATCTGCACACGCACGCGAGTATCACACACAAATATCTGCACAATTGCAAAAAACTTGAACCTGTACACACAATTTGTTTCATCGAGCAGCAAAACGTCTTTTTCGGCAACTTTGAAAATAAGCTGTCAGTATAAATTTTTCCTGATATCGCTACGTTTAATCAGTGGGCTCATACCGGCATATAGATAGTTCCGTTTTGTATTTTTTGAAACGCAGGTTTCAAAAATATGCAATAGTCCATTACATATTCATATATGATGTACACATCATTGATATGCTAATTCACGGCATAAATCATGCACTTGATCTTGAATCATGGCAAATTTTTTCATCCGATAGAGAATTTGGTTGATAAAGAGTAAAAAGGGGTTCCGTTTTGTCCTTCGCTTACTTTATTCTTGCAGGATAATTTCTAAAGACAACAGTCAATGACCATCAATCATAGGTAGCAAGTGATACTCGGCTCGCTATCTCAGTAAATATTGCCATCACACTTCAGCACTCTTGTGATCGCGCAGGTCCCGCCTGGGAGTTCAGGCTATAAAGCACGTGCTTTGTTTGGTAGAGCCGTCGTTCTAGCCGATTGGTGGATATCATGAGAGGGACAGCATGCGATCCAATCAGCGTGGTGGTCAGTGTATGTAGTGAGACCACGGAGACAGTTGGTAAGGCCGCTATGCATTTTACATTGGCATGCTGGTGTGTGTAAAATGCACACACAAGCGTGCACTTGCTTCTCACTAAATTAAATGTAGTCTTACTGACCACGTGTATGCTGATCAGCCACAACTGGCACACGCGATGACGACATGTATAGTATCGGTGTCAGTTTTGATAATCGGCACAGGACGATAATCCCGATTAATCGGAATCGGCAATCGGCACTGGCTTTCTAAAGCACACCCGATTAATATAAAATAACCAATTGCTTTCGAAACGGCCATGAAGCCGAAGGAAAATGTGATCGCTCGTATGCTGCTGAGGTTAAAAGTTAAAACCTACTGTACCTACATCTTGGCCAAATATGTCTTGACGTCATATGTTCCAGGCGTACCTGCAGTCAGTCAGTTTATATTAATTTTTCACATTTCAAAAGGTGTGCTGACAGTATTTTGAACCCCCATGCAAAAGTTGTTGTGCAGCATATGACAACAAAATAAAGTGTCTTTCATCTGACAAGGCAGAGAAACTCATCTTTCTCAAAACTAATCTGGGCTTTGTGGACTTTAAATATTTAAATTCTCAAACGTGGAATTTTCATTATTCTGAATGGCGCGAGCATGGGTAACAAGGTAATGATTTATCTCCCCTCCTACTGAGCTTGTTAAATGACGGGGTGAGCAGCCCCCACTCGTGCACCGATAGCACCAGTTGTAAAACCGAGTCAATGGCCGATCAAGCTGCTTAATGTATGAACGATTGTTCAGAACGGAATTCCTTTATAAAGGCCCTGTCACACCTTGACGATTTAGCCAGCGTATGCCTGACGTATGCAAAATTTGTCTAAAACGCTGGCACACGTCGAATACGTTATGGGTAAGTTTGTATACGTTAAGAGCACGCTGGCATACATTGTAATACGCTGGCTTTTTTCGTAGTACGCTGGCATACGACTTTGTACGCTGGCATACGTCGTAGTACGCCGAGGTGTTGAACAAATTTTCCATGCTTGAAATTTTTCGACGTATGCCAGCGTATGACTCACACGTTCCGCATAATGCTGGCCATGAGTTGTAGGCATGTTACGCGATCGTTGACACACGTTACTTGTAAGTTACTCATAGGTCGAAACACGTCGAGGTAATGTTTAGCGTACCCGAAACTTATTTCTAACCTATGAGTAACGTCTTGTAGGCACGTTTCGCGATCGTTGACACACGTTACTTGTACGTTACTCATAAGTCGAAACGCGTCAATGTAATGGTTAGCGTCAGTGTTCCAGACTCCCTGGTTTTTTTTTTTTTTCTTCGGCATCACGGTGATGTTAACACTTCGATTTCTAGTGCGGTTATAATATAATATAATTAATAGGCTGCCGCTCAACGATATAAATCATAACCACACGATAAATCGAAGTGTCAACATCACCGTCATACCGAAGATAAAAAAAGAAAAAAAACAAACCAGGGAGTCTGGAACACTGACACTAACCATTACCTTGACGCGTTTCGACTTATGAGTAACGTACGTCGACGTGTGTCAACGATCGCGCAACGTGCCTACAACTTATGGCCAGCGTATGCGGAACGTGTGTCATACGCCGAGTACGTCGAGAAATTTTCAACATGCTGAAAATTTCTCGATGTATGACGACGCATGCCAGCGTGCTCTTAACGTATACAAAACTTACCCATAACGTATTCGAAGTGTGCCAGCTTGGTTTGGCAAATTTTTCATACGTCGGCAGAAGCTGGCTAAAACGTCAAGGTGTGACAGTGGCTTCACACTTCGATGTCTAGTGCGGTTATGATTTGAATCGTCGAGCCGCAGCCTATGAATAGCCTACGCCACGAGATCGTCGGCGATACGCTGCCGCGCTATGCACAAGTTAGACTATCGTTGGGCATAGGTTGTAAACGCTGACAACATGCTCAGCATTCTTTGGTATAAGTTATCTATATGTGATGGAAACATTCTGTGTATATTACTAATACGTTATGCATACTCCAACACGTTATTATACGCCCAAAACTTAAAAAAAAACATCAATAGTTCAGCGTACGACAGCGTTTTACATACATTTTGATACCTTGCCGTACGCTGGCTAAAACGTCAAGGTGTGACAGGGCCCTAACCGCGGGACCTCCCTGCTCTGTATTTTCCGATAAAACTTGCTTTTCACATGACCAGACAAGTATGAAATGCTTATTTTTACATCTGTCAATAGCTTATCGAAGGAGCACATGGGAGCTCATAATTCGTTTGAATGACAGGACGCTGTGCCGTCCAATGCACCAATCGATTCACGGCCACTCGATAACGTCAATCCGTCAATCCGTCAATCGCGGGCACGGCTCAGATCCGGCACAGTATCCACTTCATGTGTGTACAATGCACTGCGATGTCATTATTTACCACTTTATAATCGACATCGGTGTCGGCCAAATTCGAAGTTGTCTTTTGCAGATTCTTTTACGAGTGAAGAAGTTGGAGTTATCTTTTTTTTGCTGATATTGATATCATGCAATTAAGAATTGTAAACATCTTTCTTCGATTTGTTGTTGAAATACTGATATAACTGGTATTAAATCGATATATGCCGGATCCTGTTTGAAAATAAAAAGCACATTTCACATCGATCTCTGCCTCATACATACTGCTTGTAGGTGCTGGTAAATATTTCTGGCTGGTTGAGCAGAAGCAGATCCATAGGATTGAGATGGAAAGCCAGACAGTCTGCAAGAGACCTGCAGTGCTGTCCCACCAGGGTACAAAGGACAGAAAAACAACTGCCCAGCGCTTTCAAGCTCGAGTCCACAGCAGAGCTCCTCGTTGCTCGGAAAATGCCTGCAGGACAAATTCGGAGGAACTTATGGGGATTGTCTGTGTAATTATCCTTATAAATGCTGAACATCAAGCAGGGAAGCAGCACGTACCTTTATGTCTGAACAGCCGACCTCCCAGACTCATAGCGGACACACTAACCGTTACACCAGAGTTTGGTAGGGGCTTACAACATATGAGGCTTCAAACAGATTTATACATTTTATTTTATAACCAGAGATCTGAAGTATTCTAAAAATGCACCATCACATAACAGCTTGTGAAAAGGTAATCATTATGAACCATTGTTGGTTTTGCCATACATGAGTACGAGCATGTGTGGGGATTTCTCATGGTTAAAAGATACAGTCAAACAAAACAAAACCAATTGAAAAAAAATTGAAAAAAAAGCAAAGCATGCCTGCAGAGTGATGATATGAGCAATCAAGGCAAAGGATCAAGAGGTTATCCCTCTACTTTGTTTTAGCTCATGGATTTTTTTTAAATATTTTGCAGCTGAGACGAACAACAACTATTTTCTTTAAAAATGATCAAAGATAAAAAAATGCTTCATGTACCCGGTCGCAGTAGAGGTTTCAACTTTTCTTCGAGTTGGGAGAGACGCATCAAGAACAGATGTTCTGAGCGGCAAAGCTCATCCATAGCACGCAACATGGGGTCTGGGTTTGTACAACAAAAACCCACTGCTCTCTCTCCACTCCCTGATACTGCAGTGAGCAAACCATCCTGAAAAGACAAGCACTTGATGCAGAAATCACCATGGAAGCTTGGTATGATATTAAAAGACATGACAATTCAATAATAATGGTACTTATCTTCATACTTAGGCCAAAAAAAAAAAAATGTTGCATTGGCGTAACGGGTCACTGAAAAATAGGGTAGGTAGGTAGGGATTTTTTTTTTTTTTTTAATAAATCCCTCCCAAAATCTCCCTCGGCTCGAGTACCCCCCCTTTTTGTCGGCGACCCCCCCCACTCAAAAAAAAAAACTAGTACAGTGAACCTTGCCTAAATCGAACTTGCATAAGTCGAATAATCGCCTAAGTCAAAGATCTTATCAAGTTCTCTTCTCTTTATATTCTTTTGTTTTTACACCTTTAAATCTAAGCTATTTCTTCAGTCCTAACAGATTCGACTTAGACAAGGTTGACTGTAGTTTTTACAACAGCCAGTGGCGTACTGTCGTACATGGTAGACAAAGCATTGGAGGGGCAGAGCATTGTTCACAAACAACACTCTGCCCCTCCAATGCTTTGTCTACTGAGTACGACGGTACACCACTGACAACAGCTCTAAGATGTGTAAATTCTATCGTCAGATGCCAGGAAATCCCATATGAAGACCCTTTAAATATTTTTTTCCCTGGGGAGGCCCCCAAACTTCCTGCTGGGGCTCGGGCCTTTCGGCTCTGGCGGATGAAGCCCCCCTTTCCCCAAGATCCTGAATCAGCCCCTGCCAAGCCTGAGATATCTCAGGCACCATCTCCAGGGGAATACACAAGATGCTGGTTTATAGCCTTTTCGGTGCTGTTCACACATATATCAACATTTTTAATAGCAAATACAGTGAACTCTGCCGAAGTCAAACCTCTCTAAGTCAAATAATCGCCCAAGTTGAAGTAATTTTTTTTAACAAATCATGCAAAACATGTCTTTACCTCTGGTAAGACAAATTTCTTCTAAATCGAACAGATTTTTGTGGTCCCAAGAGACGACGAAGCGATAACCGAAGTCGTCTAAGATAGACACCTTTTCCGCCGCCAAAACGTCCGAAAAGGACCCTCCATCACTGCTAGACGCTTGCACGGAGGAAAGTATTGGAGCAGTGTCACAATTTACGTCTGCAATTCCCTGAATGATATCTCCAAGCCTCGCATCTTTGTCGCATTTTCGTAAGACGCTGAACAGTTTTTTAGGCCCAAGCATGCCAGTAATGTTGATAGAGTACGCGGCCATGTTGGAAACAACAGACGACGTACTGATCGAGCAAGGCGCAATATCTCTCCCTCGTACAGATGATATGCAGAGCCGTTTCGCGCACACACACACACACACACACACACACACACACACACACACACACACACACACACACACACACACACACACACACACACACACACACACACACACACACACACACACACACACACACGCGCAGCGAGCTAAACTATGACATGACATATGCATAGCGCAGCGTGTTCTGTCCGAAACACTTCCGGGTTTTTGCGATCGCGATCGCAATCAACAAGATACTTGATATCGATAAAAAAAAAACCGTAGGGTCGGTGGAATTTTTAGGGTCGGGCGGGTTATGCCAATGCAACATTTTTTTTTTTTGGCCTTACGGTCATAATAATCAAACATGAACACCAAAACATTTAATTATATTATATACTAGTGGGGGTATGCTTACACATTGTGTAAGATGGAAAGCCAGACAGTCTACAACAGACCTGCTGTATGCTTACACATTGTTTAAGCTTAAAAACCGTTCTTCCCCATTGTCTCGGGTCACTTACCTCCGATTTTTTCAATTTTATTTTTCATTTATGGATTGTGTCCGACGATTCTGTAATTTTTTCTGGTGCATCGGCTTCGATGTCCATGGCATGCAAAATTTCAGCTTTCTACGTCACCCGGAAGGTACCGATCTTTAATATCAGTGAATGAGTCAGTCAGTCAGTCAGTCAGTCAGTGGTTAGAAAGAGCTTTATATATTAGATATATGCCGGTTCGTTTTTAGCCTGGTGTTGGCGCAGTGGTTAGGGCAGTGGCTTGGGATCCAAGAGGTCCTGAGTTCAAGCCCCGTTGGGCCACTGAATTAATACACCAGGGGGTTGACTCAGCCTGTCATCCTTCCGAGGTCGGCGAAATGAGTACCAGTGTACTGGGCCGGTGTATACCCCGGTTAAAATAGGTGTACCATATCCCTGTGTCGTAAGAGGCGACCAGGGTTGCGTCAGGAAGGGCATCCGGCGTAAAACATGTGCCAAATCACAATGCGGATCATACGGATGATCCGCTGTGGCGACCCCTAACGGGAGCAGCCGAAAGAAGAAGATATGCCGGTTCGTTTTTACGTTTGTATATATGGATGGACTGCCCCCATTAATTGAACAGCTTGGCCTGACCCCACACACAAATGTAATCTGGAAAAATAATAATAATAAATAAATGATATGGCCACCATTTTGTGAAGGCACAGAGGCCTTAGGCATCAGCCCATGGGCCAGTGCATTTAGGATTATCCGAACTCCATAACGTGTGTGTGTGTGTGTGTGTGTGTGTGTGTGTGTGTGTGTGTGTGTGTGTGTGTGTGTGTGTGTGTGTGTGTGTGTGTGTGTGTGTGTGTATATATATATATATATATATATTTATATATATATACATACATATATACATACACACAGTATAAATAAATAAATATATATGCACATAAGCAGTCGGCACATTTTTGCTTCATCTTTGTAACCCAGATTATTAGCTTATCTGGAATTGGAATTCCAGATAAGATATAGTCTTCGTGCACCATCCGTCTGTCTGTCCCTCCCCCATTTTGACTTCTCCTGGCAAACCGCTCGGCCGAAATTTGGCAGCAACATTCCACTCCTGACTGGTCATGGGAATTGTAACGCTTGTTCCGATCACCTGACTAAGCAGGTCAAAATGGCCGACTTCATAAATTGCTTCAAAAATCTTCTTCTCCAGATCCACCAGTCAGAACGCTACCAAATTTGGGCGACAACATTAGGCCAGGGGCCCAGAAAAGCCACAGCTTCAGTGGTCCTATCATTATTTTCGTGAGCGATTGGGGCAGGGGTCTGTGGCCTACACACTATCCAAATGAAGGGATGAGCCATGTGGATAATAAATGAAGATTTTTGAATGCAATTTCGGTTTTATCCCGAGTTTTCAAGGCTGATTAGTGGGGGAAAAAGAAGGGTCGCCCGTCGTCAGCATTAGACACGTTTCTCCGTGCATGTAATCCGGGTTATTTATATTTGAGACACGATCAATGCAGCAGTCTATTGTCTCCACACCACCCAAACAAAGGGATGAGCAATTTGTGCAATAAATTAAGGTTTTTGTATTTAATTTTGGTTTTACCAGAGTTTAAGGCTGAATGTGGTGAAAACACAGAAGGGTCGCCCACCATTTTGACGGGCTTTTCTGCGAGTTTCTTCACACAACAAAGAAGTTAAAGAAACACATTTAAAATAAAGTTAAAAATATATATATATATATATCAAAACTAAAACGCAGGCAAACATCCATATCGGCTACATAGCATTGGTTATAAGCTGCCAATTATCTCGGCTTCCAAAAATGACTCGCGTATTGTACGATTAAGAGATAATGGAACAAGGAAATAGATGTGGAGAGAGACTTGAATACGATTTCAAACTTCACAAAATATCTCGTACCGACTTCACATGATCTATTTTGCAGTGGTCTGTTCAGAGAGAAATTTGGCGCTGCTGAAGCATTCACAATTGTTTTTTGTCATCGCCTTTGGTCACCTCGTGGTCGCCAGAGGAAGAATTTGAAATTCGTTCAGGGTGTGTGGAATAACTCACCGACTCCTCGCTAAAGATCCACTCAACGACTCCTCTTTTCTCTCTCGTGTGGAAGCAACTTCCTTTGTCTGTTCAATATAATTTGTTGCCTCCTGGGGCTTCAAACCGTCTATCAGATAGACTCACGAGTTCAGGTAGACTTCTAAAGACAGAAGAATCACGAGTATCGATTTGAGATGATCTGAGGCGGGAGATGGACTCTATCTACCTCCTCAGATCATCTCAAATCGATACTCGTGATTCTTTTCAGCATCATTAACTCTCCCAAAGCCCACCCCTTCTTTTCCAGGTTATTACATTTTCTCCCTTCTCCCTCCACCCATCATTCTCTTTTTATTCCATTGCAGTTTCATCCCTGGTTTTCTTTCAGTTCCCTTATTGCTTTGCTCATCAAGCTTGCTCTCATTCTTTCCCTCACCAATTCTAGATATGTGTCTCCAGGTTGTATCCCTCTACTCTGCTGTTGGTCTGTTTCTGGCTTTTCACTGTTCTTTCTGTTCTGTGTTCCGGATCTTCCATGAGCCAACATTTGTGCATAAAATAAAGAGATAAAACTTCACACAAAAGATTAAAAATTCAATTAAACATGAAAATTTATACAATGCACATCAAATAAAAGACCAAATACTGCATTGGAGTTGTCAGAACGGACCCAAATAAACAAAGAGCAAGGATAGAGTTATCTGGAGGAACCTGGCTGGATAAGATCCAGGTTTCAGCTGCAACTCCTCTACCCTCAAACCCATCCAGGTGCAGCCAATTGAGCCTTTACAAAAAAAAAAAAATTTTTGTAAGAATTCACTTGACCATTTGATTCTGCCTGTGCACCTCATTCTAATTTATTTTTCTTTCCACAGGAATATGATGACATTATGACCACTCATAATCAAAATCAGCAGGAAAAGTTGCTGCATGGTTTGAAGAAACCCATTCGGTCAAGGTTGTTCAGTCCTGTTTTAAGCAGCAATATGGCAGAAAATTAGTCAACACCAACGAAAAGCGATTTATAAACTTCACCTTCATATCATAGATTATAGAGCGTGGCTTAACATACACTGCAGTGGCGTGAGGCCGAAATGGTGCACAGTGAGGAGGCAGTTCTATCCATATTCAAACGCATTGCACGATCAATTTAATCAATCATTATTAGTTGATGCAGACTCATTTCTGCAATGTTCCTGCTTAAAATGGCACTGAACATCCACTAATGAATAGGTCCCTTCAGACCATTTTGATGTACCCGACTTTTTACAGAGCGTCAGTGCTGCCGAAGCAGTTTCTTGGCAAGGATTATACTGGGTGGTTTGCCACCGCTTTCCCTGCATTTTGTCCATGCTCTATCCTTTTCAATTCTGAGCGGCAAGCAAGGAAGCGGCACGTTTTCAATTCGTGGGTATGACAAGTTGCCACATGGCAAGTTGATCGCACTGCCGTCATCGCCCCGTGGAAGGAGAAAAGGAAAGATTGAGAAATACAAGAATAAATTTGAGTAAATAATTTCATTCCAAAATATTTAATTGAAATATTTTTGGCAAAGTTATTGAAAAGAATGATTCATTATTATCTGGGACACCCTGTGGTATGAGTTTGGTTCCAAAAATTCACTTCAAAAACCAATGATGCATCCTGTTTAAAAATAAATACACCAGTGTGCCAACCATGATGTAATCTCTGCAATAAATTCTGCACACATAAACATACAAGTAAAACTATTGATTTATTTTTTTTTACATTTTATGGCATCAGAGGTTGAACAGAAGTGTCGATGCAAGCTGTGGAAATTGCGTTCTACCATCGTGAGATGATGTGAGGGGACTTGAGGCTGAAGGGCGATTACACGACTGCTGCGGTATTCAAAAGAAGCCATTTCAAGTTAACGTACCGGATGGGGAAGTGTTACGGACTCTCCATGTTCCATGGATTTTCCTGGCTCGTCTCCCATTGTGCCAAAACAGAGAACATCAGTGGAGCCCGAAGAGGCATCAGCAAGCACAAGAGAGTGAAAACGTCCAGCAGCCACGTCCCGTGCAATGTGTTCTATCCCTAGCTGTTCAGCGAGGAAACAAGGTCAGTACAATATACCGAGCTCAGTATTTCGAACTGGTGAGTCTCATACCACAAAAAATGAATAAATAAATAAATACATTAATTAAACAAAACAATGACTCAGTAGTTGAGTACAACAATGCTGTAAAATGAATCATAATTTGTAGTCTCGGTCTACATACCTTTATGGGGCAAGGGACAGCAGAGAATGGCTTGTCCAGCCCCAGCTGTTTCGAGTAATTACTCCCCCAAGAGAATACCTGAGAAACAGCACACCAATGTCCAGAAATGAAAATAATTATGGAAAAAGTGGAAAAAGAGGGACGAAGAAAGGCAAATATGCATCACCTCTTTAGTGCTTGCAAATGAACTGCACCAGAAAAACTTGCATATTGATGAGTTACACTGTGATTGGTTGTCATGAGTGAAATGCTGCCTGACAAGCTGATATACATCAAAGCTTTTGCTGGGAGACTCCATCAAAACCGTTTCAAAGACTCCAAAGATGGTACATGAAACTAGACCTGTCCAGACCAAAAATTGTCAAGGAAGTAAAGCAGAAACTCCGCAAAAGTGATGACATCCAGTGGCATAATGGTTAGAGCATCGGCACAGAGTGTGGGAGGTCGGCAGCAGAGTCATACCAAAGACTAACAAGAGTGCAAGTGAGCACAATATACGCCCGAACAAGAAGGTATATACAGAATTGTGCTACGACATGGAAAACAGCATCCTGGTTCCCATGGCAACCACTTTAGATGACGAACGTATGTGGCGACACACCGTCTCCACAGTCTGTACCTATGTACCAAATATGAAACGTGAAAGTTGAAAACTTTGGGAGTTAGAGTGCGGACAGGAACGGACGGACGGACGACCGGTATCACATAATACGCCCCGATGTATGTATATATATATATATATATATATATATATATATATATATATATATATATATATATATATATATATATATATATATATATATATATATATAT
>NC_140962.1:68485173-68517673 GCF_056783735.1 Eptatretus burgeri
TTTGTCTAAAATCAAATCAGGTGTTGTCTCGTGTATTTATCTGCATGTGTCTGTGGGTGATTTGGGTTGCATCTCCTCCACGAATCTTAGATCCTTCAAACATTTCTTTCGAGCGATGACAAGCATCTCAGGGTGTATTCCTAAAATAACATGATTATGGTCCAGTACAATCTTGCCGACGACCTTGTTGCAAGTACAAGTGTGGATGTTATTTCAAGAACCAAAACACACGACAAGAAACCAGCAAAAAGGTAATCCCTCATCAATGAGCAGCTGTTCGAAAACAATGCTTATGAGAAAGGGAAACCAAACCAGATGGCTGAAATGGGCATGGGAGCACACACACAACGGGATGATCAAAGCGACAGATGCGATCCTTAAAGATTAATCTAAGTCACATTTGGCAATGATGAACAAGTTTGTTCAACGGTGGCGAGTCGAATGGAATCGGACTCGATGTAAAACATCGACATTGAAGCATGAAGAGCATCGCAACATGTTTGGTGCTGTCCATCACACAATCACAAACTACTTGCATGTCTGTTGGGAGGTGGATGGGTACAGTGGGAGGGTGACACTGGTACGCCAAAAGTTCAATCCAAAAACTAGCACGTTGTAATATACGATTGTGTAATGTTTGCAGAGCTGTTTTTTTTTTTTAAGTTTGGTGTCAAAGGTACCAGGTTGTAACATGTGGGATTAGCCTTTGACCAGTGTCGAAGAAATCGCCGAGGTGCGAGAATTTTAGTTACTTCTGGATTTAAAAAACGCCTGGAAAGCATGAGCTCCTTGGAGAAGGAAGAACCCTTACTGAGGGAGGATTTCTCGATGGCGAGTATAAATGGGAAGGAGAAAAGAAGGGAAGAGAAGCCCTGAGTTGGTGCGTGTGCGGTGCCGCATTCGGTGTGCTGAATAAACGGAATGTTTGAAGACTCCCGCCTGCTGCTGCTGTGAAAGGATCGATTAAGGTAACCATCGCATCTCGTGACAATCATCCAAAATTTATAGCAAGTTGACTGTTGACAGATTCTGATCCATCATGCATTCCCTCAACCAAAGGAGTTGGCAGGCATGGGTTCGTCATCCAGCAAGGTAAACAACTCCAAGCATGCAGAAAATGGGGGTGTAACATTGTCGACTGTAAATAGGCAAATGGAACACACCCAACGATTGCTCAGCCTTCACAAATTCCAGATAGTAAACATTATTGACGATGTATGGACATATATACAGTAGAATGTAACAAAGTAACTTCTTCATTCATATGCAGCACAAGGCTGCAGGGTGGAATCATTGGCAGAGGGGGTGGCTGTGCCACTGATGCGATTCCCTCTGCTGGTTAGGGCAGGAATTTATAATACCAGTGCGTGCCCGTAGGTGCGTGGCCGTACGTGCAAACAAACAATAACAAAAAAAATAAAAAATAAAAAAAAAATAAAACTTTCAAACCGCGTGCCAGAAACAACAACCACACAGGCCGTTCCTTTGCTCTCACGTGCCCGTACGTGCAAAAATAATAATAATAATAATAATAATAATAATAATAATAATAAAACAAGCAGTCATAGACTGGTACTTACGAAATCGTCAACTTGACCACTGACCTTGTCTAATAAAACCTGTCTCTGGAGAAGGTAGCGACGCAAACCAGAAGTTTCTACGATGATTCTGTACCAAACAATCAAAAATCGAATGTTTGACCTCACTGTGACCTTGACCTTTGACCGATTTTGACCAAAATCTAATCAGCGCGAGCAATCTCCCTCCTGAATCAAGTGGTGTAATTTGACATTGGTAGCTTCTTCCGTTCGAGTTATCATGCCGACAAACAAACACACAAACACACACACAGAGGACGGAAGTCATCAATATACTTACGAAATCTTTAGATTTCGTAAGTAATAAAATAACTTTCAAACCGCGAGACAGAAACGACAACCACACAGGCCGTTCCTTCGCTCTCACATTCTCACGACAACCACACTTCCACACACAGAGTTAATTAAAATCAAGTTTACCTCCCTATCTTTGCTTGCCATGACATTCGCTGCAATGTAACCGGCACGGCCCGTGACGTCATCGTCGGCCGGCAGAGCACCAGCCTACGCAGCAACGTGTCATGTCATTGGTTGGTAAATAAATGGCCATAACTTGGGAAGCACTTGTCCGATTAATATCAAACCTTGAAAAGGCACATCAGGTCCCCAGCAATATACCTGGCAAGTTTCAATTAGATCGGACCAATGGTTGTCGAGAAACAGCGGTCACAGACACACACATTCACACACACACACACACACACACACACACACACACACACACACACACACACACACACACACACACACACACACACACACACACACACACACACACACACACACACACACACACACACCTGGAATTATAGATAGAAAAAACCAAAAAATAATAATAACTTTCAAACCGCGAACCAGAAACGACAACCACACAGGCCATTCTTTCGCTCTCGCATTCTCACGACAACCACACTTCCATACACAGAGTTAATTAAAATTAGGTTTACCTCCCTGTCTTTGCTTGCCATGACATTCGCTGCCATGTACCTGGCACGGCCTGTGACGTCGTCGGCCGGCCGAGCACCGGCCTACGCATCAACGTGTCATGTCATTGGTTGGTAAATAAATGGCCATAACTTGGGAAGCACTTGTCCGATTAATATCAAACCTTGAAAAGGCACATCCTCAGGTCCCCAGCAATATACCTGGCAAGTTTCAATTAGATCGGACCAATGGTTGTCGAGAAACAGCGGTCACAGAGACAGACAGACAGACAGACAGACAGACAGACAGACAGACAGACAGACAGACAGACAGAGACAGACAGCTGGAATTATAGATAGAAAAAAACAAAAAATAATAACTTTCAAACCGCGAACCAGAAACGACAACCACACAGGCCATTCTTTCGCTCTCGCGTTCTCACGACAACCACACTTCCATACACAGAGTTAATTAAAATTAGGTTTACCTCCCTGTCTTTGCTTGCCTTGACATTCGCTGCCATGTACCTGGCACGGCCTGTGACGTCGTCGGCCGGCCGAGCACCGGCCTACGCAGCCACGTGTCATGTCATTGGTTTGGTAAATAAATGGCCATAACTTGGGAAGCACTTGTCTGATTACTATCAAACCTTGAAAAGGCACATACTCAGGTCCCCAGCAATATACCTGGCAAGTTTCAATTAGATCGGACCAGTGGTTGTCGAGAAACAGCGGTCACAGACACACACACACACACACACACACACACACACACACACACACACACACACACACACACACACACACACACACACACACACACACACACACACACACACACACACACACACACACACACACACACACACACACACACACACACACAATTATAGATAGATGTTCATGATGCTGGTTCGTCGACGCTTCGTGAAGGACACCGTGGGATATTTAATGCCTACCAACTAATGCTGGCAGATGGAGTGCCCGTTCAAAAGAAAAACTAGGATGGCAGTTTATACCTGGGTCAGGATTCAAACCCAGGCTAGACAGCTTAGAGGCGAGTGTGCATACCTCCAGGTCATGCTGCCAACCCACAAATCGACTTGCATAGAAACTGAAACCATTATAGGCAACCAAACAACTTGGCCCATTAATGGGGGAGAGTGGGGGGGGGGGTTTACATACAGGATATTTGTAGGAATGTTTGACAAACATGTAATGATAATCGAATATGGAAACATGAAAACAAGGTGGAACACTCTGTGTAAAGTAAAGGGATCGGATTCAAAACAAACACATTTACATTTTACAACTTCTCATTTATGTATAATCTCCTGAATAATATACGACTTCAATGACAGAATCACCATCCAATTGTAATTACTTGATGTTTGATGGAAGACAAGTTGTTGTTTGCGATTTCAGTATGTGCCCTGCTTGTGCATTTCGACAACAGTTTTCAGGAAGAAAGAGCAATCAGAGATTGCAGACCCTCGCCAGGACTTGTTTTGTGTGGTGTATTTTATGTGGCGTAATTAATAAAAGACATAACTAGAACTGCCACTTTATAACTGCTGTTCGGGATGACCGGGTACCAAGAGGTACCGCTTTGATCGGACACCTGACCCTGACCCATGACATTTATTACTATTCAATTCAAATCAAATGGAAGACCAAATAGGTACAGTCTTGCATTGGAGTAATCAGAAGGAACCAAAAGAAGGAAAAAGCAAAGATTAAGTCATCAGGAGGAACCTGGAAAGGATTCACATTTCAGCTGCCACTCCTCTACCCTCAACCACATCCAGGCACAGCCAAGTGAGTCTTATTTAAAAAGAAATAAATAAATATTTTAAAAATATTTAAAAAACAAGAGCCCAGATCAAAACATTAAATAATTCTGGCTGTCAGACGAAGTGTCTGATAAAGTTGAAATTTAAAACATATCTTCCCCATCGCGACGAGATCATAATTGTGAAGTTTAATATCTATTGATCAAGTGGTTCCAGAGAAAACATTATTTAATATTTTTCTTCAATCCAATATGGCGGCCAAACCCTGTGAGCGATCAATTATTCCTTAAGCTTGGACACCCAAGGCTTGGGGAACATTTGTGTGAAGTTCCCCTCGATCTGTCCAGCTGTTCGAGATTTTTTTAGAGGTTTTAGGGTAAATCCAATATGGCTGCAAAATCATGTGACATACGACATCATGTGTGTAAAGCATTTGTTCCTCATGGATAGGTGGTCATATGTGTAAAGTTTCACCTCAATCTGTTCAGCCACTTCAGAGAAGATTTTTGAAGCTTTTTTTTTAAAGCAACAATATGGCTGCCGAATCACGAGACCAACGACATCAAATTTTTCTCTTTCGACCATTTCATCCAGAGATGACCCTCAATTTTCATACAGATCAGACGTAGCATTCTAAATATGCAATTATGACATCATCATGAAGGCACCTGTGACATCAAAGCATCACATTCATTCCCCATGAGGAGTACTGCCACGTGCCAAGTTTCAATTTTTTCCTTGGTGCGGTTTCAGAGATTGAGGTCCAAAGTTTTTCCACCATGGCTGCCACACCACGTGGACCTACGACGTCATATTTATCATGAAAACATTCCAAATGAGTCGTCGCTCCGATGGTGAAAATTTTGTCTCAATCTGACAAGCGGTTGTGGAGAAAAAAAACTAAAGTTTTGTGCGGAGAAACAGACAGACACGGACAAACAAACGGACCCAAATGCAATAGCCTCTCCTCCAGCGAGGGTAATAATGGACATTTCCTTTTGCACAAAGTATTTCTAAACATGGTAGTGCAAGACGAAAGTTTTTATTTTGGATTGATGAATGGCAGGCCGTCAAGGAAGCATCACACCAAAAATGCTGACAATTCACTCTGAAGACTGCTGGGAAGAGCGATCCACATCAATACGTTTGCAAGTGTCAGCTGAACAAAGGTTTCTGCCTTTCTGGTCATCCTCCAGAGAAAGTTAAAACGGTAAAGTGATCACCAGCCAACATCAGCACCGACAAATTGAATTGTAACTTTGATAATACTGTATATATTGTTACGGCTGTGGAAATTCGCATTACACCAGAAAGGGCCCTCAGGTGAGATATCTCTGTAAGTACTTGTGGAGTTAGCCCAAACCCATTGTATAGAGGGAATTTATGTGATTCATCCAGGCTGCGATGCTTTGAGTTCGCCATTTTTTCTTTTCTGTCGTTATTTTGAACCAACCACGTCTCAACCGCCATCACACAACAACCACCTTAACCACCACGCCAGCCATCGTCACCAACTACAACCACGCTCCAACCCGCAGACAACAACCACAACGCCAACCCTCACCACAGAAGACCACGGGCTGTCTCGGGCCCGTTCGGCGATTGGTGCCGAACGCACAGAGCCGCGAGCGCGAATGGCCTTTCCGAGGGGAAAATTCGGATCAGAAGCGTTTCACGCCCACTTCTCCTCCGTCCAATTGGCGAGTGCGGGGCGGCTTGGCCCCGCCTCCAAGCGTATGTATGTGAAGTCCGTATGTGCAAATTTTAGGATCAGGAGAGGTTCACGCCCATTTTTGCCCGACCAATGGCTGACCGGGGGGGGGGGGCGGTGTGGCCCCGCCTCCAATCGCGTTGTGATCCTAAAATTTGCATATTGGCTGCTCCTGCCGCCTATAAAAAGGCGAGCGCAAGGCGAATCGAGAGAGTTGGGTTTTGGAGTTGCTTGGAGAGTGTCGTCGAGAAGTTGCTTTTGGGAACAAGGAGCGTTGCGTTGGCAGAGTTGAGTCGAGTGCGCGCGGTGGAACTGCAAGCAAGGGAGCTCGGGTCCGAGGCAAGAAGGCGACGAGGCTGTGGTGTGGGGATCGCTCTTCTCGTCGCGGGGCCCAAGCCAGCCAGCCACTCCCCTCCCCCAGGGGATTAACAATCCCCCCTTTCCCCAGCGCTGAGATAGTGCAAAAGGGGGCCCCGTTCCCACCCCAAACGTGGTGCCAACAAAACCCGCCAAGGGGCACAGAGTCGGGGCACAGCGGCGCGGCCATTTTGCGGCTTGCTCGCCAACGCATCACGACGACGCGGGTAAGACCTCCCCGGTCTCGCGGACCTGGCCGCTCCTCCAGGTCACGCGCACATTTGGCCTACGGGCCTGTCTGCCTCCTTGTCTGTGAGGGTGGCTTCTTTCCTTTGCTTTTGTGTAAATGTGTGTTGGCGCCGTCTGTGAAGTAAAACTGTATAAGTGTTGCCGTGTGTGCACGTAGTCAGTTTTAACCCTTACATTTGCTTTATGTGCATTTTGATTCTGTATGGCTGTATATACGTGCTTTCCGTGTGTCACGTAATAAAGTGCTTGCATGTTGAACTGTGCCCGTTTCGCTTCGTCTCCTTCCTTTTTATTGACTCTCCATCCTGCTTCACGTAAGGGGTTCGTAGTGAGTGCAACCTCCCAGTAATTAATCTGAACCGTCCAGGTCGACGATAACACCGCTCGGTTATCCCGATAGTACGGAACGGGCCGCCCAAGCGGCTCGTGTCCAGAGTCGACCTGTGGCGAGGTACGATCGCCCGGTTTACCATCCACGTGGGTACTTAGGTAGGTCGAGTTTGGCGAACAACCCTATCCTACGCGGGTGGCCGATTGGCACGATTGTGGTGAGGTCGAAAGGCCCACCCGTGACTAGCTCCCGGCGTTGGTCCAAGAGGGTCACGACAGAATTGTCCGTACGGTGGGCGACGTGCCGCGATTCGAGTTACGTGGCCGTTCGCACGCCGGCGGGCGCGAATTCGCAACAATATATTGAGCACTATTTGAAGAGGTGCAATGACTGTTGCCGTTAATAGGAGACGACAAACTTCTGCAGAGATGGTGATGCAAATTACAAACACGAGAGGCACCCAGTCCCCACGGGAGCGCAGGGGGGTACGTTATCAATTTGTTATGATGGCAAACATTAAATTCAAAACACCTAACTGCACTGAAAACATGGGGACAGGAATCCTGGAAAGGGTGGTGACTTGTAACAACCTCTCCCACCTGGAATGGCATTACACGATACACATTTACATTGAGAATTTGCTCCCCCCCCCCCACCAAAGATTAAAAACAGTCCTTTGTACACAAGCACACGTGCACACACACACACACACACAATATTTCAGAATGAGCACAAGATACTGACAGGAAGTCCCGATTTAAAAACACCTTCCAATTTCATGGGGAGGATGGTTTCACCTGTCCACGGCTGGTCAATGCGAGAGAATGTTTTGCTCCAGCTGCCACTTTCACAACCTCACGTCGACCAGCCGCCTTCACACACACCGGCTGCCATCTGCCGTACGTTACAGAAAGAAAAAAAAAAAACCAGAAACAGGATAAAACTTAAAGAAATGCAACTCAATCAAAGCTTGACTGGATATGCCAAATGTATTTTTATTTTTTGGAATGTCCATTGGCTATTTGAACATTGTGAGTTACTCTTACCTTGGACAGAGGTCTCCAAGGCCAAGCTGCCCCATGGCTCCATCACCCCAGCTCCATACTTCTGTCAGAAGGCTCGACTCGTCAACGTGCTGCAGATCGGAACTTGAACCCCGAGGATTGGATACTGAAGCAGAGTGCGGCTCTCCACGTCGCACCATTGAGGGAACTGTGATCAAATAATTAATGTCACATGAATGAAGAGGACAACATCACAGAATGTCACAATCACACGAGTCCTACCTTGGGCAAGGTTAGACAGGAGGCTGGGCAAAGATAGTCTGCGGCTGCACTCATCACGTACGGCACGCATGTCCACCAAGCTCCAATACTTTCGGTTCCACAATGTTGGTAGTACGGTTGGGGCTTCAGCACCCACTGCACCGTCTAAGCTGCGACAATCTGGCTGTATAAAGGGGGACACACCAAATCAAATGAATGAAAAGATAGCTCTCCACACAACTTTTTTTAAACATGCTAAAAAAAACATTCTTCAAATTCACACACAACAATTTGTGAAGGGGAAGGGGAGGGGGAACGTGGGCTGGCAGGATAGCTGAGAGGTATGCGCACTAGCCTCCGAGCTGTCGAGCCTGGGTATAAACTATCATCCTGGTGTTTCGCATGCCGGGGCAGGCATCGGTGTGTGTGCGCCGTCCTTCGGATGGACGTTAAACTGGGCATCTCATCTGCCAGCTTGAGTCGATGGAGAATGAATATCCCACGGTGTCCTTTGTGACAAGTCAGCGAGCTGTTGCGGACACCCTGGCAAAATTCCAAAATCCTGCTCTAACCTGAAGGAGACACTGCATCAGTGGCACAGCTGCACCCCCAATCAATAATGCTAGTCACAGCTATGTGCTGCACATAAATAGAAGAGGAAGAACCATTTGGGGTGGGATTATAGGTCATCAAAAATTACAGCTCACAGGAGCCTCCGGAAGGATTACTTGCATGTTCAAGCTCAAATGAAACAATAAATATCATTCCGGTCTCGTGCCAGAAACTAGAGTAAAAACGAATGTCGAGATACGATTTACCACTACACAAAGGATCACATAAGCAGGAGGGGGACAAACATTGAGAGGGGATTACCCAGTACTCTTACAAAAAAAGTACATTAACATTACATTTTAGTGTCTGAGGCTCCTGGACAAGCTTGCACATCGACAAGAAAAGGAGATCACACAAATTACAAGATTAAAAGACAATGGTAAAATAAACAAGTTTCATGGGATTTAAACCTGGGATTCCATCATCACAATCCAAGTGCTCAGTCAGACAAACACTCATCCACAATACTGTTTACGGAACAGAAAATGCCAAACAGGCCACCAACAAAGTATCCCGAAAATAGAAATATTGACAACTAGAAGAGCACTCGGTAGAGCGCATAACTCCGACACGTAATACCTGATTCACGAGAACATATCGGGCACAATACATTTTGAAATATCATGCTATACAGTACAATATCGTTTTTGGCCCGATCTCTCAATGGCGAAGAATCACTTTTTTAAAAATATATAATTCTCGTATCCAGATTTGGAGTCAGATCTTCACATAATTGAATCAATTTGTCCTTGCAGCACACCCAACCCGTCCACCAAGTTTCGTCCGAATCCGTCTCAAACTTTTTGAGATATCGTGCGATATATCGTTTTTGGCCCGATTTCTCAATGGTGAAGAATCGGTTAAAAATTCTCGTAGTTGGATCCAGATCCGGATCTTCACCAAAATCTAATCAGTTCGTCCTTGTCACACGCCGAACCTGTCCACAAAATTTCATCCGGATCTGTCAACTTTTTGAGATATCCTGTACACAAACAAACGAAATTGCTCGTTGAGCAAGGAATTGCCGGAATAACTTTGTCATATCTCCATGATCTCTGAAAAAACAAAAACCTGGAAATCCATTTGGTTCTTACAAATCGGTAGTGCTACTGTTTAATGAGTTATAGCACTTAGTTTGGTCATGATCATAACTTGGAAGTCAATCGGACTTGAAATGGTGTTTTTAATCGCAATTTGAAATTTTTGACCCGACCGCAAAGAAGGGTGTTGGTGCGACACCCCATTGAGACATATGGTTGGATGCAGAATTGGAAGATGCACATTTTGGATTTTGTTTGAAGTCGATATGACCATTTTAGTGGACGTTCTTGCGAAAATAAGAAATTCGGTTTTTCGGTGACCTTGACCTTTGACCTGGATTCACCAAAAACGACAAGTGTCTAAGTTGGACCATGGCCGACGTCTATACCCAGTTTGGTCATGATCGCTGAAACGGTGTGGCTGCTACAGGGTAAACAAACACACAGACAGACAAGCCGGTAGGCGGCGTTGGGTCGCCGAGCATGGAAACTACAAGATACAGAACAAAATGGATGTCATATAGCGGATAGGGAATCACCTTAAGATTATGCATATCAAATCTCATCCAGTTCCATCGACTGATAACTACTCGGTATCCATTTGAATGAAAAGTACCGAAAATGCGGTTTGGAATCGAAAATCCCCAAAGTTCGAGGGGGTGCTGCGGGTGAACAAAGATCTAAATCGAAAATCCGGCTCGATCGTTTGTGCACAATGTATTCCAGACGATGAGTGTGAATTTTCATGACCATCCGACCATAACCCTAGGAGGAGTAGCATTTGGCGCGAAGACACCTCCAGCTCTCGCATATTATCCGTTTTTGCACTAATTGACCTTTGACCCCTGACCTAAGCGAAATCGGTCAATATGTCCTGAGGCAAAGTTGTAGTACTCATTGAGTACCATGAACCTGCAAAGTTTCATTCATATCGATGCACTCACCTGGTCGCTCGGGGGCCTTTAATTTTCGCGCATACCTTAATTGTAGGGGGCGCTGCGGGTAAAGTATTCCATATAGCACAAAAAACCGGAATATATTTGATAGAGCATCACCTGTAGATCATTCCTGCCAAATTTCATTACCCTACGTGGGATAATGGCTTTCGGAATTGATTTCACATGAACGTTACCGATTTTGAAGGTATTTCGGTTGTTGCTAAGGAACCAAAGCGTCCCGAGCAACCATCACAATTTCCAAAGCACTCAGTCATAAGATGTACCTACCACCCGAGTTTGGTCAAAATCCGCCCACGATTTCTACCAATTATGCTGATGACAAACGAACAAACATCCAAACAGACAGAATTACTAACAATAAGGGTCACCTATTTCGGCGACCCAACAGACAGACAGACACACAGAATGACACACACAACAGACCAACATAATTGCCGAAATCCAAAGGATTCCAGCAATTAACAGACAGACAAAGGGGTGAAAACATAACCACCTTCACCTGCGGTGGCGGAGGTAATAAAAATCCTGCTGTGTTCACAAAAAACAGTTCGTAGTTGTATTCACTGCACATTTACACTGGAGCGAAGTCGATGGCACGCCATCGCAAATACTCACGCTTCCTACGTAAAGCTACGTTGAAAGATGGCAAAATGTTCCACCAAGAATGACCCAATGTTAAATTGAGTTAATTTTTTTCCTGTGTTGAGCCATGTGACCCGAAGACCTCATCCCCAGGTATCAAATACAAAAAAAAAAAAAACCACCACATTTCATGCCTCCCTCCCCCAATGTTGATTACATTTACAAAGCTTCATTAAAAGATGTTCAAAATGTGCCCGTAATTGCATTTTTCAGCGTTTGACCTTTTTGACCCTGCCCCAGGGGACGCAGCCCAAAATGACTGCGCTTGCACCTTCTTGCCATATTATGGTGATCATAACTACCGAGTTTGGTGAATTTCTGCCCAACAGTTTAGGACGAGATAGCGTGAAACAGACAGACCCGATTAACAATATCCCCCAATTCTTTTTTCAAAAAACGTGGCGATAAAAATCCACACCGAAACAGATCAGAAGCAAACATACTGACGCTGAACTATCCTGCCTCCTTAAGCAAATGCAGTGCTGACAAACAGAATCAACTGGTCGAAGGGCTTCTTCCTGTGCTTTCATGTATCGATATTAGAATGTCACAAAGGAAATCAACAACGAAGCAATTTTACAAAAAAAATAATAAAAATAAACCACCTGCCGGTTTGTCCCGTCTCCAAGGGTTTTATCTCCGTCCGAAGCCACTCTCTCCAGCGAGACCGCAGACGACGGAAGCATCACATTCTCAACCCCATCCATGCTTTGAGAACATGATCTTCCCACCGAAGAATTATCCTGCTCTCCTGACACTGGCTCCAATAAGCCCTGTCCATTCCCATCCGATTCCACCACAAAGTCAACCATGCTCTGATTCTCAGGCATTAAACAGATCTTGCCCCGTTCTAAGCAATAGTGTTCATCGGAGATTAGCACATGATCCTCGGTATCCGTCATGGTGACAACTAGCTGTTGACATTTTCCGCACCGGTCAGGCTCCAAGCTCGGAAGGACGGTTAGGACTTCCACCAATGCAATACTATGTTGTGCACCAGAGCTTGCTTGCAGCACACTGCGGCCTCGCAATGCTTCGACGAGATGGGGGCAAGGTGAAAAGCTGACACCTGATCCCTGGCCAATTTGTGGTCCGGTACCCCATGACCACAACTCCCCCTGCCTTGTCAAGGCCAGCGTGTGGCTCTCACCGCATGAGAGCTGTGCCACATTAATATCTCCAGCATTCTGGAAACTTTGTGTCAAACCTTCTCCAAGAAAGGTTAAAGTGGTGGGTTTGCCAACAAATGGCACGTCACGAATCCCACACTGCCCCTCTGTATTTTTTCCCCACATGTAAACAGCTCCATCTTGACACACCACTCCACAATGGGACACTCCAGTTGCAATAGAAATGACGACTCTACCCACAAGAGAAGCAAGTGGTTGTGGCTGCAACCATGAGAATGACACTCCCTCTCCGTTTTCAAATTTTGAGCTCAAGTCATCATCATTGTCCACAGCATCAGAAAATGGTGAGTTTTCTCTCCCCTCAGGAAAGGTCTCCTGCAAGTCTTTGAGCAGAACATGCCTTGCCTGGCATTTTTCATCAGCTTCTGCCAGCGAGTCAGTTGTCTTCAACAGGTGATCAGGTTTCGAAGGAGAAAGCCGTTCAAAGCCGTACAACTGCCCACCTGATGAAGACAACCACATTGAGAATACACATTTTCATGTGCTACGACATGTGCAACCCCATTGTAGTTTTTTTTTTTTTAATAAATATATCAATTTTACATTTGTACAATTTCAATATCATCGTAACAACAATAGGATTCTGCTCACATATGGACATCAAATTAGACTTTTGCAAAACACTTACATTCCACATTTGAAAAGAATGACCAGAGTATCGTAACAAGCTCGTACTTATTTTTGTATACGGAGTCAAGGCTCGTGGAAGAGCGAGAACACTGAACGGATGGAGGATGCAACAAATCACGAGGAACAGCAGAAATGGGGGTGGGGTGGGGGGAGACCAAAATCAGGGTTGAAGGACAAAATAGAGGGAAACTTGGACAAACAATGGGTGTGGGGAAGAATGAGGGGATGAGGATGCGTAGGATGGACAAGATGGACACAGAAGGAAACCTGGAAATTTGGAAGGAGGAGGGATTTGGGTCGGGTGGGGCGGGGCGGTTAACGAGGGCAGAAAAGATCATGCGTTTGGATTGGGGACGATCTGAGATACTGGTGAACAGTTGTCTTGAAGACATGAAGGGAAGAATACGATTGAAGAAAATGTGGAAAGTTGGTGCAACAAGCAGAAGAAAAACAAAAAAACTGGGGGTGGGGTGGTGGGGGGTCCAGGGGGTGGACAAAGTATGGAAAGAGCAAAGGGTGCAAGACCACAAAGGAGGTGGAAGAAGACAGAGACCACCAAACTGCCTGTGATGGTGAAGTGATAGGTACATAGACGAAGCTTCATCACAGAAGATTCCAATAATCCTGAAGGCCTTGGTTTCCATGGTATCACTATGAGTAAGGTGAGGGGCAGGGGCACCAGCCCAGAAGGGGAGAGCAATACTCCATCAAGCTGTGGATGAAGGCCTTGGAGGTGAATAGGAGTTCAGGAGTGCCAAGGAAGGACTTTGTATGATGGACTACACCCAGTTTGGAAGGAGGCTGGCTTTGGAAGCCAACTTTGAAATGTGGATTACCCAAGAAAGACCATGGCTGATAGCGAGACCCATGAGTTTGAATGACTGAACTTCCTCAAGAGGATTGCTTGGAAAGTAGATGGGGGTGGGGGAGGGGGTGCCAGATGGGAGAGAAAGAGAGAGAAAGAGAGAGAAAGAGAGAGAAAGAGAGAGAAAGAGAGAGAAAGAGAGAGAAAGAGAGAGAAAGAGAGAGAAAGAGAGAGAAAGAGAGAGAAAGAGAGAGAAAGAGAGAGAAAGAGAGAGAAAGAGAGAGAAGAGAGAGAAAGAGAGAGAAAGAGAGAGAAAGAGAGAGAAAGAGAGAGAAAGAGAGAGAAAGAGAGAGAAAGAGAGAGAAAGAGAGAGAAAGAGAGAGAAAGAGAGAGAAAGAGAGAGAAAGAGAGAGAAAGAGAGAGAAAGAGAGAGAAAGAGAGAGAAAGAGAGAGAAAGAGAGAGAAAGAGAGAGAAAGAGAGAGAAAGAGAGAGAAAGAGAGAGAAAGAGAGAGAAAGAGAGAGAAAGAGAGAGAAAGAGAGAGAAAGAGAGAGAAAGAGAGAGAAAGAGAGAGAAAGAGAGAGAAAGAGAGAGAAAGAGAGTGAGAGATTTGTCAGGATTGAAAGACATATTCGAAGTGTTTGACCAGATTGTGATTTTGTCAAGGTCTGAAGAGAGGGAAGAGGCTGCAACCTGCCTGTCTGAAGGACGAGGGATGTCACGGCACATGGTGGAGTCATCAGAAAATAGATAAAGAGGATTTTCCAGAGAGATGAAGATTAGGAATTGGACTCGGCCCAGAACAGTGCCTTGGGGAACTCCAGCCTTGACAGGGAGAGGAGATGAGAGGACTGTGTTGAGAGCCACACATTGACTATGAGAGTAGAGGAAGTCAGTAAGCTGTTTGTGGAGTTGATCGTGGATGTCATAAGCAGAGACTTTTGAGAGCACAGGAGGATGCCAGACTGTATTGAAAGCTCAAGATCTGTCCAGAGACGGCCCTGATCTCATGTCCGACATCGAGTGTCTCCATCCATCGTTGGGCGAGTAGAAGCAGCTTGTCTAAAGTGGAGTGACCTGGTCTGAAACCAAATTGGTGATGTGAGATGAGGTTGTTGGAGAAAAAGGAAGGATTTCATATCAACTGCGATGATGGATTCCATGACCTTGCTGATGATTGGAAGCAAGGTGATAGGTCTGCAGTTAAGGGGATCAGATTTTACACCGGGAAGGGGAGCATACTCCAGAGACAGACTTAACAAGGTGCCACCAAGTTTTAGAGAGAGAGACAAGTTTGAAAGTTTACTTTTGAGGTTTGACAGATGTTGTGTTCTGGCTCTCGTGAGAACGGACGCGCCAACGCACACACACACACACGACAAGTCTTTGTGAAATGATCTGAGATTGCCTTCAGTCGGGTTCCTTTCCAGGAAGAGAACGTACGTCATGTCAGATTAACTGCCTCACAACAGGAATCAGTGTTCCATGGCCGAGAAGACGGGTCGGATAACTGTGGACAAGACGGGATGGATCTGTGCATAAGAGAGCACAGGTAAAACACAAATATCTGAAATGCATCAAGATGACTGTCATCTGCATTTCAGACATTGTGTTCTTTATTGCCATTCATCTAAACTGAATGGCGTTGAAAATGAGCAAGGTCGAGTACATTTGCAACATCACAGAAGTTCAGTTCCCAGTGTGCTTCTCGTCTGGGTTTAATCTCTGACAATCAGACTTAAAATCTACCACTCTCTGAAATTGTGCCACCAGCAGGCAAACAATCCTACAGGAGGGGTGAAGAGTATGCATTATAAGAATTTTGATTGTGGACGTTACATCTTTTATAACAGGGCATTCACCGTGGCGAAATACCCTGTTTGAAGTTAGTCGTACAATTAGCACGACCTACAATCGAATAGGTAAGAGGACTGGGTTCTCTCTTAAATCGATTCAGGTTCAGACCCACCTTGACCCAGCAGAAGACCATGTGCCTGCCCAACAACTGCTTGTATCACAGAAATTTCATCTGGAAGACTGACCAGCTGTGGCTGGCAGCCATCGTCGTCCTGGGACCACAGGAGTAACACACCGTGATCCTCCTTCACAACACCTGACAAGCTGTGTGAAGCAAGAACAGTACACAGTTGACCTCAACGAGGAAAGTTACATTAATTATTATTATTAATTGCTTTTTGCTGACAACTTTGTGATCAATAACAAAAGTCTTTCGAATGAGGAAAATTAAATGTTTCAACGAAACTCGATTATATTGCAACTCTCGAGTACAATCGATGTCCAGCCTGCCCTGGGATACTCGCTCGTCAAGATCAGCTCCCAAAGTCACATGACTGCTGCACATTGTGGGCTGGGGTGCTCATTCATCCTCCTCTTCACTCCGATCAGCCGTACTCCTTGCTCTAAATTTCTCATGAGCTCGTTATTAAAATGCATCATAATTTTTTTTTTGCCCTGTGATCACCGTGTTGCTCCCACAATGTCTCGACCTTTTAACTACTCGTACACATCGAACGTTAACCAAAGTAGAATAATATGCCGCACGCGTGTGTACCGAACGTGGTGGCAGGTTTGCATGCTGCAGACGGAGTGTCCCTGTGGATTACAGGAGGAATTTTGATTTTTGCCAAAGTGCCAGTAAAGTATGGCCTCCTCGTTTGAAAGGTACCATGGGATATTTTATTTGGCCAATTATAATTATCCCATGCGCGTGAAGCTAATTAGTTCACTTTTAGCAAATGGTTCATTTTGTCTGTCCGTCCGTCCATCTTCAAACGTCAGTATGTGATCGAGGAACAACTTCATTTCAATTGAATGCTATACCTAGAACACGAATCATAACACAAACCTGCAGTTTTACAGTACTTCGACTTCAAACTCGTCGCGATCAAGCATACGCAGAGAGGAGCGAGAATACTTTTTAGTTTGTCTGCCTGTACGGCAGTGAAAAAAAAAATCATTCCAAACAATAAACTTAGGTTTTTTTTAAAGGATGTTATAAAGGACACACACAACAGGAACAAAGAACCAACGAAATGTGTTCGATAAGGTGGTGCAAAAGACACTGTATCAAGCACGGAAAACTTCTGAATAACCTTTTTTTTTTCTACAGCTTTTACAATCTTTACTTTATTTCAATATAATTAGATACTTGAACACTGTGGAACACAAATTGCCTCCTGAGCACTTTCAAAACCCTTCCGTTTATCAGGACTTGGACAAAATATTACGGCAGTTTACATCACCACCACCGATCAAATTTTCCGCTCGCAGACCCCACATATGTCCTCGATTGGCAAGACTGCACACAGTGAGGTGATCTATGAACTCTCTAGTTCAGAGATGTGATGGCTCGATAAATATCCCACGGCCCCAAATAATAGCATACTCTGATGCAATAAGATGACGGTTTATAACCGGGAATCGAACAATTTTACTTTCGGTTCTTGAGCGACGGTGGCGGTTGCTCTTCAGGGTCTCTGCAGGCATTCTCAAAGAAAAGTTTTCTGGTCATTTTGTTATCTCTGTTTACTGTGCGTTTCTAGTTCAGTCTTGTGTTAAAACTTGTGCAAATTGTTGAGTTTTTGACGTCTTTTCACGTTTCCTTGAGGCCGACCCTTCATCCTGTCTGTGCGCATTTCCTTCTTTTTACCCCAAGTTTATATTTTCTCCACTTTTCCCTCCTTCTATCCCTCCTCACTATAGCCTCTGTTTCATGTCTTGCATTATATATATATATATATATATATATATATATATATATATATATATATATATATATATATTTTTTTTTTTTTTTTAAGCAACAAAAACAAAATATACCATTTCCCTCACATTGTACCCCAAGTAACCACGGGACTTCTGTACTGACTCTTCTTCCTCCTTCCTCGACCGATCTACCATCTTCTACTTTTGCCGACACAAATTCACCATACACCTTCACAATTTTTTTCTTCAACCTTTCCTTTACCTAATGCTACGTAATCTTCATCAGAAAATTCGAATCTCTGACTAAGACGTTTTAAATCCCAGCTTGCAATGCATGTTCGTGTTCCATCAATCGTCCTTTTTTTCCAACTTCAGTGCCAATTCACCACACCTACTGAAATCTACCTCCTCTTAACCCCTCACCTGTTATCCCCTCTCCTTACCCCTCCCACCTTGCCCCTCATCCTACCTCCGTTCTTGGCACCTCTTCACTGTCTTCTGTTTCAGTATCAGCTCCTCTTCTGTTTCCCCAAAGTCTATGGTGTTCCAACATCTGCAGGCTCCATTCTAACTGAACAGATGTCTGTCTGTCTGTCTGTCTGTCTGTCTGTCTGTCTACACTCATCACCACAAACATGCTGCTTCCTTTCTCTCAGCACACCTTCCCCTCTTCCGAACCGCTCAAATCTTGTACCACCCCCTGCCCACTCACTTCTTCACCATACCTCTACCAAGTTTCATCCTTCCCCTCTCCCCACCACTCCCATCGCCCTCCTGCACTTTGGCTGTGCCTGCTGTCATCGTCTCCATTCCCTCTCAAAGCAACCTTCACACTCTTCACCCTCCAAGCCTTCCTCAAAAACTCCCCTCCCCAAAGTTTCCCCCCCAAAGTTTCGCCCCCCCTCATCCAGAAAACTTCATCCTTCCCCCACCCTCTCTCTTCCATCTCATCACTCCTCCACCTTCAATCTTCAACTGTCCGCTCTCTCATTCCACCCCACTGCACCTCAACCCATCACCAACGAGCCTTTTCAACTCATCCGGCCCTTTCCCCAAGCTCTTTGAACAACTCTCCTTACCTCCTTCTCTCCCCCTCCCCTGCACCCAAAACCTCCTCCCATCCCTCTTCCTCAACAGTGTGGACTTCAAACATCCGGGGCTTCGCTCAAACTTGACATATCTTTCCATACAGGTTGCGACTGACAAACCAGACATAATCTGCTTAACAGAAACTTTCCTCTTTCAAGATGTCTATGACTCCCAAGTTACTCCATCCTCCGGTGTGACAGACCTGAGCCTAGTCCTGATGGCGGAGTTGCTCTCTTCATCAAAAACTCCATTCCTAAGGCCGAAGTCACATTTGGCACGGCGGCCGTATGGTCTACAAAATTTACGGCTACTAGCAATTATACGGCGCCCACAGTATTTCCACGGTCACACAATGTAGCAATCACATGTTTTTATTTTTCGGGGAGCCGCACGGCGTATTTATAAATTGTGGAGACCGAAAACGTGGGGTTGCCGTACGGTCTTTGATTTGATGTCGCACGGTGACCTTAGGGCGTTCCTGCGGCGGCCATAGAATTTTCAAGGCAGACGCAAGGTGCCCGCAAGGCGACTGCAAGGCGACCGGAGGGGGACCGCAGGGGGACCCTAAGGCGAATGTGAGGCCAGACGGACGGTAACGAGTGGGTTTTTTTTTTAACCAGTTCTTTTTTTTCGGCTTGTCGAATTGCTATGGCGAACGTCGAAATGAAAGAAGTTATAACTCCGCATTATAATTCCACGGCGACATTACGGCCTGTAAAATATAGCCAAACGGTGTCGGGCCACCCTGAGGCCACCACAGAAACTCTGCGGCCGCCGCACGTTTCTGTCAATTCAGAGGGCGTACGGCTGCCGTATCCTCACCGTAGAGCAAATGTGACTTAGGCCTAACTCACAATGCACTGCCCTCTCTCCTCCACACCCCAGCAATACCTCAGGCTATGGCTTCCTCTCCACTCCCACCTCATGTTTATATGCGTGTTGTACCATCCACCAAACAATGACTATTTACATCTTGCTCTCTGAAAACATGGACCAACTTCTATCCTCTCATCCAAACTCTCTCTTCTTCATATGTGGTGACTTCAATTGTCACCATGCCAGTTGGCTGGGTGTGGGTACATCTCTAACCTGGCACTTCAGCAAAATGACGTTTGCGACTCATTGGGGCTGACACGATCGTCAACTTCCCAACCCGGATCTCAACCAATGGAACTCCATCTCTTCTGGATCTGATTTTGACAAATTTTCTTGAAAATGTCTGCTGTTCCTCCTCCGATCCAATCGGTTGACCACATGCTTGTCAAAGTAAACATCTCATCGCATCTCATATGGCTGGCTGTTGTTCCAGAACCACATCAGCGCAACAGTCGGGAATTTCACTCAGCCCAACTGACAGGGACTTTAAGCAGCTATCAAACTTCAAGACTGGTCTCTCGTCTCTACTTCCTCAGACATCAACTCGTCCTGGGAATTCTTTCAAAGAATCTCAATCTCTCTCTGTCATATCCAATCTCGTCTCAAGTTGGCCGCACAGCTGACTGCGCGTGAAAAGGCTGAATGTCGAAACTCCGTGTTTACTTCTAAATCTTGTGTCCCAAACCCATCACTTTCTGGATCCAGCTTCCCCAGTCGCACCCAGCTGTTCATGGACTCTGTGTCCTTTTCCTCATACAAAGTGGAGAGCTTGCTGTCAAACCTCGACTCAGATTATGCAACTGGTCCAGACGGCATCAGCCCACGTGTCCTAAAAAACACGCTCTGCAGTTGTTGCTCACCCTCTCTCTGTTCTATTCACCCTCTCATTTGCTGAAAGTCATCTGACATCTGCTTGGAAATCAGTAAACATTACCACCCTGCATAAAAAAGGTAAAAAACAGATCCCTGCAACTACAGACCGGTCAGCCTTCGACCAATCATCAGCAAGGTTATGGAGTGCATCATCGCTTCAAGCATTAAATCCTTCCTCTTCTCCAATGGCTTGATTTTCGATTATCAATTTGGATACAGACCAGGTCACTCTACCCTGGATGTTCTACTTCTGCTTTCCCAACAATGGATTTAGGTCCTCAATGCCGGACATGAAATCAGAGCCATATCCCGAGACATATCGCATGCCTTCGATACGGTCTGGCAACCTACCCTGCTCACGAAACTCTCTTCCTGTGGTATCCAAGGACATCTCCACTCACGGCTCACAGACTTCCTCTCCTGTCGCAGCCAACGTGTGGCCTTTAATGGATTCTCTCATTCTCTCTTCCTGTCCAGGCTGGAGTTCCTCAAGGCAGCATTCTGGGCCCTGTTCTTTTTCTGGTTTTCATCAACGATCTCTCAGACTCTAATAATAAAATCACAAACAAGTCCAACACGTGGAACATGTCTTTCAATCCTAACAAATCTCACTATGTCTCTCCAAAACGACTGTCTGGAACCCCCCCCCGCCCCCGCCCATACTTTCTCAACAATCCTCTGGAAGAAGT
Source organism: Eptatretus burgeri (assembly GCF_056783735.1). Lineage (NCBI taxonomy): Eukaryota > Metazoa > Chordata > Myxini > Myxiniformes > Myxinidae > Eptatretus > Eptatretus burgeri. Next base: position 68,506,531 of record NC_140962.1, read on the forward strand.
CCTTTTATTCAAGCTTCAGGGTCTCACCATCTGCCATGACCTTTCCTGGAAAGCCACATTTCCAACCTGGCCTCCAAACCAGTCGCCGACTGGGAAGCTTCCGTCGTGCAAAGTCCTTCCGGGGCCCACCTGAGCTCCTGACCACATACAAAGCTTTCGTCCGCAACTTGATGGAGTACTGTTCTCCCCTATGGGCTCTCAACACAGTCCTTTCATCGCCTTTCCCTGTCAAGGCTGGAATTCCCCAAGGCACTGTTCTGGGCAGAGTCCAATTCCTAATCTTTATCTCTCTGGAAAATCCTCTTTATCTATTTTCTGATGACTCCACCATGTACCATGACATCCCTTGTCCTTCAGACAGGCAGGTTGTAGCCTCTTCCCTCTCTTCAGACATTGACAAAATCACAATCTGGTCAAACACTTCGAATATGTCTTTCAATCCTGACAAATCTCTCACTCTCTTTCTCTCCGATCAAGCACCCACCACCCCACCCCACCCCATCTACTTTACAAACAATCCTCTTGAGGAAGTTCAGTCATTCAAACTCCTGGGTCTCGCTATCAGCCATGATCTTTCTTGGGTAATCCACATTTCAAAGTTGGCTTCTAAAGCCAGCCTCCTTCCAAACTGGGTGTAGTCCATCATACAAAGTCCTTTCTTGGCACTCCTGAACTCCTATTCACCTCCAAGGCCTTCGTCCACAGCTTGATGGAGTATTGCTGTCCCCTTCTGGGCTGGCACGCCTGCCCCTCACATTACTCATAGTGATACCATGGAAACAAAGGCCTTCAGGATTATTGGAACCTTCTGTGATGAAGCTTCGTCTATGTGCCTATCACTTCACCATCACAGGCAGTTTGGTGGGCTCTGTCTTCTTCCACCTCCTTTGTGGTCTTGCACCCTTCGCACTTTCCATACTTTGTCCACCCCCTGACCCCCCCCCCCCACCACCACCCCACCGCAGTTTTTTTCTACTTGTTGAACCAACTTCCACATTTTCTTCAATCGTATTCTTCCCTTCATGTCTTCAAGCCAGCTGTTCACCACCATCTCTTATCTTCCCCCATCCAAAATCATGATCATTTCTACCCCCGTTAATCCACCCCAAACCCACCTTCAAGTGTTCCCCACTCCATCCCTCTCCCTTCCACAGATCTCCTAATGTCTCTGTTCAGTGTTTTGTCCTTCCTTCTCCCACCCCTCTTGTCTCATGCCCCCCCCCCTTGTTGTACGTTCTGTGTGAGGTCTCATATGAGCCTCGACAGTGTATGGAAAAATATATATATATCCCAGAGGTGACTCGATTTCCATAACTTTTTGCAGACATGATGATGGTACCCATGGTCAGGTCATAGGCACAAGCAACCTCCACCCACCCCCATCCTCCTTAAGTGAGGGGGGAAAGAGACACGTCGCGATTTACATTCACGTGTTGGTGGCACCCCAGTCATGTCATGGGCAAATTTAATTTTAAAATAAATAAATAAAATACCCCTTCCCCACCCCGACAAGGTGAAGTGGGGTGGTTGGGGGGGGGGTGGGGAACAATGACTTGCCAATGCTCCTGAAGGTAACAGGTGCTTCCAGTATATTAAATTCTAAAAACTGAAAAGCTAACGATAAAAGAGCATTCACATCCAAACCGAGGGAGTGACATCTTACCTGCTGACATCGGTCGCCTGCATACTCCAGGTGAGTTGGCAACTCAACCTGAAGGAACAATCAGTTACATTGGACCTGGAACAGCTGTTAAAATCGACAGCTCGAAAAGTGCAGTGAACAACAAAATAATAATAATACAACTTTTACACTTGAAAACACACACACACACACACACACACACACACACACACACACACACACACACACACACACACACACACACACACACACACACACACACACACACACACACCTCAAGGCTTCAATTGATTTTTCTTCCAATTACTAGTTTGGGATTCCGAACATTTGGGGACTGAGAGCAAAAATAAACAACAGTGACCGAGCGAGAGCGAGAGGGAGAGGGAGAGGGAGAGGAGGGAGCTGGGAGCACAGAACGCGGAACGACGAGACCGCAAGCAGCGTCCACAGCCGGGTGTTCATGGATACAACAAACAGCGGACACGGACGAGCAACGGGATGTGCCGGCAAGACACACGGGGAAGGGTCAAACAAGCAGAGTCGCTCGGCCGGCAAAGTCCGTTTGTGGGACGAGCGGACGTCACACCGAGAACACGTCACCGATCACGTGATCGCAACAACATCTGGCGAAGCGGGGACGGTGAACGGCGCGATCTCCACGAGGGGCCCACGAAACGGCCTTTGGACAATGAACCACACCCGTCAATAAAGCACGATCACCTCGTTTATAACCGAGCTTCACGGTCGGCATCGTGGCTGCGGGCAAATCGGCTTCCACAGGGGAAAACGGCAGCAAAGGGCGAATCGAAACCACGAGCGAAGTACGTTCCAAACTCGAGGTCAAATGAGTCGAGGCGCAAAGCGCGACGTTTATATGAACGTCATGTCGAAGCGAACAACCAAGAAGAAGAAGAAGAAGAAGAAGAAGAAGAAGAAGAAGAAGAAGAAGAAGAAGAAGAAGAAGAAGAAGAAGAAGAAGAAGAAGAAGAAGAAGAAGAAGAAGAAGAAGAAGAAGAAGAAGAAGAAGAAGAAGAAGAAGAAGAAGAGTAATGACAGGAATCGAATGGGATAAAACCGGCGCCGAGACTCCTCTTCCCGTTCCCGCCTCCACCAATCACTGCCAGCGCGCGACATTCGCTCTCATTTCCAGGAATATCAATCGCCCGCCCCTCCAAAAAAAGAGGCTGAACACGCAGCGTCACACGTACTGTGTTTGCGCATCGCCTTCTTCAAAATAAAGGTGTGGGAATTTAAAGATAAAATTAAATAATAATTATAAAAACACATCCAGAGACAACACAACAACGCTGGTGAACCCTTTCCTTATACACCGCCATGAGCAAGACGTTGCAGACATGTTTGTTCATACAAAAATAGCGAAATCGAAGAATTCCTCCTTTCATCGAGTTTCAATTATATTTATTACGTACGCAAGTAAGATGGAATTTTGACGTGTGTGTTTGTGTGTGTGTGTCGGAATGTGTGTTTGTGTGTGTGTGTGTGTGTGTGTGTGTGTGTGTGTGTGTGTGTGTGTGTGTGTGTTTCGGAATGTGTGTGGTGTGGTGTGAGTCTCCCATGTGAGCTGCCTGTGCCGGAACCTCACTCCAAGACACAGATATACGTGGCTGACACTAAACCGCCGGAATCACTGGTGCCCGTTAAACTACCGGCAAGGGAGGACGAAGCCGCATCGCCTGTGCGTGCCGGCAAGAGTGAGGGTGAAAGTGAGAGCGCGTACACGAGTGTGAGTGCGAGAACGGCATGCGAGCGTTAACATGGACAAAAGGGAAGATAATGCCAGGAGCGGAGCCACCATTAGAAACAGACGAGTGAAGGATGGAACCAGGGCAACTCCCCAATAAGTTAGCGAGCACGGTTCCAGATCAGGTTCAGCTGAGGGACAAGCAGATGTGGCATGATGGCGACCGCAGACATCTGGGCCCCCTGAGTATAGATAGTACTGAATGGTCATGCTCCCTCAAGGTCTTTTGGAAGACCTGGAGCGTCAAAAGAAGATGGCGCACAGTGTGCACACGTCATGGCCCCCCCATAAGCCTTACAGAAAAGTAGGGGCCATAAGGTAAATGGGAGAGACGAGACTTCTCCCCCACGATTATTGGAGAAAATGTGGGGGCACACGATTAGTGAGGGGTCTCAAATGGGCCCTGTGGAGAGTTCAAAATGGTTTATTACCAAAATAATACCAGGGATAAGAAGAGACAAGATGCTATAAATAAGAAGGAACAAACCAAACGGTTGACAGACAAATATAGGGATGATGTGACACACAATGTTATATACAGGAGAAATAACTCAATCCTCACCCAGGCTTACAGTGCAAAATTATCTGACTCAGACAACAAAGAAGAACTGAACAGGCAAGGACTTGTGCAGGCACGAGCTGGCTGTGGCTGCAGTGCGGCTCGGGGCACGAAGACGAAACGGTGTGATGGCGATGCGGGGATGTCCTCCCAACTCTCCTCACAGCCCTTTTGTGGAGAGTGACAGAAGCAGAGACAGCGCGCACCAGTTTTTATTATTCCCTGGGACCGCCCACAGCTGGTCCCCATTAGCTGGTCGCCAGGAGGGGCGGCGCTCTACCACAGTGGTCGGACCGCCCACAGCTGGTCGCCATTGGCCACTTCACTGGGTAGAAGCAGCGCTTCACCACAGCATCCAGGACATCTCCCCACAGCACACAAGGCCATTCATCCTGTGGCTGTGTCTGCTCGTGACGCATCCATAACGCGTCCTTGAAAGCGTCCATGATGTTCCACAAAGCACTGTCTGTGCTTTTAGATATCCACAAGTCCTCCAACCGGCCTCACCTGCTTACAGAATTTACACAACACAACCTTATGCTACCTTAAGGTTTACACCTAACAATACAACCTATACTTCTGACAAATATCCTGATACAAGGGGAAATCTAACCAACACGATCACATGGTCCGTACTCTACTAAACACAATCTATGGATCCTCAACCCCCCCCCCCCTTGTACTTCCACAAAATATACATACACAAATATAATGACCCAATCACATCTCTCACCTGTAATTGGAGGGAATAAACAATGAGCTCTCACCTAATTGATTACCCCAAGTGGCTCAGATTTCCTTAAATTAATCCCACCAGCAGAGTGCCCACCCTATGGGTGATCTTGTTCCAAGGACGCAGCACGTACTTCTGACACATAACTTTATTTGGGCGGTGTATTGGCAAGTGACAGCTCTGTATAGGAAGAATAAATAACCTGGGTTACGTGCATCAAGCAAAAACACACCTGCTACCACTTATAATTCAAAATACACAGCACTGGAAAATGTGGGGACAGGAATACTGTACTGTAAATGGTGGAGACTTGTAATACGCTCCGTCACCTAGAGGTGGCGCTACATGATACACATTTACATAGAGAATTTGCGTCCCCCCCTCCCCCTCCCCCTCCCCAAGACCACTGGCAAAGATAAAAAATACCCCTATACATCAATTGAGGTTATGCTGATCCTCTGTAGCAAGTCTGGATGTAATTCGGCCAGAACTGTAGGAGTAACGCACCAAACAATCACACAAACAGCGGTCCGTGGATTATAGTAAGGATGCTCTTCCAGCCGAACAAAGCTTCATAAAGCAACCAAGAAAAACTATACAAGGTAAGTCCCTCACTGTTTCAAATCTGACCTGGGTTCCACGACAGCTGCAGATATTCACAAGCAACACATAATGAGAATCCTAATGCTGCATGTCCCTTCAGCCGCTGGACCATTTTCACCACTTGTTGGCAAATCAGCCCTGGTAAGGAACCTGGGTATGGTTTCAAACAGTAAAGGTAGTGCCAGTTCTAGCCACGAGGGGGCCCGAGGAAATAATTTATTTGGGGGGCCTCTAAACCCCTCCCCCCCACCACCACCCTCCATGAACACAAGGCAAGTGAAAGTTTCCACCAAACCAAAACCGAATCTGGTTGGTCTAACTCAGTTCTAGTGCTTTGGAAATAAATACATTAAAATGTTTATGCAGATTCTATATGATAATAATGAAAAAAGCAAATGACTATTTTTGGTTTCACTGTTATATTTTGGGTTTAAAATGCACCTTCCTGCTGCTTGCAAAAACACAATTCACTTGCTCAAAGTTCATCAAAAAAAATTATTGAAAATAAGAAAATGGGCTTGTCCATTTCAGGTATTTTTGGGCACCAAGAAAACTTAGCGGTTGGGGGGCCCGAGGCAGAATGCCTGGACTGCCTATAGGACATGCCGGCTCTGAGCAGAGGGCTTACTTTGTGTAGCTTTTCTTGGTTGCTTTCTGCAGTTTTGTTTGGCTGGAAGAGCATGGTAGTTAATTTATATATTCATACACGTTTTAAAAAACGTTCAAAAACTTTTTTGTTGTGATATCTGAGCTTTGAAGGGTGCAAATTTAACTACAGCTCTGAGCAAGTTTTAATCTGGAGACTGCACCACTGCCACTTCGAGTGCCAAAAGCTGGAAGAAAGAGTGAACTAGTTAGGTTAGGTTAGGTATGGGAGCATGCGCCGGAGCAGCGCGTCGCTGCGTCCACTTTCCGCCAGTACTCCAGGGGCCTCCATCTGGCCATCCCCCAGGCAGATGCCTGGCCCATCCCCATCTCCTTGAGATGCTGATAATCCTGCTGCAACCACAAGGCACGTGATCGGCCCATTGGCCTCCTCCACTCACGAGGCTCCTTCGCTGAGAGAATCTGGTGAGCAGGATCAGCGTCAGGAAAACGAGCCACATGTCCATACAGCCGCAGCTGACGCTCACGGACTATGCAGGTAACAAATCTCATTTGAGTCTCTCTCAGCAACCGCTCGTAAGACACAAAGTCTGCCAGCCGTAGCCAAGGATTATCCGAAGAGACCTGGTACCAAATGAATTAAATCTTCATTTCTGATCCTTTGTCAGAGTCCGAGTCTCACATCCATACAGCAAGACTGGAAGCACCGAGGACCTGAAGACTCGGACTTTCGTCCTCCCGCACAGGTACCGGCAGCGGTGAACGAGCGTTCACTCCACATCGTCTCCCTTCATTCTGTCTACAACAAATCAAGAAACGTTTTTGAGAAAGTTGTGGTCTAAAATCACTCTCATTTCCACTTTTTCAACAGAATTGAGTGAACGAATCTAGTTCCTTGTGACACATTTCAGGTTGTCCAACAAAAATCGATTTTTAAAAATTATGCAGCACTTTTAATTTTAAATTAAATCCCAAAGTGCTGTACAAAGAAGAAAAATAATGGGACATTAAAAAGGCATGAACAAAGAGCGAGAGCGAGAGCGAGAGCGAGAGCGAGAGCGAGAGCGAGAGCGAGAGCGAGAGAGAGAGAGAGAGAGAGAGAGAGAGAGAGAGAGAGAGAGATTTATGAAAAAAGTATAAAGGATAAAAATTCAATACAACAAAGCAAAGGATTATATACACGAGTGGAAAAAAAAAAAGAAGAGAAGAAACCAATTAAATTTTCAAGTAATCGATAAAGCATTGACAACAGTTTATACACAAGGAACACCCCCAAAAAATACATTAGAGAGAGGAGAAGAAGATGATAAGAAGGGAGAAAGCAACACAGGCTCCACACGTACCGCCAGAGACTGAGCAACAGCCCCTTGCATTTGCACGTGCGTGCCGAGCGAGAGCGAGAGCGAGAGACTTCTCCCCTTTGTTACGAGAAAATTCAAGTTTCACATGGTGAAGTATGTTTGTACAAGCATCAAAATGAATAACCAGGAAAGGAAGGGGTAACAAAGAGGTAATATTAAATTTATAAATTGATTCTTGGAGCACCACCAACAATGCTACATAAGGATTGTTTCACACACCACCGGTTTTTAAATAAAGCAGGATCTTGAGTTTCAAACTCAAAAAGAACACGCGACGTAACCAATGCTTTAAAATAGTTAAGACGTCATCATCTAAAACATAAGTGTTCTGCAATTTTCGCTTCCTCGATTAATAAATGGCAAGTTTTGCTTCAGAACACAAAAAGTTTGCTAAAAGACATTCATTTTGTACATTGATACAAGACATTAAAACCAAATATAAAAACACAATGTGTAAAAGACAAACCGAGCCCCCGGATCACACGTGACATGATTCCAAAAAGCGAGGCCAACCTTGAACATTCAATGAAAATGTGTAAAATGGTCTCCGGGGTGTTGAAAAAGGGGCACAATTCCGACATATATGGTGGGACAGGACGTTGCAAGGCATGATGCTGTGCGCCAGCCGCCACTGCAGATCGCCCGAGCGCTTGACAATAGGTTCTCTGTACATCACCTGCCATTTTATCGTAGTGGAAAGGTTAGCTTGAAGCAGCGCTCGCCAATGAGCTTGTGGCTCTGCAGGTTTGTCAGGAAAAAGGGTGAGAACACATAGATTGTACACTGAGGATTTCTCCATCCGGTTAAAGGGCATAAAACTTTGAAATAAAATTAACAGATTTGGGAAAGGACATTGGGAAAGATGTAGGGCATCTTCAATGTCTGGGTCCCATTTTAACCCGGTTTGCTTCAAGGTCCGTAGGATCACAGAGAAAATTCTGCCAATAACTCTGATGGACCTCACACTGGTGGCCACGGCAATGTCAGCAGCTGGCTTCCATCTATGTACAAGGGGGTTCCTGAGGTGTTCAACTCTGGTAACGCAGACATCAATAAACTTTTGCATGAAACATCTGTCACTGCAGACCCCATTAAAAAAGGATTTAAAAATATTGGTTCCTTTAAAAACATCTGAAGGGAGTAAGCACTGGTATCACGGTGAAAAGAAAACGCCTGCCATGCTTCCAGCATGCTTCGGTAAAAAAGGGGGACCGATGTCATATCCACGTGCTTCGTGTTGAGAAGAAAGAGCTCATCACCATAGCCAAGTTTCCCAGCTTGCTTAAGCAAGCAATGGGCAAAGGCTTTCCATGGGACGTCGGAGTATAGAAGCCTTCGTGCTGAGAGGAGGCGGAAAGCCATCACTTTGCTCGTTACCTCTATTAGCCCCTGTCCACCCTCTGTTGTCGGTAGGCTTAGTATTCCTGGCCGGAGCCAGTGCTTTCCCCCCCAGAAAAAGTCCACAAAAAGACTGAAGTTTTATTTGGATAAAAGCTGGGGCCTGCAGTGCCTTAAAAACATGCCATAGCATTGATGTCGCAAGATTATTAATGACTAGAGTACAACTCCGGTAGGAAAGCTGCTTCAATAGTCCCCTCCATTTTGTTAACCGCTGCTCAGTTTTGGTAATCAGCGATTCCCAGTTTTTTGAAATAAAAACTGGAATTCCAAGAAAGACACCGAGGTAGTGTATTCCTTCATTGGTCCATTCAAGCTGCCCTGGCAGGGTTGGAGGGGGAGTCTCATTCTGTGGACCGAAATAAAAAGCTTTGCTCTTTTCCATATTAACTTTAGTCGAGCTAGCCAGGCTAAATTCCTTGACAGACTCAACCAAAGCACGAACATCGTCATCTGAGCGCACAATTGCACAGAGATCATCCGCATAAGCAATGGTTTTTACGGGATTTTCTAATGGCAAAGGATAAAACCCTTGTAGCTGCGTGCGTAAACGATGTAGTAAAGGTTCAATTGATAGGGAATATAGGTGAGACAGGGGGCACCCTTGACAGATACCCCTGGTAACAGGGAAAGGCTGACTTAAGATGTTATTTACTTTAAGCACACTAAAAATATTATAATACAATAGTTTGATACAGCAAGTAAAATTTTCCTAAAAACCAAACCCCCGTAAAACAGCAAAGAGATAAGAATGATCAATTGTGTCAAAAGCTTTTTCTTGGTCTAAAAACACCAGACCAACATTTCTCTGTTCAGCAATACAAATATCGATCATGTCACGGACAATAAAAATACTATCGTGTATTGTCCTTTTAGGAATGCAATAAGATTGATCGGGGTGTACAATCTCCTCAATCAAAGGTTTGAGGCGGTTGGCAAGAACTTTCGAGAAAATCTTGTAGTCCGTGCAGAGGAGCGAAATGGGATGCCAATTTTTAAGTTGCTGGAGGTTTCCTTTCTTCGGTATGAGAGCGAGTGTGGCCCTGCGACAGCTAAGTGGTAACAATCCTGACCGTCGGCTATCAACCAGGAGGTCAAGCAGCTCAGGTCCCAACAAATCCCAGAAGGCTTTGTAAAACTCTGCAGGGATTCCATCAAGTCCAGAAGCTTTACCTGTGGGCAAAGTTTGCAAAGCAATAGAAAGTTCGTCAAGAGTCACTTCCTTGTCAAGTTTTTGACATGCAGATTCAGACAAGGTGGGCAAAGAGGTGGTTAAGGAATGAATCATGTCTTCCTTAGTGTTTCTGGCACAATACAAGTCAGAAAAGTATTGTTTGGTCAAGCTCCTAATGTCTTTTGGATCGTGTATTGCTCGGCCTCCTGGTGCCCGCAGCGAAGTTATTTGCTGGTTTCTCCTTTTTTGCGCTTCTAACGCAAAAAAAAAACTTGGAAGGAGTATCGATAAAGCTGTAGTTCTCCATTCGCAGCCTTATTAGAGCCCCTCTGGCTTGTTTTGTACAGAGTTGAGCGAGGAGGGCTTTCTTTGTTGTTAGTAGAGAACTAGTCCTTTCAGCACTGGGAGTTTGAAGGCTTGACTGGAGAGACAATATTTCTTTAGCAATTAGACATTGCAGCGCAGATTCATTCTTGGTACAAAAGGAGCTATATTGCTGGCAAAAGGTCCTGATATGGGTTTTCGCATTGTCCCACCATTGTGCGAGGCAGGAGTAGGAAGGCTTCCGTTGTCGTAAAACTTCCCAAAAGGCTCGGAAGGCGACAGGAAAAGCGTCATCTTGCAGAAGACTCGCATTGAAGGTCCAATGGGCAGTGCCACGATTTCGAACCGGGGAAAGTATATGAAGAACAACCATGTGATGGTCCGAAAAGGCACTTGGGGTGATGTCAACATGGTCGATGACATTTAAAGAGTCATTATTGATGTAAAATCTGTCTATCCTTGCAAGAGATAGCCGGCCATTTGCACATCGGCACCACGTGTATTGTCGTGCAGATGGGTTCTGGAGTCTCCATACATCCAAAAGGGAGAATTTGGACAAAGCCCTCTTTAAGGGTGCCGTACTTGGTGGGTGGGGCTCTTCTCCATTACGATCAAGGGTGGGATACAATGTGCAATTAAAGTCCCCACACAGACAAACAAGACCATCAAAAACAAGGTGTGTGAGGAACATTTCTAACTGTGTAAAGAAAACTAGTCTTTCTGTGCTCATACTAGGTGAATATACATTTATTAAAGTGTGTTTATAACCATTATTAAGGAAATTAACTGAAACTAAATGCCCTTTAATAATCTCCTTGAAAGTGACATTTTCAGGACAGAAAGAAGGATTTAAATAAATCGCCACTCCAGCACTAGGACAGGTCAAGCTACTAAAGAACCATTGTCCTTTCATGATGCGAGTCCATTCGCTCGAGCACGAAGAGCTACATCTCGTCTCTTGCAAAAGAACAACATCAAAAT
>NC_140962.1:68525173-68622673 GCF_056783735.1 Eptatretus burgeri
ATCAGGCTACGGACGAAAGCTTTGTAAGTGGTCAGGAGCTCAGGTGGGCCGAGGAGAGACTTTGCACGATGGAGGATTTCCAGTCGGCGACTGGCTTTGGAGGCCAGGTTGGAAATGTGGCTTTCCCAGGAAAGATCATGGTGGATAGTGAGACTCATAAGCTTGATTTAGGGGACTTCTTCAAGAGGATTGTTGAGAAAGTAGATTGGGGGGGGGGGGTCTAAACGGTCCTTTCAGAGAGACATAGTAAGAGTGTGAGATTTGTCAGGGTTGAAAAGACATGTTCCACGTGTTGGACCAGTTTGTGATATTACACAGATCTGCAGAGAGCAAAGAAACTGCTGTTTGCCGGTCTGAGGGATGACAGATGCTGACAGTCATCAGCAAAGAGATAAAGAGGATTTTCCCGAGAGGCGGAAAGATCATTGATGAAAACCAGAAAAAGAACAGGGCCCAGAACACGACCTTGAGGAACTCCAGCCTGGACAGGAAGAGGGGATGAAAGAACTCCATTTAGGGCCACACGTTGACTGCGACAGGAGAGGAAGTCTGCGAGCCATGAGTGGAGATGGCCTTGGATACCATGGGAAGAGACTTTGGTCTGTCACATGGTTCAGCAGCCATTTTTTTTTAACCTTCACAAATCTCTGAAATGGCTGAACAGATCGAGGGGAAACTTTCCAGGTATGACCACCAATACATTAGGAACAAAACCTTCACATCCATAACGTTATATGTCACATGGTTGGCAGCCATATAGGATTCACACTAAAACCTTGAAAATCTTCTCCAGAACAGCTGGACAGATCGAGGGGAAATTTCACACACGTTCGCCAAGCCTTGGGCATGCCAGGGTGTTCAAAAATAATTGATTCGAAAAATGTTCATGAAGATCATAAATGATTTGAAAGCCATATTGCATTGAAGAAAATATATTTTAAAAAATTCTCTCGAACTGCTGCATCAATCGACGTGAAACTTCATAAGTATGATCTGGTGGTGATGGGGAATATGTTTTAAATTTCAACCTGATCAGACACATGGTCTGGCATCCATGATTATTTAATTTTTTGATATATATATATATATATATATATATATATATATATATATATATATATATATATATATATATATATATACAGTATATATTTTGAATAAGGCTCACTTGGCTGGGCATGGATGTGTTTGAGAGTTAAGGAGTAGCAGCTGAAACCTGAATTCTATCCAGGTTCTTCCTGATGACTTCATCTTCGCTTGTTTGGGTTCCTTCTGATTACTCCAATGCAGTACTGTACCTATTTGGTCTTCCATTTGATTTGAATTGAATTTATTTTAATCTCATTCTGAAGCCTGGTGTTGGCTTGGGATCTTAGAGTCCTGAGTTTGAGTCCCGCTGGCCACTGAATTAACACCAGGGGGTTGACTCAGCCTGCCATCCTTCCGAGGTCGGTGAAATGAGCTTGCCAGTAGTTATAAAGTGGTGGTTCTAGTTATGTCTATTATTAATGACGCAAGACACCAGTACCCAAACACCACAAAAAAACAAGTCCTGGCAAGGGTCTGCAATCTCTGATTGCTCTTTTTCTTGTTAGTGTAATGTTTCATGTGGTTAATAGCCTGGTGTTGGATAAATGGATAAGGTGGCTGGCTTGGGACCTCAGAGTCCTGAGTTCAAGCTCCTGTCGACCGTTGAAATAACACCAGGTGGTGTCGACTCAGCCTGTCATCTTTCTGAGGTCGCCGAAACGAGTACCAGTGTACTGGGGGTAATAACCATCCAGGGTAACCTGTGTTGGAGTGGCGATCTGCTCAGGACTGTACTCCTTGCCAATGAAACTGGCTCGGCAGCCCCATGTACATCTACGGTGCGAAAGGAATGGAATTATTATTCATGCGGTTATTATTTATGGACAACCTGTGGCTACCTGGCTGCATCATTTTCTGTGGTTGCAGCTGTACTGCTGATGGAATGCCCAGTACCAGTAAGCTGGTACTCATTTTGCCGACATCGGAAGCATGACGGGCTGAGTCAACCCACCTGGTGTTAATTCAATGATTAGACAGGGGCTCAAACTCAAGACCTCAAGATCTTATGCCAGCCACCTTAACCGTGAAGCCAACACCAGGCTTTTTCTTGTGGTGTAATGTTTTTATATCAAGGAACTGTCTTCAAATTAATTTTTTTTGGACAATTAGCTCTACTCTTCAACCTATTTTTAAACATATCCAAAACGAAAAATAAAATTGCTTTAAAACCAAGAATTACATGTAAATAATTATAGTTAGTCCACTTTTGAATGCTTTGATCATGACTATTTCTCAGATTGGCTGTTTGTGGTGTGTTGCATCAGGGATCACGTCACATAGCACATTGCCAACTTTGGATCCCTAATTGAGGGCAATGTAATGCTTGTCCATCCATGTGAAGCATGGGGCTACTGGTTTTCATATTTCTCTGGAAATGCAGCTGTGTCGCTGATGCAGTGCCCCCCTGTAGGTTGGAGCTATAATTTGCTATTTGTTCAGACTTGCGAAAGACATCATGGGAATGTTTGTCCTTCCGATGGGCAACACAGACAATGTATCTGGGTGATGCACAAATGCAAGACAGTAGAATCATCTCTCTGAAAGTAGTGCAGACAGTAGATTATGCTAAAGCTTTTCAAAAATTCAACAGTAGAATACATTTTGGGGGTTTGTGCGATACACAATGACTGGTGCAGTCGGTTTGTGCAAACTCAAAACTTTATACTGATAAAATTAACTTCAAAATGGGCCAAAACAATATGGCACTTTTTTTGAAATGCTCACGGAATTTTCAGCACACATGCCCATAAACCCCAGGAAACAGCGGCGTTCAGGGAATCATAAAGTATATCGTGCGTGGGAGATAAAGATTTTTTTTTTACCTGAAATGGCTCACAAAGCTTTGAAACAAAGTCAAAAATATTTGTAAAAGTACCCGAGAGAAAGGGCTGTGCCTCTGTACAACGAACGACTTGGAGACATTTCTCAGCTTGCCGAATGGGCAGCTGCCCATACTGAAAAAACTCCTGACCAGGTGGGTTGGAGCAAGACCCGAGTGGACGGGTGCTACCAGCGAATGAAATGTGTATCTGAATTAGGTGCTTCTGAACACTGATGGGAAGGACACATCTGGGGCTTCCGAATGTATCGGGTAATTTTGAAATGATTATATTTACTATCAATCATGTTGGGAGGAGGCGGGGGCTCTACGGGAGCTGTGAGAGCCATTATAAATATACAGTATTGTTTATTTGCTTCCAGGGCCACAAAAGAAATTATACGACATTTTTGCATCTATTGCTAAAAGTTAAAGCAGACGTGCGTTTTGAGCTCACTTGGACCGAAGTATCGTCGTCCAGGGAAGGTATTAGCATCACACGGTGTCCGTCAGTCAGTCAGTCGGTTAGGCAGTGAATCGGTAAAGCTGTATGTAAACACTCAGAACTTCTTCTCTGAAACTACACACACGACTTCGATGAAACTTGACCACAACTTTCATCACCCGTGATGTACCAAAGTTTGTTCACGGCATAAAAAACAAAAAAATCAGGGTCTATGGGGATCAATAGCGGTCAAAGTAGGTCCAGGTTTGACGCCCCCAAAATAGGTACTTGCTTTCTTCCCTGAAACTACACACACAATTTCGATGAAATTTGACCACAACCTCCATCATCTGTTATATACTAAAGTTTGTTCAAGGCATTAAAAAAAATATATCAGGGTCTAAGGGGGGTCTGTCTCCACAGGGGGTTGCCCCCTAAAATATGCATTTGCTTTCTTCCCTGAAACTACACACACAACTTCGATGAAACTTAACCGCAACCTTCATCAGCCGTGAACCAAGTCCTATTTTCACCAAACTTTGTAGAACTGCGAATCAAGGCCTCCTGATGCCTTGCAAATCTTATCAAAAGATTACAGATCAAGTAGGTCAATTTAATGGTCAAAGATAATTACGATTCCGGGATCGCTACTTTTGACCTCTTCTCAAAAAATATTCAACTGATTTCGATGTAACTTGTTAGGAATAATCTCTGCACAGTGCTTTCACAAGTTTGTTCAAACCATCGGTTAATTTACATATTTTGTGGGTCATCCATGCTTACCAGCGGTTCCCTGGTTCTACCATGTGAGCCCAGGGGCATTGGCCCAATTTTTTTTCTTCCTATAGTATGTATGTGTATGTATGTATATATATATATATATATATATATATATATATATATATATATATATATATATATATATATATATATATATATATATATATATATATATATATATATATATATATATATATATATATATATATATATATATATATATAAATCCACTGCGGCTGCTCACTTGTATTAACAGGAAATTATCGGAAATCAACATCTCTCAGTCTCATCCATGGATATTTCTCGTGTTACCTCGAGTCCGATTTGCATTCAGGAACAACAATTATGGTCAACCATCTTGAAATTGTCACCGTTTTGTCCAAATGCTGAAAATGTTGTTTAAAAGACGATTTGAATTCCAGATTTTGCACTAGCAAAGGCAGATTAAAAGTGCCTGGATGAGCTGAACCGAGTCACTGCAAACACACACGCAGATGATGCGCAAAAGGTCATTTCAAAAGTCGTGGATTGAAGATTAACCACAGGTATATATTTTTTTTTTCATGAAAACATGCATTTTATATTCAAACAATGAATATATCTCCAAAGTGAAGTATTTTCATTGCGTTTATTGTTAATAACCGACATAAAAATGTGATAAAATCACGAAATACATTTAGGTTCAATACAGCGATTCCATTGGCATGCAGCGAAAAACCAGCACACGCTCATACGACTAACAATATCATACAGATTCAAACTGAAAAGTAAAATCGATAAAAAAATAAAACCTTTATAATCTCGCAGTTAAGGAGAGTTAAAATAAGCGAAATTAAATTTGCATATATCAACAGTGACTGCATATTTATAAGATGATGTATTAACTGTTGGGGTGAGGCAGGGAAGGGTGGGGGGTAAAAAAATAAAAAATAAATCAAGGAAATTGTTGCCAAATGGAGCAAAAACTAGGTCGATCGCTACCAAATAGCCAACTGTGTTGTCACTGGTCAAATTGTTGTTCCTTAGCAAACACAGATATTGCCTCAAAAACTGAGCTGCATCTGACGGCGCACCAATCCACAAGATGCCCACGAATCATCCACAATTCGAAACACTCCATCCGAAAGGCTAGCGATGCATCACTCACCAGTTATAAATTGCATAAAAGAAAAACGGACAAAAAGCGATTGGCTGGGGGGGATAAGAACTGCATCAAAATTGTTGCCAAGATAACGCACTAAGTTCTGACTTGCAGTTTTGTGAATGAAAAGTACTGCTTCCTGGTAAAAGTTGATTAGAAGCAACCAGCGAGTGAAGTGCAAAAATAGATGAACAAAATAATACGCACACAAGAGGTGGTGCTGAGAGCTCAAAGGTTGCCTCGAGGTCTTCACTGAACGAGAGCACTGTGCCAAGCAGTGAAATTGCAGCCTCGAGGTCTCAAAGCAAGTCCTTTTGGTTTAAAGTTAATATTTTCAATCACCATTGGTTTTATATCAGCATCTCCAGATTACATTCATTCGTTGGTTTTAAGAGAGAAAATCTGCTTCCGGGATTATGTCCAAAATATGGGGTTGAGTTACGCTGCCATTTAAGGTTTGAGGGTAAGACTGTGGAGATGCACAGACAAAGTTCTAGTTGTGGAAATTTTAATTTAAACACTGTTAAAAGTTTTGCCGTCATGGCAATTTCCAGGTCGACGTGCAACATAAATGGGTCGAAGAAAATGCTGGGAACTGTTAGCTTTCTCTACTGAACATAAAAAGACCCCATATCAACAAATTTCAGCACTCCCTGTATCTCCAGCCAATCGATACTTGCATTAACAAAATTCATTTTGTGCAAAGAAACCGATTGAAATACAAATCAAATCTCTGAAGTTTTTTAAAATATCCTGTTAGGAAAGGGAAAAATCTGTCCGGGACGGATTCCCTGGCCGAAGAGACGTCAACAGAGGTACATCCTGTTTTAATACAGGTAGGAATTCCACATACACCTCGAGATCTAGTAGATACAGTGGATAACAATGGTTCAGGAATACTATGAACCATCATGCTCAGAGTCCAGAATTTGAAGAAGTGAATGTCGAGGAGTTTGTAGCATCAGGAATTCAGGCCTATCATTTTGTGCCTTACCAAATGGACACAAAATTCTAGAAGCAATGATTCTGACTTGGACACTGATACGCACAACAACGCTGTGCCTCTGACATAGAAAGTCTGCATCGTAGCGGATGGTACGTAGGCTCATTAACATTTATAAGTGTGGATGTAAATTTCAAAATGCTTACCCAAACGGCAAAGTGGAATTGAATCAACGTTGAACCAATATTTACAATTACAACATTGGTTCAACAAAGATTGCACAGAAAGTCTCAGCGGCATCTGATGTGGACTGCGTTTTGCTAAAGTAAATCAGCAACCAACTGGAAATGTGAAGAGGAGCATAATTGATGTCATTGACACAGGCCTACGATAGTGCTATTCATTTCCAAGAACAATATTTATAACATATGTTTATATGGGGCATCAATTGTTATTGCAAATAGATTTTTACGAGGATATATATCTATATCTATATATATATATATATATATATATATATATATATATATATATATATATATATATATATATATATATATCTATATATATATATATATATATACATAAATATATACATATATATATATATATATATATATTTTTTTTTAAACGTTCTACGATTTAAACTTACTAATTTTGTGAAGATTATCCACAGCAGCATGTTTGAGTTTGGGGTGTTTCCCTTCTGCACACAATTGTGCTCACTCAGATTACTGCTGCTGACAGCCATGTGAGGCCTAACATTAGTCGGTGTAATGGTTGTGATTTTTCGACAAAATATTGTTGGTACAGCATTTTCCTTTCGTTTACGTTTGTGTTGCATGTTTATTGCAAAGGATGACATTAGTCGGGTCGCTAGTCACAACACTTCACCGATATGTTTATCACAAAGTACAGAGTGTTGCATAGATAGACCTTCTGAAGTCTGATTGAAAACCAATCTGACTTGCCAATCCTATTCAGCTGCTAAAAAGTTGGTCTTGTGGAAATTTACTAAGGCTTAGACCATCGGCAATTGTATTTAGACAATCCCGAGCAATACTCTGTTTAGGCATGATGAACTTTTAATACCTTTAACCCGATTAAATTTAAACACTTTCAAGTTGAGAAGTGAAAACCGACAAGCCGACTTCGCGCAATCCCCTCCCCAACTAGTATTTACGTTACACAGCCAACTATCAGCCAATCAGTCGGTAGCGCAGGCAGTATATAAAACGTATTTCGCAAAAAAACAAACAAACAAACAAAAAATGCCAATTGCACAATGGGTATTCGATAAATAATGCATATAAACAATTTATTAGCATTTGGTGAAGTATTGGAGGTTAGTTGATATGGGGTCTTCAAAGGTGATTTTATAAAACAAAATTTCTTTCACCTTCACTAATAATTAAGCATATGAAGGGTTTAGCTAAGTCTTTGCTTCCGAAATAGCATGTAGTGACATCCCGATCCCAAATTTTATTTTCAAGTTCAGCCCATAAAGAAATGGGAACTCCATATCCTGATAACAGAGCCACAGAGCAATACACAATATCAGCAACATCAACTTTGAGATATTAACGGGTGCAAAAAAACTGCAAAATAAGGGCATGGCATTGGCCTCATGCGGGTAAAGGCAAATTCTCGAAAGCAAGTCCCCTTTGGTACTGTTCGAAGAAGGTGCAGAATTCGGGGACTCGTGGTCAATTCAGTGTCGAGGAAATGCCCTCATTTGGAACAGTTCGTCTGCGAAATGTAAAACGCTTATTCATGGCAAAATTTTGCAATTGCACGATTTGTTGAAGAAAATTCCGTCGAAGTCATTGTGCAAAGCAGTGCAATTTTTTAACACCCCAAAAACATTAAAAACAAAACAAAAACAATATTCACACAACGGCCCGTTTCATCGGTGGCTGCAATGCGTATGCTTATCAAGCTGGAATCAGCAGAAAAGGAGGGGGGGGGAGTGGGAACAAGGGTTCATAAGCTTGCAGCAGAGAAAACAACTTGAGGTTTTAGATCCAGAGTGGTGGTTCAGCACTCATTGGCTAAAACACTCCTGGTGCTCTCTTTGGCAGGACTACAAAAAGGAAAAAAAAAAAAACCTAATCAGTCACATGGCAATGGCAGCATGCATGTGGGACAACACTCACTCAGGTGCAAAGTCAATGAAACAGACCTTAACGATGCATAGTGTGACAACACTGTGTTGCTAATGTTCTTGTGAAAAAGGGATAAAGGTTCAGACCAGGAAATGACTACATGAAGGTCAATACATAGCTTCAAAAGTAGTTACATTTCGAAAACTGCGTGCAGGTAGGAAATTTTTGGATGAGGTGCACTTGCATGGGAAAAATAGAAGAAGAAACAACTTTGGACAATATCTTCGTATGTACAAAAATGATTGTGCATGGACCGAGGTGTACAATCCATTACAAGTGCCATGACGGCAGGTTCATCTTGTTCGTGCGGGACAGGCCGAAGGTAAAACTGCAAGTTTTTGAAATGGGAGAGAAAGACATCTGCAGCCAAATGAAGAAAGCGCAAACAATTCTGAAAGTGGCTACAATCAATGAGTCAGTACTTTGCGGTAGCAACTACCTGTGCAGCGATACACCCAAAGAATGGCTGAAAGGCCATATGATCAAGCAAGTGCATTGCTAGTCATATGTGAGCCGGGTGTTAAGATCGCGTTTTGGTGGTGCAGGTGGTGGGCCTCTCCGCAATGTTGCATACTTGGATACCGAAGTCTGGGTGGATGAGTAATGCGAGTCTGAAAGCAATTCCGGAGGGGGAGGCGGAAGTGCCATGTCATCCAAGGTGGCGTGTGGTTGCCTTGGCCCATGATGCTTGAATGACTTCCGCTGTAGTGTTCGGTTCAGATCAGCAAGGAAATTGGCCTGTGACAATTCGCTGCCCGGTCTCGTCGGTGACAGGGGCGTCATATCCGGAGCCTGATTTCTGCCCGGGGAACATGGAGTTTCTCTGTTTGTCAAACGTGTACTATCACTTCGTTTCGGCAATATAGGGGGTGCAGGCTTTTTGTTTGCTGTTGCAGCTGGGCTGCCAAATGGAGTTGGAGTTTTGCTGCTTGGTTTGGGAGGTGTTGGGGGTGGTGTAATCAGCACGTCATGGATACGTGATGGAGAATTCGGTATCATTCCAGGATATGCTGATGAGAGCTTTGGTGGTGTTGGAAGAGGAACAACGTAACATTCCAAAGAAAGTGGTGGTGGTGGTGGTGGAGGTGGAAAGCATGCCAGATCTTCAGGGGGTGGTGGTGGAGGAAAGTCGAGATCATTGCTCGGTGGAGGGGGGAAAGGTAGATCTGTATTATGGCTAACCGAATTGGGAAAGAACACAGGCCTTGGTTCTGGCTTTGCAGGAGGTAGAGGAGGACCAGAACATTTTCCCACTGATATAACCTTGCCCAACTTTTTCTGGGTAGATTCTTGGGAAGAAATAATGTCATCTAAACCTTTAACACTTGTTTGCCGCTGGGGTAAAGGTGGGGGCTTCTTGCAACCACGTAAAGACTGAATGCATTGTGGGCTCTTTGGATGGCCAGCGAGCCCGGGGAATGGCGTCTGAGAGCCAGCAACCACAGGTGGGAAGCCGTTACCCATAGGAAAGTGAGGCTTAGGCAGCTTGCTTGGTGGGGAAGAGTTAGCCGGAGGTGTAGGTGGTGGAGGTGGAAGTGGAAGTGGTAGATCTTGGTTGGCCAGGGAGGTGGGTGGCGACATTTTCATTGGAGAACTAAGAGGCGAAACAGAAACAGTTGTCGGATTCTGAGAAAGCTGCTGTTTCCCAAAGGATTTGGCTAAGGGCTGTGTTATGGAGGGAGACTTGGGAGGTGGAGGAGGAGGAATGGGATGTGAAACAGGAAGCTTGAGGTGCAGGTTTGGTCCCACAGAAGGTTGCTGGGAAGATGATGGCAGAGTTGAACCTTTTTTAGATTGTAAAAGAGGTGGAGGCAGTGGATGAGGAGGTATTGCAGGTGTCGTTACCTTATTCCAGGGAGTTTTAGGGATTGATGGAGACGAAGGAACAGGGCCAACAGAACTAGCCTCCATTGAAGAATGGGAGATACGATGGGCTGGTGAAGCTGGGGCAGAATGCACAGTGAGCTTCTGTGGAGAAAGCCATGCTGCTGGGAGAGGGGGTGGTGGTGGGGGATTCTGGGCATGCTTTGCAAAGGATGGAGGTAGAGGTGGAGGAGGTGGAGGAATAGCTTCCCATCCTGACTGTGGTCGAGATTGGATGCTGCACTGTAGAGCTGGCGTCTTCACTTCTCCATCAGCTCTCACATGCTTCTCCTAAGAAATTGGCAAAGATCATTCAGTGTCCCAATTTTCAAAAATATCTTACGGACACGATTGTGCATTTTTCTGCTGTTCCACCACATTTACAAATTATATGTGCCATAATTGCAAAGTATGTGCACCACAAAAGCCATATTCTGTTTGAGAGTGCAGTATGTGTCCACCTTGTTTTGTTCCTCGATCTGTGTTCCACGTTTCCACGCCTCTGAGAACATAGTGCTCACGATGCTCTGAGAGCGTGCATGGCTGGAAGGCTGAACATCTGACACCCCACTGTCTGACTGTCCGGACTGCACAGAGTGCGATTCTGTACAAGACAAAATGACATATAGGCAAGACAGACGTTTCCTAAATGTAATCATGAGAGTGAGAAAATGATCAACACCATCAATTACACTTTGAAACTGTCTCAGCAGGCTTATGCACCAAAGGGCGTGATTAGGATAAGCTAACAAACAAAACCAATTACATTTTCTTCTGTAACATTTGCTTCATTGAATTCCAATATAAGCTTACCCACCACTGGTGGAAGGGGGTGGGAAGAGGGGAACACTAATAATTCAACTGATCAGAACAAAAACAAACAAACAAAAAAAATCGTTTGCCTCGTTTACACCAATATTAATGTTCATTTCCTGATTTTTTTGCTCATGGAAAACCACTCAGGTGTCCGTGCTGATTCATTCGCTCTGTTATCATGCTGAGGTCGTGTGGGTGAAAGCAAAATGTCTCAAAATAAATAGACGGCAACTCCTCCTCGTTCCTCGGTTAGTACAGTTTTAGACCGGTGGCCGTCGAGATTGTACAACATTAGTTTGGCAATTTCCGACCTCCTCTGTAATACTGGGCCATTTAAAAACTGTTTTAGTCTCCGGTGTCGCTGCAGGCGACAGTCACCACTTCATCACTGTTTGTCATCCTTGAGGAGGATGATACACCAAGGGTTAGTGTCAAGTTCGATACATGCTACTTGCCTTTACCACAGCTACGACTAATGCTTCTCGGAGGCACCGGCCTGAGGACAACGATGTCAAGGGCAGGCAACCTCAATCACAAGATGCTAATATATATATATATATATATATATATATATATATATATATATATATATATATATATATATATATATATATATATATATATATATATATATATATGTTTGTGACATGTTTTTCGCAGATACATGTTTTTCTTCTGGTGCGCCTCCAATGTTCACGATGAGCCTCGATATTTAAGGTGAGCATCATTGGTGCACGTACCAATTTTTTTTTTTACTTTGAGCTTAGTGAGTGTATTTTTGACATTAACTACAAAAACATTAGGGTTCATCTAACACGGTGAATGCATTGTAAAAAGGAAAAGGGCAGGTGATGAAAAAAAAAAAAAACCCCAAAAACACAAGGTGAAAAGTAAGATCAGGAATGTGGAGGAAAGAGGGGAATAATGGAAAGGGGGTTGGATTAGGGATTATGACAGAGTAAAAAGTGGGGAATGATAAAGAGTGAAGGGACTGGATCAATCATTCTGCCATTAAGAAAATGAGGCTATCTCGTTATTAAACGAGTCATGCGCACTCGCTGTGAGCAAGCCGATTATTTTTTTTTTTTCAACATTGGCAGTTTTCATTCGCAATACCTCCTTCCTCCAGCAGGGGTCGTAAAACACTTGCATTGTGTCACCTGCACAGGTGAAAATCCGAAGTGGTTTCCCCACCCTCGCCGGGGAAGGGGGGCATAGACACACAATAACCCCCACTCCCCCCCCCCCACGTGGGGTTGTTGTGTCCAGGACCTGACCCTGGGTATCCCCCAACACGGAAGCAAAATTTTGTGGAGATTGGCCCAGTGATATGGAATTGTATAGAAATCAAAGAAAAGGACACACATGGTCAGCTGCACACGCACCTTATGTTATATAGTGGGGTAAACACAAGGGGGAGAGACGGGTGGCATTTGGTAATTAAAATAAAATTAAAACTAGAACGGGCACTCAGTAGAGCGCATACCTTCTCCAACACTACATCCCCCCCCCCCCAGAAACCGTTGATTGTGAGGGTATTTAATCCCATACCACATCTGCCATCTCATATGTGTTATGATGGCTTAAAAACATTAAATTTCCTGCTGTTTGACACCGATTCACGTACATTGTACAATTTCTGTATGAACTCCCTGACCTTTTTGGGTGTCGGTGTCAAGTCAATCTGATGACAACTGGTCACATTATAAGATATTATTTTCTGGCATTTTAGGGGCATTGAGCACACACGAGTTTCTGTTTTTCTAAATAAGTTATTTATTGTGAACAAACAAACATTCATTGTACAAAAATGACGATTTTGACCTTTTCATGACCTCGACCTTGACCTTTGTACTCTTAATTTTGTAATTGGTATTAGAGTGTGAGGAACAGAACAGTCAACATTTTGTTGTTGGTTTCATGCAAATCGGATAAGAATTGACCGTGTTATGACTAAAACTGCACATTTTGCAATGTCGTGACCCCCCTGACCTTTGACTCCCAACCGCTAATAAGGGTTATTAGGTCATTGTGTCATGTCACACATCACAAGATGGGGGCATTGAATTCTGAACATTTTGGCATTAGTTGCATGCAAATTGGATACAAATTGACCGCGATGGTAAAAAGACGATTTTGACCTTTTCATGACCTTGACCTTTGACCCGATCGCTCCCAAAATCTAATCAAATGGTCCTCAGATAATAACCAATCATCCCACCAAATTTGCTGCGATTCAGTTCAATACTTTTGGAGTTATGCGAATAACAAACAAACAAACAAACACACATATTCACAAATAAATAAATAAATAAATACACAGCGATCAAAACATAACCTTCGCAACAAAGTTTGCGAAGTTAAAAATAAAAAAGGAAGAGGAAGTTGGATGATGGGAGAGAAAGTGAGGTAAGGAGTGAGGGACAAAAGTGAAAGAAGGTTGTGAAGAGATCAGACAAAAGGGGGGAAGTATTGATACATGGAGTGTAATGAGTGGAATGGAGGGGCTGAGAGGGGGGTGGGGGGGGGGAAGTGAAATATCACACCACTTTTACAGACATAATAAATAGATGAAATCAGCAGTAACAGGGAGAAAAGGGAACTGCATTTAAGGTCACAGCATATCACATGTTGAGGAAAAAGGAAAAAAAAAAAAACCCAAGCAGACAAATCCACATTTTATCGTGAACAGTTTCATCATTCAGAGTGAAGAACTAGAACGGCACTCTTCCACGTCGACCGATATGCCGAGAGGAGGCATAAAAATTTGAAAAACATCACAGGCAAAGCTTTAAATCCTTTGCAAGAAAACCTTGATTTATATCAGTATTTACACCAACAAAATAAAAGTCCCAGATTAATCTATCGATAACAAAAGCAAGAACTGCTCTGCAATACATGTCCCCTACTGGTCCAAAAACATGTTCTTTCGTGTCCCAAAGAATGATAAAAAAAAATTTGTTAGCATTTAACGCATGCTCAGGCCGATACTGGAACCAAAATGAAGAAGAAGAAACTCTAACACACCGTGCTTTCTTTGTTTCTAAGCTTTGCCAATTTCATATTAAAAACTACAACGGCACTCTGTAGAGCGCATACCTCCATCACATAATGAGAACATATCAGGCCCATTACATTTTTGAAATAACGTGCTATTCCGCACTATATCGTTTTTGCCCCATCTTTCAATGGTGAAGAATCACTTAAAAAATTAAATAAGTCTCTTATCCAGATCCAGATTTGGATCTTCACCAAAATCGAAACAGTTCGTCCTTGCGACACACCAAACGTGTCCACCAAGTTTCGCCCAAATCCATCCACAACTCTGAGATATCGTGCTCCATATGTATATATGTATATATATCATTTTTAGCCCTTTCACTCAATGGTGAAGAATCACTATAGAAATTTTATAGTTATATCTGGATCCGGATCTTCACCAAAATCTAATCAGTTCGTCCTTGTCACACACCGAACCTGTCCACAAAATTTCATCCGGATCCTTCCACCACTTTTTGAGATATCATGCACACAAACAGACAAACAAACAGACATCAAGACAGACAGACAAACAGACAGAAAGGAGTGAAAACATAACCTCCTTCACCTTCGGTGGCAGAGGTAATAACCCGATGTACATACGTGAAGCAAAACATGTGGATGGCTTATGTGTAAATCCAATGTAGTAATATATCTGGGATCATTCCAATTATGCCTGGTGTTTTCTTCATGGTTCGGGTGGTGGGCTTGGGATCCAAGGATCCTGAGTTCAAATCCCACCTGGATGTTGAATTAATACCAGGTGGGGTTGACTCTGCCTGTCATCCTTCCGAGGTTGGCAAAATGAGTGCCAGCTTGCTGGTATCCTGTGTCGGAGTGGCAACCCCGTCCAGGATTGTGTCCAATAGCCAAGGAGACTGCTTAGACAGCACCAACGCTCTGCACAGAGTATGGTCCCAATGGATGGATTCTAATTGCACTGGGCCATGGACTAACAGCCAGACCCAAGGCCTGCTGATCTGTGCTGCTTCATGCAATGGCGGCACATTATTTTATTAGGATGGAGTCAGGCCAGCTTTCCAGCCAACGAGTGTAAAGCAGTGGGGTGGAGTCAGGGCAGCTGAACACTGACTCATGATCATAATAAAGCCACACACCAAGTTTCAGTTGAATATCATAAAGGGTACGGGAAATAAATTCAGAAAAACCACAGGCGGGACAGACGGACAGATGCAGAGCAAACCTATAGTCTCCTCCGGTGAAACCGAAAGGGGACTAATGTGTCAATGTGTGAGTTTGTCTGTCTCCTCCATAACTCAAAAACCATGAAACCAAGTAATCCAAAACTTTGCATGCGTGTTAAGAGACCTCCAGGGGAGTGCATGAATGAAAACTGGGTATTTCAGTAACTTTAAACACCCTTTTTGAAGAGAATTAAGGGGTGCTCATCATCAAAAACCAAAAAAGCCTTATCAAGATGGTGGCACATCATCTTGGTCAGTGTGCTGTCAGCTCGCAGGAGTCTTAACCCATCATTTTGTTTCAGACTGCTCAAAAATGCCTCGACTTGTAACAGACCGCAACAGTTTCTGTATGATAAAGTGCTCAAAATTGAATTTTTTCACTTCACTCACTCATATCATCGAATGCCTGATTAAACCTACAAATCACTGTATACATCACTTTTGTTGGTGCAATAGCTTTCAAGTAAGAAGCTTGGAGCCATTCTATGCATTATATGATGTGATTTTCCTACCTACCTTCATTATATGAATATATATATATATATATATATATATATATATATATATATATATATATATATATATTCCTACCTCCCCCTTCCTCCCTCCTCCTCTCTCAGTAGTTCCATAAGCGAAGTGGTGGTATTTGATGGAGTATAAATAAGAGGCCAATGTGCTGGGTGTGACAAAGTTTATGCATGTTCTAAAAAACTGACAAGTGCACATCTATTAGCAAATGCACCACTCCAGGAACAAAAGAGTTATGAATATACTGATGGTTGGTTGCATGAAAACGTCTGTAGCGATTTTAAAGAGATCCAGGGGCAGGGGAAACAACTCTGCAAGGAATGCGCGTTTGGTGATCGATGCAGCGTTTGAGCTCGAGATCGTGAGGCTCAAGGCAAAGCTTAAATGTGACGATGAATAAAACAACACCTTACCTGGTAAGCTGCCGGAGCTTGATGCAGACTTCATGCTGGAGCTGGACAGAGATGACCAATCTGAAGCAACTTCGGCTTTACGAGCTGCCTCTTGGTAGTTGTCGTAGAATTTCTTCCCATACTGACGCACAAGAACAGTATAATTTGCCATTCATGCCGAACGTGGATTATAAAACTTAATATAATTAACTCCACGGCACCAAAATCAGATGCAGGAGAATTGTACAAATATCTGTGATAAAGTGCAGGCAACACAGATGATGAGACAGACGTGAACTATTTTGTGACACAAGTGGGCAGCATTGTGCCACTGCTGATAATAGAAACTAACATTTGTGAAAACATGAAGACTGACTAACTCATCATCAATTACAGCATAAGACCACTAGAGGCCAGAAGCACCACGTGTGCATGTTTGTTTCAGCTGTCAGGCCATAACATCAATTTATTAAGTCAAAGGTGTTCGACATGTGGCAACTAGATGTACGAAGGGATATTAAAGAGAAAAACCAAAATAATTATATATATATATATATATATATATATATATATATATATGTATATATGTATATATGGCAGACATACAGTATGAGTATTGCACTTATGATGCTTGAATGCAAATATTTATTTTTGGTGAATTGGCACATATTGAGACACGGAAGAGCCATTGCAAAAGTACAATGTGATGCAAATCAAAGTGCAACAAATAACGGACTCTTGAAATGTTCGGTTCAAACTGCCAGCCTCAAATACGACCCATCACTCCGTGTGTTATCATTATGAATCAATGATTCATCCATTCCTTCTGATCCAATAGAATTTCCCAGCACAAATAAGACAAAAGGTTCCTCTCCATATTATGCAAGATGGGGACCAAACTCATCAAGGCTTCTTATAACGTACTTTTAAATTTTAAGCATAATATAATTTTACTTTTAAAAGTTATGACCATAACTTACTCTTTTGCTCTGACAAAGGGTCAACGCCTGAAACGTCAGCTTCTCTTGGCAGTTAACATACCTTAATCAACGTTCTCTTGATTAGATCCATTATAATTTGAACAATGTTTTTTCTTTTCCACAAAACAACCATATTGTACAACAATTCGGGAAAAACAAAATATGTGGAAATACTTTTGGCTTGGCCTTATCCAGTGTTGAATGAAACTCCAATGCAGGGAGGAGATGTGAATGTGTGATACACATAGATTAATGCAATCACTGTGTGCTCTCCAAAAAGTGGCAGTTATTGATAAGCACTGTTGCATGAACTGATAAAATCTCACAAATTTGAAAATGGCATTGATGGAAGAGGTAGACTTAACACAGTTGTTCTTATGAAGACTTCACACCAACAGTGGTGGTCAAAAATATTGAGACCCTTGCACTTTTTTCAAATAACTCACAATTTTTTCGAAAAATAAGTTAAAATTGACAAAAGTATTTGTTCTCCACAATTCTTCATTTCACTGTTAATATTACAGAACCTTTGTTTTTGATTCAGAACTTAATATATCCTTTTAAATCAGAAAATAAAAATAAATGGCATTGAGAAAATTACTGACACCTAAGACTTGATATTTGGCAGCACACACACACAGCCTTTGGACAAAATAACTGCAGTCAAGTGCTTCCTATAGCCATGAATGAGCTTCCTCCACCTCTCTACTGGCAGTTTGGCCCTCTCTTCTTGTGCAAACTGCTCCAGTTCTCCCAGATTTGAAGGGTGCCTTCTCCCAACTGCTGTTTTCAGATCTCCCCACAGGTGTTCAATGGGATTTACATCTGGACTCATTGCTGGCCACTTCAGAACAGTCCAGCGTTTTGCCTTGCACCATTCCTGGGTGTTTTTTGAGTGTATTTGGGGTCATTGTCCTGTTGCAAGACTCATGACCGTTGACAGAGACCCAGCTTTCTGACACTTGCTTGAACATTGTGCTCCAAAATGCCTCGGTAATCCCCTGATTTCATGATGCCGTGCACACATTCAAGGCACCCAGTGCCAGAGGCAGCACAGCAACCCCAAAAACATCACTGAACCTCCTCCATGTTTGACTGTATGGAAGGTGTTCTTTTCTTTGAAGACTTCATTTTGTTTTCTGTGAACATAGTGATGATGTGGTTTAACAAAAAGCTCTAATTTGGTCTCATCTGCCAATAGGACTTCTCCCAGAAGGATCTTGGCTTGTTCAGGTGTGTTTTGGAAAACTCCAGTCGGACTTTCTTATGTCTATCTCTCAGCAGTGGGGGGGGCGGGGGGGGTCCTCCTGGGTCTCCTACCATAGAAACCCCTTTCCTTGAGTTGGCGACGAATGGGGCAAGTTGAAACTGTCGTACCTTGTGTCTGAAGGTCAACTTGAATTTGTTTGGCAGTTAATGGAGGTGCTTTCTCCACCATTCGAACAATCCTTCGCTGTAATCTTCGATCAAGTTTTCTCTTGCGGCCACGTCCAGGGAGGATGGCTCCAGTGCCATGGGCCTTAAACTTCCTGATAACATGGCGTACGGTGGACACAGGAACATCAATATCTCTGGAGACGGACTTGTAGCCTTGAGATTGTCCATGTTTGGCTGCAATCTTGTATCTGACCTCCTCAGACAATTCTCTGGTTTTCTTTCTTTTCTCCATGCTCATTGCAGTTCACACAGTGACACAAAACAGCAGAATGATTCATTTTCTCTATTCAAACTGGGTGTGAGTGATTTTATATTGCAGGCACCTGTGTCTCACCACACGAGTTCAATTCCAAAATAAAGGAGAATCACCTGCTTGAAATCTAATTATTCATAACACCTTCTGAAAGATGCCAATAATATTGTCTCAAGCCCATTTTCGGAATTATGTGTGGAATAAGCTAAGATTTAGTAATATTTTCAGCTTTTTTGTTGTTCCACTGCCAACAAAAGAAATACGTATGTGGATACCAAAATATTTTTTAATTTCCACAATTTTCAGGAAGAAATGGTTCATTATTTGAGAATAAGTGCAAGGTTGCAAATATTTTTGGCCACGACTGTATTGAGGGTTTCCACAGATTAAAATGAAAAACTGGAATGGCACTATTCGACGTTGTCAGATACGCCTCCACCCACATCAACACATCATTAGACATACTTTTACCAAGTTTGATTTAAATCTCTGAACCCAGATTTAAAATATAAAAAAAAAATTTGGCTGCCAGACTATGCATCCGATCAGGTTGACACACACACACAAACACAAACACAAACACAAACACAAACACAAACACAAACACAAACACAAACACAAACACACACACACACACACACACACACACACTCCCCATGAATACTAGATCATAATTGTGAAGTTTCATGTCAAACAATGAAGCGGTTCAAGAGAAATAATTATTTAAAGATTCTCGTTCAATCCAACATGGCTGTCAGACCTAGTGACCTATTAATTAGTCGTGAACACCCTGGTATTCCCAAAGATTGGGGAACATGTGGGCGAAGTTTCCCCTCAACCTGTCAAGCAATTCTGGAGAAGGAGATTTTTAAAGGTTTATTTGTCAAAAAAAACATCATAGCTGCCAAAACATGTGACCCATGACATCATAGGTGGAGAGATTTGTTCCTCCTGGATAGACAATCAGACCTGTAAAATTTTGCATCGGTTTATTCAGCCATTTCGGAGAAGATATTTGAAGGTTTTTATGTTTAAAAAATTATGGCTGCCAAACCAGCTGACCGATGATGTCATCAAGCTTTTTCCCCCATACAATTTAGCCCGAGATGACTCTCAACAATTTTCATACTGATTGGATAAAGCGTCCAACGTATGCAATTATGATGTCGTAATGAAGGCACTTCTGACATCATCAAAAAAAATCACACTCGTTTCCCAAGGGGAGTACTTGACATGTGCCAAGTCTCAATTTTTTTCCATGGAGCAGTTTTGGAGATACAGAGGTCCAAAGTTTTTCCCGTTTTCCAGCATTGGCTGCCACACCACATGACCCATGACGTCATATTTATCAATAAAATATTTTACATGAGCAGTCGCACCTATGGTGAAAATTTTGTGTCAATCGGATAAGCGGTTACAGAGAAAACAGAGAAAACAAGAAAAAGAGCAATCAGAGATTGCAAACCCTCGTCAGGACTTCTTTTGAGTGGTGTATTTTTATAGGTTTTATGGTAAATCCAATATGGCTGCAAAGCCATGTGACCTATAATGTAACATGTTTGACCCTTTTGTTCCTCATGGATAGGCGGTCATATGTGTAAAGTTTCACCTCAATCTGTTCGGCAATTTTAGAGAGGACTTTTGAAGGTTTTTAAAAAAAATTTTTTAACAATATGGCTGCCAAATCACATGACCAATGACATCATGAATTTTTTTCTGTGAACCATTTTATCCCAAGATGACCCTCAAAAATTTTCATACTGATCAGACGTGGTGTTCTACATATGCAATTATGACCTCATAACGAGGGTACCTTTGACGTCATAAAAAAAATCACACTCATTCCCAATGAGCAGTACTTGCCATGTGCTAAGTTTCAATTTTTTCCTTGGTGCGGTTTCAGAGATAGAGGTCCAAAGTTTTCCGTTTTTCCAATATGGCTGCCACACCACGTGACCTATGACGTCATAAAACATTTTACATGAGTAGTCGCACCAATGGTGAAAATTTCGTCTCAATCTGACAAGCGGTTGCGGAGAAAAACACGAAAATTCTGTGCGGACAAACAGACAAACAGACCCAAATGCAACGCCCTCTCCGAATCCTTCGGCAAGGGTAATCAGCATGGATGGACATATGTACCTGCAGACGGACACGGACAACCCGAAAACATAATGCCTCTGGTGGCTTTGTAAGTGTCGGCATAAAAAAAGAATCCAAGTCGTGAAAGTTTTGAAACTGCAAAAGGTCAGCTTGCTTTGCTAACTAAGTGACAAATTTCATACCAGAGGTCACATACACTCTTCATATGACAACATTTGTATTCGTACATCTGGTTTCTAATTCCATGAACAACACGTCCGCGTATTGAAGCAGCAGCCCAGTTTTCCAGGATCCAACCAATAATGTTTGTTCTATCGAGAACAGCAGAGAAATTGAGATGTGAAACACGACATGCAGCATTATTTATATTTATCTCACCTTGGCAATGCGGATCCCTGTAACCCATTGCTGCAGGCTGCGTGCATCCTCACAGCACAAATACTTTATATACTGTGACTTCTTCTGAATCTGAGGATGCTGAAACAGTAAGGAGAAGCAATGAGTTAACGCAATCTTTATCGTGTGAGATCAAATCAGAAGATGCTTCAAAGTAGAAATCGTAGATATTTTTTCTTGCACTGGTATGTTTGTGGTTTGTGGGAGGGGGGAAGGAGGAGGAGATAGGAATGTGTAGCGTAACATGGTCCGCGTGCAAGTAGGTGACCATCTCGATGTATAATTAGGGAAACGTCATCTTAAGGATCGTCTTATTTGTATTTATGCTACACAGAGGGTGGAGCGTGGTAATAAATAGTTAGGGGTTATGGTTCAGAAAATTGTGCGAAAAAACCTCAATGTAAACTTCTACTGGGAGGGAAGGGAAGCCGAGTGACTTGGCACGAAGGAGGTGGGAGGGGGGGAGAGAGCGGAGCTACGAATGCTTCCCGAGGGGCAGAACTGGAAGGGAGGGCTGTCGAGGTCGAGAGAGAAAGTGTTCTGAGGAAAAAAAAAAAAAGAAAAAAAAAAGAGGAGAGCTTTCTCTGAGGAGGTTGTCCTGCCTGCTTGTGTTCATCCTGCCTGCCTGTGCCTCTCCTCGCCCTGTGCCCAGTGTCGTTGACCTGCCCGTGTGGTTCGTCTCCTTGTCGTCCTGGTCATCTCCTGCCCATCTCCTCATCGTCCTGCCATCGTCTGCTCCCTTGTTGTCCTGCTCACCTTGTCCCTCATCACCTGCTCGTCCCTGCTGCCCCAGAGCTGAGTCCCCTGGTTTTTTTGTTCCCTTCCCATCTGTGACTCAGTCCGAGTTGAGGCGCCTTAGTTCCTTTAACCTATTTGTACATAATTATTTATTATCGATTCTGTATTTTCCTTTTCTTCCCCACCGTCGTCTCTTCCGTCGAGTTCAGTCATCCCTGGTTCTTTTTATCATTGTGATTCGGGAAATAAACCTGTTGGGTTTAAAAGCTTTAAGGGTTCTCGTGACTACTCATGACCTGCGCACACGTTGTCCGCCATTAATTCGGAACGTGTCCACAGGAGTTTAGCCACTCGGGACATCGCGGGACTTTAACCTCCCACCGCGACGGCTCAACGTGAGTTGAGCCGTTGATGCTGCAATATCAACTTCAACAAAGGCAAGTTAAAATAATGTATGGGTTGGGTTTTGTTACAAATACTAATTGAATGTGTACATATATATATATATATATATATATATATATATATATATATATATATATATATATATATATATATATATATATATATATATATATATATATATATATATATATATATATATATATATATATATATATATATATATATACAGAAGGCTCAAGAAAGCTGAAGATGAAGCATACATCTTATTTGTGTCAGTTGCTCGTAATAATACTATTCCTTTCACACTATAAAGGCACATAGGGCTGCCAAAGCAGTTTCATTGGCAAGGAGTACAGTCTTGGATGGGTCGCCACTCCGACGCAGGTGACCCTGAATGGTTATTACCCCGGTACACTGGTACTTATTTGGCCGACCACGGAAGGATGAAGTTGCTGGTAAAACCACGTTTTAATTCTCGTTACCTCTGCCACCGGAGGCGGACGAAAGTTACGTATTCACCACTATTTGTTTGTCTGTGAACAGGATATCTCAAATAAGTTGTGGACGGACTCGGACAAAACTTGGTGGACAGGTTGAGTGTGACAAATACGAATCTACTCAATGTTGGTGAAGATCGGGATATGAGGGCTATTTAAGTGATTCTTCATGATTGAGACACGGCCAAAAAGGATATGTAGGGTAATATTTCAAAAAGTTGTGGACGGATTATGACAAACTTGGTGGATGAGTTGGGGATGTGACAGGAACGAGGCAATTAGGTTTTGCTGAAGGTCTGGAGACAGATGAGGCCTATCAGTGGGATACAAAATGTAAACTGTTCAGCTTGGCGGAGGTATTCGCTCGACCGAGTGCTGCTCTGGTTTCAGATGTGTACTTCATTCAGCAGGTTATTTTTGTTAATGATCAACTATGGTTAGCGACACAATAATACACTGTCCTTGTTTGTACAGTCATGAAACTGCAGTTGGTATTTTGTCACTAAGGTGCGTCACCACCCCATGTACATCACAGATCTCTACCCATTCAGGCATCGATGAATACGGTATAGTACAACCTCATGAGGGCGGTACATGTCACCGTGAATATCAACGTAACAAGGGAAGCTTTCAGATGGTCGCTCAACACATGTAGTAAAAAAGACCGAAGCATCATATTTCCTTACCTTGAGTACAAAGCAATAATCGGTCGGAGCTTTGTGCTTGATGCGAAAATCCTGCCCATAGTAGACACTCACGTGTTCAAACTGAATAAAGCACGCCAGGTCACGCAGCGTCTGCAAGAAGCATTCATGGACCGATTAGCACGAGTGTTGCATATTGGAGTCAAACAAGATTGCCATTGAAGATCTGAGTTAATCCAGACAGAAGAATACAATATGGACCAGCTTATCATTGTTGTCATGCCAACCGCAGTAAACCAGGAAATGGAAATGTACAGCAATTCAGGTATTGATTTTGTACAAGCCCAGCTTGGAAAATAACATTGTCATCATGCACTTGCTTAACTAGGCAGGACACTGCTTTGACAGTTTAATGCCTGTAAAGAATTTTCAATCGAAATGAGCTTTCGGAGAAAAGGAAAATACTTCGCATAAAACCTTTAAATACTGTGCAAAGCCCTGACCTTTGTTTTCCCCTTCGGGACGTAGTATATTCCAGATGCACGCAGCACAAAGTGCCGTTTCTTCCAAGACTTTTTCCCATCCTCCTTTAGAAAGAGCAGACCTTCTAACTCGGGAACTGTGACGGTTGAACCACAGAAGCACTCCTGTCACACAGCAAATATACACAGTATGTGTGTGTGGAGAAGCCAGTTAGAGAAACGGTGCGAGTCGGGTTTTCGATTTCGAAAATTCATTCATGAAAATTGCTCACAATTCAATTATCCAGTGTTGCTTCATTCAGCAGATGACATCAATGACACGGGAGTTACTACATGGTCCTTTATTTACCAAAATGAATGTTCATCTGTTGTTGTTGGGTTTAACGTCCATCCGAGGGACGGCGCACACATTGAATCACCCTGCCTGTGAAATACTAGGACGACAGTTTTTAGCTTGGTCGGGATTCAAACCCAGGCTAGACAGCTGACAGGCGAGTATCTCTAGGCTGTACCTAGAGCTGTACCTCTAGGCCATCCTGCCAGCCATTTTCTACACTAATACAAAGAGTTCCACTGCCCAGTAGCTTTTTGCCCCAACTCGGTGTCCATGCTTGACTTGCTCATCAATTTCACTCAATCATTCACCTACTCCATGTTATTTCTTGTGAACTACAAAATCTATGATGATTAGGAGTATGGATCGGATGTTGGAGGGTGTATTGAAAACTAAGAATATTATGAGAAGGAAGGATAGGGGAAGAAAAACTCTTGAGTAACTCTATCAGTCTCCCTCCCATATCCTTTAGCATTATGGCTCTGCCAACAGGGATGACCACCAATGTTTTGCAGACTACCCCTGGCAAGACTCCCATTTCTACATTGATCCTTCCACAAAAGCAGAACAAATCACTGAAATCATCCTTCTAGGTTTGTTTCTTCACATACCCAAACCCCACTCATCTAAATATAGAATCCAATTGGGTCTACAATCATTATGCTTCCTCTGTCTTAAAAATGAAAAAAAAAGCTGCCTATTCAAAACCTGGAGTTTCACCTTCAGATCCGAGTCACAGTGCTTACAGTACGTGTTTTTTGCAACAACTGCAAGCACATAATCTCCGCAGCCAAAGCCACCTTTATCCAGCAGACTTCTGACAAGCTCTCTTCTCTCCCCAGCAACAGTCATGTTTTCTGGTCTTTGGCCAAGCACATCTCCACCACTTCTGCGAACCAGCTTTTCCTCCTCTCAACAACCCTGATGGCTCTGTCTCCAGCTCTCCTAAATAAAAAGCCAACACCTTTGACAATAAAAAATGGAACAAAGGGTTCCTAATAAAGCTCACAATGTATGGTATTCAGTTTCAGCTCATCTCCTGGTTTTTCAGTTTCCTCACTGGGTGATCTATCACTCCCTCTACCCGCATTGGCGGTGCCCTCTCTGACCATCATCACATCGATTCTGGTGTCCCTCGAGGTTCAGTCATCTCACCCTCCCTCTTTCTTCTTTTCATCAATGACCTCCTCACAACTATGATCTTTAGACCTCTCACAACCTCCTCACAAACCTGTCCATTTTTAGCCACGTCGCGAGCGGTGGCTCTAAGAGAGCTCCGCGTTGTTCTTCTTCTTGTTCTTCTTCTTTTTCTGGTGAAGACAAAACCTTTCGGACGCGGCTCTTGGACACATTTGTCCTTGTTTGCTGACGACTCCACCCTCCACCCTTTCACCAGTTATAAATCCTAGTACACCTCCTCCCAGTCCCTTGCTGCCGACCACCGCTCAACTACTGCCTCCATCAATTGTGACCTCAATCTCCTCCTCCAATGAGGCTCCAGCAACCTTGTCTCCATTAATCAGTCTAAGATTCAAACCCTCCTGACAACCAGCAAGATCAACACAGCCATCCCTTTTCTTCTCATATCCAGCTCTCAACACCAGCTGTCCTTCTCTATTAATATGATGAGTGTCGCGATCTCCAGCAATCTCTCCTGGCAGCATCACATACTCAATACCGCCAAATCTGCCTCCAAGAAACTTGACTTCCTCTTCAGATCTAGCTAAATACTTCAACTCCCATCAGCTTCTCACCCTCTACAAGACCAGTGATGGAATACTGCTCCCATGTCTGGAAGAGAGGGCTGGTAGGGGGCGGGGCACTCCTCCGTCAGTCATCGGCATTCTGGATCGTGTTCTGTGAAAGGCGATCCAACCGATGAATGATCCAACTTTGTTGAGCCATCTGTGACATTCGGCGCACTGTCAAGCAGTCTCTTTCCTGCACCTCTTCTACTGCTATGACAGTAATCAGTGTATATGTGCATGGATGGGAAAAGGAACTCCGTTGAATTCTGTTTCCGTTCCTCCTCCTCTTCACGCTGTAACGCCAGTCTAGCTTCAAGTCATCACCCTTTCTGCATCACCCTCCCTTCCTTCCATCTCAATCACTGTGCCTCCTCCTTTTCCTCCTGCTCTCTCTGCTGCAACAGTCGCCCCCAGTAGTGTTGCCAGCTTCTACCAACTTGCAGCAACAATTCAAGTCACGAATAAATCATCAAGATCTCATTTCACAATTACACGAGCATACAAGACCCATTGCTTCGCT
Source organism: Eptatretus burgeri (assembly GCF_056783735.1). Taxonomy (NCBI): domain Eukaryota; kingdom Metazoa; phylum Chordata; class Myxini; order Myxiniformes; family Myxinidae; genus Eptatretus; species Eptatretus burgeri. Next base: position 68,551,936 of record NC_140962.1, read on the forward strand.
AACAGGAATATCAATCTTTGCTGTGATGGCTAATCTGCAGTACCTTTACAAAGTCTACACCCCCTTTCAAAATTTTCATCTTTTGTTGCCTTGGAGCTTGGAATCAAATTGCATTAAATCAGACTTTTCCCACCTTTATTTACACATAGTATCCAACAACTTCCAAGTGAAAAATAAAATTCCACAAATTTCAGAAAATTAATTAAAAATGCAAAACTCGAATATCTTGGTTGGATAAGTGTTCATCTCTCTGGGTTAATAATTATTAATTAACCGATTATAATCGGTGGAAGCACCTTTGACAGCAATTACAGCTGTGAGTTTTGGGATCCTGGGGTCTTGAGTTTGAGCCATGTTGGCTGCTGAATTAACACCGGGTGGGGTCATGCTTCCGAGGTCGGCGGAATAAGTACCAGTATATTGGTCGAGGGGCACAGCATCAGCAACACAGCCACGCTCCAAGAAATTATAGTTACCTGGCAGCCAATCTGCCATGCGCAAGAACAGAAGTTGTGTGGGAAGTGTTGATGGACATCAATCTTCAAGTCATGCAACAGACTTTTGATTGGATTTAGGTCAGGGTTCTGATTGGGCCACTCAAGAACATTGGTCTTTTTGTCCTGAGCCACTCCAGTGAAGCTTTGGCTGTGTGCTTTGGGTCTTTGTCATGCTGAAAGGTGAACTTCCGTCCCAATTTCAGCTTTCTTGTTGAGGGCAGCAGGTTTTCCTCTGGGATTTTTCTGTATTTTGCTCCATCCATTTTCCCTTCTATCCTGACAAGTGCCCCAGTTCCTGGTGATGAGAAACATCCCCATGACATGATTCTGCCACCACCATGCTTCACTGTAGGGATGGTGTTCTTTGGGTGATGTGTTGTGTTGGGGTTTGTGCCAAATGTAATGTTTTGCATTTGGGCCAAAAAGTTCCAGCTTGGTTTTGTCAGACCACAAAACCTTTCGCCACATGGCTTCAGCATCTCCAGAGTGGTTTTTTGCAGACCTGAAATAGGATGCAAGGTGGGCTTTTTTGAGTCATGGCTTCCTTCTTGCCACCCTTCGATCCAGACCAGACTTGTGGAGCACTTCGGATACTGTTGTCACATGCACACAGTGGCCAGTCTTTAACATAAAGGCATGCAGCTCTTTGAAAGTTGTCATTGGCCTCTTGGTAACCTCTCTGATCAGACTCCACCTTGATTGGTCAATCAATTTGGAGTTACGGCCTGATTTAGGATGGGTCTTGGTGGTACCATGTGCCTTCCATTTCTTAATGATTGCCTTGACTGTGCTCCAAGGGATATTCAAGGCCTTTGAAATATTTTTATACCCAGCCCCTGATCTGTGTCTTTCACAACTTTATCCACTTCAGTCTCCCCAGTAGGTCTTTTGAAAGCTCCTTGGTGCTCATGGTTGTGTTTGCTGTGAAATGCACTACCCAAGAGAAGAAACCTACAGGAACAACTGATTTTATTCTGAAATCATCAGAATTACGACAATTTAACACAGGTGGAGGCCAATTAACTTGGTGTGTGATTTTGAAGGTGATTGGTTACACCTGAGTTAATTTACAATTGCTATAATCGGTGGGGGGGGGGGGGGGGTGGACACTTATCCAACCTAGATATTCGAGTTTTGTATTTTAATTAATTTTCCGAAATTTGTTTTTCACTTGGAAGTTGTGGATTACTATGTCTAAATAAAGGTGGAAAAGTTTGATTTAATGAAATTTAATTCCAAGCTACAAGGCAACAAAAGGTAAAAATTTTGAAAGGGGGTGTACACTTTCTGGAGGCACTGTATGTGGCAAGAACGAAAAAGGATTCCTGAGAGATCCTGCCCTCCGTGTGGGGATAACCAGCGTCGCAAGTTGACATTTGCAGTTGTGCCTGTGTGGCCACGTACCCACATGCAAACCTTCCTTCCTCAATTGTTTTGCATCACAAACCTTCCTGTCCTGAGTTCCCTGAATCAAGTCATTAGTTTCATTGAAATATATTAATCCGTTCTCAATTTATAGTAAGACAAACACGGCTCCATTTATAATGTCGAGCTTTTCCAATCTATTTCATTCGCTTTTATTTTTTAACCCAGGGTCCTCCCCTCCCTCTCCCCCTCTTGCTTGTGGGTTCAACCCTCCCCCCGTAGTGTTAAAAAAATTTTTTTTAAGTAAAGGTAAAGGGACTTATGAGACACCCTGAACAGAAGACTTGTTTGCCATTAGCAGAACAAAGATCGTTTTACTTTGGTGAAAAATTATTAAAATAACAACAATTTCACAGAACTTAAAGATGTTTTGTTTCATAGTTCCTTGAATGAATCAATCCTCGAGCTTTGCAAGCCTCCCCATTTACTTATGTCAATCTCACCTCTAATAAAGTCTCCTTGTTCCTGTCTGGCATCTCCTTTGCTTCCTTGGCTCCCAGCAAATAGTTCTGATTAAGAAGAAAACGGTATTCAGCCCAGATAAGAAAGCACATACATTTTTTTAAAAAGGTTTTCCTGTGGATAAAGCCGAGGAGACTCGGAGCGGACGTTCCAACCATTCCATAAAAATAAAATTGAGTGAAAAAAAGAACATGTGCAAAATGTCCAAATCAGACATTACACTTTCAGTTATTTTTATGTACCACACACTATTTGCAGAGTGTTGGGACTGGTGAAGCATTTTATTGGCAATTGAAGGGTTATACTGGGTGGTTTACCATTGCCTTTCCAGTGTTGTTTGTCCATGCTCTATCTTTTTAAAGGCTGATTTTAAAAATAAAGTCTTATGACTCAGCCAGAATTTGAACCACCGACCTGCCAGACTTGGTGCGTATGCTCCAACCATTCCACCACAGAGTTTGGTTCACTTTCAGTTAACCATAAATAATAATAAAAATTCATTTTTTAAAAATTTTTTTTCAAAAATGATATTGCCAGCTGGTTATGATCCGGTACAAAAGGGACTTGAATGCCTGTTATGTGTGCAGTGGATTGCTTATTTCCAATGCTGAAGAATCAAAATGTGAAAACAGCCCTACGAAAGAACTCCTTGTGTGACTAACACATTGCTCACCTGGGGGTTCTTGAAAAGAGCATACTTTTCTTTTTTGGGGACAAAGAGCAACTTGTTTGGACTGTCTCTGGTCCAGTTCAAAAGGTTTTCCACCAAGTTCTCATGGTCTTCAAAAAATCTTTCTGCAGAAACCACAAGTTGTGGAAAGACGGAATTAAGCGTTTATTTTCAAATTGATTGGTAACACATTATGAAACAAGGTTACAGATAAAGTAAAACATAACCCAGAAAAGTAAAGTTGAAAGGTTCTGATTTTAATTCCCACAACAGGAAGAAAACATTAAACACTGCTCCTGCTTCACAAGATCCCATTAATTTCTTTTTAAAAAACACACAACACATCAACTTTTGACACCGCCACGACATCCAGATAACATACCCAGTCGCAGCTCGGGAATAGTCTCCACTAAAGACCAGTCTGGACTGCAGTCACTGTGGGACTTCTCAACCAAGCCATCCAGGACTTGTCGCACTGTCTGTCGCTCATCCACCATCACGGTCTTTGAGCTGCTGTCTGTCATATGAACTCGAACCACCAGCTACAGATATCACCAAGCACATAAGGATTACATCACAAACACCATTCAGCCAACCTGTTTAATTCACACCCATTGGCATACTCATCTTTTCACATCCTCAAAATATCACCAAAGGGATGTTCTCTCCCCCCCCCCCCCACCCTTTCCCTTCCAGAAGACGTGCTGTAGAGGAAGCTCGCCGTGAAACAGAGATGTGCAAATCAGAAACTATACCTCTACATGTACATTATCTTTTGCCATCATCACAATCATATATATATATATATATATATATATATATATATATATATATATATATATATATATATATATATATATATATATATATATATATATACATGTTTCTACACAAGTTCCTTGAAAGTAAAGGCATAAACAAGTAATCATACTATTAATTTGCAATTGGTCACTGGCTTTGACACCAATACAAGTTCTTATTAAGGACCCTAGGCATCAAAAAGTTACACATATCGAACAAACCGTTTCAAATGGAGCAGCTCGCCATCATTAGAGCATTTAAATTGCATCAGATGCGGCAATAAATGGGAATTGTTGCTCCCAGCTTGCTGGCTTGATGAAAGAAGATGCCATTTGCATTTTTGCGGCCTTCATCCCTATCCCCGTTTAGAATTAAATCCAGTGCTGGCACGGGTAACTTGCTCTTATCACAAATACAATAAAACATGATGATGCATCACAGTAGTAATGATGTTCAAAACAAGAGAGAGAGAATAAGAGAGAGAGAGAATAAGAGAGAGAGAGAGAATAAGAGAGAGAGAGAGAATAAGAGAGAGAGAGAGAATAAGAGAGAGAGAGAGAATAAGAGAGAGAGAGAGAATAAGAGAGAGAGAATAAGAGAGAGAGAATAAGAGAGAGAGAGAATAAGAGAGAGAGAGAATAAGAGAGAGAGAGAATAAGAGAGAGAGAGAATAAGAGAGAGAGAGAATAAGAGAGAGAGAGAATAAGAGAGAGAGAGAATAGAGAGAGAGAGAATAAGAGAGAGAGAGAGAGAGAGAGAGAGAGAGAGAGAGAGAGAGAGAGAGAGAGAGAGAGAGAGAGAGAGAGAGAGAGAGAGAGAGAGAGAGAGAGAGAGAGAGAGAGAGAGAGAGAGAGAGAGAGAGAGAGAGAGAGAGAGAGAGAGAGAGAGAGAGAGAGACAGAGACAGAGAGAGATAGATGGAGAGATGGAGAGATGGAGAGATGGAGAGATGGAGAGATGGAGAGATGGAGAGATGGAGAGATGGAGAGATGGAGATATAGAGATAGAGATAGAGAGAGAGAGAGAGAGAGAGAGAGAGAGAGAGAGAGAGAGAGAGAGAGAGAGAGAGAGAGAGAGAGAGAGAGAGAGAGAGAGAGAGAGAGAGAGAGAGAGAGAGAGAGAGAGAGATGGAGAGATATAGAGAGAGAGATAGATGGAGAGATGTAGAGATGGAGAGATGGAGAGATGGAGAGATGGAGAGATGGAGAGATGGAGAGATGGAGAGATGGAGATAGAGAGAGATAGAGAGACAGAGAGAGAGAGACAGAGACAGAGACAGAGACAGAGACAGAGACAGAGACAGAGAGAGAGAGAGAGACAGAGAGACAGAGAGAGACAGAGAGAGACAGAGAGACAGAGAGACAGAGAGAGACAGAGAGACAGAGAGACAGAGAGACAGAGAGACAGAGAGACAGACAGACAGACAGACAGACAGACAGACAGACAGACAGACAGAGAGAGAGAGAGAGAGAGAGAGACAGAGACAGAGACAGAGACAGAGACAGAGACAGAGACAGAGACAGAGACAGAGACAGAGAGAGAAAATAGACCGATTTTGGTGATGGAAAATGTGGTGGCCAAGGGGGTTAAACATCCAAGGTTTCTCCTGCATGATATTTCTCTCGGAAAAATTTGCTTCTGCCGAGAGAAAGCATCAACATCTCTGCCTGAATTAAGCAAGTTGAAGAAAAGATCAGTGAAATAATTTTCCAGCGAGACGGTTTTCTCGACATCACAGTACCGAATACGAGCAATCATCATCATCGAACAGGCTAGCTCAGTTAGTAGTTTTATTTAGCTAAAGTTGTGTAGTCTGTATTTGATTCTTCATTAGAACTGGATCTGTATGTACTTCAGGAAGGCTGATGCATCAGACTATGCCATCCATTTAGAGGAGAGGTTAAGCTGGCTATTCCATTCGCTACCACTCCCTTGGAGATGTTAAACATTTCAGAACGCTTTTTGAAAAGAGTAGGCCAACGAGTCCAAATTTCTGCCAAAGTTTCCAGTATTCATTATTCCTAGTCAGCACAATCTCTGTTCCATAAGGATGTAGCGAGTAGTGCTGAGAAAGTAGGTCTGTAGCTGTAAATTGCAAGGTCACTTAAATCTCTTCAATCCAATGCTGAACATCTTCCAACTGAAGAGCACCAATAATGATATTGGCAACCTAACTAGATTCACCAAGCCAATTCTACATTGGTATAATGGACATCGAATCATATTTCAAATGTTGACTCTCAGGAAAGGTTGGGTTGCCTCGTTTGCCATTCCCATCTAAGCAAATAGCTCATGAAGTCAGGATCCCAGGTTCAAGTACAATATACTACACAGTGTAAATTTCAATTGTCTCCAACTGTCCTTGCTATTGGCAATGTCATTCTGTCCTGCATGTTATCTATCAAGCTCCTCCATAATCATTGGAGATTACAGGAGAGAAAAAAAAGACCACATTGTAAACCAGTCCGAGTTTTCAGACACTCTGCCAGTGGAATTGCTTTGTGTGGTTAGCCTTGTTTGACCAAATGTCCAAAATAGCATCAAAAGCCATTAATTAACTGGGCATTCTCAGCTTTACCCCATTGTTCCTTGAATATCCCAGCAGATCAAGATATAAATTGTTTTTCTCCAGTCAAAATTCTAAATCAAACAAAGGAGTGAAAATAAAAATAAAATAAGATTTTAAACAGGTCAAGTGACAAAAAAAATAAAAATAACTAGACCGAAGTTGATGGCCATCCATCCATCGGGACCATACTCTGTGCAGAGCGTTGGTGCTGCTAAAACAGTCTCCTTGGCTATTGGGCACAATCCTGGATGGGTCGCCACTCCGACACAGGATACCAGCAAAGTACTCATTTTTGCCGACCTTGGAAGGATGAGTCCACGTCAAACCCACCTGGTATTAATTCAACAACCCAGCGGGATTTGAACTCAGGACTCTAGGATCCCAAGCCCACCACTCTAGCCATTAAGCCAACACCAGGCATAAAGTCGATGGCGCTCCATCGCAAATCCCCACGCTTCCGACCTAAAGCAAAGTTGAAAGATGGCAAAAAAGTTCCACCAAGAATGACCCAAGATCAAATTTTGAATACATATTTCCCCTTATTTTGACCCCCGTGACGGACAGCGTGACAGACGGATGGAACCGATTACAGTGTCCCCTCATTTTTTTCAAAAAGCAAGTGGATAAAAAGTACGGTAAAGAAGCAGCTATGCGTAGCTCTGAAACTTGGATTCATAAAGTAAAGAACAATATTTTTTACAATTCCCCATGACGAGAACAAGAAGTTCTTAAACCCACATCGGTACGATTATGGCATAATATCAGTGGAATAGAATTGGATTAAAATTTTAGCAGAAGAGTCTGGTGGCAAATGGCCAAAGCAAAACGTTGGCGGAGAAGTAAAAATACAGAAGCGATATTGTTGTTGGCAATGGCGAAAGATCTGATTTCGACTTATTTTGTCAAGTTCATAGCTTGTCTGGAATAAAATAAAATAAAAATCCAAACCACTAAAAAAAAAACAATTCACAATACTAGAGTTTATTATTATTCTTATATTTTATAACTGCAGTTACATTTTTTTACATCGAAGCAGTTGTAAAACAAAACCCTCTTCTTGAGGAATGTGTGTGCTGATTAGTCAGAATGTCCCGGTTAACTCAAAGGAAATGGTTTCAATCCCTTCTGTAAAAGGATTATTAATGTACCATGCTGAATTATCTGCTTACGGATGAACCAAAACAGAACAGTCAATGACTGCTCAGCCAAACCCCAAAAGCCACAAGGAATATTTTAAGCTCTGCAGAGATATATCACAAGCTCTGTGCCTCCATACACATGTTAGCAAATTTACACGGAAATACCAAATCATTCGTGGCAACTACCAGCATTTTGACAATGTTTCTGCCTTCAAATAATGTACACATCTCCTTCCCTGTTGAATACAGTTTGATGCAAATGATGTCACGTTGACGTGTAAGGTGATGCAAATGAAGCATCCTGCTTCACTTTGCTTCCTTCACTTTGCTTCCTGGACGTCACATGCTGTCAAATAACAGGCAGATCGTCTGGTAGGCTCTGCGTTTGAAAGACATTCTAGATTCCATCTTGCTGATGAAGTCTGTAGGCAGAGATCCGTGTTCAAAACCAATGCTTCAAATACTTTGGTTTGCACACTGTCCCTTTGTGATTGTCACCATCAAGACATCGCTCTTTGTCTTCATCTCTCAGCTTTGTTGTTGTTATACATTGTCCTCAAAAGAAAACAGATACTGATAGAAAACCAACTTCAAGTAAACATGGTCCAAATGCAAAGCCAAGGAAGACATTTGGAAAAGAACAAATGACAGTTTCAAAAGGGAGTGATATGCACCACCACCCAAAAGGTGCATGTGCAAAGGTCACACGAGCAGTCCTATACTTTGCTGTTTCTGCCTCAATGGCTTTATCAGTAGGAAAAAAGGGCAAAATGGTTTATGTGACATATGCGACAAAAATCCCTGAACATAAAGGCAAAGGACACCATAAATTCAAGGGTGATGAACACACAAAAATCTTCATGAGAAAACATATACAGAAGCAAAGTTTCAAATAAAAACGAGAAAGTGGTTAGGAAAAGAGTAAACACAGAGACAGACAGAGACACAGAGACAGAGACAGAGACAGAGACAGAGACAGAGAGACACAGAGACACAGAGACACAGAGACACAGAGACACAGAGACACAGAGACACAGAGAGAGAGAGAGAGAGAGAGAGAGAGAGAGAGAGAGAGAGAGAGAGAGAGAGAGAGAGAGAAAGAGAGAGAGAGAGAGAGAGAGAGAGAGAGAGACAGAGAGAGAGACAGAGAGAGAGAGACAGAGAGACAGAGAGACAGAGAGACAGAGAGACAGAGAGACAGAGAGACAGAGAGACAGAGAGACAGAGAGACAGAGAGAGAGAGAGAGAGAGAGAGAGAGAGAGAGAGACAGAGAGACAGAGAGACAGAGAGACAGAGAGACAGAGAGACAGAGAGAGAGAGAGAGAGAATGAATCAATGTTTTACAGCCCCGAAACAAGTATATCATAAGCATAATAAGTGGATTCACCATTCACAAGAAAGGGAAATTCAATTGAGAGAAAACATCAATCAAAATAACTTGACATCAATCCAGCAAGAGACCTCCAAAAAGCATTTCCAATAACGGAGATAGAAGATAAATTAAGCAGAAGAGACAGACAGGTAAGTGTCCGAAGGGGTTATGTCTATACCAGATGCAGATTATTGTTTCGAAGATGATATTGAGAAAAACTGGTCGATACAAATACAAGGTAAAGAAGACACAGACATGCATGTGCAGAGACATTCAGAGAAAGCAATGTGTCACTAAGAGATTTCCAGTGTCATTTTCAATCACCAGTTGTCTGTGCATATTTTGTCATGCTAAAAGGGAGGAGAGAACCAACTTTGTGTCACGTGACTTAATATGAATTTCTGTCTATCCCATTCTACAAAATGTATGTCCCACAAAAGGCTGTTGGTGTGACAGCATAGAAGCCAATTGATGAGTTTTGTCACAAGCAATGTGAGCAGACAGTGAATGAGGAATGAGAGTGCTTGTTTGAATAAAATAACAGGAATAATTTTTTTTTTTTGCAACAATCATGGAAGTTAACAGATTCTACGCATTGACAATAAAATAATGGTAGGGGGTGAGAGTAGCTCGGAATTTCCTTCTTCCACTGAACAAAGCAATATTGTTCAGCAGGTTAAAAATAAACATATCACTTAACTTTCGAGTTTATACTTGGTTGTGCTGATCTTGTTTTTCAGCCTCTTCATTCTTACGTTTTAGTGTCTTTGACGTGAATGACAATTCATGGGCTTTCGGAGTATCTTCTTTATGTTTAAAAAAAAAAAGTTATAAACTGATGGACCCCAAGATTTGCGGGGGACACATTTCTGAAAAATGATGCGAATGTCGAATCCGCAAATGTCGGGGTATTGTTTCAATGGGAAAAGGGGGGATAGGTTCCCAGCGGTTCACGATTCATAAGGGTAAATCAAAAATCCTGTGAAAAACTGCTACTACGCGAAGCACGGGGCCACTAATGTAGAAGCAGGTCAAAAAAAACCACGAATACAAACACAATCTGGAGTATATAAAAAAATAAACCACGAATAAGTGAAGCACAGGGCCACAAATGTAGAAGTAGGTCAGAAAAACTGTGAATACACCCACAAGAAACTGTGAATATGCAAAGGACAGGGCCATGAATGTGGAAGCAGGTCAGAAAAACCATGAATATACCCGCAAAAAAACCGTGAATACAAACACAATCTGGAGTATAAAAAAACCACGAATACACGAAGCACTCGACAATGTGTCGAAAGCGTTCCACAGGGATGTTTGCCCATGTTGACTCCAATGCTTCCCACAGTTGTGTCAAGTTGGCTGGTAGTGGATCTCTACTCCAAATAGCTCGTTCCATCTCATCCCACAGATGCTCAATTGGATTGAGATCTGGTGACTGGGCAGTCCACTGCAGCAAGCTGAATTCACCGTCATGTTCGTGGAACCATTCCTGGACAATCCTTGCCTTGTGGTATAGAGCATTATCTTGCTGAACAAATCCATTCACAGATGGATACACTGCTGCCATGAAGTGATGCACCTGATGTTCAGATATCTTGTGGCATTCAAACGTTGCTCCACTTTTATCAAGGGGTCCAGTGTGTGCCAGGAAAACACACCCCACACCACCACCGTGTAATGTTGACACATGGCATGATGGATGCATGTACTCAAGTGGTTTTCTCCATACCCTCGTCCTCCCATCAGCGTGAAACAGCAGGAACCAGGATTCATCAGACCAGGAAATGTTTTTCCAATCCTGTAGTGTCCAGTGTTTTTGTTCCTTAGCCCACTGTAACTACAGGTTCCTGTTTTTTGCTGAAAGACATGGAACTCTCTGCGGTTGTTGGCTGCCATACCCTGTTTGCGTCAAGGTACAATGAGTTGTGCATTCAATTAACGGGTCTTTCAGCACCAACGTTGTACTAGACTGTCAGTTGACCAACTGTAGTCCGCCTGTTGCTCTGCACAGTTTGTATCAGCCTCCTTTGGCCTATTTAATCAATTAGCCATTTTCGACCACTGGCCTGCCGTTGGCTGGATGTCCTTTGGGTGGTGGACCATTCTTGATACATACAGGAAACTGTTGAGCATAAAAACACTCAGAAGAATTGCAGTTCTTGACACACTCAAACCAGTGTGCCTGGCACCTACTATCATACCCCGTTCAAAGGCACCGATTTCTTTTGTCTTGCCCATTCATCCTCTGAATGGCACACGTACACAATCCATGTCTCAAGGCTTAAAAATCCTTCTTCTACTTGTCTTCTCCCCTTCATCGACACTGATTGAAGTGGATTTAACAGGTGCAATCAATAAGGATCACAGCTTTCACCTGGATTCACCTGATCAGCCCATTTCATATGTTTTATAAACTGAGTGTGTGTGTGTGTGTGTGTGAGTGTGTGAGTGTGTGAGTGTGTGAGTGTGTGAGTGTGTGAGTGTTGCATGGGCTAATGAGTATGGGGACAACGATAAATAGACCTCAAATCACAGCTTGTAGGTTTTCCAAAAAAATTAAAAGAAAGCATAAAGCTTCTGAATGACAATAACTACTTTCAAATTGGTCAAAACATCAGAAGCATCGGCATATCAATGGGATCTATATGAAAACAATTGCTTTCATACTCTTGCTACGTGTTCTTCTTTCATATACCACATTTCTTGTGTACAAAGTTGAGGCTCATAGAAAAGCGAAAACACATAAAATACAGGAGCAAAACAGTGAGAATACAGTGGAAAACTCAGAAACACCAACAGCAGGGTCAGAGACCAGATGGACACTTGGAGGAAGAACAGGTAAGGGGAAGACAGAGTAAAATTGGGGGGAAGGGGGGGCAGAGTAAGGATGAGGACAAGGGGTGAACAGACTGGATAAAAGCTAAACCCCAGCAGGAAGGGGTTGAGAGAAAAGGAAAGGGGAAAAAAAAATTGTGGATGAAATGGTAATGCAACAAAAAACGAAAAGTTGGGTTGAGATAATAATATAATACCATTCCTTTCGCACCTTAAGACACATAGGGCTCGCCGAGGCAGTTTCACAGTACAGTCCTGGATGGGTCACCACCAGTGTGACCACTCCTTGGCTTTTTTCACAAGATCTTGGCTATTCGTTGTTCACCTTGGCGTCTTGGTTTTCTATAGGTTTTCTTGGCGTATAGGTTTTCTATTATCATCGCTTTTCCGAAACCTTGTGAATTCTTGGCTTTTTTTCATTGGCTCACCTTGGCATTTATGAAAATGAGGAGTGGTTACACTGGTCACCACTCTGGTGCAGGTTATTACCCCAGTAAGCTGATACTCAATTTGCCAGCCTCGGAAGGATAACAGGCTGACTAAACCCTTCCTGGTGTTAATTCATCGGCCTGACAGGGGATTGAACTCAAGACCATAGGATCTTAAGCTCGCCACCTTAACTGTTAAGCCAACACCAGGCCTGGTGGGTTGAGAAAGAGGGGAGAAAGACACAATAATTACCTGGAAAGGAAAAGGTAGGAATGAGATTTAGGAGGTTAAAAAGAGGGTAGAAAATATCATGGGTATGGACGACCTGGAAGGTGGGGGGGGGGGGGTGAGATGAAGAACAATCTTGAAGACCTCAAAGGAAGGAAGAGAATTACCAGACTACAGGCAAGAGAAGATGAACAAATGAGCACATTTGAACAGCGAGCCTGGATTTTGGGAGCTTTACCAGCGCGTTCCAAGCAGAATGCGTGTGCCTTGGAAAAGCCGAGGAGGGGGGGAAGGGGGAACTGAAAAGGTAAAAGGTGCAAGACTGTAAAAGAGGTGCTATAACACAGAGGTCTATCTATGGTGTTCCATTCAGCTTCATCATGGGAGATCCCAATAACTTTGAGTGCCTTAATCTCCCCAGCATCAAGATGAGAAAGGAAGGTGTGAGGTTGGGCACCAGCTCAATGGGGGAGAGCAGTACTCCATCGAGCTGCAAATTAAGGCTTTGTAGATTGTTAGAAGTGTGGACTTGCCAAGGAAATACTTGGCACGACGGGAAGTGAACTCTGATACGTGGTTTGTCCAAGAGATTGCGATTGATGGTTAAGCCCAAAAGTTTGAGGGAATGAACTTCTTCAACCAATTTTACAAGAAAGTAGTTGGGAGGGTTCACCACACAGTCCTTTCGAAGAGAAAGAGTAAGAGTGTGAGACTTGCCAGTGTTGAAAGACATATTCCAAGCATTGGACCAGCTCCTAATTCTATCAAAGTCTGCAGGGAAGGAAGAGGTTGCTGCGGTTGAAGGTGGAGTCATGAGCAAAGAGATAAAGAGGATTTTCCAGAGTCAGAGAGATTGTTAATAAAGATTGGGAATAGGATGGCCCAGAACACTGCTTTGGGGGCACTCTCCAGCCTTAACAGGGAGAGATCAAAGGATCCTTTTGAGAGCCACACATTGGCTGTGAGAGCAGAGCAAGTCAGTAAGTGATGTGTGGAGGTGTCGTTGGATGCCATTGGGTGAGAATTTGGAGAGAAAGGGAATCAGACTGTCAAATGCCCGAGATGTATGCAGAGAGACTGGTCTTGTTCTTGTGTCAGAGATTTATATCCTCTGTTGGAAGAGTATTAACAGCATGTCCAGGGTGGAGTGACCAGGTTAGAAACTCAACTGATGGAATGAGATGAGGTCATTGGAGAAAAGGAAGGATTTCATGTCAACTGCGATGATGGACTCCAAGGCTGTATATAACTGAAAGTAAGCCAATAGGCCTGTAGTTAAGAGGATGTTTGTTTGTTTTTAAACCTTTTTTTGTTTGATGCAAATTTTCAGAAACAGTGTTACATCTGACAATTTTGGGTGTACAAAATCGAGGCTCACAGAAAAGCAAAGAGATAGAGGGCAAAAAGGCAAAGTACTGGTAGTTTACATCTTTTGGACTACTTTGACCTTTTTAGACCCCTTTGGACAATTTTAAACCTTTGGACCTTTTAAGACCATTTCTATCCTTTAAACCTGAAGAACCCCTTGTACCCTAAAGACCCCAAAGACACTTTAAACCCTGAAACCATGAGACACAAAGACCCTTTAAGACCCAAAATGCCCTCAATAACCTCGAGAATCCAAAGAACCATGAGACCCCTCACACCTTATAGACCCCATGAGAACCCCATACCTCAATGGAACCCCGAGACTCCATTAGTTCCCTTCGTCTCCAAAGGGCGAAGATCATACATACACAGTTAGACCTTCTGTTTGAGGGCCTTCTGCAATAACACTTGAGGGTCACCAGTCATAATCAAAAGCCCAACCCCCATTGGTAAACCACCTCAATACCAAGCTAAGAGGGTGGAAAAACAGAATTGTTCATGATTTTTTTTTTCAGGTTCTGCTCATCTTGGTTCGTGGCACAGTGAAAAATCCCATGGCACGTGGAACGGAAAGGGTCCCACGGCACATGCGACGGAAAGGGTCCCACGGCACGTGCAACAGAAGAAGTCCCACTTGTAATGGAAAAGGTCCCACGTGGCAAATTGACAAGTCCCGATTAGGCGACAATTATAAAATGTATCGCCCAAATTTGTTATGCACAACATTCAATCATGGAAAATACTTGATCGGTCAAATTTTCCAAATTACGAAATTGCTGTTTCTACGGGAACTATTGTGTACTTTGATTTCGCAAGCATCATGCTTTGCAAGACATCTTTCTTGTTTGTTACCTCTGCCACCGAAGGTGGAAGGAGGAGATGTTTTCACCCCTCTCTGTCTGTCTGTCTATCTATCTGTTTGTTTGTTTGTGTGCAGGATATGTCAAAAGAAGTGGATGGATTCGGATGAAATTTGGTGGGCAGGTTGGGTGTGTGATAAGGATGAACTGAATAGATTTTGGTGAAGATCCGGATCCAGATCTGGATACGAGAATTATTTAAGTTTTGAAGTGATTCTTTACCATTGAGAGATAGTAGGAGCAGAAGATTGGGACCATACTCTGTGCAGAGCGTTGGTGCTGCTAAAACAGTCTCCTTGGCTATTGGGCACAATCCTGGACGGGTCGCCACTCCAACACAGTATACCAGCAAGCTGGTGCTCATTTTGCCGATTTCGGAAAGATGACAGGCCGAGTTAACCCCGCCTGGTATTAATTCAACAGCTTAGCGGGATTTGAACTCGGAACCCTAGGATCCAAAGCCCACCATCCTAACCATTAAGCCAACATCAGGCATGATTGAGAGATAGAGCTCAACCAAAAATAGATACAAACATATATATATATATATATATATATATATATATATATATATATATATATATATATATATATATATATATATATATATATATATATCACGATATCTCATAAAGTTGTGTATGGATTTGGTTGAAACTTGTTAGACACTTTGAGTGTGTGACAAGGAAGAATTGATTCAATTTTGGTGAAGATCCAAATCTGATAATTTATGTGATTGTTCACCATTGAGAGAGAGGGCTCCACCGATATATAGCACGATATCTCAAATTTGTGGACGGATGAGGTTGAAAATTGGTGGAGAGGTTGGGTGTGTGACAAGGACAAATTCATTCCGAATCTGGAATATGAGAATTTTTTTGTTTTTTAGTGATTCTTCACCATTGAGAGATCGGGCTCAACCGAGATATAGCATGATATTTCAAAAAGTTGTGGACGGATTTGGTTGAAACTTGGTGGAAAGGTTTGGTGTGTGCCAAGGACGAAATGATTCGGTTTTGGTGAAGACCCGAATCAGGATACTGGAATATAAGTGATTATTCACCACTAAGTGATGGGGCTAAACCCAATATGGAGCACGATATCTCAAAAAGTTAGGGACCGATTCAGACTAAACTTGGTGGACAAGTTGGGTGTGTGACAATGACAAATGAAATCGATTTTAGTGAAGAGATGAATTTGAATCCGGATATAATAATTTTTAAGTGATTCTTCACCATTGAGAGATGGGCCTAAAAACGATATATAGCACAATATCTTAAAAAGTTGTGGATGTGTTATGACAAACTTGGTTCGGTGACGAGAACAAGCCGATTCGATTTTGGTTCATTTCCAGATCCAGATCTGGCCCATCAGTGGGATACAAAACGTAAACTGTTCAGCATGGTGGAGGTGTCCGCTCTACAGAGTGCCGTTCCAATTTAAAATGGAAAGGTCCATGTGGTGATGTCAACAAAAAGGCTACAATGGGACATTTTATATCTACGTGACAACTGGCTTTACACCCTATTTGACAGATAGTGTGCTCATTGATGCAGCACCTTATGGTACTGTGTTAGACAGAGTGGCAGCTTTGGTCAAAAGTTGACCACATCAGGAATTTTAAAAACTGGGAGCAAAGAGCTCAGGAATGAATATGCTAATAACTGAATGATTAAAGAAAACATTTTAGACCCAGTAATCTCATAATAATGCAAAATAAAAGATTATGACTCGGAAGAAGCTTTCTTTTTGCAATAGTTGTAATTCCATATGACTATGCGAAAGAAATTAGTACATGGTGTTGCAGACTGTTTACAGATGGTCTGTGCAACAATGCGCCATGTGGCTCTAATAAACTGAACGAGAGCAAAGCCAATGGCACGCCATCGCAAGTCCCCACGCTTCCCACCTCAAGCAAAGTTGAAAGATGGTATAAAGTACCACCAGGAATGACCCAAAATCAAGTTTGTAGTTAAAAAATTTTTCCCCCCGTTTTAACCGCTGTGACCCGAAGTTCCCACCCACTGGTGCATGAAACCGGGATTCAAATCCCCAAAAAATTGTTACATATTTCATTCATCCCCTAATGTTGATTGCATATACAAAGTTTCATTACAAATGTTTAAATATGTGCCCCTAATTGCATTTGACCCACCCCATAAAGGGTGGGGGAAAAAAATAAAACTCCTCATGCACCTTTGTGCCATGTGCTGATCATAACTACCAAGTTTGGTCAATTTCTGCACAATGGTTTGGGAGGAGATGGCGTGACAGACACAGATGAAGCCGATTACAATATCCCCCCATTTTTTTTTGTTGTTGTATAACTACCAGACTCTATGGCATAATGGTTGGAGCATCCGCTTTGAGTGTGGGAGGTTGGTGGTTTGAATCCTGGACGAGTCATACCAAATACTTTAAAAATTGGACGTGCTGCTTAAAAAATTGAAGCTCAACATTAAAAAAATGGATAGAGCATGGACAAACAATTATAACTAGGCAACTATTGTGGTTTCATGTGCCTAATCGTCTCCTCCTGCATCAAAGTTCCTTGTAAGGGAACTCTTATTATAAATTATATTTATATTTAAACTCATAGCCTGGTGTTGGCTTAACGTTTAAGGTGTCTTGAGTTTGAGCCCGTCGTGCCGTTACATAACACCATGTGGGTTGACTCAGTCTGGCATCCTTCCGAGGTAAGCAAAACGAGTACCAGCTTACTGGTACCATGAGTAATGCACCAGTGACACAGCTGTGCTTCCAGCAATGATGTAGCCAGCAGCCAAAGACTGCATTAAGAAACTGCAACATTAAATTAATGTACAGTATTTCAAACATAAATTTGCTAGATGATCAAAAAGTTGACTTAGAACAAACTAAAACGCCAAGAAGGTCTCAGATTACCGTTTAACCTTGACAACAGTGTTTCAACTGTCTTGGTACTATTTGAATTGCATCTCTATCGAACATTATAAATTGTAATTATCCTCACGCTTTTTGAAAAAAAAACAAAGGGGATATTGTAATCGGTCTGTTTGTCTGTCTGTCACACTATCTCCTCCTGAATGGTTCCGGGGCAGAAATTCATCAAACTTGGTAGTTATGATCACCACATGGCAATTAGGTGCGAGAGCAGTATTATTTTTGACTCCACCACCTGGAGTCGAGTCCAAGGTCAAATGCCAAATAATGCAACTCTGGGCACATTTTTCACGACACTTTGTACTGTCAGATCCTGCTATTCACGGAGCTCGCGTATCATAAAGTGTGACCTGCATCTACAATCACGTTTCGCATAGTCGTGTCTATTTATTTATTTATTGTTACAGTATTATTTATTTGTTTTGTTTTCAGGGCTGGTCTCCGATATCCGATATCTCCGATATCTCCGATATCTCCGACCAGCATTTCAGGGCTGGTCTCCGATATCCACCTGGGAAATTGGAAATCAACCAACATCATAACATTACATAGAAAAGGTGCAAAAATGGACCCCCTTAACTACGGCCCAATTAGCTTATTGCACTTCCAATCATCAGCAAGGTTATGGAATTAGAGACATCTCTCTGGACACATCTCAGGCTTTTGATACAGTCTGGCTGACATCCTGCCTTGCTCTCCAAACTGTCTGCCTATGGAATACAAGGTCAACTCCACTTTTGGATTTCTGACTTCTTCCACACTCATAGACAAAGTGTGGCTCTCAACAGAACCCTTTCATCTCGTCCCTCTGTTAAGGCTGGAGTACCCCCAAGGCAGTGTTCTAGGCCCCATATTATTCCTAATCTTCATCAATGATTTCACTGACTTTGGAAAATCCTCTTCATCTTTGCTGATGACTCCACTCTCTGCCATGACATCTCTCATCCTTCTGACAGATAGTCAGCAGCCTCTTCCCTCGCCTCAGACCTTGACAAAAATCACAAACTGGTCAAACACAAATTTGCTAATGCATCCATATTGTCCACCCCTTGTGTTTTCCCTTACCCATCGTCATTACCCGCATCCCTTGTTTATCTGTCTGTCTCCTTTCGCCCTCCACCCTGCTGTTGGTTTCCTCTTTCTCCTGCTGTTCCCTTTGTTATGTTGTGCCCTGATTTGTTCTGTGTAATCGCTCGTTCACGAGCCAAGACCATGTTAAGAAATAAATAAATAATAACAAAACAAAAAAATAAACAACTAAACAAACAAATAAATAACGAACTAAATAAACAAACAAATGAATAAACAAGCAGTCAGAGACTGGTACTTACAAAATCGTCAACTTGACCTCTGACCTTGTCTAATAAAAGCTGTCTCTCGAGAAGGTAGCGACGCAAACCAGAAGTTTCTACGATGATTCTGTACCAAACAATCAAAAATCGAATGTTCTGGATGTTTGAACCTCACTGTGACCTTGACCTTTGACCGATTTTGACCAAAATCTAATCAGCGCTAGCCACCACCCTCCTGAATCACGTGGTGTAATTTGACATTGGTAGCTTCTTCCGTTCTCGAGTTATCGTGCCTACAAACAAACAAACAAGCAGTCATAGACTGGTACTTACGAAATCGTCAACTTGACCTCTGACCTTGTCTAATAAAAGCTGTCTCTGGAGAAGGTAGCGACGCAAACCAGAAATTTCTATGATGATTCTGTACCAAACCATCAAAAATCGAATGTTTGACCTCACTGTGACCTTGACCGTTGACCGATTTTGACCAAAATCTAATCAGCGCCAGCCATCACCCTCCTGAATCACGTGGTGTAATTTGACATTGGTAACTTCTTCCGTTCTCGAGTTATCTGTTCCAAACCATCAAAAATCGAATATTTGACCTCACCGTGACCTTGACCTTTGACCGATTTTTACCAAAATGTAATCAGCACTAGCCATCACCCTCCTGAATCACGTGGTGTAATCTGACATTAGTAGCTTCTTCCGTTCTCGAGTTATCATGCCTACAAACAAACAAACAAACAAACAAACGGAAGGCATCAATATACTTACGAAATCTGTAGATTTCGTAAGTAACAAGCACACAAACAAACAAACAGAAACGGAAGTCATCAATATACTTACAAAATCTTTAGATTTCGTAAGTAACAAGCAGTCATAGACTGGTACTTACGAAATCGTCAACTTGACCTCTGACCTTGTCTAATAAAAGCTGTCTCTAGAGAAGGTAGCGACGCAAACCAGAAGTTTCTACGATGATTCTGTACCAAACCATCAAAAATCGTAACGTCGACCGAAGCAAAAATCTCCATTTCTCCACGCAATTATTTAATATTATTTTATCAAAGTCACAAAACCGTAATATTCGGCCATCCACCAACAATCTTTACATAACCCGACTGCTTAGCGAGTCAGGCATGCGACGATAACCTTTATTGGGATAAAAAATGACTTTTAAACACCATCTTTATAGAAAACACAGTCAGCGCGCACACGCAAAATCTTTATGTGACTCAACGACGCATCCTCTCGAGCGCGCTGCACCACGTGACGAGCCGTGACGCGGCAAGTTAAATATTTTTTATACAATCTTAAAACTTCTCCAAAACATCCGATTTTTACCAGAATTTCGACAACCGAGTGTTAAGCATACTTAGCCATTACCAAAAGTGAAATCAGAATTGCGATCCGAGTTAAAACGAACTCGTAACGTCGACCGAAGCAAAAATACTCCATTTCTCCACATGAATTTACGGAATTATGTTTGACCTCACTGTGAGCTTGACCTTTGACCGATTTTGACCAAAATCTAATCAGCGCTAGCCATAACCCTCCTGAATCACATGGTGTAAGTTGGCATTGGTAGCTTCTTCCGTTCTCGAGTTATCGTGCCTACAAACAAACACACAAACACACACACAAACAGAGGACGGAAGTCATCAATATACTTACGAAATCTAGTAATAAATAAATAGATAACAATGTCCCGACATTCGCGGCATTTTTCAGGAAGGTATCCCCCGCGAAAAGCGGGGTCTGACAGTACATACAATTAACATTGGGGGACGCATTAAATATGGAACAATTTTTTTATTTGACCTTCGGTTCATGCCCCAAGGGGTGCGGACTTAGGGTCAGACGGGTCAAAATAGGAGAGAAAAAAAAAACCGCACCAATGTCTGAAGGAAGCATTAAGTTTGGCAATTTTAATATGAAATGGGCAAAGCCGAGAAACGAACAAAACCCATCAGAATTATCCGAACAAATTACTCTTTATAACCCTTTATAATTACCTTTTACACCAATTAGAACCCACTAGAATAACCTTTTAGACCTCTTTAGAATTACTTACTGGACCCAGTGGTCCATTGGACCAAATTTTCATTGGTCTTCAAAGGCCTTGTTGCATACCTGCCTGCTGCACTGTTTGAACATTGGTTTGCCTTTCACCAAGCCCAGATGTGTTTGGGCTAGGATGGAGATTTTTACATTCGTTATTATTCTTGCCAAATGATACTACAATTACTATTCTTGTTAATATGATTAGTATTTATTAATATCTGGGTCCTCGAGGTATTTTGAGTCTTTAAGGTCCTCGAGGTAATTTGAGTCTTCAGGGTCCTCAGGGTATTTTGAGTCTTAAGACTCCTCGGGGTATTTTGTCTTTTGGGTCCTCGTGGACTTTTGGGTCTTAAAATTTTGAAGGGGTCTCAGAAGACACACGGGTCAAAAGGGTCCATTTTTCAGAGAAACACTGTCTGTTAGACAGGTTATTCTTCTTTATTCTTTACAGACGGACAAAAATATTCAAATATTGAAGCGGCTTTACCGCTTAAAAATTTCAATTCAGTGTTTGATATTGGGTCATTCCTAGTGGAACATTTTGCCATCTTTCAACTTGCTTTAGGTTGGAAGTGTGGGGATTTGCGATGGCTTGCCATCGACTTCGCTCCAGTCATTATTTATTTTTCAGGTTATGTTCCAAGAAGTTGGGAAATCGTTTCCACAAAGTTTAATTGCTCCGGAGTAAATAAATATATCATACGCAGCACGGTGATGAAGTAAAATGATAGAATGGTACCTTGAGAAAAAGTCTGTGATCAAGACTCAGCGACTTCATCACAAACATTTCAAAGTGAAAGAGACCCACCCAGCAAGAACTGTATTCTTCATGATGTCAAGAAGTTTCCGAAAGAAGGCACTGTTCACAATCTCAAGAAATCAGGGAGAAAGGAGACTGGGCGTTCAAAAAAGAATGTTGAGGCGGTGTGACAACCTGTCACTTAAAGTCAAGGAGATCCTCTCGCCGCCACTCACAAGAGCTTAGTCTTTCGTACACGATGGTCTTTCGTATCCTGATGCAGGACATGAAACGTTATCCACACAAAATGCAGATCAAACATTCTCTCACAGACACGGCAGAGAAGTTTGGTGACAGGATAATCTCCATCAAGACGGAGCATATCTGGTCTCCACATTTACCAGACCTCAACTGCTAGACTGCTTTATGTGTGGCGACGTGAAGGACAATGTTTACAAAGACAACTGTCATAACATCCAACATCTCAAGAGGGCTATTCAGGATTGTGTAAGATCCATCTCACCTCTGTCATGCAAGAGGGTGACACAGAACTTCGCTGCCAGAGTGAACGCTTGCCTGTTACGTCATGGAGGTCACATTGAACACGTCATTGGTGCCGTTCCACACTATTCTATCATTGATTGGCAAAATAAATCTCCCAAGTCTCTACTTTACGATTGGTGATTGTTAATTTTGTATACCTTTTTTCAAAAGAAAGCATTGAAATAGTACCAAGGAATTTGAAACACACTGGGCATGTGAAGAAGGTTTTGGGGGACCATACCCAATGCAAATGAATAAATAAGTGCCACAGATATTATAATTCTGGACTGTAAAGATACTTGAGGGGAGGTGGTGGGGGGGGGGAAGGGTGAGGGGGAGGGGGATGTGCATTTTTGTCACGCAACAAATCGGATGTTCACTCAACATGTCCAATTCAGACTAATACACAGTTAACACTATCTACACAAGCTTGGTTGAGTCAGCGAGCCAAGGACAGTTTTCTCTGTCCTCCACAATCCTGTATGAGACATCAATAACATAGGAGATGTGGGAACTATGGCCCCACTGGCCACTGAGGATATGCAACAAACACAGAGCTAGGTGGAGCATCTAGGGTATCCCATGAAACATTGTCACAAGATTTAATTTCTGCTTCTTTACGAACAGCATAAAATAGTGGACTTGTGAAAAATAGTGGTCAAGATAACCAATCTCAGAGCAAAAGTGGAGGCAAAAATCCATGAAAGATGCCGAGCAGCTCAACAAGTGAGAAAGATCTTCTGGAAAAACGCCGGTGGTCAATGTGGGTTGCCAAGACTTACTGGAAAGGAAAGAGCAAAATCAATATTAACTTTAGTGGGATTAACATCAATGATTATCCTAATACACTTCTGGACATGGAAAGCGGGTTATCTTGGATTCTATAGATCTTTCCGATTCCTTAAATTCTTATTTTGTGAACATTGGCTCTTCTTTAGCCAATAAATCTCCAACTACTAACACAATTTTTACTGATTATCTGCATAACCCCAAAGGCTCTTCATTTTTCATAACACTGACTGATTCTTACAAAATTATTCAAATAGGTAAAGAGCTAAACAGCAGCACAAGTTGTGGGTTTGATGAAATTAATGAGTCAGTAGTTAAAACTGTGATTTCCTTTATTTCTTGACCTTCTGCCTTTATCTTCAATCTTTCTTTCCTTATTGGATCTGTCCCTTCTCATCTTAATGAGACAAAAGTTATCCCCATCTTCAAATCTGGTGATAAACAGGAAATTCATAATTACAGACTTATTTCTATTCTTCCTTGTTTTTCTAATAATTCAGAAAGACTTGTTTACAACCATCTTTCGAACTTTATCTCTAAATTCAACCTTCTTTATGACCAACAGTTCAGCTTTAGATCTAAATATTCGACTGACATGACGGCTGTTGTGCAACTCGTTGATAAACTCACCGATGCGGTTTGTAACAAAATCTCGACCGTGAGCGTTTTTTTATTGATCTGTCGAAAGCGAAAGCGAAAGCCTTCGACACAACTGACCATAGCATTCTCTTATCAAAGCTTAAATATTTTTGGTATCGGGGGTATTGCTTTGCAATGGTTCGCTTATCTCAATAACGGTCAACAGACTGCTGATAAGTGCGATTCCAGCTGGAAAGCATGATACTCGGTGTTCCACAGGGCTCCCTCCTTGGTCCTCTCCTTTTTCGACTGCATGTTAATGACTTGCATTCTTCGTCTTCCCTTTTGCAATTTTCTATTATTTGCAGATGATACCACAAATATATATATATATATATATATATATATATATATATATATATATATATATATATATATATATATATATATATATATATATATATATATATATATATATATATATACACTCCAATTCAAATTACGATTCCTTTGTCAATACATTGAACTCTGAACTAAATAAGGTCTCCTCCTGGTTCAAAGCCAACAAACTTTATTTAAACGAATAAAACCAAATACATGCTCTTCTCCAATTTGAATAAATCTCCCAACACAGACATCACAAACCATATTGAAATTGACAACATCCCCATCGCTAAGGTTCGCTCCGCTACATTTTTCGGAATAATCATTGATGATAAACTCAACTGGTCTGATCATATGTCCCTTTTTACTAAAACTGTTTCTCGTAGCACCGGTGTTCTATCCAGATTACATTAATTTCAACCCTCAATCACTTTAACTTCTCTTCACAATACCCTAGTTTTACCTGCTCTCGTTTATTATAATATTGTACGGGCACACATCAGTAACAATAAGCTTCATTCACTCATTGTTGCTCAAAAATGAGCGTTGAAGATTTGTACCTTTGCTTATCCTCGAGACAACACTGCACGTATTTCGTTACACTCAACACTCTGACTCTTAATGGTATTAACAAATTGCACACACGGGGATATTCATGCACAAGTATGTCTCTAATATTCTTCCCTGCACATTTACTTCTTGCTTCACCTTAACAAACGACACACACACTTATTATACCAGATCTTACAACAACTTGTTCATACCCGGCACTCGCACGTCATGCTCCATAAATACAAGATTTTTTTTCACCGTCCTCGGCTTTGGAGCAATATTGACGGACCAGTGAAAGCACACTAGTCCATGAACAAATTGAAATCTTCTTAAGGCCCAGTCACACCTTGACGTTTTAGCCAACGTATGCCGATTTTTGAATTTTTTTTCTAAAACGCTGGCACACGTTGAAGGCGTTATGGGTAAGTTTTGATAACATTGAGAGCACGCTGAAAAACACTGCCATACGTCGTTGTACGCTGGCTTTAAACGTTGTACTTTTCGGTTGTCCTCAAATTTTTTTATGCTTGAAATTTCACGACGTATGCCGGCGTATGACTCACACGTTCCGCTACGCTGGCCACAAGTTGTATGCACGGTCTGCGATCGTTGACAGACGTCAACACATGCTACTTGTAAGTTAATCATAAGTTGAGACACGCCGAGGTAATGTTTAGCGTACCCGAAACTTATTTCTAACCTATGATTAACGTGTTGTTGGCACGTTACGCGATCGTTGCCACACGTCGACAGACGTTACTTTTAAGTTACTCATAGGCTGAAAGACGTCGATATAATGGATCGTCCTTGCGTCAGCGTCCACGGCCACGGCCAGGACACTTATTTGCAGCATTCTTCAAACTTTTCTTGGGCGTGACGAGGATGTTCACACTTCGATGTCTAGCTTGGCTATGATTCCAATTGTCCATCGGCAGCGTCTATTTAAAATAGTCGAGTTTGAGCGTTTTAACACGTTCAGAAGAAACGCTTCAAATTTCCAAACCCCAGCGTCAAAAAACAAAGGCGAGTGACAGCAATTTAAATCGTTCATTGTAAACAATGAAAATAGTTGAGTGGTACCGTTTAAAAGTCGTTGAGTGTAAAAAAAAATCCAATTGTTGAGCGCAAGCGTATACTTTCAATAGTGGAGTTTGAGCGATTTTGCACGTTCAATAGAAACGATTAAAATTTCCGAGCGCCAGCGTCAAAAAACAAAGGCGAGTGACAGCAATTTAAATCTTTCATTGTAAACAATGAAAATAGCTGAGTGGTACCGTTTAAAAGTCGTTGAGTGTAAAAAAAAATCCAATTGTTGAGCGCAAGCGTCAACTTTCAATAGTGGAGATGCAATCATTTAAATCGTTGAGTGGCAGCCTATGAATAGCAAACCCCACGTCACCGGTAAAGATAAACTGCCGCACGATATGGATAAGTTAGGCTATCGCTGGGCATAGTTTGTGAACGCTGGCTACACGATAATTATTCATTGGTATACCGTATCTATAAGTTATCGAAGCACTCTATGCACATTATTAGTTCATTGTGCATTTGTCCAACCCGTTATGAATAGACCTAAATCGTAAAAACAAGCCATAGCTCATTGTTGAAAAAGCCCCATAAAAAATTAGCCGCGAAGAACTTCGAACAATGGTGCAAAGATGTCTCCTACCCGTGGACACGCGGACGCAAGGAGGATCCATCATAACCCACACCCTCCCCCTCACACTCACCTACTACTGCCAACATGAACAAACTACTACTAATACTAATACTGATACTGATACTGATACTGTTACTGCTGACATGGACATCGACTCAAAAAGGACTCGAAAACACTGTTGGGTTCCCCTTTTATGAACACCATTTTTATCTACCAATTCCCAAAATCGCTGGGAACACGTCTTTATATGGCAGTTGTAAGTTAGAAACACGTTCATTTATTTTTTTTGTCGAACGGAAGACGTCATTGGAATACGTCTACATACGTCAATGCGTGTTGGGACTACGTAAAGAATTGGTTCAAAACACGTCAAACATAAGTTAGAAATAAGTTTCGCGTGAAAAAGACATTACCGCGACGTGTTTCGACTTATGAGTAGCTTATAAGTAGCCTTTGTGGACGTGTGTAAGCGTCCACATATCGTGTGTACAACTTATCCCCATCGCATGCGGAACGTGTGTCATACGCCGAGTACGTCGTAAAATTTTGAACATGTTTAAAATTTCTTGACGTACTCTACTTACTACGACGTATGATAGCGTACTTTAGCGTTCTACTCACGTATACCAAACTTACTCATACCGTATTTGACGTGCCCCAACGTTTTAGACACATTTTTCTTAGGTCGGCATACGCTGGCAAGATCGCCAAGGTGTGACTGCGATGTTGACACTTCCATTTCTACGGCAGTTATGATTCGAATCGTTGTGCGTCAGCCTTTTAAAAGGCTATGTCACGACATCGTCGGCGATGCGTGCAACGTGCTATGCCTAAGTTAGACTATCGTTGGGCATAGGTTGTGTAGGCCGACAACAGGTTCAGCATTCGTTGGTATAAGTTATCTATAACACAATGAAACGTTCTGTGTCCGTTACTAATGCGTTATACATAAGACCAAGTCGCTATGAATACATCCGAATCTTTAAAAAAAAACATCAAAAGTTCAACGTAAGCCAGCGTTTTACATACATTTTAATACGTTGCCATCGCTGGCTAAAACGTCAAGGTGTGACTGGGCCTTTACAAGAACTTTCTCATATCCTCGGTCGACAGCATAAAATATTCCCCTGATGATATTTAAACAATTCGTTTATTTCAGTATTTTGTCCATTCTTACGTTTGCTTTTTCTCATAGTCTTTCTCACAGTCATTGGCTCAGAGCTCTTCTCTGGTAGTTTATTGTTTGTTGATCAAGGCATTTCACAACAAGCTTCAAGTTTTTGGAAATGCTCCGACGCTCTGTGTCACACACATATGTGAATTATAATTTATTTTTACCGGTCCTTGCACAGAGTATGGAAAAATCAATGGCTCATTCAATATAAACCTTCTATTTACAGCAAAGAGGATCAGCATACAAACGTTAATTCATCTATCAGGAAAATGCAGATATTTACCCTGAGCCTTCAGAAAGTATTCACATCCCTTGATTTTTTCACATCTTGTTGTATTGCAGTCTGAATATAAAATGGATTAAATTAAAATTTTTGACAACTGATCTACACAACATAATGACAAAGTGAAAACGTGTTTTCAGAAATTTTTACAAATCAATTGAAAATTAAAAACATAAATATTTAATTTACAAAAGTATTCAGCCTCCTGTCGTCGTCAGTACTTCATAGAAGCACTTTTGGCAGCGATTTACAGCTTTGAATCTTCTTGGATGTGTCTGTATCAGCTTTGCACATCAGCCTGGTGTTGGTTTAGCGGTGAGGGTGGCTAGCTTAGGATCTTCAGGTCCTGAGTTTTAGCTCCTGTTGGCTGTTGAATTAACACCAGGTGGGGTTGACTGAGCTTGTCATCCTTTTGAGGTCGGTGGAATGAGCACCATTGCACTGGTAATAGGGGCACAGCCACGCCCTCAGCCAATGATGCTACCCAGAGCATTGTGCTGCATCTGAAGGAAGGGGAGGAGGAGGAGGAGGAGGAGGTGGAGGAGGAGGAGGAGGAGGAGGAAGAGGAGGAGGAGGAGCTTGGCACATCTGCATTTGGGGAGTTTCTCCCATTCTTCCTTGCAGATTTGCTCAACCTCCGTCAAGTTGGATGGGGAGCATCGGTGAACAGCAATCTTCAAGTCTTACCACATATCCTCAATGGGATTCAAGTCTGTGCTTTGGCTGGGCCACTCAAGGGCTTTCATGGTCTTGTTCTGAAGCCATTTCAATGTTGCTTTGGCTCTATGCTTGGGGTCATTGTCCTGTTTGAACATAAATTTTCGCTGCAGGTCTTTTGCACTCTGAAGCAGGTTCTCCTCAAGGATTTGCCTGTATTTTGCTCTATTCATTGTTCCCTCTATCCTTACAAGTCTCCCAGTCCCTGCCGCTGAAAAGTATCCCCATAGCATGATGCCGCCATCACCATGTTTCACGGTTGGGATGGTGTTAGATGTGCAATACGCTTTGCATTCAGGCGAAAGAGGTCAATTTTCATCTCATCAGATCACAGAATATTTTTCCTCATTCTCTGTCTTTCACATTCCTTTTTGCAAACTCCAGGCATGCTGTCTTATGCCTTTTTTTCTCAGGAGTGGCTTCCATCTGGGCACTCTCCCATAAAGCCTAGATTTGTGAAGTGCTGTAGAGATTGTTGTCCTTCCAGCAGGTTTTCCCATCTGAGCCAAGGAGCTCTGTAGTTCTGTCAGAGTGGTCATTGGGTTCTTGGTCACCTCCCTGATGAAGATCCTTCTTACCCAGTTGCTCAGTTTGATTAGACTGCCAACTCTAGGAAGAGTCTGGGTAGTTCCATATTCTTTCAATTTACTAATGATGGAGCTCACTGTGCTCTGGGGAACTTTCAACACTCCAGAAATTGTTTTATACCCTTCCCCAGATCGATGCCTCCTCACAATTCTATCTCGGAGTTCTACAGACAGTTCTCCTTGGACTTCACAGTGGAGTTTCTGTTCTGACATGCACTGTCAACTGTGGGACCTTATTGAAAGGTGTGTTTCTTTCTAAATCATGTCCAATCAATTGAATTGGCCAAAGGTGGACTCCAATCAGGTTGTGGAGAAATCTCAAGGATGATCAAAGGAAATTGGATGCACCTGAGCTCAATTGGGAGTGTCATAGCAAAGGGGTCGAATATTTATTGATGCAAGACATTTCAGATTTTCATTTTTAATTAACTTGGAAAATTTTCTAAAAAAACCCCAAAATTCCACTTTGACATTATGGGGTGATCGGTGACAATTTTTTATTTATTTATAATGTAATCCATTTTAAATTCAGGCTGAAACACAACAAGATGTGAAAAAGTCAAGGGGTGTGAATACATTCTGAAGGCACTGTGTTGTTACTGCAAAATGTTTTCATCAAAGGAAATAGTTTTTTCACCACGTCTACATCATTTCCAAAGTCTAATGGAGAACACAACCTCATTATAATACTCATGATTAGAAAAGAAAATGACAATTTTGCTTGTAGAAATAAGCTGACTCGCATAACACTTACTATTCATGAAGGCAGCACCTACGTTTCAGTAATTATGGTTCTATATCTGCCACACTGCAAAAATCGCCAGATTTTCTTTTTTCGATTCAACAATGAAAATATAAATGCCAGCAGGAACATCGATTCCTCATTGTGCTTTTTATTGTTACGGAATTTGGGGCCAAAATACTCAATCAAAGCAATGCTCAAAATATACTCCGTGCCGCAGCATTTGGAAATGTATACGAGGACAACCATTGACCGGACGAGTTGCTGCAACCACAGATATGCAATTTGGCACTTCCATGAGTAACACTGAGCGGTGTCGAGCAGTCAGACGGACGTGTTCTGAGGTGCATACTTCTATCGCAAAAAAGCACAAGCCATGGTATACATGATTACGTAGACATTTCTACTCGTGAGAAAAGTCATTTTTGTTTATGCCTACAAAACAGCTGACAATTAGCTTGCCCTGTTGGTACATTGTGTGAATACACATTCGTTGAACACATTACTGCACAGTTTAGTGCCGCTCCCACACAACTAGTTTGCATTCACTTCGAGGGATTTTGATGAAAAACAAATGGAAATTTAAAAAAGACGATAAAATGAACACTTTAAAATCATGTGATGTTACAAATAGTTTGAAATTGAAGATTCAGTTCTGACTCAAAAATAAGATGAATAAGTCATCAAAAGAGGTTTGTCTGTCTTTGTCTCTGTCTCAAATTACATTTTCATAAAAATGAACCACCAAAAAAAACACGATTAATCCACAAGTTCCATCCATCGGGATCATACTCTGTGCAGAGCGTTGGTGCTGCCTAAGCAGTCTCCTTGGTTATTGGGCACATTCCTGGACGGGTCGCCACTCTGACACAGGATACCAGCAAGCTGGCACTCATTTTGCCAAACTCAGAAGGATGACAGGCAGAGTCAACCCCACCTGGTATTTATTCAACAGCCAAGAGGGATTTGAACTCAGGATCCTTGGATCCCAAGCCAACCACCCGAACCATTAAGCAAACACCAGGCATAATACACAAGATGGCCGTTACAAATTCTTTACGAATTATTTTGTCCAGTTGTGTGCTGATATTTTGTCCAATTTTCTGCTGACGTACCTATGACGTGCTGTGGAATTGACCATTATTTAGGATTTTCGAATGTTTGAGGTGAGAAGCCCGACATTAATACAGAGCAATGGAAAATATGACAATAGAAAATCAGAAAACAAATTGGGCGAGTAGAACTTCACGACTACGGTTGCCAACGTAGCTGAAAACATGACAACCACATCGCATGATATATGGTGCTATAGAACACAAGCAGACGATCATTTTGTATGGCCAGTCAGCAGGTTTTACCACATGTCTACATCTGTGTTGAAGGCGTAGTTGTGGGGAAGGAGGTAGGGGCTAGGCCTCTCGATGCAAAGACCATCACAGAGAGAATGTTTCTAGACACAAAGCGAACGAGGAAATATGCTTCTTTCAGGCACAGCATAGAACTTGTATTAAAGGCAAACAATGACTTCCCAGCACAAGAAAATATAGTTTATTAAATTTTAACAACAATAAATTATGATGCATTGTAAAAAGTGGGATTAAATGGTAAAATGTACATGTAACAAGTAATCAAAATAAAGACCGATTACTGCACCGTAGTCCCAATAAGGAAGCCAGACATAAGGAAGCACAAATGGACGCACCCACACAGATATATTATGCACTGGTAAGTACTTACAAAAGCTATACTAATTGAAGTTATTACTTTAACTTATAAGGAATTTACTGATTTCCCAACTGCCCGGATCATCAGCTGGGCACCGTTTTTCATCGATGTTTCGATCCTTTCAGCCCAGAACCTCTCCAAACGGCGGATCCACAACCCCAATCACAGGTCCACATCAGTAGATTGCTCACATCAGTGGACCCACAACCTCAAAGTTGTATCGAGACAGTCAGTCAACACAGCAATGCAATATCCTAATTCAAACTTATTTAATTACTAGTTATATTTAAAGTATTACGACATATGAATAACTTTAATCATACACCACTTAATATGATAATATATTAAGCAATAAACACTTTACCTTGCAGACATGTCCATTACACAGTACCTTCATCCAACCATCAACTCAAACTGTCATTAATAACCAATTTTAACATGCTGCACTGCATATCTTAGCAACCACCAACAAAGTATTTTAATGCTTATTTGTAATGGATTATATAAATAATATTAATCAATTAATTAAATAATTTTATTTTACTTATTATATATATAATGCTTTATCGAAATAACTCCTTTCTTTAATACATCTACATATATATGTATGTGTATATATATATATATATATATATATATATATATATATATATATATATATATATATATATATATATATATATATATATATATATAGAACCAATAATATTAATTAAATAATTTAACTCATTAAAATAATTAATTCATTATCATTATATCAAATGCAATGCAATCGGAAGGTATTTAAATGAAAACCAACCGAACTTAAATAAAAGGTGACAATGGAGACTAAAGACATCCTCACAAGACCTGATAAAACAATCAGCCAAATATCCTCTGTTTAATATGATGGAAGAAAACCTTCTCAGCACTATATTCAGGTGTCAAACTATTTTTTAAAGAAAAAGATTGTCACAAAAAAGCAAAAAACCAGAAGGGCACTCAGTGGAACACAAACATCCGCCCCGTATTGCCTGATCCACAAGAACATATCTGGCCCAATATATATTTGAGATATCATGCTATATATCATTTTTGAGCCCTATCTCTCAATGGTGAAGAATCATTAAAAAAAATTAAAGTCAGCTCTTCACCAAAATCGAATCAATTTGTCGTGGTCACACACCCAACCTGTCCACAACTTTTTGAGATATCGTGCTATTTCTCCTTTTGGCCCTATTTCTCAATGGTGAAGAATCACGTAAAAAATTCTAGTAGGCAGATCCGGATCCGGATCTTCACCAAAATCTAACCAGTTTGTCCATTTCACACAACCAACTTGTCCACCAAATTTTGGCCGAATCCATCCACACCTTTTTGAGATATCCTGCTCACATTCCGAGAAACAAACAGACAGGGGTGAATACACAACCTCTTTCCACCTGTAATTAATTCATGATGAGCCGGAACTTTTTCTATCTATTGATTTTACTTTGAGTTTCAACATTTAAGCAAAACTTTTCGAAACACTTTGTTATCGGTTTCCATAAGCTGAACACCACACGGAACACTACTGTATCTGTACAAACGCAGATGTACATGCACAATGGATCCATACAACGGCTGGAATGTTCTCCACCTGCAAATAAACTGTGCATACGCTGTCGGGTAATAGAATGTCTTCGCCCATCATCAAGTCCCCACCACAATGCAACCTGTTACTCCAGAAGATAAAGCTCGATCCAGTGATGTTTGTGCCACAACTGATGGTGGTAATTCTTATTTGATGCACATTTTAGGTGAGAAAATTCATGCTTTCTCATATTTTGGCAAAAAAAAAAAAATCACACTTTTCTTTAAATTACAGGAGGGACCACGAGTTGTGCATGACATTTGCAAACCTTCTTTATTTGTGCCTCTTTGATCTTCTCGAGGGCCATTTTGATTTTCTCTGCCTTCAGTTTAGCTTCCTGTTCCTCCTGCAGGAAAGAAACCAAAGAAAACTGCTCTGGGACACAAAATGGCAAAATAACTAAATTCCTTTTTGGCAAACATGAACACGTTTGAAAACCGTTGCATTTAATGCATGCCAATATCACTTGCCCCTATACATCACTTTTATTTGAAAAGGTAATGCATGTATTTACTTTACACGGCGCTTGATGCATGCGAGCGCACCTGCACACTGCACACATCACACAACCAAAAGTGTATTAGGCAAGGACAGAGCGTATGCAGAGTGAGCAAAGGAAGGGAAGCACGTGGGGTTAGCCAGCCAAAGCAGGCAGTGGCGTGGCAGTGAATGAGAAATCACCTGTGTCAGCAAGTGAGTTGGTTTCCCAGCCATGTTGCGTACAAGAACAGAGGTCTTTCTATCCAGATATGGGTGCTTGACAAGGGGGTAAAGGTGGGGAGGAAGGAGAGGTGGCTTGAGACAAGGTAGTTGAAGAATGAAAAATGAAGACACCACCAACTAATATAATAAAGCTGCTCAGCAGGCAAGGCAAACATCCTACGATGAAAATGATGAAAACCAAGTTAGGTCTCACCATCTCCATCCCCATTAGGAGGGCACTTGTAACCCGTTACATGACGTTACCCGTTAACGCCTGACCGGAGCTGTGCCTGCTGGGTAGCTACACCAGTTGGAGATGCCTTCATTTTTGAATAAGGATCTTCCCAACTAAAACCAGTTGTTTGCAAAGGTAATTGTACCACCACCTAAAACACTGAATTTTTGGTGCACAGCCAAGCAAAAGAAGTGCTCACCAACACTGAGTAGAAGCAAGTGACATCGGCCATATAACAGAGAGCAAGGGACAAGACCACAGAGAAAACGTCATCACAACACGTCAAATTACAATTTTCACGTACTGTCCTCGAGTGGAACTTAGCCAAAAATAATAATAAAAGAGAAAAGGGATATTGAGAATGCAGCGAGATTCCAACTAATGCATTTAGATATATACTATACTGGCGTGCCTTCTGGCTTCGGTGTTGGTCTGATTGTGAGGGAGAAGGGGATGGGGTGCACTTTTTGACAATGTATCTCGTGAAAACTGTCCTGGGATTAATCTCGTAATTTACCAACCTATTATGTATGGCCCCAGGCCAAACCCAGAATAATTCCACAAATACTCTTAAGATTTGATAAAGACAACTTAGAACTGTTCTGGTTGAAAGAAATAGCAACAGACGAAATGTCCCAGCGGATGCGACAAAATGAAGGATGAATTAACCAATCTGAAATGCAAGGTTTTCATGGAGATCGTTGAGATTTCTTGCTTGGAATGAACATAAAAGACAATTGTTGAGTCGAAAATTTAGGAACGGTGCTGAATTCTGCAAACTCTTCAGTGACACTTGTAATTCTTGCAATGAAAGTATTAAGACCACTTCATGAACAAGATGTAAAAAAATATAACTGCTTTAAAGCAAGACCTTTTTTTTTTGGCAAAATGTCCATAAATTATTTATTCGTTTCTCTTTCCACTTCCCTTTGGCACGTACGGGCGACGTAGCTAGTTTACTCAAAATCTCCCCTTTGCACGAGATACACGCGGCACCATGGCCAAATGATGCTCGGATGCATGTAAGCAACGTTGGTTCGAGCAGTCTTCATTGGTGCTACGCCGAGAAAAGCATTTGCTCAATGTCACAAACCCAGCACAGAATCTTGCAAAACTTTTTTTTCTTCCAAGCTACTCACAACGAAGGTCACAACTCGTACTGGTCATACATTTATGTTTTGTTTACATCTTAAACTGCGCGTCGGCAATCCGTCTTCTGTGCGGGGCCTCACGTAAATGTTTTACGGGGCAGTAGCGTTTGGCATGTCACGGCCGAACAAAGTGCAAACGCAGCTAGAAGAGCTTTGAGACTCCAATTCATTTGGAGCAATGCAGGCTGCTAACCATAGTTCAGTAGATAAAGCTGGAAAATCAGTGCAAATTGAAATGAGTCCAAAACAAATGAGTGAGCAGTTTTCTTCATAAATTGCTGATGCAGAACAACTGTTGTTGTGAATGATGCGATAGACACATTGTGTTCACTCTCACGCAATGGAGTGTCAGTTCATGGGAACTGCTTGTGTAATTTGAAGTGCAAATTCCAACAATATGATGGAAGTAAAATAAAATAAAAAAGTAAAGTTTTTCCACATTAAAAAAGTTTCAGCACAAAAACAGGACTTCCAGTTTACCTACACGAGTGGAGAGGATTTGGAATCTTCTCCAAAAGCTAAGTTTACCGCACCGGATCTGCCTTGTCCAACTGTTGTCCCTTGTTCCCTGTGCTGTTAACCATAACATGAATATGCTCCATTCATCGTCCGTTCTTACTTGGTCCTGTTGTATCGTTTTCAAGTTTGTTATAGGAGTTGGTTTAACTTCATGCTCGTGAATCTTAAGCCTTCTGAGTTTTCACTTCCTTCTCCCTTGAGCTTTCTTTCCCCCCTTAAGCTTATCTTTATCGTCATTCTCTTTGCGAACTAAAAAACATTTTTCAACAAAACCCCCAACACTCTTTCCTTCGCTCATTCATCTTCCACCATTTTAATACTCAAAACGACCTTTACAAAACTTATTTTTGTTGACTCCAAACATTTTAAATGATATATTTTTTAATGTTTCAATTTCCTTTCGTTTATAGTTGCTGTCCTTTCCAAACACCTCCCTCCCAGATTATTCTCTGCACTTCTGTCTCCCTCATGGTGCTCTCACAAACCCCATGTCACATTGTATTCAGACAGCAATACTTTTCTTCATACTTTTTACCAATCTTCCCTCAAACCCTAGTGATTTCCATCATTGTTTGGTGGAACTTGGGACGCATTAAATAATTTTTATAATAAATAAATAAATAAACAAATGAATAAAATCAGGGTCTTCAGCAGGTGTAATCAGGGTCTTCACAACTATTAACCCCTTTGTACGGACCCCCTCACCCACCCACCCCCATCAAAAAAACAACAACCAATATTCTGCACCCATCATCCACCTGGCCGAATCCATACCCCTCTCAGCTGTTATTCCAACCGCATCCCTAATATTGTGGACCACTGGTGTTTGAGGTCATCGTTCTCACAACACCATCTCTCCATCAGAAGATTGTCAAATTAACAACAACAAAAAAAAATGTTCCTTTCAAAGGATGTCTCCAATATATCTGCATCCCCCCTCCGCTTTTCCCACGTACCCACCTCCCCGGCTGTTTTCTTCCATTTTGAAAGGGCCTTCCACTCTACTAGTTACTGGTTTTGGTGTTGCTGCTGCAAAAACATCAAGAACTCCACTGCTCAGTCGATTGTCCACACTAACCCCTCCTAGCCCTCTGGAATACCTCTGCCTGTGCATACCACTCCACAACCACCTAATGTGTGTCTGTGTGGTGTAACATCCACCCAACCATGACTCAAGGCTCATATTTCTTTGGGTATTGTGAGAAAGCCCTCAACATCACAGAATCTGGTTGTTCACACAGGCCATCTGGTAGGGACTGCAATCTGCACTCTCATAAAAGGATTGGGCTGCCATTTCAACAATATCTGATATTTGATTTCAAACAAGAATACAGTATAGCCTTAACTATCATGGCTTTCACTATCACGGGTTTTGACAATTGCAGGCTCCTCCGATCGCTGAATCCCGCTCCCGCCTCCACACACCTACTCTCAACAGCATTATCATCATACCGAGCTAAGTCTTGTGGTATACATTTATGGCAGAGTACGGAATATTATTGTGTTCCGATTTAGTTATCGCGGGACTTCATTTCAACCAATTGCAGTTTATGAACTGAGATGAGTCATCGTTTGCGTCCTCATGTACGATTATCTCGGATTACGAGCCTTTTGTTTTTTTTTTTCTCGTGCACCGTTAATAATGGCACCTAAACGTAAAACTATGGACAAAAATAATTGTGCCCAAAGGCAGAGAAAGGTTATGACGACGTGTGAAAAAAAAAATCGAGTTATTAGATAGGTAGGCAAGAAGTGTAAATGCGGCATCTGTGGGTCGCCATTATGAGATAAAGGAATCAACTATGCGGTATATCCATGAAAGCGAGTCAAATATCCATGCAAGTGTTGTTGAGAGCTCCGCAATGTACAAAAGTGTCATTGCAGTCCCGTGATCCTCATACTGAAAGCATGGAAAAAGCTTGGATTCAGTAGCAAACACAGTAAAAAGTGCCTTTGAGTGGACCAGTGATACGGGAGAAATTATTGCGCATTTACCAACGTTTCCACGAGGCACCTGGGGCTGAAGACACCGGTTCAACCACAAATACCCACAAGTTCCACATCTGCAAGGGCTGGTTTGAGAACTTCAAAAGAAGATTCAGCTTCCCGAATGTCAAATTAATCGGGGAAGCAGCATCGGCAGACCATGATGCTGCGGAGAACTACTCACCACAGCTCATGGAAATAATTGAGTCGAAGGGATTTATGCCAGTGCAGGTCTTTAACGCCGATAAGACTGGTTTATTTTGCAAGAGGATACCATCTCTTACTTTCCTGTCCAAGCAGGAAAGATCTCCTCTGGGGTTCAAGGTAAGGTGGTTAAGTTTCTTCTTACACTTCTCCGATGTGGCAACTGTCGAAAGCCAATGTTGCTACTTCGATCGCTGAATCCCGCTCCCGCCTCCCCACACCGACTCCCAACAGCATTATCATCATACCGAGTAAGTCTTGTGGTATACATTTATGGCAAAGTAAGGAATATTATTTACTCACCCACCTCGCTGTTTTGGAATAAATTAAAAATGTAAATGTCTTGTGGTTTTGTTTATTTTATCCTGCATTAATTTTATTTACATGTTTATTTCAATGTTAACATGCTTTATATTGATTTTACATGATTATTTAAATTGTGATGTGTTTATTTCTGTCTGCCACCCACCTACCTCTATTTTATTGAAGCACAGAAACCTAACCCCCTTTTTCCCATTGGCCCTTGGTTTTAACTATCACGGTTTTATCTATCACGGCATTTCCAGGAACATAACCCCTACAATTTTAAGAATATTTACTGTACTTCCACAAAAACCTATTCTCTGTCATGCATAGATTTATCCCATCCAGTCTCCTGTTTCGTTATCAATCCTCGCAACTCTGATACACCAAATACTGTGGAAAGGCGGTTTTGGTCAAACAACTTGCTTTCTCAACATGGAAAGTCAACAAGAATTATGGCAACTTTAAATCACTCCATAATGTTTGGTACAGGCATGTCCAACCTTTGGCAAGTCAGAAAACAATTTTTCAAATCAGGCTGAACTAAACTCACTCAGTTCAAATGAGTTAATCTCAAACTCCATTCAAGACAAAAAAATGGTTCAATTGAGTGTCTGCCTCTAAATCTTGGATACCCAACCCATCCCACTCTGTCCCGAGCTCACCTTGTGCCCTCTCAATTCTGTCTTTCACAATGAAAAAGGTACGCATAGTTCTGTCCAACCTTGACTCCATCGACTGGGCGTGATGTCAGTAGTGCCCATGCTCTCAAATATCATTCTGCCTCTCTTGTTTCTACTTTGTCTCCTCCCTGTCCTTCCCCTTTGGCCACCTCCCATCTGCCTGGAAGTTCACCAAAGTCATTCTAATTCACAAGGGTGCAAAAAGAGATCTTCGCTACTGTTGGCCAGTTAGCTTACTTAAAATTACAAGCAAAGTCATGGACATGCATCATTGCTGCCAAAGTTAAAGTCTTTCCTCTTTTCAAATAGCTTGATCTCAGACCATCAGTTTGGATTCAAATTGAGTTACTCAAATATGGACATGCTGCTGATTCCCTCTCAGCAATGGTCAGAGGCCCTAAATCTCAAAAAAAGGTCATGACTGTTGCCCTTGATAGTCTGACATCTCATTCGGCTCATCAAGCTTGCAGCCTGTGACATACAAGACCACCTTCCTACCTGCCTCTCTGACTTCCTCCACTCGTGCAGTGAATATGTTTCTATCAATGGAACACTCTCTCCCACTCTCCCAGTGATTGATGGAGTGCCTCAAGGAAGTGTCTTGGGCACAATCTTGTTCTACATCAACACAAATAACCTCTCCGATGCTCTGGAGAACCCACTCTTCCTTTTTGCAGACGACTCCACAATGTATCTGCTGTAAATGAGCTACATCACCCTCTGCTGATCTGGAACTGATTAGATGATGTTCTGACAAATGGAATGTCTTTCGATCTTGACAAATCTTAGTCTCAGTTTGTCAGTGCAGAAGAATTGCAAAACTAACCTCTCAATTTTTGGGGTCAATTGCAGGAAGATGTTCAGTCTCTTGAACTTCTAGGCCACATTACATAATATGGGCTGAACATATTGCAAAGCTGGGCTCAAAAGCCAGCCATAACTCGACATCCTTCATTGTTCCAAGTCATTCTTTGGAAAATTAGAACGACTCACTGCTAACAAGGCTTTTGTCCATAGCTCAATAGAGTACTGCTCTCTGTGGGCTGGTGCCACAGCATTACACATACAATCTCTTCTTGAATCTGTCAAATCCAAATCACTCAAAATTGTCATCTGTCCTTGCAGACAGGTTTGTGGTTTCTTTTTTTATAGTCTTTCCTGTGGTCAAGCTCTTTCTGCTCTGTCAGCAATCTGACTCTGACCTTCCCCAGCTCCTCCAAAAAGCATGTCTTTCCAGTTACCACCTCCTGGTGGAATTCCAAAAATCCAGACCCACTCCACATCTTTCAACCTTCTCCACCTTCCTCAGGCTGTTCGGTTCCACTTTCCCTATAGAGATTCAACCAGGCAGAGGATTACAATGTCATCTCACCCACAATCCATACCAACTATCTTTTCTACCCACATTAACCAAATCCAGCACAACCCTGTTAATTACAGCATACTGTATGGCAGAATGGCTTGGAGGTACGCCTACATGCCAACAAGCTGTCTAGCATGGGTTTGAATCTTGGCTCAGCTATAAACAATCATCCTGGTGTTTCACAGGCAAGGGGGATTCATCAATGTGTGTGCCGTATCTCGGATGAATGTTAAACTGGGCGTCTCATCTGTCGACGTCAGTTGGTGGACGTTAAAGATCCCGTGGTGTACTTCGTGAATAGTAAAGCGAGCTATCAACAGCTTCATGGTGAAATTTCCAAATTCCTGCTCCAACTACTGCTGGGAAGGCAATGGAAAACCACCTTGTATAACCCTTGCAAAGAAACTCATTCAGCAGCATGGAAGCTCTGTTACAGGTCAGGTCAGGTATGGGAGCATGCGCCAGAGCAGCGCGTCGCTGCGTCCACTTTCCGCCAGTACTCCAGGGGCCTCCGTCTGGCCATCCCCCAGGCAGATGCCTGGCCCATCCCCATCTCCTTGAGATTCCGATCAACCTGCTGCAACCACGAGGCACGTGGTCGGCCCATTGGCCTCCTCCATTCACGAGACTCCCTCGCTGAGAGAATCTGGTGAGCAGGATCAGCGTCAGGAAAACGAGCCACATGTCCATACAGCCGCAGCTAACGCTCATGGACGATGCAGGTAACAAATCTCATTTGAGTCTCTCTCAGCAACCGCTCGTTGGACACAAAGTCTGCCCAGCGATAGCCAAGGATTTTCCGAAGAGACCTGGTACCAAAGGAATTAAGTCTCCGTCTCAGATCCTTGGTCAGAGTCCAAGTCTCGCATCCATAGAGCAAGATTGGAAGCACCAAGCACCTGAAGACTCGGACTTTCGTCCTGCCGCACAGGTACCAGCAAGCGCCACACCCCATTATCCAGTGAATCCATGACTCTCCAGGTCTGACCCAGACGTCTATTGACCTCTGACTCACAGCCAGCAGAGACATGAATATCACTGCCAAGGTAAGTGAATCTCTCAATGACCTCAACATCCTCACCACAAACAGGCACAGACAGGACAGCGGCATCCAAGATATCATTGAAACCCTGGATCTTAGTTTTGACCCAGGAAACCCATAATCCCAGTGGCTCCGACTCCTCATTCAGCAACTCGAGGGCCCCCAAAAGGATATCTAAAGTGTCCGCAGAGATGACTGCATTATCTGCGAAATCAAGGTCAGAGATCTTGACATTCCCAAACGTTGCACCGCAGCTTGATCTCTCCGACATCCTCCCTGGAATCCAGTCCATACAGTGCTGAAAGTGTGGGGGCCAGGACACACCCCTGACGAACTCCAGTAACAACTGGAAATAAGTCAGAGATGGTACCACCACATCTCACAGCACTCTCAGTACCAGCGTGGAGTTCAGACATCAGATCGATCAGTTTTGGTGGCACCCCACGAAGACCAAGAATCCTCCAGAGGGCATCCCGATTCACTGAATCGAAAGCTTTACAGAGATCAACATAGGCTGCAAGCAGCCCCTGCCGAAACCCTCGTCTGCGTTCGGTGAGGACCCGAAGAGCAAGGAGACGGTCAATCGTTGACCTCTTTGGTGTAAAGCCTGACTGCTCTGGACACAGGTGCTCAAGCAGATGGTGGCGAACCCTATCAATAATTATCTGAGCAAAGACTTTGCCCGGCACTGAGAGCAGCGTCACCCCTCGGCAGTTGTTGCAGTCTTGGCGATCACCCTTTCCTTTCCAGAGAGGGACAACAAGGCCCCTCTTCCAGTCAGTTGGGATGATGCCTGTGTTCCAGGCAGAGCACAGAACTGCATGCAACGACACGAGAGCAGCATTTCCACCAGCCTTGAGAAGTTCAGCATGGATGCCACAGATCCCTGGAGCTTTACCCCATTTCAACCGGTTCACCGCAGCCTGCGTTTCCACAAGCGAAGGTGGACCACAGTTGATTGGAGGGTCAGCAACAGGGATTGTAACACCCCTGATGACCAACTCGACAGCTGGTGGATCAGCCTGGTACAACCGCTCAAAGGAACCAGCCCAGTGGGCCTTCACTTCGGACTCCTCCGTCAAGAGCCTACCACCCTCTGCTCTAACTGCAGTACACCAAGGGATGGGCTTGGATGAACGCAATGTGCGAATTCCCCTGTAAGCAGGACGAGAATCCCTTGACCACAGGTGATGCTCTACCCCCTCACAGATTCTTCGCACATAGGCGTCCTTGTCCACCCTTCGGCCTAGGTCACATTTGCCACGGCGGCCGTGGGGTCTCCAAAATCTACGGCCACTAGCAATTATATGGCGGCCGCAGTATTTCCACGGTCACACAATGTAGCAGTCACATATGCTTTTATTTTTCGGGGAGCCGCACGGCGTATTTAGAAATTGTGGTTACCGAAAACATGGGGGTGCGTACGGTCTTTGATTTGATGTCGCACGGTGACCTTAGGGCGTCCCTGCAGCGGCCATAGAATTTTCAAGGCAGACGCAAGGCAGCCTCAAGGTGCCCGCAAGGCGACCGCAGAGGGGGCCCTAAAGCAAATGTGCGGCCAGACGGACGGTAATGAGTGCGTTCTTTATTTTGTTTTTTACCAGTTCTTTTGTTTCGGCTTGTCGAATTGCTACGGCGAACGTAGAAATGAAAAAAGTTATTACTCCGGGCTATAATTCCACGGCGACCCTACAGCCTGTAAAATATAGCCATACGGCGTAGGGCCACCCTGAAGCCACCTCAGTTTCTCTGCGGCCGCCACACGTTTCTGTCAATTTAGAGGGCGTACGGCCGCCGTAGAGAAAATGTGACCTAGGCCTTAGTGCATGTACAGTTTTACGCCTCAGCTCCCTGAACAGCTCAGCTCTGCCATTCAGCCTGGTCCTGCGACTCTGGTCAATGGTATCCAGTGTCCCTTGAGAGACAAAATTCTTCTTTGCCCTGTGTTGAGTTCCAAGACATCCACCGGCAACATCAAGGACGGTGGTCTTGAAGGCAC
Organism: Eptatretus burgeri; assembly: GCF_056783735.1. Taxonomy (NCBI): domain Eukaryota; kingdom Metazoa; phylum Chordata; class Myxini; order Myxiniformes; family Myxinidae; genus Eptatretus; species Eptatretus burgeri. The sequence goes on from NC_140962.1 coordinate 68,595,148, forward strand.
TCCACAACTCTTCAGGACCTCCCAAAGCACCCAAACTCCTCAAATCTCCACTCTGCTTGTTCACAAACTCCTCAGCTACCCTCTCATCCTTCAGCTTTCCAACATCCAGCCTAGGCTGGGATGGTACCATTCTCCTGGATTTAAGGTGCAATTTCAGAGTTGCTACAACAAGCCAGTGGTCAGTATTGAGGAACTGAGCACTCCGGTAGACCCTGCAGTTCTGGATCATCCTCCAACGACCGTCAACGAGGACATGGTCAATCTCCTTTGCCACACCGCCAGCGTTGGAATACCAAGTCCAGCGATGAGCTTGTGGGCGCTGAAACCATGAACCGGCCACCCTAAGTACATGACTTTTAGCAAAGTCAAGGAACTTAGTGCTATTCTGGTTCATAGTTCCTGACCCATGGGGACCAACACATGTCTCATAACCATCCCATTCAGTTCCAGTCAATGTATTGAAATCCCCCAAGACTAGAAGTGCATCTCATCTGGGGCACTGATCAACTACAGACTCGAGTGTGGCATAGAATGCATCCTTCACGGTGAGATCACTCGCCTCAGTCGGAGCATGAACAGAGACCAGGGAAATGACACCTAAGGAGTGACGAATCCTTAGTCTCATAATACGCTCGCTGACCGGTGTTACCTCAATTATCATTGGAGTCAGCTTATTGGATACAGCTACAGCAACTCCTTGGGTATGGTAACCATCAGAGCGACCAGACCAATATTAGGTGTAACCACCCACCATGATCTCGCCGCAATCCAGTCTCCGAACCTCAGAGAGTGCTGCAATACCGATGTCCAAACGCTTGAGCTTAGATGATAACAGAGACAGGTGACCATCCTCTCGCAGGGATAGGACATTCCAGGCACCCACCCAAAGGGACCACCTCAGGTTAACCCAAGGAGACCACCGTCTGGTGGACGACACCTCAGCACCATTCCGACACACTCTCCCGTAATCTGATCCGGGAATGTTACCCCGTGGTTTCCCTCCAATCATCAAAGATTGGGGGTCGCGAAGGTTTGCCCCAATCTTGTCATCCGGTGAGCTGCCTGCGAAGGGAAGCTGCACTGTGCAGCTTCCCTGCGAAGGGAAGCTGCACAGGAGGGAGGTACTCCCACAGAGAGGGTTTTCAGATTTCTTTGTGTTTTGCGGAATGAAGGGTTTTACCGTGGCTGGAGTGCAAATCCTGCCACCAACCTCCTAATAAGAAGTAACCCAACTGCAGGAGGACGTCCGCAGACACAGTTGGGCACTAGATATGGATGGCCGTTGGCTCACAAGGAGCTCCTCCGCCCTTTGACAGGTTTTGTTTTTAGTCCTGCTGGGTATCCATATCCAAACACCCTCCTCACCAAAAAACCTGGTGGGGGAGATGGTTTAGTCGCCGACAACCCGACCATGGAATAGGTTAGTACAGGTTTACATGGTACCTGTAGCAAGTCACATATGTAATCTGGCCTGACCTGACACCTATGTAACAGAGTTTGGTACATACTGTACCGTATTCCCTCAACCCTCTTTCTTCTCTTTCCTGTTGGTTCATTGTCATTGCTTGATGAGACAAAATGTGTGTCCACTGCTCCCAATCTCAGTTTGTTGCCAGTTTTATGCTCTCATCTCACTCTTCCATGCGCCTCAATCTTGTTAACAAAAGTAATGCATCAGAAAACTCAGCTACTGCCGAGGAAAAAACACAAGATGACACTTGCTGGAAAAAGAGTGAAAAAGGATGAACACTTGTGCCAAGTTTTGTGAAAGCAGAAACATTCTTTCACGTTGGTGTGGGGGTGGAGGGTGAAGAGGGATTGTTGAATCCTCTTTGCAGATTGAATGAGAGCCAAACCTCATTAATCAAAAAATTATTTAAGTGTTCCAATTTTTCTTGCACAAAAAAAAACAAAAAGAACAAGAGATTCAATATCAATGGCACAATAACATCTAAAAAAAAAAGAAAAAAAAGAAAGAAGTAAATCACTTGTATGGAGGTAAAAGGTCGACATGAAGATGCATCATCAAAATTCAGCAAGTTTTAAAAAGTTTCCTTCTGCAAAATGGCAGCCAAAAAGTACTTCAGTCATCAAGATTATTGTGAAGAAGATGTTTTTGATCATCAAAAACACCAATCGAAAGAAAAAGATCCAGGCATAGGAGAGGATACCTGCTGCTTGGTGCAAATTAAATCCCTACCTCATTCACTGGTGTCGAGCTTGACAAATCTGAATCACGTGAACGGGACAGTCGATCAGAGTCTTGGCTGGATGATTTGGACACAACACTGGAACGTGATGAAGCACTACCTGGACTGCCGTCGCCAGTGTTCGTGTCACTTGGTGTGGGAGTTGGCACAGTGGGAGTAGCAATGGAGGGTTGAGATGCCACAGCTGCTGCAGCTTCCTCGATGCTGAATGAGGCCTGCTCCAATTGAGCAGTGAGCTCCTCCAGCGATAGCTCGGTCTCACTTGGCCCATCTCGTAGGCTCGGGGGATCCTTTTTTGGAGGCATTTCTGTGGCAGCAGTCGGCAACACTGCTGAAATATTTGTGATGCTCTCAAGCTCCTGACCCATAGAGCAGAGGTCTGCCATTAAAGCATCCAGATCAACTTCCTCACCCTCATTCAGGGCCTCTGTCAAAGAAAGTAGGAAAGATAGCAAGAGTTACTTTTCAAATCAATGCCTCAACTCCACTTAAAATTAAAATGGGACCTTACTCAGTTCTCAACAAAGGTTAAATAATTACACCTAACATAACCCTAGAACTAATTCACAGTTAAATATATTCACAAAAAACGAGATGAGATGATGAGACGCGCAGTTCAACGTCCATCAGAGGGATGGCGCACGCATTGATGAATCGCCCTCCATGCAAAACACCACGATGACAGTTTGCAGCTGGACCAAGATTCAAAGTCAGGATAGACAGCTCGGAGATGAGCGTGCATAGTACTAGGCTGTCCTGCCAGTTCTGGCAAATGGATCAAGCATTGAGTTTTCTAAATACAATATTAAACAGCAAAACTCAGACACGAAGTCGAAGTCTGGCATTTACCTTTAACCCCACAGCTCACGACACTGGCATCCCAGATTCAAATAATTATATCATATACCGTGTTGATTTATCCACTGCTGACCAATCTCCTGAGTTCATGCAACAGTAAATTGATGCGTTTTGATATCATCGTTCTGCATGTGATACAAGTACAAGCTCCTCCATATGCCTTATTCGCTGGAGGGGGGGGCAGGGGGGGAAGAAAAAATAAATAAATAATGTGCAATCAAATCGCAGAATTTTCAGATGCCACCTAAAAATCTAAACTGAAGGATTCCTAATTGTGACAATCAGCTTCTAATAAATGCATTAAGTTGCAGGACAATTACTCAATTGAGATCGAGACAGGACTTCAATGCACTACCTTTATCCATCGAACATTAAACTGCTGACTTTAGCTTAAAATGTTGTCAGGAAACAACTCTCGGACTCAAAGATGCTCAGAATCGATTGATTTTTGCTCGTTTTTGACATTCTTGCACATTACAAAACTTATCCTGCGCTCTTCCTTCCAAGAGCTCTCAGGCTCTCCACAACAAAATAATAAAATTGGAAGTATAAACAACTCAACCACAAGCTCATAACTTGAATTCCCTCCCTCTATATGTTTACAAAAAAAAACTAATGTTCCCCGTGTCTCTGAGCGGAACACCAAGCATTCCAGGATGTCACCAAACCTTCCATTCCTTTCTGGGCAGCAACACAAGGCATGACGGCACTCATGAGACATTCACTCAGCAGCACTCCAATGAGCAATAAGTCTGATTACCTCCGCCACTGAAGGTGGACGGAGGTAACGTTTTCACCCATGTCTGTTTGTATGAATGTCTGTCTGTGAGCATAATATCTCAAAAAGTTATGGACAGATTCGGAAGAAACTTGGTGGACTGGTTGGGTGTGTGACATGGATGAATTCATCCGATTCTGATGAAGATCTGGATCCAGATACGAGAATCTTTTAAATTTTTTTTAAGTTGATTCTTCACCATTGAAGATTGGGGCCAAAAACGATGTGGAGCACAATATCTCAAAAAAGTTATGGATGGATTCGGACGAAACATAGTGGACGAGTTGGGTTGGCAACAAGAACAAGGCAATTCGATTTTGGTTCAGGTTCAGATCCGACCCATCAGTGGGATACAAAATGTAATCTACTCAGCCTGGTGGAGGTATGCACTCTACCGAGTAACATTCTAGTATCAATGAAGGGAGTAAGTCCAATAGCACAGAACAATCCCACTGAAAAAAAAGTCTTCTGTTTGACGTATACGATCGCAAAGTTTGGGTAAAGTTTTACATGGAGTCGCCCCTTCATTTAAAATACTGCATAAGCAATGTCAACCTGGGCAAATACAATCCATCAAGATGGATCAGCCAACCTGCCTCTGGCTCACATTTAATGCAATAAAAAAAAACCTCGCAGGTCCCAGCTTGATGCGCAGTTGTGGAAGGGCCGGTTCGGCAGGGAAATGTTAAGTTGCTTGACGTAACGGAGATTAGTTTGAAAAGGTCGATTTAAAATGTTATTCTCACTTGCAGTAGGAGTTTTCAAAAGTTTATTCTCACCTACAGTGGGGTACAAAGTACGAGTCCAGTAGGAAACTTATTAATCGAGACGTGATAATAAAATAAATAATTGTAATACGAAACCAAAAGCAGTTTCAGATTTCCATGAACTCTTTAGGATATAGCAACACTTATTATAATATCAAAAATCAAATCTCTCTTGACATTTAATCAAAAACCAGTGTGACCCCCTTTTGCCTTGAGAACTGCCTCAACTCTATTTGGATTAATGTAATTACCTCCACCACCGAAGGTGAAGGAGGTTATGTTTTCACCCCTCTCTGTCTGTCTGGTTGTTAATTGCCAGAATCCTTCGGATTTCGGCAATTATGTTGGTCGGTTGCATGTGTCATTCTGTGCGTCTGTCTGTCTGTTTGTTTGTGTGTTTGTTTACCCTGTAGCAGCCACACCGTTTCAGCGATCATGACCAAACTGGGTACAGCCCTCAGCCATGGTCCAACTTAGACACGTGTCGTTTTTGGTGAATCTAGGTCAAAGGTCAAGGTCAAGGTCACCGAAAAACCGAAATTCTTATTTTCGCAATAACGTCCGCTAAAACGGTCGTATCGACTTCAAACCAAATCCAAAATGTGCATCTTCCAATACTGCATCCAACCATATGTTTTACGCTCCATAATCGAGCGTGGCAAAGAATGCATCCTTCATGGTGAGATCACTCGCCTCAGGTGGAGCATAAACAGCGACCAGGGAAATGACACCTAAGGAGTGACGAATCCTTAGTCTCACAATACGCTCGCTGACCGGTGTTACCTCAATTATCATTGGAGTCAGCTTATTGGATACAGCTACAGCAACTCCTTGGGAATGGTAACCATCATTTCCAACAGTTTTTACTACTAAAACGTTTACTTTTTACTACTAACCATTCCAATCATGAATGGAATCCAACCATCATTTGGGTGTCACACCAACACCCTTCTTAGCAGTCTGGGGTTGAATGTCAGGGGAATCAGGGTCAAAAATTTCAGATTGCGATAAAAACGCCATTTCAAGTCCGATTGACTTCCAAGTTATGTTCATGAACAAACTAAGTGCTATAACTCATTAAACAGTAGCACTATCGACTTATAAGAACCAAATTGATTTCCAGGTTTTTGTTTTTTCAGAGATCATGAAGATATGACAAAGTTATTCCGGCAATTCCTTGCTCAACGAGAAATTTCATTTGTTTGTTTGTGTGCATGATATCTCAAAAAGTTTGGATGGATCCGGATGAAATTTTGTGGACAGGTTCGCTGTGCAACAAGGCCAAACTTATTACATTTTGGTGAAGATCTGAATACAGATACGGATCCGAGAATTTTTTCAGTGATTCTTTACCATTGAGAGATCGGGCCAAAAATGATATACAGCATGATATTTCAAAAAGGTATTGGGCCCCATATCTTCTCGTTGAGCAGGCTTTATGTGGCAGAGGTATGCACTCCACCTCGTGCCCTTTTAGTTCGTTTTTGGATTATGTTTGAATCAGTTTTTCTGCGAATCGCAGCGACGCGCTGTTCTGGCACATGCTCCCATACCTGACCTGACCTGAGTTTTTCTCAACAGTGTTGTCATACACTCCAGAGCATAGTCAGACTGCTCACGTTAATAATATCTACTCTCAAATGCATTCATTCTTCATTTATTTACAACTGGTTGCTTCACTGACGGGAGTATAAAGGGGGGGGCAGGGGGGAGGAGGGAGGGAAGGGTGAGGGGAAGGAGAGGATGGAGAGAGGAGGGCTGGGAGTGAGGAAGGAGGGGGAATGAGGAGGGGAGTGATGAAGGGTACAGAAAGGGAAGGTAGCATGAGGGGAGGGCAAAGGAAGGTAGCGTGAAGGGAGGGCAAGGTAAGGCAGTGTGAGGGGAGGGCAAGGTAAGGCAGTGTGAGGGGAGGGTTCGTCCAGACACGTCCAGAGACAACCACCTTCAAGACGATAGGTATACTAAGGGTGGGGGGGGGGGGTGAGAGAGAGGTGGGGAATAAGGAAGGGTGGGGAAACGGATGGAAAAGAAGTGTGAAGGGAGGGGAAGGGAAGGCAGCAAGAGGGGAAGGCTGGGTAAGGTAGTGCGAGGGGAGGGTCCGCCTGGACATAACCACCATTTGGACACGTCCAAAGATAACCACCATCTAGAAATAACCACCGTCCAGACAAGTATGGAGATAACTACCATTTGGATACGTGCGTTGATAACCACCGTCCAGATATATTTGGAGAGAAAGAGAAAGAGAAAAAAAAGAGAAAGAGAGAGAGGGAAAGAGAGGTAAAGAGGGGGAAAGAGGGGGAAAGAGGGGGAAAGAGGGGGAAAGAGGGGGAAAGAGGGGGAAAGAGGGGAAAGAGGGGAAAGAGGGGAAAGAGGGGGAAAGAGGGAAAGAGGGAAAGAGGGGGAAAGAGGGGGAAAGAGGGGAAAGAGGGGGAAAGAGGGGGAAAGAGGGGAAAGAGGGGGAAAGAGGGGGAAAGAGGGAGAAAGAGGGAGAAAGAGGGAGAAAGAGGGAGAAAGAGGGAGAAAGAGGGAAAGAGGGGAAAGAGGGGGAAAGAGGGGGAAAGAGGGGGAAAGAGGGGGAAAGAGGGGGAAAGAGGGAGAAAGAGGGAGAAAGAGGGAGAAAGAGGGAGAAAGAGGGAGAAAGAGGGAGAAAGAGGGAGAAAGAGGGAGAAAGAGGGAGAAAGAGGGAGAAAGAGGGAGAAAGAGGGAGAAAGAGGGAGAAAGAGGGAGAAAGAGGGAGAAAGAGGGAGAAAGAGGGAGAAAGAGGGAGAAAGAGGGAGAAAGAGGGAGAAAGAGGGAGAAAGAGGGAGAAAGAGGGAGAAAGAGGGAGAAAGAGGGAGAAAGAGGGAGAAAGAGGGAGAAAGAGGGAGAAAGAGGGAGAAAGAGGGAGAAAGAGGGAGAAAGAGGGAGAAAGAGGGAGAAAGAGGGAGAAAGAGGGAGAAAGAGGGAGAAAGAGGGAGAAAGAGGGAGAAAGAGGGAGAAAGAGGGAGAAAGAGGGAGAAAGAGAGGGAGAAAGAGGGAGAAAGAGGGAGAAAGAGGGAGAAAGAGGGAGAAAGAGGGAGAAAGAGGGAGAAAGAGGGAGAAAGAGTGGGAGAAAGAGGGAGAAAGAGGGAGAAAGAGGGAGAAAGAGGGAGAAAGAGGGAGAAAGAGGGAGAAAGAGGGAGAAAGAGGGAGAAAGAGGGAGAAAGAGGGAGAAAGAGGGAGAAAGAGGGAGAAAGAGGGAGAAAGAGGGAGAAAGAGGGAGAAAGAGGGAGAAAGAGGGAGAAAGAGGGAGAAAGAGGGAGAAAGAGGGAGAAAGAGAGGGAGAAAGAGGGAGAAAGAGGGAGAAAGAGGGAGAAAGAGGGAGAAAGAGGGAGAAAGAGGGAGAAAGAGGGAGAAAGAGTGGGAGAAAGAGGGAGAAAGAGGGAGAAAGAGGGAGAAAGAGGGAGAAAGAGGGAGAAAGAGGGAGAAAGAGGGAGAAAGAGGGAGAAAGAGGGAGAAAGAGGGAGAAAGAGGGAGAAAGAGGGAGAAAGAGGGAGAAAGAGGGAGAAAGAGGGAGAAAGAGGGAGAGAGAGGGAGAGAGAGAGAGAGAGAGAGAGAGAGAGAGAGAGAGAGAGAGAGAGAGAGAGAGAGAGAGAGAGAGAGAGAGAGAGAGAGAGAGAGAGAGAGAGAGAGAGAGAGAGAGAGAGAGAGAGAGAGAGAGAGAGAGAGAGAGAGAAGAGAGAGAGAGTGAAAGAGAGTGAGTGAAAGAGTGAGTGAAAGAGTGAGTGAAAGAGAGTGAGTGAAAGAGAGTGAGTGAAAGAGAGTGAGTGAAAGAGAGTGAGTGAAAGAGAGTGAGTGAAAGAGAGTGAGTGAAAGAGAGTGAGTAAAAGAAAGAGTGAAAGAGTGAAAGAGTGAAAGAGTGAAAGAGTGAAAGAGTGAAAGAGTGAAAGAGTGAAAGAGTGAAAGAGTGAAAGAGTGAAAGAGTGAAAGAGTGAAAGAGTGAAAGAGTGAAAGAGTGAAAGAGTGAAAGAGTGAAAGAGTGAAAGAGTGAAAGAGAGAAAGAGAGAAAGAGAAATATATATATATATATATATATATATATATATATATATATATATATATATATATATTTATATATATACATATATATGTATTGTGGAGTTAATGGAGAATATGTTATACTTCATGAACACGAACACACACACACACACACACACACACACACACACACACACACACACACACACACACACACACACACACACACACACACACACACACACACACACACACACACACACACACACACACACACACACACACACACACAGTCCCTAAAATACAGATCCAAATATACCCAGAATATGCATCTCTATCTTGTAGCAACTGCCGACTGTACATCCTGATCGGAACACAAACTGTACCGCCGTCCACTGTAGGGCGCTCTGCAAGTGGCCTAAGCACTCAAGCAAGCAGTCCATTTAAATGGATGGCAAGTGATAGCTATGTCCGAATGACCAATCCATGTCTGAATTAGACAAATGAGCACTTTTTTTAGTAGTAAAAACTGCTGCTGAGTTCAAATCTGGAGCTTAAATTTTGTAATTATTCTTAGTTTAAAAGATGCTCGAGGTTATGGCATGTGCAGAAATGAAAAAAAGCCACCGATACTGGTGTCTCCGGGTGTGTATAAGCCTTGCAATGTACCAGTGATTGATTTGTAGCTATGATAAACAGGCATTTGATAATATGAGTGAGGAAAGTGCATAAAAAAAACAAAAAAACTTTATCGTTGAGAAATCGTTGCGGCCTGTTCCAAATAAAAGCAAGGCTGAGCAGGCCAAAAATCATGGCTGCATCAGACTGCAGCGATGTCATCCAAGATACGCCTTGAGACCCCAGAGAGTGAGGTGGCCGAGGTTCGCCGGATGAAGGATGTAATTAAATAAGGCAGTTAATTATCTTCATAAGTGGTGTTTTAATGAACCAAAACACACAATTTTCACTCTTGCACTTCCTTGGAGTTTTCTTAGTATTCATGAAAAGTTCCAGGCTGCTCGGTTTTATGGTTTGGGAGTTGTGGAGGACACGGACACACACACACACACACGACAAAGTTTGTCAATAACGATCGTATATTAAAAAATATAGATACATATCTTCAATATTAGAACAAATTAATGTGAAATAATGATTTGAGAAAGCTTGCCATTGTTTTAAGTGGACCCAGACCTTTACATCCCAAAGTAGTTGAATGCTTCACGTGAGAAAGTTAAGATTTCAATTGAAAAATGACGTCTTTTATGAATATCTTTTAAATTATTTTCACCAAATTGGACAAACAAATATGTTACTTACTTAAAAGAAGATTGCAAACTGAGAGACATAACAGTAAAAGTAGTAGTCTCGGGTGGGGTGAGGAGGGAGGTCTGCAGGGTCATCTCATTCAAAGACCTTTAATCTTGGGCACGAACACACGGTACACGCAGATTTAATCGTTAAAATAACGATTGCTTTTTCAATCATTTTCACGCAAGAAACAATGCAAAAGATAAAGGAGTCTGAATAAAGAAGTTTATCACTGTATGCACATTCCTTTAACTTGAGTAGATTACTTTTCAAAAGGTATCTTGATGAACAAAGACTAAAAACTTATCAAGATGTTTTAATTGGCACCATGTGATAATAGATAAAACTTTTCCATATACTTGGCTCGTCTATTTTTGAGTTTACATGAAACTGTGATGGTTCATTGTCCAATGAACTGTTCACCTGGCATATATCATCTTTGTTATTGCTGGATGAAATCTCTTTAAAACAGACAAGACTCGATTCACCTCGTTTTGACAAAGCTGTTTTGAAAAGCCTTAAGCTTTGCTTCATAAGCTCAAAGGGGCATGGCAACAAATTGACATCCCTCATCTAAAAATTGAAACATTGTATTTAAATATAGCACTATTATACAAAATAAATAAGACGAGAAATTGCGGATTTTTAAAGCAGGCATTAAAAGGCCACATTCCACTCGGCAAGGTGGGGGTAACCCAGCGGGGTAGAGGCGGAGGCACTTCAGGAGCAGAAAATGTGTGGAGAAGTAATCATGGGATACTTTCCCAGACAATCGTGCCACGTACCGTGCAGGTTATGCATGGAGAAGCGGTAACGGAAGCTGGCGAGGTTCGACTCGGATTTCCTCGACGGGGCCGCGGGCTTCTTCTCGGATGCAAGGCCCTGCATCACCGAAGGACAGTTAACCAGTTGGCGAGAAAACCAGTGAGGAAATCCCAATCCCAAAGCAGGAGCTTTCATACGTAGGTCTGTTATCAACAAGCGGTTAGAAAATTTAAACAAAACGTTAAACATGCAGCTCCTACAACTGTGAGCCAATCTGATAATGTGTCTCTGATGGCCAAAGCACTCCCTCCTGCAATGAACAACAAACTATGACCCACATTCGTAGCAAAACTTCATTCTGATGAACCCTGCAAGCACTAGCCCTGGAAACGTGACCAGTATCTAGGAAAACTCATTTTTCTCCCCCGAGGATGGGTTGATGTAATGGACAGAGAATGGATATCTCATCCCTGATGAAGTTGCAAAATGGACTAAACTATCATCAAAGGCGATTCATAAACAATGATCCTCGTCACATATGACCTCTCTTTTCATCTCCTCAACACACTCACCTTGAACAGCCTGCATCATGCTCATCAGCAGATTATCCCTTCCATGAACTCAATCACTGCATTTATCATACTCCAAATATATAACACCGCAAGTCTTCTTACACACCACTCACTTTACCTCTTCCCATCCATTTTTTTTTGGCAAATCGTTTTCAGCAGCATTAAGGAAAGAGCACCAAATAAGTTTTAGGACATTAATCCAGATGCAGGACCATTCGGCCTTATTACCTTTGTAAGAGTGTCCAACTCGCCAAGCCAGTCTCCAAACATCTTTTCAAGGTCAGTATCTTCATGATCACTGTCCTCTTCCACTCCGTGGTCCACTTCCTCCTCCGACAATTGCTCCATCATCTTTGCCTCTCAGCCTGTGCGTTAAATGGGGTAAGATTACCAAGCATCTTTCCAGCTGTCAAGTTATACTAGATTTGCAGAGAGCAAAAATTAAAGGATTGCTGATCTTCCAGGGGCCTCCACCCAGGAAAACTCAACAAGAAAATGAAGGGAAGCTGAAAACAAGCCATCCCCGTGATGAATTTCTTCTGCACAACGACTTGCTAAATGAAAACAGAACTGCACGCCGCCTGCTCCTGGTTAGAACCTCTCCGCAGCTCAGGCCAACGCGTCATGGTGAAAGACACTCGCTGTCAGTCTGCACGACGTGCAGGAATGCCCCCTGCTTAATTTGCTGAAGACCACTTCCATGAATCCCCAAATAAATAATGACGCCGTTGGGTTTACACAATCTCCAGTCCATCAACAATGAAAACATGGAAGACAGCTTCGAAAAGTATGTCACTTAACTCTATCAGGTTAAGAGCTCACGTGTAATATGTGAAAGGGCACAAAATCATCAAATTACATCGCAACAACTTAATGAAACTGGTCACAAAACGACACAGAAGGACAGTTCACTTACCACACAGCACTAGATCACATGTACAACTGCCTTGGTACAGTGTCCATACAGAGCCCAGGATCCACAAAGTCTCAGCTCAAGCTCCCACACAAGGCTTGCCCTACCCCTGTAACTGCTGGGCGTCATCTGTTTTTTTTTTTTTTTGCTCTTCCAAGCCACAATCCTCCTCCTCTTTCTTCTCCTCCGCCCCAAAAGTCACAGACTATGAGCCATCTTGAGCTCAACTCCTCCCAGCTAGCCTTGGCTCGTCCTCCCATCATTTCCAAGTCTCCCACCTTCCCCTCCCGCTAACCACCTTTTTTTAATCAATGGTGTGTGTTGAACTGGCTTTGCTTATGACTTTGCACACATGTGCCAAAGACTGCTATAATCGCCCCACCCAGGGAACACTCACGTTCCTATAACTGACGTACAGAAGCAAGCTGTATTCAAAACGTAATCTGACCACCTTTCATCACAGCTCAGAATGGTGGCGTCATCGTCATCGGGGAGGAGGCCAAGAAGGGAAGGTGGAAGGGAAAGAGAAAGTGACAGCAACGTAGAAACATCAGTTGCAGCAATAGAACTATGAGCATCAACAAGGCAAGCTTACTTTGTACACCAAATGGACACCCAAGACTATTGTCCTGGTGGCCTCCAGTGGTGGACGGCATGATAAACACGTGTACCAGTGCCAAAAGGCTATGGGCCAGTACAACCCTGCCCTCCTGCAAATGGCCAGGAAGGAAGGCCACAGAAAGGAGGCAAGCAGGATAAAACAATGCATTGGGAAGTGACTCCACACAATGCCTCCATAGCACTGCACATTGGAACCAAATCCTGCTGCGAATGAAGCTTTGATGAAAATTTACAACAAAATTTGTGTTCATCGGTTATCAAAAAAAAAGAAAAATTATTTTTATTTTTATCCTTTTCCCTTCACCGAGTTCAGCAAAAAAAATTCAAATCAATCAAACTATTAAATGAATAAATAAAGCAACTGCAACCGAACACTAATGGGCACAAGTTCAGTCTACAGTGCAAATTAAGAAGGCTTGTGTAGGTCTTTCCATCCTACAACGAAGAGGAGTAAGGCATGCTCAAGCACGTGGACGCATTTCGCATCCACGGTTGTTGAGGAGAATAATGGTTTACGACAAAAAAGAATAAAAAAAAAATTCACCAAAACCATACATGTCTTGGTGTACTTCAGGAAATTTTGACAAGTTCAATTTCCTTAAAATCCACATCCTTTCCTGAAAGTCATGACGACAGACAAAGCGAAGACTGATAATCATTGCTAACATTAGTGCTGCTGTTTATTTTTTTTTAAGAGGCAAATGGATTCCAATAACAAACGAGCAGCCGGTAAATGGTGAGGTGTGGTGCGTTGTTAGTGTGTGTGTGTGTGTGTGTGTGTGTGTGTGTGTGTGTGTGTGTGTGTGTGTGTGTGTGTGTGTGTGCGCACGCGTGGGAGGGAGTGGGGATATTTGGAGGGAGGGAGCTGGGGGAAGGAGGAAATTACATGCAAGTGCGTACCGAATGGCAAAGACACAAGGCCAGGATGACACACACATGATGTCTAAGACAAGGGAGTCACAATCAAACCCAGGAATGAATCATCCCTTTTACTGGGTTTGTCAGTGCTGAGAAATGTCTCACTGCAAGTGCCTCGAACGATGTCAAGCACACAACATGGCGACAGTCAACAAAAGAGAGAAAAATTACTGTGCAATTACATAATTTACATTTGGCATGCCATGAGGACAACTCCAGGAGAAAATGTACAAAAAAAAAAGGATAAACAAACAAAAATAACTGTTCATGGTAAGTACGCGTAATTGGTTCTCTCGGCGAGAGAAACTCCTCCATTTGAATTGGTGGGAGGAACGTTACACACACGCCACCTTCCGCTATTCCAGGTGTGGACAATAAGAATTAAGCAGTAACAACAAAGCACTGAACTATCTGCACCAAAGCATGCTGAGAAATTTTAAAGCAAATCTTTGTAAAGCTCAAAAATGTTTGTGAAACATATCGATCACACGACCATCCTGGATGTGCTCTCATTGCTCCTTGCAAAACAAACATTACAGCATACCTGTAATATCTCACTTGAGAACAGGAGGCAGGTAGACTTGTTCATACAGGGCTGGGGCAGGCAGGTGTGCTGCTCAAGGGCAAAACCGGCTTTGCTGGGCTACAGACATCCATGGAAGTGTCCAAGAGGTGTTGAGAACACCACGTGTACTTGCTTGCTGCCTTAAAGTGCAATATGCAATTTCTGATTAGCATTTGGAGTTTGTTGGCCAAATCGGTCTTAATCGTTGCTTCAAGACACAGAGACAGCATCTCTGAAGGTAAAAATAAAAAAAAATAAAAAAAACATACAATTGTAAGATAATAAACTTTTCTAACTCTTGACAATCAAACTGAGAATTCTTCACAATATCCTTCCTTCCAGGGAGTGTGACAATAACGCATATATACATATATATATATATATATATATATATATATATATATATATATATATATATATATATATATATATATATATGTTATGCTCATCACCCACCTATCATGACATTTACATCCAGACCTTCTGACACCTCGATTGTAAAGAAAGGCACAAGTCCATGAGTGCATAATCAGAAAAGGGTGATGTTAATTGTACAAGTCATTCTTACGTGTCATTCATGTCTGAGAACAACAAAGTGACAGACGGAGCATTGCTACACCTCCACCAAGCATTTGTTTTGATTTTCGGGATCACAAACTTCTCGTCAAAGTCCTAAGGTTCGTCAAAACAAACACCGACTAAGCGAACAAGCATGCGTGCAATGACTTGTATGGAAAGCGTATCAGTGGAATCTGGCAAACGCAGCGAAACGTTCTTTCACCCAGCAAGGAGAGCAGTCGAGAACGCCACGCAGGCAAGGGCTCCGGCCGACTGTGCTGGCCAAAGCAGGACGGCAGCTGCTACTGTTCAGATTCGGTCAGTCGCTACATCCGACCACTGCCAAGAATAGGGATTGTTGGAACCATCGGGCCCAGGGTAGGGCCACCGTACAGCCATTCAGACAAGCCAATGCGCTATGCGGTTCAATAGGTTGGTGCAGTTAGCGTGGAAAGGGCACATTTTGTATAAATTGGACACAGCCTTCTCGCTTAACCCATCCGGTTCCTTTGTTGAATGTACACAACAATGTAAACAAGAAGGTATTTTACTACACAGGTCTGCGTATGTGAAACAGTTACGAAGGAAAAGAAGCAAAAGCGAAAAAGGACAGTTGGATGAGTTTTTGTTCATCAGACTCCATGAAATGACTATCGTACAGCTGGTTGGATATTTCTGCCCAGCTCTCCAAGTCCATCGTTTCTCCTTTTCCATCTCGCAGAAGAAAATTTCATTCTTCACAGATACAGTACTTGTATTACTCTGAACACGACACACATTATGAAGTACTGGGATAAGAATGCAACATGAGCGAGATGGGTTTTCCCAGCATGTTGTGCGTTTTCTGCATGGAAAGCTGTCAAAATCAAAGAGGGAAGTTCGTAATGGCCCCTTGAGATTACTTGGAGTTATTTTTGCCTTGTTAATGTTTCGTTTTTTATTTACGGGGCTCATATAAGAGCCCAGGTGTACAAGGACGTGAGAAGACGCAACTGTACTTGCACGTGAATTATGAAGCAGTGGACAAATCAACACAGTGCATGGAACTTGTCCCTGTTATCATAGCACCAAACGGCTTTGAAGTACTGCTGCCATGTAAAGACAACTGTAAAATGAATTATGTTAATAAATAATCTCAACTGCAAGGATTTTAGAACAGGTTAGAATTTCGAGGAACGCGAGCCATAATCATCTTCCGGGAGTCACTGATCGAGCGAACTGAACATTTGATCGAGCAGTCGACTACAAACACACCCTCGTGTTTGACGGATGTCAAAATACGTTTTGTGCTCAAAACACGCTTAGTTATAACATAATTGCTTTTACATCTCGGCTATCTATCAGCAAGGATTAAACATTTGTCAAACGACAATACTATGTATAACCTGGAATTGAAGTAAAAACCGTTCACCGAAATATCATCCATATTTTGTTGGAGACTATTGTATATATTTGATAATATTCAAATGGGATTTAATACGAACGTATAACCAGAAATGGGCGAGCACTCAACACACTGAAGTGAACACTCACAATTCATGCCTTTCAAATGCACGCAGCTAATCCAAAATTAATAACGTAGATAATGGAGCATTGATAGTTTGCAATCGCAACACACGAGATAAAGAATCAGAAAGGCCTCGTTCGGTTACTTTGCTATGCCTGCCGGGTCGGGGGATTTCAGTGGGAAGGGAAATAAGTCCAAACAGGAATACACTTTGTGCTTCGGAGTTTGTAACACAAAAACGAATTCTCTTCACCTTCGTTTGTAACTGCAAGTGTTAAGTGCGGCAGATGAGTGGTGTTTTAGTCCACAGAAGACCAATATGTGCAAAAACACCAACAAACAAAAAAGCTATGCTGTATACGAGATTCTTCTTTCTGCTTTTAGTTCCTCCTTTCGCACCGTGGTGTCGCACAGCTGTGAGAGGATGTTTACTTAGCCATATGGCCAAGGCACTTTTACTCGGATCACTGACTTTGCCTATTCCAAGCTGATGATCCCAGAAGAGTGAAATGGCCAATGCTCCGATGGTAGGTTACGTGAAATCAAAATAGCTACAGACGCTCCAAATCTGGTTGATCGGTGAAATATGCCAACAATGATTTGGTGAGGCCATCTCTGAATTAATGTGTGCAAATAATAATAAAAAAATATAAAAATCTCCCCCACCTCTCCCAAACACTTGCTCCATATTTTCCCCTTCCTTAGATTTTTATCCTTCATTTCCTTTACGTTCTCCATCCATTTCTCTCTTATCCTCCTAATTTTGCCCCTTTTCTCACAGTTGTAATTTTGTCATTTTAACCCAGATCACCGCATTTCCTAATATGGATTTTGCTTTATCAAGCGATCAACATTTGTCTGCGATCCGTGCAAGCCGAGAAGGCTCCACTCTCATCGCATATGTGCCGTCGTCAGTAGCTCAAGGAAAAATCCTGAATGGAGCACATGTTGTTGGCAACGTCTCGATTTCCCATGGATAACTCACATACCACTGACCAAAGTTCAACAATTAAAAATAAAAATAAAAACCAGCTAAAACTAAAACGCTTATCTTAAAATAATTCAATTTTTTTTTTAACTTACATTAAAAAGCAAAAAAAAAAAAAGTTAGATAATTATTGCAAATAAAACATTTATAAAAAAAAACTAAAAATCATATTTAAAGCTTCATTGCAAAGAAAACTAAAAATTTACATGCTAAAAGTTTACTTGTAACACACGAATAAATGTTGCACAAATACTTCATTTTTTTGTATACTTAAGTCGAGGCTCGTATAAGAGCGAGCACAGAACACATAACAAGGGAGCAGGAGACAAGAGGGGGTTGAGAGAGGGAAGCACAACAACAGGAGAGAACTGGGATATCAGATCTGCAGAGGAGAGAGGGAAGGGATGGAGTACATGGGGTAAACAAGATGGACGCTACAGGGACATTCAGCAAGGAAAACAGGGAATTTGAAGGAGATGGGTTTGGGGTGGGTTAACGGGGATAGAAAAGATCAAGGTTTTGGATGGGGCAGAGTATGAGATGTTGGTGAACAGATGTTTTAAAGACCTGGAGGGAAGAGTGGGATTGAAGAGTGTGTGTGGGTGAGAGTGTGTGAGCGTCAGACTGTGGAGAGAGAGAGGGGGAGAGAGAGAGAAAAAGAGAGAAAGAGAGAAAGAGAGAAAGAGAGAAAGAGAGAAAGAGAGAAAGAGAGAAAGAGAGAAAGAGAGAAAGAGAGAAAGAGAGAAAGAGAGAAAGAGAGAAAGAGAGAAAGAGAGAAAGAGAGAAAGAGAGAAAGAGAGAAAGAGAGAAAGAGAGAAAGAGAGAAAGAGAGAAAGAGAGAAAGAGAGAAAGAGAGAAAGAGAGAAAGAGAGAAAGAGAGAAAGAGAGAAAGAGAGAAAGAGAGAAAGAGAGAAAGAGAGAAAGAGAGAAAGAGAGAAAGAGAGAAAGAGAGAAAGAGAGAAAGAGAGAGAGAGAGAGAGAGAGAGAGAGAGAGAGAGAGAGAGAGAGAGAGAGAGAGAGAGAGAGAGAGAGAGAGAGTGTGTGTGTGTGTGTGTGTGTGTGTAAGAGAGTGAGAGTGTGTATCCTTGTGTTACTATTAATGATAACAAATGATTTTTCTTGGAGTTGTGTTCCACTGCAAGACGTGAATGCAGCGATGGGTGACGACGACGATGTCGGAAATACAGTGTGCAACTATAATGCGGTATTGTATAGCCATCTTGGTTTCACAAACAAGCAGCTGCCCTGACATTCGAGCAGTTTCAGTATTTACAATTTAACCCTGACTTTTGTTTGCGCTCAAGGTATTAGCCAAAGGCAGGGCTCTTTATGTTTCCAACTTTCAAAGAGACTCGCAGATGCATTAGATAGATATGTAAAATAAAGACTGTATGAATTAATAGCCAAAAAGCGATTGAAAAAGGCACTTTGGACAAACTTCAAAAAATATTAATAATAATAATAAATACAAAACAGAGATGTCAAAAAGGAAGACAAAAGGATGATGTATTTTTGCAGAATTTTAACCACCGTCAAAAGACACTTGCTGGCTACGATAAACTGGAATAGTTGACAATTTTGCAAAGAGATTAAAACAAAAACATGACCTTACAAGACCACCTTTCAATATATCAGGTATATTGGCAAGATAGATCATAAGAAAAGGATTCTTCAAAAAGATAGAGAATTGTTTTTTCAACAAACATCAGGAAACTTGTTTCTGTGCGCTGCCCAGTCTGACACGATGGTGCAAAGGTAACGCACTTGCCTTTAACATTTCCAATCTGGGCTCAATTCCCGAGCAGACTCTACACCGTCAGGTTGGTACTCCAAAGACAGGTGGGGTTGATAGACATTCCCACGCTGATCTCACCTTCACAAGATCCTATGATGTCAGTCGGCGAGTTATCGCCGGGACCCTGAACAAAGTCCGAATTCCTACCTCCTGTCAAATGTCAGGTCTTTCTGGCTGAAATACTTAAGTAGGTGAAATACTTAAGCCAAAAATATTCCATGTCTGAACCCCCAGGGTGGGAATAATTGTAGCAGTTAGAGGAGTAGGAGTAGGGGAAGTAGTATGAATTCTATGAATTGATTCTATGATTCTATGAATCACCTGATAGCCCAGATTGCAGAATCATTTTTCTAGTGACAAGTCAAGAGTAAAGCGGTGAACTTTCTGCCGACAAGAGTTCAGGCACTTGTTCTGCAGAAGCATAAAGGACACACGTTATGGCAGTCAGAGATGTTCTGATCCTGGTAATCTCTCAGCAAGAACTCAAATTTGAATCAGAGATAATTCGTACACACATCGTAGTACATACTTAAATCGAATAACTCACATTCGAATCGCATATATTAAATACATGTCTACACCTCTTGTTGGACAGAGGCTTCAAAAGCAAGTTGTATGCGTGGATTAAACGATTGTGTGTGTGTGTATGCATGTATAAATATATTGTTGCGGGCCAGGGGACGGGTGAGAAGACCGGGGGGGGGGGGGGAAGCTATCTCGGCTCCCACCAGACTCTCCGGAACTGTAGGCCGTCGCACACGGAAAATTCCGTGACGCAGAGGGTCACGAACCGACAGTGGACGCCAATAACTCAACCGCGTGACCTAGGGTCCTCCCGTCTATGGGTTAACCGTGTTACCTAATTAATCACGTGATTTCATAACCGTGGAACACGCCCCCCCGTCGCCTTGTCCAAAACGGATCAGATGCAGCTGAGCGACGCTGCCAAGGACGTGCCGGCTAAAAGGAATGGATCATTGGGAATAAAGTCCAGGCTACGCTAGGATTCAGACCATGCTGGATCAATGAAGGAAAAGACAAAAACGAGCTGGGAACATTTCTAATAATAATTTATTCACAATGGGGCAAGGAAAGGTATGTGGTACATTTAATAGTTTTATTGGCGTGTGTAATGCAGGGAGAGAAAGAACGGTGAGAGGTGCGGCAATATTACAAGCAACTTACAAAAGCAGACACAGAGCAGACTTAACACGAAATAGTAATCTTCTGCAATCTTAACTTATGTGGACAGGCACCAGGACAACTCGCGCGTGCGCGCGCATATGCACACGCACACACACCGATGAAGAGGAGTTATTGAAGCAAGAAGGGAGAGGAGTTGAGGCTACGGTCTCTCGGTATCTTGTACAATTGATTGCTCGAACGTGCCACCAATACGTTTGGGGGCTGCTCCGTGGTGCGATACCTCCCCGGTAGCTGGCGTGTCGTCTCTCGCTTCGTGCAGCTAGCGTTGAGACGCGACCGTCGGGCGTGAAGGGAGGGACTTGGGTGGAGAAGGGTGGAGTCAGCAGGCGATGACGACAGGAGGGCGGAGTCAGCAGGCGATGACAGGAGGGCGGAGTCAGCAGGCGATGACAGGAGTGCGGAGTCAGCAGGCGATGACAGGAGGGCGGAGTCAGCAGGCGATGACAGGAGGGCGGAGTCAGCAGGCGATGACAGGAGGGCGGAGTCAGCAAGCGATGACAGGAGGGCGGAGTCAGCAGGCGATGACAGGAGGGCGGAGTCAGCAGGCGATGACAGGAGGGCGGAGTCAGCAGGCGATGACGACAGGAGGGCGGAGTCCAGGCGATGACGAAGTCCAGCTCGTGCGGAGAGAGAGAGAGAGAGAGAGAGAGAGAGAGAGAGAGAGAGAGAGAGAGAGAGAGAGAGAGAGAGAGAGAGAGAGAGAGAGAGAGATACACACAGAGACAGACAGAGACAGAGACAGAGACAGAGACAGAGGAAACAGTAACCGATAAATAAGTGTTGGGTTGAGGAGTTGGGGCAGTTTTGTTGAAGCAAGGTGCACGATGAAGATGCCTGATACAACAGAATCAAGAAATCAGGCGAGAACAACATGTACCTTTTTCATTATTGAAATCGAATAAAAAAATACCTCCATTGCATCAACTGAACGTTCAAAAACACTGAACTGTACAAACAAAGATGAGATGGGAAATGGAAACGTCTTCGTCAGAGAGAACTAGGCCATCACAATTTTAATATAGAGAACAACTATCTCTCGATTGTACAACTCCCCCAGAGTTGCAACGATTCAGAAGAGTTTGCCCGTCTCCCTTTGATCCACCATATGTTTTGGGGAGTTAATTTAATGGACCAAAAGTCAACGATAAAATAAGATTGAAACAATGACCCCGAAAGTCTGTCCTTGCATAAATTTTGATGTGCCCGTTATATTTTTGTTAGACTGCTGATGAAGCCGAAGGCAGAAATTCCGCTGGAAGACTGGTGTGGATATAAAATTGTAAAGATCCGTATGACCACTGCACCTTGATCCTGTTGCAAAAATGGTCCATGGTAATGCCCCGAGTAGATCTCTCCCTTTCTTTAATGCTTATGGTGTTTATGTGCACGTCAAATTAACCATTCCTCCATTTACTTAAAAACTTTAAACTTTGAAGAGAGGGCGATACTTAAAAAAGTTGGGTGAGGTGGGCAGGCTTATTTGGAAATTGGAGAAGTTGAAAGGGTAAGGGAGTGTCAACCTCCAAACAAACCTTACCTATCCCCTCCTCCTTCCTCCCTATTTTCAATGAGAAAACAAATCAAATCATACCATAATGCAATGACTGGAAATCACCAATATTTTTTTTTGTACCCTCGGGATTATCGTCAGCCAAATCCCGCATTGGTTATACACCTGTTGTGCTGGCCATGCACTGGTTAAATAAAAAAGGAAAAAACATTTCTTGCGAAGGCATAGATCCAGATCCACATTCCAGGAGAGATTTAGATCCACATTTCAAATAGTTTCATCACACTTAGATTCCAAAACGTATTTATTTATTTTCAAAGTCTTGGCCTGCCTCTGGCATATGATATGTTATGAATGCACATCCAATTTTCAATCATCGCTATCCTGGAATACAGTAAGAGTTAAATCGTTATTAGAGATCAAACCCAGGTTCCTACAGGGCGAACCCGGTCCACCATCAACCCCCTTTTGGTGAAACTACCTAAATCAAGGACCACTGCTCATCTCCACTCATTCGTTCCTCGTTTTTTTTTTAACCACCTGTGGAACCAACTTCCACATTCACTTCAATCTCATCCTTCCCTCGAGGTCTTCAAGACAGCTGTTCACCGCCATCTCAGATCGTCCCCAATCCAAAACCATGATGTTTTTCTACCCTCAATAGCGCTCCCCAAGCCCACTTCTTTCCAAATTTCCAGTCTTTCCTTTCCTACCCAACCCTCATCCTTCCCCACATCCCCAACGTGTCCAAATATCCCTCTATTTTGTTCCTCATCCCTGCTGTTATAGTGCGTCCCCCCACCCCCTCTTTCTACTGTTCCTTTTGTTCTGTTACATCCTGATCCGTTCTATGTTCTTGCTCCTCCACAAGCCTCGACTTTGTCTTCAAAAAAGAAATCCCTCTGCATCGCAGCAAATTAGTTACAAAGTAATGAATCTGTACTTCTGTCACACAAACATGAACAGACTGGTGACCAACACAACAGATTCAATAACACAAAGACAGACAACCAATGACAAAACTTTTCTACTCCAAAAACAGATTGAAAATACTGTGATGCAACATTTAAACATTCTCATCTCATTATTTTTACAACTCAATATTAAAAATAGAAAGCATCTCAAAATGCAAAGCCCATCCGTATCCACTTTGTACGCAAACTAAACTTGACGAAAACTGCAGTTTAAAAAAAGACAAAAAAAAGTACATTTTATTCATCTGTGTTCTCCACATTCTCATATCATATTCCTCATATTCCACATTCTTGTTGAAGATTTGATGACAAAAGCTCAATTGGTAAAAATGTTACAGCCTGGACAGACATACTGAAGCTCATTGGTAAATAAATAAAGAAACGCGGAAGCGATGAAAAAAAAAAAAAACACAAAAAAATAGGGAGTCCCAGGGTTAACGCACTCGGGTGGGGCTAATAAGGACGATATATAATAACCATCACTTTGTCCTTTCATATTTTGACCCAATTTTAATAATTTCATCCGTATTCTTATAACTAGAGCATGCCCGTAGGTGCGTGCCCGTCCGTGCAAAAAAAAAAAAAAACTTTCAAACCGTGTGCCAGAAACAACAACCACACAGGTCGTTCCTTCGGTCTCACGTGCCCGTAAGTGTGTGGCCGTATGTGCGCAAAAAAAAAAAAACTTTCAAACCGCGAGCCAGAAACGACAACCACACAGGCCGTTCCTTCATTCTCACGACAACCATACTTCCACACACAGAGTTAATTTAAATCCAAATTAAAATCAAGTTTACCTCTCTCTTTGCTTGCCATGTAACCGGCACGGCCCATGACATCATCGTCGGCCGGCCACGCACCGGCCTACGCAGCAACGTGTCATCTTATTGGTTGGTAAATAAATGGCCGCAGCAACGTGTCATGTCATTGGTTGGTAAATAAATGGCCATAACTTGGGGAGCACTTGTCCGATTAATATCAAACCTTGAAAAGGCACATACTCAGGTCCCCAGCAATATATCTGGCAAGTTTCAATTAGATCGGACCAGTGGTTGTTGAGAAACAGTGGTCACAGACACAGACACAGACACACACACACATTGCTGGAATTATTAAAATCCAAATTAAAATCAAGTACCTCCGTCTTTGCTTGCCATGACATTCGCTGCCATGTAACCGGCACGGCCCGTGACGTCATCGTTGGCCGGCCGCGCACCGGCCTACGCAGCAACGTGTCATGTCATTGGTTGGTAAATAAATGGCCATAACTTGGGAGGCACTTGTCCGATTAATATCAAACCTTGAAAAGGCACATACTCAGGTCCCAGGCAATATACCTGGCAAGTTTCAAATAGATCGGACCAGTGGTTGTCGAGAAACAACACACACAGACACACAGACACTCAGAGATTGCTGGAATTATAGATAGATAAAGGGGTGTTGAAAATTTGATGACAAAAGATATGGCTTGGGGTCTGTCTGTCTGTATGTCTGTCTCTCTCTCTATGCGGGCATGGGCTAACTTGTGGAGAAAATGCAATTTTGGCCACTGCTGGTGTCATCTCAACGCTAACGATGTTTCGTTCAAAGAAAGACCAAAACCTCCACAAAAAATAACTACAAAGTACTTATTTTCCCATTAAAGAAATGAACAATGAGCAAAAGGTTTGTTGTTGAAGCAGATCAGGCACTTACAAAGCAAAATCAGGAAATGGTCAAAGCGTGAATCATATTAACTACACATTTGAAAGTGAAATGCATAACACGGTAATGTCGTCCGTGTCAATCTCATCTGCATCATTACAGTCGCACTTCTGTTTTCACAATGCTTACCTCCTACCTCCTTCCTCCTCCGTTCATATCCTACGCACCTTGTATATGCCCCCCCCCCCTTTTCCTCTCTTAACACTTCCTGAGGCTCCATTGTTATAATATAAAATCCAGGCACAATATTTGTCATTCCTTCTGAAATTGACAGCCTGACACTTCCAAAACTCACAGGACTGCTTCACAAGGAAGAGTATCACCCTGGCAAGCGGGTACATCATGCATCAACAAATGGCCAACAGATTTACAACTTATAATTCTGTTTTCTTTGTTTCAACATTACTTGAATAACATTGTTACAGTTATCAGGCCGGCCTAGTTGCCAGGTCCGAATCATGAAAAACCACTGTTGAAGTTGTCATACTGGTCCACCAGTTCTCATGCTCGAAGCAGGTTTGTGGGCTTATTTGGCACGTTACTGTACTTCGGTGGAACGTCTGAGCCGGCTATGCGATGTGCTGGTATTTCTCTCACACCTGGCATCAAATACTGGCATGAGCGGTTTCCACACCGGATGCAGGGTGCAGGGTGCCTACGCTAGTCATCCCAAACTCAATCTGTCCTTTAATAGACGATTAATTACTAAAACAGCATGCTATCAGGGCAACTCAAATCACTCAGAGAACAAGTGACTACGTGTGATTTATTAAAACAGGGGAGAGAAAACAAGGGACAGGAGAGCATTTATTTAACAGTCCTATTTACAAACGAAATATCGTACATACAGTGGATGATTTTCAAGATAAGCCTATAAGCCTTTAAGCCTCAGACACACCACAGGAGATGGATTAGGGAGAAATGACAAGGCAAGAATACTCCTTGCAACCCAGGCGTGGCCCACGAGTCTGTTGCGTGGCTGAACAAATGGGAAAAGCGGCGTTTCCGCGCAGCAGGTGAGATGCCAGTTGTCCGGAATCCCGTCCGGCCAAAAGCGGGAACAACCCGGGCTGGATCGCAAGCTGACCGTCATGGAATGGGGGCCAGAAGCCACAAACCACCAGGTCATTGTTTCACGTGACGTGTGTGAATCCCCCGGCTCTCCTGGCTGGAACTGTACCGTCTTTGGGACATGTGCATGACCTTTAGCTCCCCGCGTAGCCCCACCCTGTGACGAAGCTCCACCTCGTCCGCCAATCAAGGAACTCCCCACCCTTAAACCCCATGCAAGTTCTGCGAATATGGCCCTGGCATACCCTTTTGTGCCAAAACTTGTGCCACTGCCTTACTTCTCCCCAAAAGGAACAGAGGACAGATCATGAAGGGATAAAACATTAAGGAGGTTCCAAAGGGAAGTGGTTTCAGACACGGACATGCAGAGAAGGAAGATGGCTGCTTTCTATACAAAGAATAACGCATTTCCTAATATGGTCATTTTACCTCGTTCCTCTGCTCCACATGTACTATGGAAATAACTATCATTATGTGACGCAATGTAAAGTCTTAGAAGGAATTTTCATAACAACACAAAGGGGTGAAACTCATGAGCATCATCATTGGATCATTGTAAAAGAAATCACCTGTATTGTGCAAATGTCTACATTATGTAACAAATTTGCATTATCAGTAGAGATGGCTGAACAGGGAAGATTTAAATGGATAGGCATTTATAAATAATAAATGCAGATTTGTCGGTTTAAAATGTCACCTGTCTGTCTTTGGCTGTACCCCTTACTGTTTCATCATTTCGAAAGTTTTGTTATCCAGATAACAAAAAAAATTTCATGAATCAAATCACAGGGTGAACTCATCAAACCGGCAGGGCGCAACATTGCTTGGACATGCTTCATGCATACTTCATCAGAGATTTGAGATCATACTCTTCTCAAGAGAAGGTGATTCCTGCTTTGGTGTGTCACAACAGGTCGGAGATGTGTGGAGACCGAGGGAGGAGGAGGAGGAGAGGGTCATAACAGGCACTTCCTGAGTTGCACATTAGCAAGGGTACATCTGCTTTGAGATTCGTCTGGGGAAACATTCCCATTACCAAATTGGATATAAACCATCAGCTCATCAGCAAGGGTTCTATAAAACAGTGTACTCATAACTCAGGCTATCACATGTGCAAGCAGAACAGTCATATTATACATTGTAGTGAATGTCTGCAGACAGTTACATTGCAAGCAAGGGCACATTCTGGGTTTAAATGGCAACGCTACATTGATGACTCGAGACAAAAAAAAAATTAAAAAAAATTATTTTATATCTGATTGTGCTATTTCATCGTGTTAAAACTGAAATGGGAGATGATGGAACTATAGACCGTCTGATTATGGATGGTCGACTGCAATCGTACTCTTGTTACCCTATTGCAATCATCCATCCGACTACCGCAAAACACTCCCATCATCATATAATCTCCTTCTCCAAAACTCGAGTAAATAGTCGAGGTAAACGGCAGCATTTATACAAACATGCCGAGTAAAAACTTGTCAAAAACTAATGGTAAACATGTGGTGTTTGCAAGCACGAGGGGCAACACTGCATAACAAGCGAGTGTGCTTCACTTCCTCGAGTGAGTGATAAGATTCTTGGTCTAAGGACAAAAAAGTGCATTTATCTTTACATATTACATTTCCTGAACATTGAGAACACCATTCCAGCACTCTGTACCAGTCATCATCTGCTTCTGTTTCTCCTCCAAAGAGGGTGGAAGCCTTTCCTCTTGGAGATGTAGCGGTTCATCACAGAAAAATGCGAAGCTTGCAAAATCGCACGAGGACAAATGCTGCAGCGGGACCTCCACAGTCGATGTAAATAAGAATGGCAATGGTAGTCCCAATCCCACTAGCCTGCCCGGCACAAATTCCGCATTCCCACTGCTGAAGCTATCCGATGGAAGAGGATTCTCCACTGCACAGCCAGGCCGACAGGGCACCATAAAGTA